>NC_091750.1:1816666-2422222 GCF_043380555.1 Nothobranchius furzeri
ACCCAGAATGATGTGAAATTGTGCTTCGTGCAACATAATTCTGGGTGCCATTTAAAAACCATAAGTGCTAATGACTCCATTCCTTTTTAGGGTAATGGAGGCTGTTAATTGGAGTACTCTAAAACAAACCTGACCTCTCTAGGATATTCAGAAGCCAAGTTATAAGCCCACAAATGTGTAACTGGACTACTTCTTTAGAGTGACACCAGGCCCGGTGACCTTTGGGACATGGTTTTACCCCCTATAGGAATGCGCGATCATCATGAAACGTTCAGATCACTTACAACTCAATAGATTCTACCTTCTTGTAACGTTTCAGCCGGATTGGACCTTGTTTTCACACAAATGGACCCAGAATGATGTGAAATTGTGCTTCGTGCAACATAATTCTGGGTGCCATTTACAAACCATAAGTGCTAATGACTCCATTCCTTTTTGTGGTTGTAGGGGCTGTTGATTGGAGTACACTAAAACAAACCTGATCTCTCTAGGAAATTCAGAAGCCAAGTTATAAGCCCACAAATGTGTAATTGGACTACTTTAAATTGACACCAGATCCGGTGACCTATGGGACATGGTTTGACCCCCTTAGGAAAGTGCTATCATCATGAAACGTTCAGATCACTTACAACTCAATAGATTCTACCTTCCTGTAACGTTTCAGCCTGATTGGACCTTGTTTTCACACAAATGAACCCAGAATGATGTGAAATTGTGCTTCGTGCAACATAATTCTGGGTGCCAATTACAAACCATAATTGCTAATGACTCAATTCCTTTTTGTGGTTGTAGGGGCTGTTGATTGGAGTACATTAAAACAAACCTGTTCTCTCTAGGACATTCAGAAGCCAAGTTTTAAGCCCACAAAGGTGTAACTGGACTACTTCTTTAAACTGACACCAGATCCGGTGACCTTTAGGACATGGTTTGACCCCCTTAGGAAAGTGCTATCATCATGAAACGTTCAGATCTTTTACAACTCAATAGATTCTACCTTCCTGTAACGTTTCAGCCTGATTGGACCTTGTTTTCACACAAATGGACCCAGAATGATGTGAAATTGTGCTTCGTGCAACATAATTCTGGGTGCCATTTACAAACCATAAGTGCTAATGACTCCATTCCTTTTTGTGGTTGTAGGGGTTGTTGATTGGAGTACATTAAAACAAACCTGATCTCTCTAGGACATTCAGAAGCCAAGTTATAAGCCCACAAAGGTGTAACTGGACTACTTCTTTAAAGTGACACCAGGCCCGGTGACCTTTGGGACATGGTTTGACCCCCAATAGGAATGTGCGATCATCATGAAACGTTCAGATCACTTACAGCTCAATAGATTCTACCTTCTTGTAGCGTTTCAGCCTGATTGGACCTTGTTTTCACACAAATGGACCCAGAATGATGTGAAATTGTGCTTCGTGCAACATAATTCTGGGTGCCATTTACAAACCATAAGTGCTAATGACTCCATTCCTTTTTGTGGTTGTAGGGGCTGTTGATTGGAGTACAATAAAACAAGCCTCATCTCTCTAGGACATTCAGAAGCGAAGTTATAAGCCCACAAATGTGTAACTGGACTACTTCTTTAAATTGACACCAAATCCGGTGACCTTTGGGACATGGTTTGACCCCCTTAGGAAAGTGCAATCATCATGAAACGTTCAGATCACTTACAACTCAATAGATTCTACCTTCCTGTAACGTTTCTGCCTGATTGGACCTTGTTTTCACACAAATGAACCCAGAATGATGTGAAATTGTGCTTCGTGCAACATAATTCTGGGTGCCATTTAAAAACCATAAGTGCTAATGACTCCATTCCTTTTTAGGGTAATGGAGGCTGTTAATTGGAGTACTCTAAAACAAACCTGACCTCTCTAGGATATTCAGAAGCCAAGTTATAAGCCCACAAATGTGTAACTGGACTACTTCTTTAGAGTGACACCAGGCCCGGTGACCTTTGGGACATGGTTTTACCCCCTATAGGAATGCGCGATCATCATGAAACGTTCAGATAACTTACAACTCAATAGATTCTACCTTCTTGTAACATTTCAGCCGGATTGGACCTTGTTTTCACACAAATGGACCCAGAATGATGTGAAATTGTGCTTCGTGCAACATAATTCTGGGTGCCATTTACAAACCATAAGTGCTAATGACTCCATTCCTTTTTGTGGTTGTAGGGGCTGTTGATTGGAGTACACTAAAACAAACCTGACCTGTCTAGGACATTCAGAAGCCAAGTTATAAGCCCACAAAGGTGTAACTGGACTACTTCTTTAAAGTGACACCAGGCCCTGTGACCTTTGGGACATGGTTTGACCCCCTATAGGAATGTGTGATCATCATGAAACGTTCAGATCACTTACAACTCAATAGATTCTACCTTCTTGTAACGTTTCAGCCTGATTGGACCTTGTTTTCACACAAATGAACCCAGAATGATGTGAAATTGTGCTTCGTGCAACATAATTCTGGGTGCCATTTACAAACCATAAGTGCTAATGACTCCATTCCTTTTTGTGGTTGTAGGGGCTGTTGATTGGAGTATACTAAAACAAACCTGACCTCTCTAGGATATTCAGAAGCCAAGTTATAAGCCCACAAATGTGTAACTGAACTACTTCTTTAAAGTGACACCAGATCCGGTGACCTTTAGGACATGGTTTGACCCCCTTAGGAAAGTGCTATCATCATGAAACGTTCAGATCACTTACAACTCAATAGATTCTACCTTCCTGTAACGTTTCAGCCTGATTGGACCTTGTTTTCACACAAATGAACCCAGAATGATGTGAAATTGTGCTTCGTGCAACATAATTCTGGGTGCCAATTACAAACCATAATTGCTAATGACTCAATTCCTTTTTGTGGTTGTAGGGGCTGTTGATTGGAGTACATTAAAACAAACCTGATCTCTCTAGGACATCCAGAAGCCAAGTTTTAAGCCCACAAAGGTGTAACTGGACTACTTCTTTAAAGTGACACCAGATCCGGTGACCTTTGGGACATGGTTTCACCCCCTATAGGAATGTGCGATCATCATGAAACGTTCAGATCACTTACAACTCAATAGATTCTACCTTCTTGTAACGTTTCAGCCTGATTTGATCTTGTTTTCACACAAATGGACCCAGAATGATGTGAAATTGTGCTTCATGCAACGTAATTCTGGGTGCCATTTACAAACCATAATTGTAGGGGCTGTTGATTGGAGTACACTAAAACAAACCTGATCTCTCTAGGACATTCAGAAGCCAAGTTTTAAGCCCACAAAGGTGTAACTGGACTACTTCTTTAAAGTGACACCAGGCCCGGTGACCTTTGGGACATGGTTTGACCCCCAATAGGAATGTGCGATCATCATGAAACGTTCAGATCACTTACAACTCAACAGATTCTACCTTCTTGTAACGTTTCAGCCTGAATGGACCTTGTTTTCACACAAATGAACACAGAATGATGTGAAAATGTGCTTCGTGCAACATAATTCTGGGTGCCATTTACAAACCATAAGTGCTAATGACTCCATTCCTTTTTGTGGTTGTAGGGGCTGTTGAATGGAGTATACTAAAACAAACCTGACCTCTCTAGGATATTCAGAAGCCAAGTTATAAGCCCACAAATGTGTAACTGGACTACTTCTTTAAAGTGACACCAGATCCGCTGACCTTTAGGACATTGTTTGACCCCCTTAGGAAAGTGCTATCATCATGAAACGTTCAGATCTTTTACAACTCAATAGATTCTACCTTCCTGTAACGTTTCAGCCTGATTGGACCTTGTTTTCACACAGATGGACCCAGAATGATGTGAAATTGTGCTTCGTGCAACATAATTCTGGGTGCCATTTACAAACCATAAGTGCTAATGACTCCATTCCTTTTTGTGGTTGTAGGGGTTGTTGATTGGAGTACATTAAAACAAACCTGATCTCTCTAGGGCATTCAGAAGCCAAGTTATAAGCACACAAAGGTGTAACTGGACTACTTCTTTAAAGTGACACCAGGCCCGGTGACCTTTGGGACATGGTTTGACCCCCAATAGGAATGTGCGATCATCATGAAACGTTCAGATCACTTACAGCTCAATAGATTCTACCTTCTTGTAATGTTTCAGCCTGATTGGACCTTGTTTTCACACAAATGGACCCAGAATGATGTGAAATTGTGCTTCGTGCAACATAATTCTGGGTGCCATTTACAAACCATAAGTGCTAATGACTCCATTCCTTTTTGTGGTTGTAGGGGCTTTTGATTGGAGTACACTAAAACAAACCTCATCTCTCTAGGACATTCAGAAGCGAAGTTATAAGCCCACAAATGTGTAACTGGACTACTTCTTTAAATTGACACCAAATCCGGTGACCTTTGGGACATGGTTTGACCCCCTTAGGAAAGTGCTATCATCATGAAACGTTCAGATCACTTACAACTCAATAGATTCTACCTTCCTGTAACGTTTCTGCCTGATTGGACCTTGTTTTCACACAAATGAACCCAGAATGATGTGAAATTGTGCTTCGTGCAACATAATTCTGGGTGCCATTTAAAAACCATAAGTGCTAATGACTCCATTCCTTTTTAGGGTAATGGAGGCTGTTAATTGGAGTACTCTAAAACAAACCTGACCTCTCTAGGATATTCAGAAGCCAAGTTATAAGCCCACAAATGTGTAACTGGACTACTTCTTTAGAGTGACACCAGGCCCGGTGACCTTTGGGACATGTTTTTACCCCCTATAGGAATGCGCGATCATCATGAAACGTTCAGATCACTTACAACTCAATAGATTCTACCTTCTTGTAACGTTTCAGCCGGATTGGACCTTGTTTTCACACAAATGGACCCAGAATGATGTGAAATTGTGCTTCGTGCAACATAATTCTGGGTGCCATTTACAAACCATAAGTGCTAATGACTCCATTCCTTTTTGTGGTTGTAGGGGCTGTTGATTGGAGTACACTAAAACAAACCTGATCTCTCTAGGAAATTCAGAAGCCAAGTTATAAGCCCACAAATGTGTAATTGGACTACTTTAAATTGACACCAGATCCGGTGACCTATGGGACATGGTTTGACCCCCTTAGGAAAGTGCTATCATCATGAAACGTTCAGATCACTTACAACTCAATAGATTCTACCTTCCTGTAACGTTTCAGCCTGATTGGACCTTGTTTTCACACAAATGAACCCAGAATGATGTGAAATAGTGCTTCGTGCGACATAATTCTGGGTGCCATTTAAAAACCATAAGTGCTAATGACTCCATTCCTTTTTGTGGTTGAAGGGGCTGTTAATTGGAGTACACTAAAACAAACCTGATCTCACTAGGACATTCAGAAGCCAAGTTATAAGCCCACAAATGTGTAACTGGACTACTTCTTTAAATTGACACCAGATCCGGTGACCTTTGGGACATGGTTTGACCCCCTTAGGAAAGTGCTATCATCATGAAACGTTCAGATCACTTACAACTCAATAGATATTACCTTCCTGTAACGTTTCAGCCTGATTGTACCTTATTTTCACACAAATGAACCCAGAATGATGTGAAATTGTGCTTCTTGCAACATAATTCTGGGTGCCATTTAAAAACCATAAGTGCTAATGACTCCATTCCTTTTTGTGGTAATGGGGGCTGTTATTTGGAGTACTCTAAAACAAACCTGACCTCTCTAGGATATTCAGAAGCCAAGTTATAAGCCCACAAATGTGTAACTGGACTACTTCTTTAAAGTGACACCAGGCTCGGTGACCTTTGGGACATGGTTTTACCCCCTATAGGAATGTGCGATCATCATGAAATGTTCAGATCAGTTACAACTCAATAGATTCTACCTTCCTGTAACGTTTCAGCCTGATTGGACCTTGTTTTCACACAAATGGACCCAGAATGATGTGAAATTGTGCTCCGTGCAACATAATTCTGGGTGCCATTTACAAACCATAAGTGCTAATGACTCCATTCCTTTTTGTGGTTGTAGGGGCTGTTTATTGGAGTACATTAAAACAAACCTGATCTCTCTAGGACATTCTGAAGCCAAGTTATAAGCCCACAAAGGTGTAACTGGACTACTTCTTTAAAGTGACACCAGGCCCGGTGACCTTTGGGACATGGTTTGACCCCCAATAGGAATGTGCGATCATCATGAAACGTTCAGATCACTTACAACTCAATAGATTCTACCTTCTTGTAACGTTTCAGCCTGATTGGACCTTGTTTTCACACAAATGGACCCAGAATGATGTGAAATTGTGCTTCGTGCAACATAATTCTGGGTGCCATTTACAAACCATAAGTGCTAATGACTCCATTCCTTTTTGTGGTTGTAGGGGCTGTTGATTGGAGTACACTAAAACAAACCTCATCTCTCTAGGACATTCAGAAGCTAAGTTATAAGCCCACAAATGTGTAACTGGACTACTTCTTTAAATTGACACCAGATCCGGTGACCTTTGGGACATGGTTTGACCCTCTTAGGAAAGTGCGATCATCTTGAAACTTTCAGATCACTTACAACTCAATAGATTCTACCTTCTTGTAACGTTTCAGCCTGATTGGACCTTGTTTTCACACAAATGAACCCAGAATGATGTGAAATTGTGCTTCGTGCAACATAATTCTGGGTGCCATTTACAAACCATAAGTGTAAATGACTCCATTCCTTTTGTGGTTGTAGGGGCTGTTGATTGGAGTACACTAAAACAAACCTGATCTCTCTAGGACATTCAGAAGCCAAGTTATAAGCCCACAAATGTGTAACTGGACTACTTCTTTAAAGTGAAACCAGGCCCGGTGACCTTTGGGACATGATTTTACCCCCTATAGTAATGTGCGATCATCATGAAACGTTCAGATCACTTACAACTCAGTAGATTCTACCTTCTTGTAACGTTTCAGCCTGATTGGACCTTGTTTTCACACAAATGGACACAGAATGATGTGAAATTGTGCTTCGTGCAACATAATTCTGGGTGCCATTTACAAACCATAAGTGCTAATGACTCCATTCCTTTTTGTGGTTGTAGGGACTGTTGATTGGAGTACACTAAAACAAACCTGACCTGTCTAGTACATTCAGAAGCCAAGTTATAAGCCCACAAAGGTGTAACTGGACTACTTCTTTAAAGTGACACCAGGCCCGGTGACCTTTGGGACATGGTTTGACCCCCTATAGGAATCTGCGATCATCATAAAACGTTCAGATCACTTACAACTCAATAGTTTCTACCTTCTTGTAACGTTTCAGCCTGATTGGACCTTGTTTTCACACAAATGGACCCAGAATGATGTGAAATTGTGCTTCGTGCAACATAATTCTGGGTGCCATTTACAAACCATAAGTGCTAATGACTCCATTCCTTTTTGTGGTTGTAGGAGCTGTTGATTGGAGTACACTAAAACAAACCTGATCTCTCTAGGAAATTCAGAAGCCAAGTTATAAGCCCACAAATGTGTAACTGGACTACTTCTTTAAATTGACACCAGATCCGGTGACCTTTGGGACATGGTTTGACCCCCTTAGGAAAGTGCTATCATCATGAAACGTTCAGATCACTTACAACTCAATATATTCTACCTTCCTGTAACGTTTCAGCCTGATTGGACCTTGTTTTCACACAAATGAACCCAGAATGATTTGAAATTGTGCTTCGTGCAACATAATTCTGGGTGCCATTTAAAAACCATAAGTGCTAATGACTCCATTCCTTTTTGTGGTTGAAGTGGCTGTTAATTGGAGTACACTAAAACAAAAATGATCTCACTAGGACATTCAGAAGCCAAGTTATAAGCCCACAAATGTGTAACTGGACTACTTCTTTAAATTGACACCAGATCCGGTGACCTTTGGGACATGGTTTGACCCCCTTAGGAAAGTGCTATCATCATGAAACGTTCAGATCACTTACAACTCAATAGATTCTACCTTCCTGTAACGTTTCAGCCTGATTGTACCTTGTTTTCACACAAATGAACCCAGAATGATGTGAAATTGTGCTTCTTGCAACATAATTCTGGGTGCCATTTAAAATGACTCCATTCCTTTTTGTGGTATTGGGGGCTGTTATTTGGAATACTCTAAAACAAACCTGACCTCTCTAGGATATTCAGAAGCCAAGTTATAAGCCCACAAATGTGTAACTGAACTACTTCTTTAAAGTGACACCAGGCTCGGTGACCTTTGGGACATGGTTTTACCCCCTATAGGAATGTGCGATCATCATGAAATGTTCAGATCAGTTACAACTCAATAGATTCTACCTTCCTGTAACGTTTCAGCCTGATTGGACCTTGTTTTCACACAAATGGACCCAGAATGATGTGAAATTGTGCTCCGTGCAACATAATTCTGGGTGCCATTTACAAACCATAAGTGCTAATGACTCCATTCCTTTTTGTGGTTGTAGGGGCTGTTTATTGGAGTACATTAAAACAAACCTGATCCCTCTAGGACATTCAGAAGCCAAGTTATAAGCCCACAAAGGTGTAACTGGACTACTTCTTTAAAGTGACACCAGGCCCGGTGACCTTTGGGACATGGTTTGACCCCCAATAGGAATGTGCGATCATCATGAAACGTTCAGATCACTTACAACTCAATAGATTCTACCTTCTTGTAACGTTTCAGCCTGATTGGACCTTGTTTTCACACAAATGGACCCAGAATGATGTGAAATTGTGCTTCGTGCAACATAATTCTGGGTGCCATTTACAAACCATAAGTGCTAATGACTCCATTCCTTTTTGTGGTTGTAGGGGCTGTTGATTGGAGTACACTAAAACAAACCTCATCTCTCTAGGACATTCAGAAGCCAAGTTATAAGCCCACAAATGTGTAACTGGACTACTTCTTTAAATTGACACCAGATCCGGTGACCTTTGGGACATGGTTTGACCCTCTTAGGAAAGTGCGATCATCTTGAAACGTTCAGATCACTTACAACTCAATAGATTCTACCTTCTTGTTACGTTTCAGCCTGATTGGACCTTGTTTTCACACAAATGAACCCAGAATGATGCGAAATTGTGCTTCGTGCAACATAATTCTGGGTGCCATTTACAAACCATAAGTGTAAATGACTCCATTCCTTTTGTGGTTGTAGGGGCTGTTGATTGGAGTACACTAAAACAAACCTGATCTCTCTAGGGCATTCAGAAGCCAAGTTATAAGCCCACAAATGTGTAACTGGACTACTTCTTTAAAGTGACACCAGGCCCGGTGACCTTTGGGACATGGTTTTACCCCCTATAGTAATGTGCGATCATCATGAAACGTTCAGATCACTTACAACTCAGTAGATTCTACCTTCTTGTAACGTTTCAGCCTGATTGGACCTTGTTATCACACAAATGGACACAGAATGATGTGAAATTGTGCTTCGTGCAACATAATTCTGGGTGCCATTTACAAACTATAAGTGCTAATGACTCCATTCCTTTTTGTGGTTGTAGGGACTGTTGATTGGAGTACACTAAAACAAACCTGACCTGTCTAGGACATTCAGAAGCCAAGTTATAAGCCCACAAAGGTGTAACTGGACTACTTCTTTAAAGTGACACCAGGCCCGGTGACCTTTGGGACATGGTTTGACCCCGTATAGGAATGTGCGATCATCATGAAACGTTCAGATCACTTACAACTCAATAGATTCTACCTTCTTGTAACGTTTCAGCCTGATTGGACCTTGTTTTCACACAAATGGACCCAGAATGATGTGAAATTGTGCTTCGTGCAACATAATTCTGGGTGCCATTTACAAACCATAAGTGCTAATGACTCCATTCCTTTTTGTGGTTGTAGGGGCTGTTGATTGGAGTACACTAAAACAAACCTGACCTGTCTAGGACATTCAGAAGCCAAGTTATAAGCCCACAAAGGTGTAACTGGACTCCTTCTTTAAAGTGACACCAGGCCCTGTGACCTTTGGGACATGGTTTGACCCCCTATAGGAATGTGTGATCATCATGAAACTTTCAGATCACTTACAACTCAATAGATTCTACCTTCTTGTAACGTTTCAGCCTGATTGGACCTTGTTTTCACACAAATGAACCCAGAATGATGTGAAATTGTGCTTCGTGCAACATAATTCTGGGTGCCATTTACAAACCATAAGTGCTAATGACTCCATTCCTTTTTGTGGTTGTAGGGGCTGTTGATTGGAGTATACTAAAACAAACCTGACCTCTCTAGGATATTCAGAAGCCAAGTTATAAGCCCACAAATGTGTAACTGGACTACTTCTTTAAAGTGACACCAGAACCGGTGACCTTTGGGACATGGTTTCACCCCCTATAG
This sequence comes from Nothobranchius furzeri, assembly GCF_043380555.1. NCBI lineage: Eukaryota > Metazoa > Chordata > Actinopteri > Cyprinodontiformes > Nothobranchiidae > Nothobranchius > Nothobranchius furzeri. The sequence goes on from NC_091750.1 coordinate 1,826,973, forward strand.
GAATGTGTGATCATCATGAAACGTTCAGATCACTTACAACTCAATAGATTCTACCTTCTTGTAACGTTTCAGCCTGATTGGACCTTGTTTTCACACAAATGGACCCAGAATGATGTGAAATTGTGCTTCATGCAACATAATTCTGGGTGCCATTTACAAACCATAATTGTAGGGGCTGTTGATTGGAGTACACTAAAACAAACCTGATCTCTCTAGGACATTCAGAAGCCAAGTTTTAAGCCCACAAAGGTGTAACTGGACTACTTCTTTAAAGTGACACCAGGCCCGGTGACCTTTGGGACATGGTTTGACCCCCAATAGGAATGTGCGATCATCATGAAACTCAACAGATTCTACCTTTTGTAACGTTTCAGCCTGAATGGACCTTGATTTCACACAAATTAACACAGAATGATGTGAAAATGTGCTTCGTGCAACATAATTCTGGGTGCCATTTACAAACCATAAGTGCTAATGACTCCATTCCTTTTTGTGGTTGTAGGGGCTGTTGAATGGAGTATACTAAAACAAACCTGACCTCTCTAGGATATTCAGAAGCCAAGTTATAAGCCCACAAATGTGTAACTGGACTACTTCTTTAAAGTGACACCAGATCCGCTGACCTTTAGGACATTGTTTGACCCCCTTAGGAAAGTGCTATCATCATGAAACGTTCAGATCTTTTACAACTCAATAGATTCTACCTTCCTGTAACGTTTCAGCCTGATTGGACCTTGTTTTCACACAGATGGACCCAGAATGATGTGAAATTGTGCTTCGTGCAACATAATTCTGGGTGCCATTTACAAACCATAAGTGCTAATGACTCCATTCCTTTTTGTGGTTGTAGGGGTTGTTGATTGGAGTACATTAAAACAAACCTGATCTCTCTAGGACATTCAGAAGCCAAGTTATAAGCCCACAAAGGTGTAACTGGACTACTTCTTTAAAGTGACACCAGGCCCGGTGACCTTTGGGACATGGTTTGACCCCCAATAGGAATGTGCGATCATCATGAAACGTTCAGATCACTTACAGCTCAATAGATTCTACCTTCTTGTAATGTTTCAGCCTAATTGGACCTTGTTTTCACACAAATGGACCCAGAATGATGTGAAATTGTGCTTCGTGCAACATAATTCTGGGTGCCATTTACAAACCATAAGTGCTAATGACTCCATTCCTTTTTGTGGTTGTAGGGGCTTTTGATTGGAGTACACTAAAACAAACCTCATCTCTCTAGGACATTCAGAAGCGAAGTTATAAGCCCACAAATGTGTAACTGGACTACTTCTTTAAATTGACACCAAATCCGGTGACCTTTGGGACATGGTTTGACCCCCTTAGGAAAGTGCTATCATCATGAAACGTTCAGATCACTTACAACTCAATAGATTCTACCTTCCTGTAACGTTTCTGCCTGATTGGACCTTGTTTTCACACAAATGAACCCAGAATGATGTGAAATTGTGCTTCGAGCAACATATTTCTGGGTGCCATTTAAAAACCATAAGTGCTAATGACTCCATTCCTTTTTAGGGTAATGGAGGCTGTTAATTGGAGTACTCTAAAACAAACCTGACCTCTCTAGGATATTCAGAAGCCAAGTTATAAGCCCACAAATGTGTAACTGGACTACTTCTTTAGAGTGACACCAGGCCCGGTGACCTTTGGGACATGGTTTTACCCCCTATAGGAATGCGCGATCATCATGAAACGTTCAGATCACTTACAACTCAATAGATTCTACCTTCTTGTAACGTTTCAGCCGGATTGGACCTTGTTTTCACACAAATGGACCCAGAATGATGTGAAATTGTGCTTCGTGCAACATAATTCTGGGTGCCATTTACAAACCATAAGTGCTAATGACTCCATTCCTTTTTGTGGTTGTAGGGGCTGTTGATTGGAGTACACTAAAACAAACCTGATCTCTCTAGGAAATTCAGAAGCCAAGTTATAAGCCCACAAATGTGTAATTGGACTACTTTAAATTGACACCAGATCCGGTGACCTTTGGGACATGGTTTGACCCCCTTAGGAAAGTGCTATCATCATGAAACGTTCAGATCACTTACAACTCAATAGATTCTACCTTCCTGTAACGTTTCAGCCTGATTGGACCTTGTTTTCACACAAATGAACCCAGAATGATGTGAAATAGTGCTTCGTGCGAGATAATTCTGGGTGCCATTTAAAAACCATAAGTGCTAATGACTCCATTCCTTTTTGTGGTTGAAGGGGCTGTTAATTGGAGTACACTAAAACAAACCTGATCTCACTAGGACATTCAGAAGCCAAGTTATAAGCCCACAAATGTGTAACTGGACTACTTCTTTAAATTGACACCGGATCCGGTGACCTTTGGGACATGGTTTGACCCTCTTAGGAAAGTGCGATCATCTTGAAACTTTCAGATCACTTACAACTCAATAGATTCTACCTTCTTGTAACGTTTCAGCCTGATTGGACCTTGTTTTCACACAAATGAACCCAGAATGAAGTGAAATTGTGCTTCGTGCAACATAATTCTGGGTGCCATTTACAAACCATAAGTGTAAATGACTCCATTCCTTTTGTGGTTGTAGGGGCTGTTGATTGGAGTACACTAAAACAAACCTGATCTCTCTAGGACATTCAGAAGCCAAGTTATAAGCCCACAAATGTGTAACTGGACTACTTCTTTAAAGTGACACCAGGCCCGGTGACCTTTGGGACATGATTTTACCCCCTATAGTAATGTGCGATCATCATGAAACGTTCAGATCACTTACAACTCAGTAGATTCTACCTTCTTGTAACGTTTCAGCCTGATTGGACCTTGTTTTCACACAAATGGACACAGAATGATGTGAAATTGTGCTTCGTGCAACATAATTCTGGGTGCCATTTACAAACCATAAGTGCTAATGACTCCATTCCTTTTTGTGGTTGTAGGGACTGTTGATTGGAGTACACTAAAACAAACCTGACCTGTCTAGGACATTCAGAAGCCAAGTTATAAGCCCACAAAGGTGTAACTGGACTACTTCTTTAAAGTGACACCAGGCCCGGTGACCTTTGGGACATGGTTTGACCCCCTATAGGAATCTGCGATCATCATGAAACGTTCAGATCACTTACAACTCAATAGATTCTACCTTCTTGTAACGTTTCAGCCTGATTGGACCTTGTTTTCACACAAATGGACCCAGAATGATGTGAAATTGTGCTTCGTGCAACATAATTCTGGGTGCCATTTACAAACCATAAGTGCTAATGACTCCATTCCTTTTTGTGGTTGTAGGAGCTGTTGATTAGAGTACACTAAAACAAACCTGATCTCTCTAGGAAATTCAGAAGCCAAGTTATAAGCCCACAAATGTGTAACTGGACTACTTCTTTAAATTGACACCAGATCCGGTGACCTTTGGGACATGGTTTGACCCCCTTAGGAAAGTGCTATCATCATGAAACGTTCAGATCACTTACAACTCAATATATTCTACCTTCCTGTAACGTTTCAGCCTGATTGGACCTTGTTTTCACACAAATGAACCCAGAATGATTTGAAATTGTGCTTCGTGCAACATAATTCTGGGTGCCATTTAAAAACCATAAGTGCTAATGACTCCATTCCTTTTTGTGGTTGAAGTGGCTGTTAATTGGAGTACACTAAAACAAAAATGATCTCACTAGGACATTCAGAAGCCAAGTTATAAGCCCACAAATGTGTAACTGGACTACTTCTTTAAATTGACACCAGATCCGGTGACTTTTGGGACATGGTTTGACCCCCTTAGGAAAGTGCTATCATCATGAAACGTTCAGATCACTTACAACTCAATAGATTCTACCTTCCTGTAACGTTTCAGCCTGATTGTACCTTGTTTTCACACAAATGAACCCAGAATGATGTGAAATTGTGCTTCTTGCAACATAATTCTGGGTGCCATTTAAAAACCATAAATGCTAATGACTCCATTCCTTTTTGTGGTATTGGGGGCTGTTATTTGGAATACTCTAAAACAAACCTGACCTCTCTAGGATATTCAGAAGCCAAGTTATAAGCCCACAAATGTGTAACTGGACTACTTCTTTAAAGTGACACCAGGCTCGGTGACCTTTGGGACATGGTTTTACCCCCTATAGGAATGTGCGATCATCATGAAATGTTCAGATCAGTTACAACTCAATAGATTCTACCTTCCTGTAACGTTTCAGCCTGATTGGACCTTGTTTTCACACAAATGGACCCAGAATGATGTGAAATTGTGCTCCGTGCAACATAATTCTGGGTGCCATTTACAAACCATAAGTGCTAATGACTCCATTCCTTTTTGTGGTTGTAGGGGCTGTTTATTGGAGTACATTAAAACAAACCTGATCCCTCTAGGACATTCAGAAGCCAAGTTATAAGCCCACAAAGGTGTAACTGGACTACTTCTTTAAAGTGACACCAGGCCCGGTGACCTTTGGGACATGGTTTGACCCCCAATAGGAATGTGCGATCATCATGAAACGTTCAGATCACTTACAACTCAATAGATTCTACCTTCTTGTAACGTTTCAGCCTGATTGGACCTTGTTTTCACACAAATGGACCCAGAATGATGTGAAATTGTGCTTCGTGCAACATAATTCTGGGTGCCATTCACAAACCATAAGTGCTAATGACTCCATTCCTTTTTGTGGTTGTAGGGGCTGTTGATTGGAGTACACTAAAACAAACCTCATCTCTCTAGGACATTCAGAAGCCAAGTTATAAGCCCACAAATGTGTAACTGGACTACTTCTTTAAATTGACACCAGATCCGGTGACCTTTGGGACATGGTTTGACCCTCTTAGGAAAGTGCGATCATCTTGAAACGTTCAGATCACTTACAACTCAATAGATTCTACCTTCTTGTTACGTTTCAGCCTGATTGGACCTTGTTTTCACACAAATGAACCCAGAATGATGTGAAATTGTGCTTCGTGCAACATAATTCTGGGTGCCATTTACAAACCATAAGTGTAAATGACTCCATTCCTTTTGTGGTTGTAGGGGCTGTTGATTGGAGTACACTAAAACAAACCTGATCTCTCTAGGACATTCAGAAGCCAAGTTATAAGCCCACAAATGTGTAACTGGACTACTTCTTTAAAGTGACACCAGGCCCGGTGACCTTTGGGACATGATTTTACCCCCTATAGTAATGTGCGATCATCATGAAACGTTCAGATCACTTACAACTCAGTAGATTCTACCTTCTTGTAACGTTTCAGCCTGATTGGACCTTGTTTTCACACAAATGGACACAGAATGATGTGAAATTGTGCTTCGTGCAACATAATTCTGGGTGCCATTTACAAACTATAAGTGCTAATGACTCCATTCCTTTTTGTGGTTGTAGGGACTGTTGATTGGAGTACACTAAAACAAACCTGACCTGTCTAGGACATTCAGAAGCCAAGTTATAAGACCACAAAGGTGTAACTGGACTACTTCTTTAAAGTGACACCAGGCCCGGTGACCTTTGGGACATGGTTTGACCCCGTATAGGAATGTGCGATCATCATGAAACGTTCAGATCACTTACAACTCAATATATTCTACCTTCTTGTAACGTTTCAGCCTGATTGGACCTTGTTTTCACACAAATGGACCCAGAATGATGTGAAATTGTGCTTCGTGCAACATAATTCTGGGTGCCATTTACAAACCATAAGTGCTAATGACTCCATTCCTTTTTGTGGTTGTAGGAGCTGTTGATTGGAGTACACTAAAACAAACCTGATCTCTCTAGGAAATTCAGAAGCCAAGTTATAAGCCCACAAATGTGTAACTGGACTACTTCTTTAAATTGACACCAGATCCGGTGACCTTTGGGACATGGTTTGACCCCCTTAGGAAAGTGCTATCATCATGAAACGTTCAGATCACTTACAACTCAATATATTCTACCTTCCTGTAACGTTTCAGCCTGATTGGACCTTGTTTTCACACAAATGAACCCAGAATGATGTGAAATTGTGCTTCGTGCAACATAATTCTGGGTGCCATTTAAAAACCATAAGTGCTAATGACTCCATTCCTTTTTGTGGTTGAAGTGGCTGTTAATTGGAGTACACTAAAACAAACCTGATCTCACTAGGACATTCAGAAGCCAAGTTATAAGCCCTCAAATGTGTAACTGGACTACTTCTTTAAATTGACACCAGATCCGGTGACCTTTGGGACATGGTTTGACCCCCTTAGGAAAGTGCTATCATCATGAAACGTTCAGATCACTTACAACTCAATAGATTCTACCTTCCTGTAACGTTTCAGCCTGATTGTACCTTGTTTTCACACAAATGAACCCAGAATGATGTGAAATTGTGCTTCTTGCAACATAATTCTGGGTGCCATTTAAAAATCATAAATGCTAATGACTCCATTCCTTTTTGTGGTATTGGGGGCTGTTATTTGGAATACTCTAAAACAAACCTGACCTCTCTAGGATATTCAGAAGCCAAGTTATAAGCCCACAAAGGTGTAACTGGACTACTTCTTTAAAGTGACACCAGGCCCGGTGACCTTTGGGACATGGTTTGACCCCCTAAAGGAATGTGCGATCATCATGAAACGTTCAGATCACTTACATCTCAATAGATTCTACCTTCTTGTAACGTTTCAGCCTGATTGGACCTTGTTTTCACACAAATGGACCCAGAATGATGTGATATTGTGCTTCGTGCAACATAATTCTGGGTGCCATTTACAAACCATAAGTGCTAATGACTCCAGTCCTTTTTGGGGTAATGGGGGCTGTTAATTGGAGTACTTTAAAACAAACCTGACCTCTCTAGGATATTCAGAAGCCAAGTTATAAGCCCACAAATGTGTAACTGGACTACTACTTTAAATTGACACCAGATCCGGTGACCTTTGGGACATGGTTTGACCCCCTATAGGAATGTGCGATCATCATGAAACGTTCAGATCACTTACAACTCAATAGATTCTACCTTCTTGTAACGTTTCAGCCTGATTGGACCTTGTTTTCACACAAATGAACCCAGAATGATGTGAAATTGTGCTTCGTGCAACATAATTCTGGGTGCCATTTACAAACCATCAGTGCTAATGACTCCATTCCTTTTTGTGGTTGTAGGGGCTGTTGATTGGAGTACACTAAAACAAACCTGATCTCTCTAGGACATTCAGAAGCCAAGTTATAAGCCCACAAATGTGTAACTGGACTACTTCTTTAAAGTGACACCAGGCCCGGTGACCTTTGGGACATGGTTTGACCCCCTATAGGAATGTGCGATCATCATGAAACGTTCAGATCACTTACAACTCAATAGATTCTACCTTCCTGTAACGTTTCTGCCTGATTGGACCTTGTTTTCACACAAATGAACCCAGAATGATGTGAAATTGTGCTTCGAGCAACATATTTCTGGGTGCCATTTAAAAACCATAAGTGCTAATGACTCCATTCCTTTTTAGGGTAATGGAGGCTGTTAATTGGAGTACTCTAAAACAAACCTGACCTCTCTAGGATATTCAGAAGCCAAGTTATAAGCCCACAAATGTGTAACTGGACTACTTCTTTAGAGTGACACCAGGCCCGGTGACCTTTGGGACATGGTTTTACCCCCTATAGGAATGCGCGATCATCATGAAACGTTCAGATCACTTACAACTCAATAGATTCTACCTTCTTGTAACGTTTCAGCCGGATTGGACCTTGTTTTCACACAAATGGACCCAGAATGATGTGAAATTGTGCTTCGTGCAACATAATTCTGGGTGCCATTTACAAACCATAAGTGCTAATGACTCCATTCCTTTTTGTGGTTGTAGGGGCTGTTGATTGGAGTACACTAAAACAAACCTGATCTCTCTAGGAAATTCAGAAGCCAAGTTATAAGCCCACAAATGTGTAAATGGACTACTTTAAATTGACACCAGATCCGGTGACCTTTGGGACATGGTTTGACCCCCTTAGGAAAGTGCTATCATCATGAAACGTTCAGATCACTTACAACTCAATAGATTCTACCTTCCTGTAACGTTTCAGCCTGATTGGACCTTGTTTTCACACAAATGAACCCAGAATGATGTGAAATAGTGCTTCGTGCGAGATAATTCTGGGTGCCATTTAAAAACCATAAGTGCTAATGACTCCATTCCTTTTTGTGGTTGAAGGGGCTGTTAATTGGAGTACACTAAAACAAACCTGATCTCTCTAGGAAATTCAGAAGCCAAGTTATAAGCCCACAAATGTGTAACTGGACTACTTCTTTAAATTGACACCAGATCCGGTGACCTTTGGGACATGGTTTGACCCCCTTAGGAAAGTGCTATCATCATGAAACGTTCAGATCACTTACAACTCAATATATTCTACCTTCCTGTAACGTTTCAGCCTGATTGGACCTTGTTTTCACACAAATGAACCCAGAATGATGTGAAATTGTGCTTCGTGCAACATAATTCTGGGTGCCATTTAAAAACCATAAGTGCTAATGACTCCATTCCTTTTTGTGGTTGAAGTGGCTGTTAATTGGAGTACACTAAAACAAACCTGATCTCACTAGGACATTCAGAAGCCAAGTTATAAGCCCTCAAATGTGTAACTGGACTACTTCTTTAAATTGACACCAGATCCGGTGACCTTTGGGACATGGTTTGACCCCCTTAGGAAAGTGCTATCATCATGAAACGTTCAGATCACTTACAACTCAATAGATTCTACCTTCCTGTAACGTTTCAGCCTGATTGTACCTTGTTTTCACACAAATGAACCCAGAATGATGTGAAATTGTGCTTCTTGCAACATAATTCTGGGTGCCATTTAAAAATCATAAATGCTAATGACTCCATTCCTTTTTGTGGTATTGGGGGCTGTTATTTGGAATACTCTAAAACAAACCTGACCTCTCTAGGATTTTCAGAAGCCAAGTTATAAGCCCACAAAGGTGTAACTGGACTACTTCTTTAAAGTGACACCAGGCCCGGTGACCTTTGGGACATGGTTTGACCCCCTAAAGGAATGTGCGATCATCATGAAACGTTCAGATCACTTACATCTCAATAGATTCTACCTTCTTGTAACGTTTCAGCCTGATTGGACCTTGTTTTCACACAAATGGACCCAGAATGATGTGATATTGTGCTTCGTGCAACATAATTCTGGGTGCCATTTACAAACCATAAGTGCTAATGACTCCAGTCCTTTTTGGGGTAATGGGGGCTGTTAATTGGAGTACTTTAAAACAAACCTGACCTCTCTAGGATATTCAGAAGCCAAGTTATAAGCCCACAAATGTGTAACTGGACTACTACTTTAAATTGACACCAGATCCGGTGACCTTTGGGACATGGTTTGACCCCCTATAGGAATGTGCGATCATCATGAAACGTTCAGATCACTTACAACTCAATAGATTCTACCTTCTTGTAACGTTTCAGCCTGATTGGACCTTGTTTTCACACAAATGAACCCAGAATGATGTGAAATTGTGCTTCGTGCAACATAATTCTGGGTGCCATTTACAAACCATCAGTGCTAATGACTCCATTCCTTTTTGTGGTTGTAGGGGCTGTTGATTGGAGTACACTAAAACAAACCTGATCTCTCTAGGACATTCAGAAGCCAAGTTATAAGCCCACAAATGTGTAACTGGACTACTTCTTTAAAGTGACACCAGGCCCGGTGACCTTTGGGACATGGTTTGACCCCCTATAGGAATGTGCGATCATCATGAAACGTTCAGATCACTTACAACTCAATAGATTCTACCTTCTTGTAACGTTTCAGCCTGATTGGGCCTTGTTTTCACACAAATGGACCCAGAATGATGTGAAATTGTGCTTCGTGCAACATAATTCTGGGTGCCATTTACAAACCATAAGTGCTAATGACTCCATTCCTTTTTGTGGTTGTAGGGGCTGTTGATTGGAGTACACTAAAACAAACCTCATCTCTCTAGGACATTCAGAAGCAGAGTTATAAGCCCACAAATGTGTAACTGGACTACTTCTTTAAATTGACACCAAATCCGGTGACCTTTGGGACATGGTTTGACCCCCTTAGGAAAGTGCTATCATCATGAAACATTCAGATCACTTACAACTCAATAGATTCTACCTTCCTGTAACGTTTCTGCCTGATTGGACCTTGTTTTCACACAAATGAACCCAGAATGATGTGAAATTGTGCTTCGTGCAACATAATTCTGGGTGCCATTTAAAAACCATAAGTGCTAATGACTCCATTCCTTTTTATGGTAATGGGGGCTGTTAAATGGAGTACTCTAAAACAAACCTGACCTCTCTAGGATATTCAGAAGCCAAGTTATAAGCCCACAAATGTGTAACTGGACTACTTCTTTAAAGTGACACCAGGCCCGGTGACCTTTGGGACATGGTTTTACCCCCTATAGGAATGCGTGATCATCATGAAATGTTCAGATCACTTACAACTCAATAGATTCTACCTTCTTGTAACGTTTCAGCATGATTGGACCTTGTTTTCACGCAAATGGACCCAGAATGATGTGAAATTGTGCTTCGTGCAACATAATTCTGGGTGCCTTTTACAAACCATAAGTGCTAATGACTCCATTCCTTTTTGTGGTTGTAGGGGCTGTTGATTTGAGTACACTAAAAAAAACCTGACCTGTCTAGGACATTCAGAAGCCAAGTTATAAGCCCACAAAGGTGTAACTGGACTACTTCTTTAAAGTGACACCAGGCCCGGTGACCTTTGGGACATGGTTTTACCTCCTATAGGAATGTGAAATCATCTTGAAACGTTCAGATCACTTACAACTCAATAGATTCTACCTTCTTGTAGCGTTTCAGCCTGATTTGACCTTGTTTTCACACAAATGGACCCAGAATGATGTGAAATTGTGCTTCGTGCAACATAATTCTGGGTGCCATTTACAAACCATAAGTGCTAATGACTCCATTCCTTTTTGTGGTTGTAGGGGCTGTTGATTGGAGTACACTAAAACAAACCTCATCTCTCTAGGACATTCAGAAGCCAAGTTATAAGCCCACAAATGTGTAACTGGACTACTTCTTTAAATTGACACCAGACCCGGTGACCTTTGGGACATGGTTTGACCCCCTTAGGAAAGTGCTATCATCATGAAATGTTCAGATCACTTACAACTCAATAGATTCTACCTTCCTGTAACGTTTCTGCCTGATTGGACCTTGTTTTCACACAAATGAACCCAGAATGATGTGAAATTGTGCTTCGTGCAACATAATTCTGGGTGCCATTTAAAAACCATAAGTGCTAATGACTCCATTCCTTTTTAGGGTAATGGGGGCTGTTAAATGGAGTACTCTAAAACAAACCTGACCTCTCTAGGATATTCAGAAGCCAAGTTATAAGCCCACAAATGTGTAACTGGACTACTTCTTTAAAGTGACACCAGGCCCGGTGACCTTTGGGACATGGTTTTACCCCCTATAGGAATGCGTGATCATCATGAAACGTTCAGATCACTTACAACTCAATAGATCCTACCTTCTTGTAACGTTTCAGCATGATTGGACCTTGTTTTCACGCAAATGGACCCAGAATGATGTGAAATTGTGCTTCGTGCAACATAATTCTGGGTGCCATTTACAAACCATAAGTGCTAATGACTCCATTCCTTTTTGTAGTTGTAGGGGCTGTTGATTGGAGTACACTAAAAAAACCTGACCTGTCTAGGACATTCAGAAGCCAAGTTATAAGCCCACAAATGTGTAACTGGACTACTTCTTTAAAGTGACACCAGGCCCGGTGACCTTTGGGACATGGTTTGACCCCCTATAGGAATGTGTGATCATCATGAAACGTTCAGATCACTTACAACTCAATATATTCTACCTTCTTGTAACGTTTCAGCCTGAATGGACCTTGTTTTCACACAAATGGACCCAGAATGATGTGAAATTGTGCTTCGTGCAACATAATTCTGGGTGCCATTGACAAACCATAAGTGCTAATGACTCCATTCCTTTTTTTGGTTGTAGGGGCTGTTGATTGGAGTACACTAAAACAAACCTGATCTCTCTAGGAAATTCAGAAGCCAAGTTATAAGCCCACAAATGTGTAACTGAAATACTTTAAATTGACACTAGATCCGGTGACCTTTGGGACATGGTTTGACCCCCTTAGGAAAGTTCTATCATCATGAAACGTTCAGATCACTAACAACTCAATAGATTCTACCTTCCTGTAACGTTTCAGCCTGATTGCACCTTGTTTTCACACAAATGAACCCAGAATGATGTGAAATTGTGCTTCGTGCAACATAATTCTGGGTGCCATTTAAAAACCATAAGTGCTAATGACTCCATTCCTTTTTGTGGTTGAAGGGGCTGTTAATTGGAGTACACTAAAACAAACCTGATCTCTCTAGGACATTCAGAAGCCAAGTTTTAAGCCCACAAAGGTGTAACTGGACTACTTCTTTAAAGTGACACCAGGCCCGTTGACCTTTGGGACATGGTTTGACCCCCTAAAGGAATGTGCGATCATCATGAAACGTTCAGATCACTTACAACTAAATAGATTCTACCTTCTTGTAACGTTTCAGCCTGATTGGACCTTGTTTTCACACAAATGGACCCAGAATGATGTGAAATTGTGCTTCGTGCAACATAATTCTGGGTGCCAATTACAAACCATAAGTGCTAATGACTCAATTCCTTTTTGTGGTTGTAGGGGCTGTTGATTGGAGTACATTAAAACAAACCTGATCTCTCTAGGACATTCAGAAGCCAAGTTATAAGCCCACAAAGGTGTAACTGGACTACTTCTTTAAAGTGACACCAGGCCCGGTGACCTTTGGGACATGGTTTGACCCCCTATAGGAATGTGCAATCATCATGAAACGTTCAGATCACTTACAACTCAATAGATTCTACCTTCTTGTAATGTTTCAGCCTGATTGGACCTTGTTTTCACACAAATGGACCCAGAATGATGTGAAATTGTGCTTCATGCAACATAATTCTGGGTGCCATTTACAAACCATAATTGTAGGGGCTGTTGATTGGAGTACACTAAAACAAACCTGATCTCTCTAGGACATTCAGAAGCCAAGTTTTAAGCCCACAAAGGTGTAACTGGACTACTTCTTTAAAGTGACACCAGGCCCGGTGACCTTTGGGACATGGTTTGACCCCCTATAGGAATGTGCGATCATCATGAAACGTTCAGATCACTTACAACTCAATAGATTCTACCTTCTTGTAACGTTTCAGCCTGAATGGACCTTGTTTTCACACAAATGGACCCAGAATGATGTGAAATTGTGCTTCGTGCAACATAATTCTGGGTGCCATTGACAAACCATAATTGCTAATGACTCCATTCCTTTTTTGGGTTGTAGGGGCTGTTGATTGGAGTACACTAAAACAAACCTGATCTCTCTAGGAAATTCAGAAGCCAAGTTATAAGCCCACAAATGTGTAACTGGACTACTTTAAATTGACACTAGATCCGGTGACCTTTGGGACATGGTTTGACCCCCTTAGGAAAGTTCTATCATCATGAAACGTTCAGATCACTAACAACTCAATAGATTCTACCTTCCTGTAACGTTTCAGCCTGATTGGACCTTGTTTTCACACAAATGAACCCAGAATGATGTGAAATTGTGCTTCGTGCAACATAATTCTGGGTGCCATTTAAAAACCATAAGTGCTAATGACTCCATTCCTTTTTGTGGTTGAAGGGGCTGTTAATTGGAGTACACTAAAACAAACCTGATCTCACTAGGACATTCAGAAGCCAAGTTATAAGCCCACAAATGTGTAACTGGACTACTACTTTAAATTGACACCAGATCCGGTGACCTTTGGGACATGGTTTGACCCCCTTAGGAAAGTGCTATCATCATGAAACGTTCAGATCACTTACAACTCAATAGATTCTACCTTCCTGTAACGTTTCAGCCTGATTGTACCGTGTTTTCACACAAATGAACCCAGAATGATGTGAAATTGTGCTTCTTGCAACATAATTCTGGGTGCCATTTAAAAACCATAAGTGCTAACGACTCCATTCCTTTTTGTGGTAATGGGGGCTGTTATTTGGAGTACTCTAAAACAAACCTGACCTCTCTAGGATATTCAGAAGCCAAGTTATAAGCCCACAAAGGTGTAACTGGACTACTTCTTTAAAGTGACACCAGGCCCGTTGACCTTTGGGACATGGTTTGACCCCCTAAAGGAATGTGCGATCATCATGAAACGTTCAGATAACTTACAACTCAATAGATTCTACCTTCTTGTAACGTTTCAGCCTGATTGGACCTTGTTTTCACACAAATGGACCCAGAATGATGTGAAATTGTGCTTCGTGCAACATAATTCTGGGTGCCAATTACAAACCATAAGTGCTAATGACTCAATTCCTTTTTGTGGTTGTAGGGGCTGTTGATTGTAGTACATTAAAACAAACCTGATCTCTCTAGGACATTCAGAAGCCAAGTTATAAGCCCACAAAGGTGTAACTGGACTACTTCTTTAAAGTGACACCAGGCCCGGTGACCTTTGGGACATGGTTTGACCCCCTATAGGAATGTGCAATCATCATTAAACGTTCAGATCACTTACAACTCAATAGATTCTACCTTCTTGTAACGTTTCAGCCTGATTGGACCTTGTTTTCACACAAATGGACCCAGAATAATGTGAAATTGTGCTTCATGCAACATAATTCTGGGTGCCATTTACAAACCATAATTGTAGGGGCTGTTGATTGGAGTACACTAAAACAAACCTGATCTCTCTAGGACATTCAGAAGCCAAGTTTTAAGCCCACAAAGGTGTAACTGGACTACTTCTTTAAAGTGACACCAGGCCCGGTGACCTTTGGGACATGGTTTGACCCCCTATAGGAATGTGCGATCATCATGAAACGTTCAGATCACTTACAACTAAACAGATTCTACCTTCTTGTAACGTTTCAGCCTGATTGGACCTCGTTTTCACACAAATGAACCCAGAATTATGTGAAATTATGCTTCGTGCAACATAATTCTGGGTGCCATTTACAAACCATAAGTGCTAATGACTCCATTCCTTTTTGTGGTTGTAGGGGATGTTGATTGGAGTACACTAAAACAAACCTGATCTTTCTAGGACTTTCAGAAGCCAAGTTATAAGCCCACAAATGTGTAACTGGACTACTTCTTTAAAGTGACACCAGGCCCTGTGACCTTTGGGACATGGTTTTACCCCCTACAGGAATGTTTGATCATCATGAAACGTTCAGATCACTTACAACTCAATAGATTCTACCTTCTTGTAACGTTTCACCCTGATTGGACCTTGTTTTCACACAAATGAACCCAGAATGATGTGAAATTGTGCTTCGTGCAACATAATTCTGGGTGCCATTTAAAAACCATAAGTGCTAATGACTCCATTCCTTTTTGTGGTTGAAGGGGCTGTTAATTGGAGTACACTAAAACAAACCTGATCTCACTAGGACATTCAGAAGCCAAGTTATAAGCCCACAAATGTGTAACTGGACTACTTCTTTAAATTGACACCAGACCCGGTGACCTTTGGGACATGGTTTGACCCCCTTAGGAAAGTGCTATCATCATGAAACGTTCAGATCACTTACAACTCAATAGATTCTACCTTCCTGTAACGTTTCAGCCTGATTGTACCGTGTTTTCACACAAATGAACCCAGAATGATGTGAAATTGTGCTTCTTGCAACATAGTTCTGGGTGCCATTTAAAAACCATAAGTGCTAATGACTCCATTCCTTTTTGTGGTAATGGGGGCTGTTATTTGGAGTACTCTAAAACAAACCTGACCTCTCTAGGATATTCAGAAGCCAAGTTATAAGCCCACAAAGGTGTAACTGGACTACTTCTTTAAAGTGACACCAGGCCCGTTGACCTTTGGGACATGGTTTGACCCCCTAAAGGAATGTGCGATCATCATGAAACATTCAGATAACTTACAACTCAATAGATTCTACCTTCTTGTAACGTTTCAGCCTGATTGGACCTTGTTTTCACACAAATGGACCCAGAATGATGTGAAATTGTGCTTCGTGCAACATAATTCTGGGTGCCAATTACAAACCATAAGTGCTAATGACTCAATTCCTTTTTGTGGTTGTAGGGGCTGTTGATTGGAGTACATTAAAACAAACCTGATCTCTCTAGGACATTCAGAAGCCAAGTTATAAGCCCGCAAAGGTGTAACTGGACTACTTCTTTAAAGTGACACCAGGCCCGGTGACCTTTGGGACATGGTTTGACCCCCTATAGGAATGTGCAATCATCATGAAACGTTCAGATCACTTACAACTCAATAGATTCTACCTTCTTGTAACGTTTCAGCCTGATTGGACCTTGTTTTCACACAAATGGACCCAGAATGATGTGAAATTGTGCTTCATGCAACATAATTCTGGGTGCCATTTACAAACCATAATTGTAGGGGCTGTTGATTGGAGTACACTAAAACAAACCTGATCTCTCTAGGACATTCAGAAGCCAAGTTTTAAGCCCACAAAGGTGTAACTGGACTACTTCTTTAAAGTGACACCAGGCCCGGTGACCTTTGGGACATGGTTTGACCCCCTATAGGAATGTGCGATCATCATGAAACGTTCAGATCACTTACAACTAAACAGATTCTACCTTCTTGTAACGTTTCAGCCTGACTGGACCTTGTTTTCACACAAATGAACCCAGAATTATGTGAAATTGTGCTTCGTGCAACATAATTCTGGGTACCATTTACAAACCATAAGTGCTAATGACTCCATTCCTTTTTGTGGTTGTAGGGGCTGTTGATTGGAGTACACTAAAACAAACCTGATCTTTCTAGGACTTTCAGAAGCCAAGTTATAAGCCCACAAATGTGTAACTGGACTACTTCTTTAAAGTGACACCAGGCCCTGTGACCTTTGGGACATGGTTTTACCCCCTACAGGAATGTGTGATCATCATGAAACGTTCAGATCACTTACAACTCAATAGATTCTACCTTCTTGTAACGTTTCAGCCTGATTGGACCTTGTTTTCACACAAATGAACCCAGAATGATGTGAAATTGTGCTTCGTGCAACATAATTCTGGGTGCCATTTAAAAACCATAAGTGCTAATGACTCCATTCCTTTTTGTGGTTGAAGGGGCTGTTAATTGGAGTACACTAAAACAAACCTGATCTCACTAGGACATTCAGAAGCCAAGTTATAAGCCCACAAATGTGTAACTGGACTACTACTTTAAATTGACACCAGATCCGGTGACCTTTGGGACATGGTTTGACCCCCTATAGGAATGCGTGATCATCATGAAACGTTCAGATCACTTACAACTCAATAGATTCTACCTTCTTGTAATGTTTCAGCCTGATTGGACCTTGTTTTCACACAAATGAACCCAGAATGATGTGAAATTGTGCTTCGTGCAACATAATTCTGGGTGCCATTTACAAACCATAAGTGCTAATGACTCCATTCCTTTTTGTGGTTGTAGGGGCTGTTGATTGGAGTACACTAAAACAAACCTCATCTCTCTAGGACATTCAGAAGCCAAGTTATAAGCCCACAAATGTGTAACTGGACTACTTCTTTAAATTGACACCAAATCCGGTGACCTTTGGGACATGGTTTGACCCCCTTAGGAAAGTGCTATCATCATGAAACATTCAGATCACTTACAACTCAATAGATTCTACCTTCCTGTAACGTTTCTGTCTGATTGGACCTTGTTTTCACACAAATGAACCCAGAATGATGTGAAATTGTGCTTCGTGCAACATAATTCTGGGTGCCATTTAAAAACCATAAGTGCTAATGACTCCATTCCTTTTTAGGGTAATGGGGGCTGTTAAATGGAGTACTCTAAAACAAACCTGACCTCTCTAGGATATTCAGAAGCCAAGTTATAAGCCCACAAATGTGTAACTGGACTACTTCTTTAAAGTGACACCAGGCCCGGTGACCTTTGGGACATGGTTTTACCCCCTATAGGAATGCGTGATCATCATGAAACGTTCAGATCACTTACAACTCAATAGATCCTACCTTCTTGTAACGTTTCAGCATGATTGGACCTTGTTTTCACGCAAATGGACCCAGAATGATGTGAAATTGTGCTTCGTGCAACATAATTCTGGGTGCCATTTACAAACCATAAGTGCTAATGACTCCATTCCTTTTTGTAGTTGTAGGGGCTGTTGATTGGAGTACACTAAAAAAACCTGACCTGTCTAGGACATTCAGAAGCCAAGTTATAAGCCCACAAAGGTGTAACTGGACTACTTCTTTAAAGTGACACCAGGCCCGGTGACCTTTGGGACATGGTTTGACCCCCTATAGGAATGTGTGATCATCATGAAACGTTCAGATCACTTACAACTCAATATATTCTACCTTCTTGTAACGTTTCAGCCTGAATGGACCTTGTTTTCACACAAATGGACCCAGAATGATGTGAAATTGTGCTTCGTGCAACATAATTCTGGGTGCCATTGACAAACCATAAGTGCTAATGACTCCATTCCTTTTTTTGGTTGTAGGGGCTGTTGATTGGAGTACACTAAAACAAACCTGATCTCTCTAGGAAATTCAGAAGCCAAGTTATAAGCCCACAAATGTGTAACTGAAATACTTTAAATTGACACTAGATCCGGTGACCTTTGGGACATGGTTTGACCCCCTTAGGAAAGTTCTATCATCATGAAACGTTCAGATCACTAACAACTCAATAGATTCTACCTTCCTGTAACGTTTCAGCCTGATTGCACCTTGTTTTCACACAAATGAACCCAGAATGATGTGAAATTGTGCTTCGTGCAACATAATTCTGGGTGCCATTTAAAAACCATAAGTGCTAATGACTCCATTCCTTTTTGTGGTTGAAGGGGCTGTTAATTGGAGTACACTAAAACAAACCTGATCTTACTAGGACATTCAGAATTCAAGTTATAAGCCCACAAATGTGTAACTGGACTACTACTTTAAATTGACACCAGATCCGGTGACCTTTGGGACATGGTTTGACCCCCTTAGGAAAGTGCTATCATCATGAAACGTTCAGATCACTTACAACTCAATAGATTCTACCTTCCTGTAACGTTTCAGCCTGATTGTACCGTGTTTTCACACAAATGAACCCAGAATGATGTGAAATTGTGCTTCTTGCAACATAATTCTGGGTACCATTTAAAAACCATAAGTGCTAATGACTCCATTCCTTTTTGTGGTAATGGGGGCTGTTATTTGGAGTACTCTAAAACAAACCTGACCTCTCTAGGATATTCAGAAGCCAAGTTATAAGCCCACAAAGGTGTAACTGGACTACTTCTTTAAAGTGACACCAGGCCCGTTGACCTTTGGGACATGGTTTGACCCCCTAAAGGAATGTGCGATCATCATGAAACGTTCAGATCACTTACAACTAAATAGATTCTACCTTCTTGTAACGTTTCAGCCTGATTGGACCTTGTTTTCACACAAATGGACCCAGAATGATGTGAAATTGTGCTTCGTGCAACATAATTCTGGGTGCCAATTACAAACCATAAGTGCTAATGACTCAATTCCTTTTTGTGGTTGTAGGGGCTGTTGATTGGAGTACATTAAAACAAACCTGATCTCTCTAGGACATTCAGAAGCCAAGTTATAAGCCCACAAAGGTGTAACTGGACTACTTCTTTAAAGTGACACCAGGCCCGGTGACCTTTGGGACATGGTTTGACCCCCTATAGGAATGTGCAATCATCATGAAACGTTCAGATCACTTACAACTCAATAGATTCTACCTTCTTGTAATTTTTCAGCCTGATTGGACCTTGTTTTCACACAAATGGACCCAGAATGATGTGAAATTGTGCTTCATGCAACATAATTCTGGGTGCCATTTACAAACCATAATTGTAGGGGCTGTTGATTGGAGTACACTAAAACAAACCTGATCTCTCTAGGACATTCAGAAGCCAAGTTTTAAGCCCACAAAGGTGTAACTGGACTACTTCTTTAAAGTGACACCAGGCCCGGTGACCTTTGGGACATGGTTTGACCCCCTATAGGAATGTGCGATCATCATGAAACGTTCAGATCACTTACAACTCAATAGATTCTACCTTCTTGTAACGTTTCAGCCTGAATGGACCTTGTTTTCACACAAATGGACCCAGAATGATGTGAAATTGTGCTTCGTGCAACATAATTCTGGGTGCCATTGACAAACCATAATTGCTAATGACTCCATTCCTTTTTTGGGTTGTAGGGGCTGTTGATTGGAGTACACTAAAACAAACCTGATCTCTCTAGGAAATTCAGAAGCCAAGTTATAAGCCCACAAATGTGTAACTGGACTACTTTAAATTGACACTAGATCCGGTGACCTTTGGGACATGGTTTGACCCCCTTAGGAAAGTTCTATCATCATGAAACGTTCAGATCACTAACAACTCAATAGATTCTACCTTCTTGTAACGTTTCAGCCTGATTGGACATTGTTTTCACACAAATGAACCCAGAATGATGTGAAATTGTGCTTCGTGCAACATAATTCTGGGTGCCATTTAAAAACCATAAGTGCTAATGACTCCATTCCTTTTTGTGGTTGAAGGGGCTGTTAATTGGAGTACACTAAAACAAACCTGATCTCACTAGGACATTCAGAAGCCAAGTTATAAGCCCACAAATGTGTAACTGGACTACTACTTTAAATTGACACCAGATCCGGTGACCTTTGGGACATGGTTTGACCCCCTTAGGAAAGTGCTATCATCATGAAACGTTCAGATCACTTACAACTCAATAGATTCTACCTTCCTGTAACGTTTCAGCCTGATTGTACCGTGTTTTCACACAAATGAACCCAGAATGATGTGAAATTGTGCTTCTTGCAACATAATTCTGGGTGCCATTTAAAAACCATAAGTGCTAACGACTCCATTCCTTTTTGTGGTAATGGGGGCTGTTATTTGGAGTACTCTAAAACAAACCTGACCTCTCTAGGATATTCAGAAGCCAAGTTATAAGCCCACAAAGGTGTAACTGGACTACTTCTTTAAAGTGACACCAGGCCCGTTGACCTTTGGGACATGGTTTGACCCCCTAAAGGAATGTGCGATCATCATGAAACGTTCAGATCACTTACAACTCAATAGATTCTACCTTCTTGTAACGTTTAAGCCTGATTGGACCTTGTTTTCACACAAATGGACCCAGAATGATGTGAAATTCTGCTTCGTGCAACATAATTCTGGGTGCCAATTACAAACCATAAGTGCTAATGACTCAATTCCTTTTTGTGGTTGTAGGGGCTGTTGATTGGAGTACACTAAAACAAACCTGATCTCTCTAGGACATTCAGAAGCCAAGTTATAAGCCCACAAAGGTGTAACTGGACTACTTCTTTGAAGTGACACCAGGCCCGGTGACCTTTGGGACATGGTTTGACCCCCTATAGGAATGTGCAATCATCATGAAACGTTCAGATCACTTACAACTCAATAGATTCTACCTTCTTGTAACGTTTCAGCCTGATTGGACCTTGTTTTCACACAAATGGACCCAGAATGATGTGAAATTGTGCTTCATGCAACATAATTCTGGGTGCCATTTACAAACCATAATTGTAGGGGCTGTTGATTGGAGTACACTAAAACAAACCTGATCTCTCTAGGACATTCAGAAGCCAAGTTTTAAGCCCACAAAGGTGTAACTGGACTACTTCTTTAAAGTGACACCAGGCCCGGTGACCTTTGGGACATGGTTTGACCCCCTATAGGAATGTGCGATCATCATGAAACGTTCAGATCACTTACAACTCAACAGATTCTACCTTCTTGTAACGTTTCAGCCTGATTGGACCTTGTTTTCACACAAATGAACCCAGAATTATGTGAAATTTTGCTTCGTGCAACATAATTCTGGGTGACATTTACAAACCATAAGTGCTAATGACTCCATTCCTTTTTGTGGTTGTAGGGGCTGTTGATTGGAGTACACTAAAACAAACCTGATCTTTCTAGGACTTTCAGAAGCCAAGTTATAAGCCCACAAATGTGTAACTGGACTACTTCTTTAAAGTGACACCAGGCCCGGTGACCTTTGGGACATGGTTTAACCCCCTATAGGAATTTGTGATCATCATGAAACGTTCAGATCACTTACAACTCAATAGATTCTACCTTCTTGTAACGTTTCAGCCTGATTGGACCTTGTTTTCACACAAATGAACCCAGAATGATGTGAAATTGTGCTTCGTGCAACATAATTCTGGGTGCCATTTACAAACCATAAGTGCTAATGACTCCATTCCTTTTTGTGGTTGTAGGGGCTCTTGATTGGAGTATACTAAAACAAACCTGACCTCTCTAGGATATTCAGAAGCCAAGTTATAAGCCCACAAATGTGTAACTGGACTACTTCTTTAAAGTGACACCAGATCCGGTGACCTTTAGGACATGGTTTGACCCCCTTAGGAAAGTGCTATCATCATGAAACGTTCAGATCACTTACAACTCAATAGATTCTACCTTCCTGTAACGTTTCAGCCTGATTGTACCGTGTTTTCACACAAATGAACCCAGAATGATGTGAAATTGTGCTTCTTGCAACATAATTCTGGGTACCATTTAAAAACCATAAGTGCTAATGACTCCATTCCTTTTTGTGGTAATGGGGGCTGTTATTTGGAGTACTCTAAAACAAACCTGACCTCTCTAGGATATTCAGAAGCCAAGTTATAAGCCCACAAAGGTGTAACTGGACTACTTCTTTAAAGTGACACCAGGCCCGTTGACCTTTGGGACATGGTTTGACCCCCTAAAGGAATGTGCGATCATCATGAAACGTTCAGATCACTTACAACTAAATAGATTCTACCTTCTTGTAACGTTTCAGCCTGATTGGACCTTGTTTTCACACAAATGGACCCAGAATGATGTGAAATTGTGCTTCGTGCAACATAATTCTGGGTGCCAATTACAAACCATAAGTGCTAATGACTCAATTCCTTTTTGTGGTTGTAGGGGCTGTTGATTGGAGTACATTAAAACAAACCTGATCTCTCTAGGACATTCAGAAGCCAAGTTATAAGCCCACAAAGGTGTAACTGGACTACTTCTTTAAAGTGACACCAGGCCCGGTGACCTTTGGGACATGGTTTGACCCCCTATAGGAATGTGCAATCATCATGAAACGTTCAGATCACTTACAACTCAATAGATTCTACCTTCTTGTAATTTTTCAGCCTGATTGGACCTTGTTTTCACACAAATGGACCCAGAATGATGTGAAATTGTGCTTCATGCAACATAATTCTGGGTGCCATTTACAAACCATAATTGTAGGGGCTGTTGATTGGAGTACACTAAAACAAACCTGATCTCTCTAGGACATTCAGAAGCCAAGTTTTAAGCCCACAAAGGTGTAACTGGACTACTTCTTTAAAGTGACACCAGGCCCGGTGACCTTTGGGACATGGTTTGACCCCCTATAGGAATGTGCGATCATCATGAAACGTTCAGATCACTTACAACTCAATAGATTCTACCTTCTTGTAACGTTTCAGCCTGAATGGACCTTGTTTTCACACAAATGGACCCAGAATGATGTGAAATTGTGCTTCGTGCAACATAATTCTGGGTGCCATTGACAAACCATAATTGCTAATGACTCCATTCCTTTTTTGGGTTGTAGGGGCTGTTGATTGGAGTACACTAAAACAAACCTGATCTCTCTAGGAAATTCAGAAGCCAAGTTATAAGCCCACAAATGTGTAACTGGACTACTTTAAATTGACACTAGATCCGGTGACCTTTGGGACATGGTTTGACCCCCTTAGGAAAGTTCTATCATCATGAAACGTTCAGATCACTAACAACTCAATAGATTCTACCTTCTTGTAACGTTTCAGCCTGATTGGACATTGTTTTCACACAAATGAACCCAGAATGATGTGAAATTGTGCTTCGTGCAACATAATTCTGGGTGCCATTTAAAAACCATAAGTGCTAATGACTCCATTCCTTTTTGTGGTTGAAGGGGCTGTTAATTGGAGTACACTAAAACAAACCTGATCTCACTAGGACATTCAGAAGCCAAGTTATAAGCCCACAAATGTGTAACTGGACTACTACTTTAAATTGACACCAGATCCGGTGACCTTTGGGACATGGTTTGACCCCCTTAGGAAAGTGCTATCATCATGAAACGTTCAGATCACTTACAACTCAATAGATTCTACCTTCCTGTAACGTTTCAGCCTGATTGTACCGTGTTTTCACACAAATGAACCCAGAATGATGTGAAATTGTGCTTCTTGCAACATAATTCTGGGTGCCATTTAAAAACCATAAGTGCTAACGACTCCATTCCTTTTTGTGGTAATGGGGGCTGTTATTTGGAGTACTCTAAAACAAACCTGACCTCTCTAGGATATTCAGAAGCCAAGTTATAAGCCCACAAAGGTGTAACTGGACTACTTCTTTAAAGTGACACCAGGCCCGTTGACCTTTGGGACATGGTTTGACCCCCTAAAGGAATGTGCGATCATCATGAAACGTTCAGATCACTTACAACTCAATAGATTCTACCTTCTTGTAACGTTTAAGCCTGATTGGACCTTGTTTTCACACAAATGGACCCAGAATGATGTGAAATTCTGCTTCGTGCAACATAATTCTGGGTGCCAATTACAAACCATAAGTGCTAATGACTCAATTCCTTTTTGTGGTTGTAGGGGCTGTTGATTGGAGTACACTAAAACAAACCTGATCTCTCTAGGACATTCAGAAGCCAAGTTATAAGCCCACAAAGGTGTAACTGGACTACTTCTTTGAAGTGACACCAGGCCCGGTGACCTTTGGGACATGGTTTGACCCCCTATAGGAATGTGCAATCATCATGAAACGTTCAGATCACTTACAACTCAATAGATTCTACCTTCTTGTAACGTTTCAGCCTGATTGGACCTTGTTTTCACACAAATGGACCCAGAATGATGTGAAATTGTGCTTCATGCAACATAATTCTGGGTGCCATTTACAAACCATAATTGTAGGGGCTGTTGATTGGAGTACACTAAAACAAACCTGATCTCTCTAGGACATTCAGAAGCCAAGTTTTAAGCCCACAAAGGTGTAACTGGACTACTTCTTTAAAGTGACACCAGGCCCGGTGACCTTTGGGACATGGTTTGACCCCCTATAGGAATGTGCGATCATCATGAAACGTTCAGATCACTTACAACTCAACAGATTCTACCTTCTTGTAACGTTTCAGCCTGATTGGACCTTGTTTTCACACAAATGAACCCAGAATTATGTGAAATTTTGCTTCGTGCAACATAATTCTGGGTGACATTTACAAACCATAAGTGCTAATGACTCCATTCCTTTTTGTGGTTGTAGGGGCTGTTGATTGGAGTACACTAAAACAAACCTGATCTTTCTAGGACTTTCAGAAGCCAAGTTATAAGCCCACAAATGTGTAACTGGACTACTTCTTTAAAGTGACACCAGGCCCGGTGACCTTTGGGACATGGTTTAACCCCCTATAGGAATTTGTGATCATCATGAAACGTTCAGATCACTTACAACTCAATAGATTCTACCTTCTTGTAACGTTTCAGCCTGATTGGACCTTGTTTTCACACAAATGAACCCAGAATGATGTGAAATTGTGCTTCGTGCAACATAATTCTGGGTGCCATTTACAAACCATAAGTGCTAATGACTCCATTCCTTTTTGTGGTTGTAGGGGCTCTTGATTGGAGTATACTAAAACAAACCTGACCTCTCTAGGATATTCAGAAGCCAAGTTATAAGCCCACAAATGTGTAACTGGACTACTTCTTTAAAGTGACACCAGATCCGGTGACCTTTAGGACATGGTTTGACCCCCTTAGGAAAGTGCTATCATCATGAAACGTTCAGATCACTTACAACTCAATAGATTCTACCTTCCTGTAACGTTTCAGCCTGATTGTACCGTGTTTTCACACAAATGAACCCAGAATGATGTGAAATTGTGCTTCTTGCAACATAATTCTGGGTACCATTTAAAAACCATAAGTGCTAATGACTCCATTCCTTTTTGTGGTAATGGGGGCTGTTATTTGGAGTACTCTAAAACAAACCTGACCTCTCTAGGATATTCAGAAGCCAAGTTATAAGCCCACAAAGGTGTAACTGGACTACTTCTTTAAAGTGACACCAGGCCCGTTGACCTTTGGGACATGGTTTGACCCCCTAAAGGAATGTGCGATCATCATGAAACGTTCAGATCACTTACAACTAAATAGATTCTACCTTCTTGTAACGTTTCAGCCTGATTGGACCTTGTTTTCACACAAATGGACCCAGAATGATGTGAAATTGTGCTTCGTGCAACATAATTCTGGGTGCCAATTACAAACCATAAGTGCTAATGACTCAATTCCTTTTTGTGGTTGTAGGGGCTGTTGATTGGAGTACATTAAAACAAACCTGATCTCTCTAGGACATTCAGAAGCCAAGTTATAAGCCCACAAAGGTGTAACTGGACTACTTCTTTAAAGTGACACCAGATCCGGTGACCTTTGGGACATGGTTTGACCCCCTTAGGAAAGTGCTATCATCATGAAACGTTCAGATCACTTACAACTCAATAGATTCTACCTTCCTGTAACGTTTCAGCCTGATTGTACCGTGTTTTCACACAAATGAACCCAGAATGATGTGAAATTGTGCTTCTTGCAACATAATTCTGGGTGCCATTTAAAAACCATAAGTGCTAACGACTCCATTCCTTTTTGTGGTAATGGGGGCTGTTATTTGGAGTACTCTAAAACAAACCTGACCTCTCTAGGATATTCAGAAGCCAAGTTATAAGCCCACAAAGGTGTAACTGGACTACTTCTTTAAAGTGACACCAGGCCCGTTGACCTTTGGGACATGGTTTGACCCCCTAAAGGAATGTGCGATCATCATGAAACGTTCAGATCACTTACAACTCAATAGATTCTACCTTCTTGTAACGTTTAAGCCTGATTGGACCTTGTTTTCACACAAATGGACCCAGAATGATGTGAAATTCTGCTTCGTGCAACATAATTCTGGGTGCCAATTACAAACCATAAGTGCTAATGACTCAATTCCTTTTTGTGGTTGTAGGGGCTGTTGATTGGAGTACACTAAAACAAACCTGATCTCTCTAGGACATTCAGAAGCCAAGTTATAAGCCCACAAAGGTGTAACTGGACTACTTCTTTGAAGTGACACCAGGCCCGGTGACCTTTGGGACATGGTTTGACCCCCTATAGGAATGTGCAATCATCATGAAACGTTCAGATCACTTACAACTCAATAGATTCTACCTTCTTGTAACGTTTCAGCCTGATTGGACCTTGTTTTCACACAAATGGACCCAGAATGATGTGAAATTGTGCTTCATGCAACATAATTCTGGGTGCCATTTACAAACCATAATTGTAGGGGCTGTTGATTGGAGTACACTAAAACAAACCTGATCTCTCTAGGACATTCAGAAGCCAAGTTTTAAGCCCACAAAGGTGTAACTGGACTACTTCTTTAAAGTGACACCAGGCCCGGTGACCTTTGGGACATGGTTTGACCCCCTATAGGAATGTGCGATCATCATGAAACGTTCAGATCACTTACAACTCAACAGATTCTACCTTCTTGTAACGTTTCAGCCTGATTGGACCTTGTTTTCACACAAATGAACCCAGAATTATGTGAAATTTTGCTTCGTGCAACATAATTCTGGGTGACATTTACAAACCATAAGTGCTAATGACTCCATTCCTTTTTGTGGTTGTAGGGGCTGTTGATTGGAGTACACTAAAACAAACCTGATCTTTCTAGGACTTTCAGAAGCCAAGTTATAAGCCCACAAATGTGTAACTGGACTACTTCTTTAAAGTGACACCAGGCCCGGTGACCTTTGGGACATGGTTTAACCCCCTATAGGAATTTGTGATCATCATGAAACGTTCAGATCACTTACAACTCAATAGATTCTACCTTCTTGTAACGTTTCAGCCTGATTGGACCTTGTTTTCACACAAATGAACCCAGAATGATGTGAAATTGTGCTTCGTGCAACATAATTCTGGGTGCCATTTACAAACCATAAGTGCTAATGACTCCATTCCTTTTTGTGGTTGTAGGGGCTCTTGATTGGAGTATACTAAAACAAACCTGACCTCTCTAGGATATTCAGAAGCCAAGTTATAAGCCCACAAATGTGTAACTGGACTACTTCTTTAAAGTGACACCAGATCCGGTGACCTTTAGGACATGGTTTGACCCCCTTAGGAAAGTGCTATCATCATGAAACGTTCAGATCACTTACAACTCAATAGATTCTACCTTCCTGTAACGTTTCAGCCTGATTGTACCGTGTTTTCACACAAATGAACCCAGAATGATGTGAAATTGTGCTTCTTGCAACATAATTCTGGGTACCATTTAAAAACCATAAGTGCTAATGACTCCATTCCTTTTTGTGGTAATGGGGGCTGTTATTTGGAGTACTCTAAAACAAACCTGACCTCTCTAGGATATTCAGAAGCCAAGTTATAAGCCCACAAAGGTGTAACTGGACTACTTCTTTAAAGTGACACCAGGCCCGTTGACCTTTGGGACATGGTTTGACCCCCTAAAGGAATGTGCGATCATCATGAAACGTTCAGATCACTTACAACTAAATAGATTCTACCTTCTTGTAACGTTTCAGCCTGATTGGACCTTGTTTTCACACAAATGGACCCAGAATGATGTGAAATTGTGCTTCGTGCAACATAATTCTGGGTGCCAATTACAAACCATAAGTGCTAATGACTCAATTCCTTTTTGTGGTTGTAGGGGCTGTTGATTGGAGTACATTAAAACAAACCTGATCTCTCTAGGACATTCAGAAGCCAAGTTATAAGCCCACAAAGGTGTAACTGGACTACTTCTTTAAAGTGACACCAGGCCCGGTGACCTTTGGGACATGGTTTGACCCCCTATAGGAATGTGCAATCATCATGAAACGTTCAGATCACTTACAACTCAATAGATTCTACCTTCTTGTAATTTTTCAGCCTGATTGGACCTTGTTTTCACACAAATGGACCCAGAATGATGTGAAATTGTGCTTCATGCAACATAATTCTGGGTGCCATTTACAAACCATAATTGTAGGGGCTGTTGATTGGAGTACACTAAAACAAACCTGATCTCTCTAGGACATTCAGAAGCCAAGTTTTAAGCCCACAAAGGTGTAACTGGACTACTTCTTTAAAGTGACACCAGGCCCGGTGACCTTTGGGACATGGTTTGACCCCCTATAGGAATGTGCGATCATCATGAAACGTTCAGATCACTTACAACTCAATAGATTCTACCTTCTTGTAACGTTTCAGCCTGAATGGACCTTGTTTTCACACAAATGGACCCAGAATGATGTGAAATTGTGCTTCGTGCAACATAATTCTGGGTGCCATTGACAAACCATAATTGCTAATGACTCCATTCCTTTTTTGGGTTGTAGGGGCTGTTGATTGGAGTACACTAAAACAAACCTGATCTCTCTAGGAAATTCAGAAGCCAAGTTATAAGCCCACAAATGTGTAACTGGACTACTTTAAATTGACACTAGATCCGGTGACCTTTGGGACATGGTTTGACCCCCTTAGGAAAGTTCTATCATCATGAAACGTTCAGATCACTAACAACTCAATAGATTCTACCTTCCTGTAACGTTTCAGCCTGATTGGACCTTGTTTTCACACAAATGAACCCAGAATGATGTGAAATTGTGCTTCGTGCAACATAATTCTGGGTGCCATTTACAAACCATAAGTGCTAATGACTCCATTCCTTTTTGTGGTTGTAGGGGCTCTTGATTGGAGTATACTAAAACAAACCTGACCTCTCTAGGATATTCAGAAGCCAAGTTATAAGCCCACAAATGTGTAACTGGACTACTTCTTTAAAGTGACACCAGATCCGGTGACCTTTAGGACATGGTTTGACCCCCTTAGGAAAGTGCTATCATCATGAAACGTTCAGATCACTTACAACTCAATAGATTCTACCTTCCTGTAACGTTTCAGCCTGATTGTACCGTGTTTTCACACAAATGAACCCAGAATGATGTGAAATTGTGCTTCTTGCAACATAATTCTGGGTACCATTTAAAAACCATAAGTGCTAATGACTCCATTCCTTTTTGTGGTAATGGGGGCTGTTATTTGGAGTACTCTAAAACAAACCTGACCTCTCTAGGATATTCAGAAGCCAAGTTATAAGCCCACAAAGGTGTAACTGGACTACTTCTTTAAAGTGACACCAGGCCCGTTGACCTTTGGGACATGGTTTGACCCCCTAAAGGAATGTGCGATCATCATGAAACGTTCAGATCACTTACAACTAAATAGATTCTACCTTCTTGTAACGTTTCAGCCTGATTGGACCTTGTTTTCACACAAATGGACCCAGAATGATGTGAAATTGTGCTTCGTGCAACATAATTCTGGGTGCCAATTACAAACCATAAGTGCTAATGACTCAATTCCTTTTTGTGGTTGTAGGGGCTGTTGATTGGAGTACATTAAAACAAACCTGATCTCTCTAGGACATTCAGAAGCCAAGTTATAAGCCCACAAAGGTGTAACTGGACTACTTCTTTAAAGTGACACCAGGCCCGGTGACCTTTGGGACATGGTTTGACCCCCTATAGGAATGTGCGATCATCATGAAACGTTCAGATCACTTACAACTCAACAGATTCTACCTTCTTGTAACGTTTCAGCCTGATTGGACCTTGTTTTCACACAAATGAACCCAGAATTATGTGAAATTTTGCTTCGTGCAACATAATTCTGGGTGACATTTACAAACCATAAGTGCTAATGACTCCATTCCTTTTTGTGGTTGTAGGGGCTGTTGATTGGAGTACACTAAAACAAACCTGATCTTTCTAGGACTTTCAGAAGCCAAGTTATAAGCCCACAAATGTGTAACTGGACTACTTCTTTAAAGTGACACCAGGCCCGGTGACCTTTGGGACATGGTTTAACCCCCTATAGGAATTTGTGATCATCATGAAACGTTCAGATCACTTACAACTCAATAGATTCTACCTTCTTGTAACGTTTCAGCCTGATTGGACCTTGTTTTCACACAAATGAACCCAGAATGATGTGAAATTGTGCTTCGTGCAACATAATTCTGGGTGCCATTTACAAACCATAAGTGCTAATGACTCCATTCCTTTTTGTGGTTGTAGGGGCTCTTGATTGGAGTATACTAAAACAAACCTGACCTCTCTAGGATATTCAGAAGCCAAGTTATAAGCCCACAAATGTGTAACTGGACTACTTCTTTAAAGTGACACCAGATCCGGTGACCTTTAGGACATGGTTTGACCCCCTTAGGAAAGTGCTATCATCATGAAACGTTCAGATCACTTACAACTCAATAGATTCTACCTTCCTGTAACGTTTCAGCCTGATTGTACCGTGTTTTCACACAAATGAACCCAGAATGATGTGAAATTGTGCTTCTTGCAACATAATTCTGGGTACCATTTAAAAACCATAAGTGCTAATGACTCCATTCCTTTTTGTGGTAATGGGGGCTGTTATTTGGAGTACTCTAAAACAAACCTGACCTCTCTAGGATATTCAGAAGCCAAGTTATAAGCCCACAAAGGTGTAACTGGACTACTTCTTTAAAGTGACACCAGGCCCGTTGACCTTTGGGACATGGTTTGACCCCCTTAGGAAAGTGCTATCATCATGAAACGTTCAGATCACTTACAACTCAATAGATTCTACCTTCCTGTAACGTTTCCGCCTGATTGTACCGTGTTTTCACACAAATGAACCCAGAATGATGTGAAATTGTGCTTCTTGCAACATAATTCTGGGTGCCATTTAAAAACCATAAGTGCTAACGACTCCATTCCTTTTTGTGGTAATGGGGGCTGTTATTTGGAGTACTCTAAAACAAACCTGACCTCTCTAGGATATTCAGAAGCCAAGTTATAAGCCCACAAAGGTGTAACTGGACTACTTCTTTAAAGTGACACCAGGCCCGTTGACCTTTGGGACATGGTTTGACCCCCTAAAGGAATGTGCGATCATCATGAAACGTTCAGATCACTTACAACTCAATAGATTCTACCTTCTTGTAACGTTTAAGCCTGATTGGACCTTGTTTTCACACAAATGGACCCAGAATGATGTGAAATTCTGCTTCGTGCAACATAATTCTGGGTGCCAATTACAAACCATAAGTGCTAATGACTCAATTCCTTTTTGTGGTTGTAGGGGCTGTTGATTGGAGTACACTAAAACAAACCTGATCTCTCTAGGACATTCAGAAGCCAAGTTATAAGCCCACAAAGGTGTAACTGGACTACTTCTTTGAAGTGACACCAGGCCCGGTGACCTTTGGGACATGGTTTGACCCCCTATAGGAATGTGCAATCATCATGAAACGTTCAGATCACTTACAACTCAATAGATTCTACCTTCTTGTAACGTTTCAGCCTGATTGGACCTTGTTTTCACACAAATGGACCCAGAATGATGTGAAATTGTGCTTCATGCAACATAATTCTGGGTGCCATTTACAAACCATAATTGTAGGGGCTGTTGATTGGAGTACACTAAAACAAACCTGATCTCTCTAGGACATTCAGAAGCCAAGTTTTAAGCCCACAAAGGTGTAACTGGACTACTTCTTTAAAGTGACACCAGGCCCGGTGACCTTTGGGACATGGTTTGACCCCCTATAGGAATGTGCGATCATCATGAAACGTTCAGATCACTTACAACTCAACAGATTCTACCTTCTTGTAACGTTTCAGCCTGATTGGACCTTGTTTTCACACAAATGAACCCAGAATTATGTGAAATTTTGCTTCGTGCAACATAATTCTGGGTGACATTTACAAACCATAAGTGCTAATGACTCCATTCCTTTTTGTGGTTGTAGGGGCTGTTGATTGGAGTACACTAAAACAAACCTGATCTTTCTAGGACTTTCAGAAGCCAAGTTATAAGCCCACAAATGTGTAACTGGACTACTTCTTTAAAGTGACACCAGGCCCGGTGACCTTTGGGACATGGTTTAACCCCCTATAGGAATTTGTGATCATCATGAAACGTTCAGATCACTTACAACTCAATAGATTCTACCTTCTTGTAACGTTTCAGCCTGATTGGACCTTGTTTTCACACAAATGAACCCAGAATGATGTGAAATTGTGCTTCGTGCAACATAATTCTGGGTGCCATTTACAAACCATAAGTGCTAATGACTCCATTCCTTTTTGTGGTTGTAGGGGCTCTTGATTGGAGTATACTAAAACAAACCTGACCTCTCTAGGATATTCAGAAGCCAAGTTATAAGCCCACAAATGTGTAACTGGACTACTTCTTTAAAGTGACACCAGATCCGGTGACCTTTAGGACATGGTTTGACCCCCTTAGGAAAGTGCCATCATCATGAAACGTTCAGATCACTTACAACTCAATAGATTCTACCTTCCTGTAACGTTTCAGCCTGATTGTACCGTGTTTTCACACAAATGAACCCAGAATGATGTGAAATTGTGCTTCTTGCAACATAATTCTGGGTACCATTTAAAAACCATAAGTGCTAATGACTCCATTCCTTTTTGTGGTAATGGGGGCTGTTATTTGGAGTACTCTAAAACAAACCTGACCTCTCTAGGATATTCAGAAGCCAAGTTATAAGCCCACAAAGGTGTAACTGGACTACTTCTTTAAAGTGACACCAGGCCCGTTGACCTTTGGGACATGGTTTGACCCCCTAAAGGAATGTGCGATCATCATGAAACGTTCAGATCACTTACAACTAAATAGATTCTACCTTCTTGTAACGTTTCAGCCTGATTGGACCTTGTTTTCACACAAATGGACCCAGAATGATGTGAAATTGTGCTTCGTGCAACATAATTCTGGGTGCCAATTACAAACCATAAGTGCTAATGACTCAATTCCTTTTTGTGGTTGTAGGGGCTGTTGATTGGAGTACATTAAAACAAACCTGATCTCTCTAGGACATTCAGAAGCCAAGTTATAAGCCCACAAAGGTGTAACTGGACTACTTCTTTAAAGTGACACCAGGCCCGGTGACCTTTGGGACATGGTTTGACCCCCTATAGGAATGTGCAATCATCATGAAACGTTCAGATCACTTACAACTCAATAGATTCTACCTTCTTGTAATTTTTCAGCCTGATTGGACCTTGTTTTCACACAAATGGACCCAGAATGATGTGAAATTGTGCTTCATGCAACATAATTCTGGGTGCCATTTACAAACCATAATTGTAGGGGCTGTTGATTGGAGTACACTAAAACAAACCTGATCTCTCTAGGACATTCAGAAGCCAAGTTTTAAGCCCACAAAGGTGTAACTGGACTACTTCTTTAAAGTGACACCAGGCCCGGTGACCTTTGGGACATGGTTTGACCCCCTATAGGAATGTGCGATCATCATGAAACGTTCAGATCACTTACAACTCAATAGATTCTACCTTCTTGTAACGTTTCAGCCTGAATGGACCTTGTTTTCACACAAATGGACCCAGAATGATGTGAAATTGTGCTTCGTGCAACATAATTCTGGGTGCCATTGACAAACCATAATTGCTAATGACTCCATTCCTTTTTTGGGTTGTAGGGGCTGTTGATTGGAGTACACTAAAACAAACCTGATCTCTCTAGGAAATTCAGAAGCCAAGTTATAAGCCCACAAATGTGTAACTGGACTACTTTAAATTGACACTAGATCCGGTGACCTTTGGGACATGGTTTGACCCCCTTAGGAAAGTTCTATCATCATGAAACGTTCAGATCACTAACAACTCAATAGATTCTACCTTCCTGTAACGTTTCAGCCTGATTGGACCTTGTTTTCACACAAATGAACCCAGAATGATGTGAAATTGTGCTTCGTGCAACATAATTCTGGGTGCCATTTACAAACCATAAGTGCTAATGACTCCATTCCTTTTTGTGGTTGTAGGGGCTCTTGATTGGAGTATACTAAAACAAACCTGACCTCTCTAGGATATTCAGAAGCCAAGTTATAAGCCCACAAATGTGTAACTGGACTACTTCTTTAAAGTGACACCAGATCCGGTGACCTTTAGGACATGGTTTGACCCCCTTAGGAAAGTGCTATCATCATGAAACGTTCAGATCACTTACAACTCAATAGATTCTACCTTCCTGTAACGTTTCAGCCTGATTGTACCGTGTTTTCACACAAATGAACCCAGAATGATGTGAAATTGTGCTTCTTGCAACATAATTCTGGGTACCATTTAAAAACCATAAGTGCTAATGACTCCATTCCTTTTTGTGGTAATGGGGGCTGTTATTTGGAGTACTCTAAAACAAACCTGACCTCTCTAGGATATTCAGAAGCCAAGTTATAAGCCCACAAAGGTGTAACTGGACTACTTCTTTAAAGTGACACCAGGCCCGTTGACCTTTGGGACATGGTTTGACCCCCTAAAGGAATGTGCGATCATCATGAAACGTTCAGATCACTTACAACTAAATAGATTCTACCTTCTTGTAACGTTTCAGCCTGATTGGACCTTGTTTTCACACAAATGGACCCAGAATGATGTGAAATTGTGCTTCGTGCAACATAATTCTGGGTGCCAATTACAAACCATAAGTGCTAATGACTCAATTCCTTTTTGTGGTTGTAGGGGCTGTTGATTGGAGTACATTAAAACAAACCTGATCTCTCTAGGACATTCAGAAGCCAAGTTATAAGCCCACAAAGGTGTAACTGGACTACTTCTTTAAAGTGACACCAGGCCCGGTGACCTTTGGGACATGGTTTGACCCCCTATAGGAATGTGCGATCATCATGAAACGTTCAGATCACTTACAACTCAACAGATTCTACCTTCTTGTAACGTTTCAGCCTGATTGGACCTTGTTTTCACACAAATGAACCCAGAATTATGTGAAATTTTGCTTCGTGCAACATAATTCTGGGTGACATTTACAAACCATAAGTGCTAATGACTCCATTCCTTTTTGTGGTTGTAGGGGCTGTTGATTGGAGTACACTAAAACAAACCTGATCTTTCTAGGACTTTCAGAAGCCAAGTTATAAGCCCACAAATGTGTAACTGGACTACTTCTTTAAAGTAACACCAGGCCCGGTGACCTTTGGGACATGGTTTAACCCCCTATAGGAATTTGTGATCATCATGAAACGTTCAGATCACTTACAACTCAATAGATTCTACCTTCTTGTAACGTTTCAGCCTGATTGGACCTTGTTTTCACACAAATGAACCCAGAATGATGTGAAATTGTGCTTCGTGCAACATAATTCTGGGTGCCATTTACAAACCATAAGTGCTAATGACTCCATTCCTTTTTGTGGTTGTAGGGGCTCTTGATTGGAGTATACTAAAACAAACCTGACCTCTCTAGGATACTCAGAAGCCAAGTTATAAGCCCACAAATGTGTAACTGGACTACTTCTTTAAAGTGACACCAGATCCGGTGACCTTTAGGACATGGTTTGACCCCCTTAGGAAAGTGCTATCATCATGAAACGTTCAGATCACTTACAACTCAATAGAATCTACCTTCCTGTAACGTTTCAGCCTGATTGTACCGTGTTTTCACACAAATGAACCCAGAATGATGTGAAATTGTGCTTCTTGCAACATAATTCTGGGTACCATTTAAAAACCATAAGTGCTAATGACTCCATTCCTTTTTGTGGTAATGGGGGCTGTTATTTGGAGTACTCTAAAACAAACCTGACCTCTCTAGGATATTCAGAAGCCAAGTTATAAGCCCACAAAGGTGTAACTGGACTACTTCTTTAAAGTGACACCAGGCCCGTTGACCTTTGGGACATGGTTTGACCCCCTTAGGAAAGTGCTATCATCATGAAACGTTCAGATCACTTACAACTCAATAGATTCTACCTTCCTGTAACGTTTCCGCCTGATTGTACCGTGTTTTCACACAAATGAACCCAGAATGATGTGAAATTGTGCTTCTTGCAACATAATTCTGGGTGCCATTTAAAAACCATAAGTGCTAACGACTCCATTCCTTTTTGTGGTAATGGGGGCTGTTATTTGGAGTACTCTAAAACAAACCTGACCTCTCTAGGATATTCAGAAGCCAAGTTATAAGCCCACAAAGGTGTAACTGGACTACTTCTTTAAAGTGACACCAGGCCCGTTGACCTTTGGGACATGGTTTGACCCCCTAAAGGAATGTGCGATCATCATGAAACGTTCAGATCACTTACAACTCAATAGATTCTACCTTCTTGTAACGTTTAAGCCTGATTGGACCTTGTTTTCACACAAATGGACCCAGAATGATGTGAAATTCTGCTTCGTGCAACATAATTCTGGGTGCCAATTACAAACCATAAGTGCTAATGACTCAATTCCTTTTTGTGGTTGTAGGGGCTGTTGATTGGAGTACACTAAAACAAACCTGATCTCTCTAGGACATTCAGAAGCCAAGTTATAAGCCCACAAAGGTGTAACTGGACTACTTCTTTGAAGTGACACCAGGCCCGGTGACCTTTGGGACATGGTTTGACCCCCTATAGGAATGTGCAATCATCATGAAACGTTCAGATCACTTACAACTCAATAGATTCTACCTTCTTGTAACGTTTCAGCCTGATTGGACCTTGTTTTCACACAAATGGACCCAGAATGATGTGAAATTGTGCTTCATGCAACATAATTCTGGGTGCCATTTACAAACCATAATTGTAGGGGCTGTTGATTGGAGTACACTAAAACAAACCTGATCTCTCTAGGACATTCAGAAGCCAAGTTTTAAGCCCACAAAGGTGTAACTGGACTACTTCTTTAAAGTGACACCAGGCCCGGTGACCTTTGGGACATGGTTTGACCCCCTATAGGAATGTGCGATCATCATGAAACGTTCAGATCACTTACAACTCAACAGATTCTACCTTCTTGTAACGTTTCAGCCTGATTGGACCTTGTTTTCACACAAATGAACCCAGAATTATGTGAAATTTTGCTTCGTGCAACATAATTCTGGGTGACATTTACAAACCATAAGTGCTAATGACTCCATTCCTTTTTGTGGTTGTAGGGGCTGTTGATTGGAGTACACTAAAACAAACCTGATCTTTCTAGGACTTTCAGAAGCCAAGTTATAAGCCCACAAATGTGTAACTGGACTACTTCTTTAAAGTGACACCAGGCCCGGTGACCTTTGGGACATGGTTTAACCCCCTATAGGAATTTGTGATCATCATGAAACGTTCAGATCACTTACAACTCAATAGATTCTACCTTCTTGTAACGTTTCAGCCTGATTGGACCTTGTTTTCACACAAATGAACCCAGAATGATGTGAAATTGTGCTTCGTGCAACATAATTCTGGGTGCCATTTACAAACCATAAGTGCTAATGACTCCATTCCTTTTTGTGGTTGTAGGGGCTCTTGATTGGAGTATACTAAAACAAACCTGACCTCTCTAGGATATTCAGAAGCCAAGTTATAAGCCCACAAATGTGTAACTGGACTACTTCTTTAAAGTGACACCAGATCCGGTGACCTTTAGGACATGGTTTGACCCCCTTAGGAAAGTGCCATCATCATGAAACGTTCAGATCACTTACAACTCAATAGATTCTACCTTCCTGTAACGTTTCAGCCTGATTGTACCGTGTTTTCACACAAATGAACCCAGAATGATGTGAAATTGTGCTTCTTGCAACATAATTCTGGGTACCATTTAAAAACCATAAGTGCTAATGACTCCATTCCTTTTTGTGGTAATGGGGGCTGTTATTTGGAGTACTCTAAAACAAACCTGACCTCTCTAGGATATTCAGAAGCCAAGTTATAAGCCCACAAAGGTGTAACTGGACTACTTCTTTAAAGTGACACCAGGCCCGTTGACCTTTGGGACATGGTTTGACCCCCTAAAGGAATGTGCGATCATCATGAAACGTTCAGATCACTTACAACTAAATAGATTCTACCTTCTTGTAACGTTTCAGCCTGATTGGACCTTGTTTTCACACAAATGGACCCAGAATGATGTGAAATTGTGCTTCGTGCAACATAATTCTGGGTGCCAATTATAAACCATAAGTGCTAATGACTCAATTCCTTTTTGTGGTTGTAGGGGCTGTTGATTGGAGTACATTAAAACAAACCTGATCTCTCTAGGACATTCAGAAGCCAAGTTATAAGCCCACAAAGGTGTAACTGGACTACTTCTTTAAAGTGACACCAGGCCCGGTGACCTTTGGGACATGGTTTGACCCCCTATAGGAATGTGCAATCATCATGAAACGTTCAGATCACTTACAACTCAATAGATTCTACCTTCTTGTAATTTTTCAGCCTGATTGGACCTTGTTTTCACACAAATGGACCCAGAATGATGTGAAATTGTGCTTCATGCAACATAATTCTGGGTGCCATTTACAAACCATAATTGTAGGGGCTGTTGATTGGAGTACACTAAAACAAACCTGATCTCTCTAGGACATTCAGAAGCCAAGTTTTAAGCCCACAAAGGTGTAACTGGACTACTTCTTTAAAGTGACACCAGGCCCGGTGACCTTTGGGACATGGTTTGACCCCCTATAGGAATGTGCGATCATCATGAAACGTTCAGATCACTTACAACTCAATAGATTCTACCTTCTTGTAACGTTTCAGCCTGAATGGACCTTGTTTTCACACAAATGGACCCAGAATGATGTGAAATTGTGCTTCGTGCAACATAATTCTGGGTGCCATTGACAAACCATAATTGCTAATGACTCCATTCCTTTTTTGGGTTGTAGGGGCTGTTGATTGGAGTACACTAAAACAAACCTGATCTCTCTAGGAAATTCAGAAGCCAAGTTATAAGCCCACAAAGGTGTAACTGGACTACTTCTTTAAAGTGACACCAGGCCCGTTGACCTTTGGGACATGGTTTGACCCCCTAAAGGAATGTGCGATCATCATGAAACGTTCAGATCACTTACAACTAAATAGATTCTACCTTCTTGTAACGTTTCAGCCTGATTGGACATTGTTTTCACACAAATGAACCCAGAATGATGTGAAATTGTGCTTCGTGCAACATAATTCTGGGTGCCATTTAAAAACCATAAGTGCTAATGACTCCATTCCTTTTTGTGGTTGAAGGGGCTGTTAATTGGAGTACACTAAAACAAACCTGATCTCACTAGGACATTCAGAAGCCAAGTTATAAGCCCACAAATGTGTAACTGGACTACTACTTTAAATTGACACCAGATCCGGTGACCTTTGGGACATGGTTTGACCCCCTTAGGAAAGTGCTATCATCATGAAACGTTCAGATCACTTACAACTCAATAGATTCTACCTTCCTGTAACGTTTCAGCCTGATTGTACCGTGTTTTCACACAAATGAACCCAGAATGATGTGAAATTGTGCTTCTTGCAACATAATTCTGGGTGCCATTTAAAAACCATAAGTGCTAACGACTCCATTCCTTTTTGTGGTAATGGGGGCTGTTATTTGGAGTACTCTAAAACAAACCTGACCTCTCTAGGATATTCAGAAGCCAAGTTATAAGCCCACAAAGGTGTAACTGGACTACTTCTTTAAAGTGACACCAGGCCCGTTGACCTTTGGGACATGGTTTGACCCCCTAAAGGAATGTGCGATCATCATGAAACGTTCAGATCACTTACAACTCAATAGATTCTACCTTCTTGTAACGTTTAAGCCTGATTGGACCTTGTTTTCACACAAATGGACCCAGAATGATGTGAAATTCTGCTTCGTGCAACATAATTCTGGGTGCCAATTACAAACCATAAGTGCTAATGACTCAATTCCTTTTTGTGGTTGTAGGGGCTGTTGATTGGAGTACACTAAAACAAACCTGATCTCTCTAGGACATTCAGAAGCCAAGTTATAAGCCCACAAAGGTGTAACTGGACTACTTCTTTGAAGTGACACCAGGCCCGGTGACCTTTGGGACATGGTTTGACCCCCTATAGGAATGTGCAATCATCATGAAACGTTCAGATCACTTACAACTCAATAGATTCTACCTTCTTGTAACGTTTCAGCCTGATTGGACCTTGTTTTCACACAAATGGACCCAGAATGATGTGAAATTGTGCTTCATGCAACATAATTCTGGGTGCCATTTACAAACCATAATTGTAGGGGCTGTTGATTGGAGTACACTAAAACAAACCTGATCTCTCTAGGACATTCAGAAGCCAAGTTTTAAGCCCACAAAGGTGTAACTGGACTACTTCTTTAAAGTG
Source organism: Nothobranchius furzeri (assembly GCF_043380555.1). NCBI lineage: Eukaryota > Metazoa > Chordata > Actinopteri > Cyprinodontiformes > Nothobranchiidae > Nothobranchius > Nothobranchius furzeri. Next base: position 1,868,298 of record NC_091750.1, read on the forward strand.
ACACCAGGCCCGGTGACCTTTGGGACATGGTTTGACCCCCTATAGGAATGTGCGATCATCATGAAACGTTCAGATCACTTACAACTCAACAGATTCTACCTTCTTGTAACGTTTCAGCCTGATTGGACCTTGTTTTCACACAAATGAACCCAGAATTATGTGAAATTTTGCTTCGTGCAACATAATTCTGGGTGACATTTACAAACCATAAGTGCTAATGACTCCATTCCTTTTTGTGGTTGTAGGGGCTGTTGATTGGAGTACACTAAAACAAACCTGATCTTTCTAGGACTTTCAGAAGCCAAGTTATAAGCCCACAAATGTGTAACTGGACTACTTCTTTAAAGTGACACCAGGCCCGGTGACCTTTGGGACATGGTTTAACCCCCTATAGGAATTTGTGATCATCATGAAACGTTCAGATCACTTACAACTCAATAGATTCTACCTTCTTGTAACGTTTCAGCCTGATTGGACCTTGTTTTCACACAAATGAACCCAGAATGATGTGAAATTGTGCTTCGTGCAACATAATTCTGGGTGCCATTTACAAACCATAAGTGCTAATGACTCCATTCCTTTTTGTGGTTGTAGGGGCTCTTGATTGGAGTATACTAAAACAAACCTGACCTCTCTAGGATATTCAGAAGCCAAGTTATAAGCCCACAAATGTGTAACTGGACTACTTCTTTAAAGTGACACCAGATCCGGTGACCTTTAGGACATGGTTTGACCCCCTTAGGAAAGTCCTATCATCATGAAACGTTCAGATCACTTACAACTCAATAGATTCTACCTTCCTGTAACGTTTCAGCCTGAATGGACCTTGTTTTCACACAAATGGACCCAGAATGATGTGAAATTGTGCTTCGTGCAACATAATTCTGGGTGCCATTTACAAACCATAAGTGCTAATGACTCCATTCCTTTTTGTGGTTGTAGGGGTTGTTGATTGGAGTACATTAAAACAAACCTCATCTCTCTAGGACATTCAGAAGCCAAGTTATAAGCCCACAAAGGTGTAACTGGACTACTTCTTTAAAGTGACACCAGGCCCGGTGACCTTTGGGACATGGTTTGACCCCCAATAGGAATGTGCGATCATCATGAAACGTTCAGATCACTTACAACTCAATAGATTCTACCTTCTTGTAATGTTTCAGCCTGATTGGACCTTGTTTTCACACAAATGGACCCAGAATGATGTGAAATTGTGCTTCGTGCAACATAATTCTGGGTGCCATTTACAAACCATAAGTGCTAATGACTCCATTCCTTTTTAGGGTAATGGGGGCTGTTAATTGGAGTACTCTAAAACAAACCTGACCTCTCTAGGATATTCAGAAGCCAAGTTATAAGCCCACAAATGTGTAACTGGACTACTTCTTTAAAGTTACAACAGGCCCGGTGACCTTTGGGACATGGTTTTACCCCCTATAGGAATGCGCGATCATCATGAAACGTTCATATCACTTACAACTCAATAGATTCTACCTTCTTGTAACGTTTCAGCCTGATTGGACCTTGTTTTCACACAAATGGACCCAGAATGATGTGAAATTGTGCTTCGTGCAACATAATTCTGGGTGCCATTTAAAAACCATAAGTGCTAATGACTCCATTCCTTTTTGTGGTTGTAGGGGCTGTTGATTGGAGTACACTAAAACAAACCTGACCTGTCTAGGACATTCAGAAGCCAAGTTATAAGCCCACAAAGGTGTAACTGGACTACTTCTTTAAAGTGACACCAGGCCCGGTGACCTTTGGGACATGGTTTGACCCCCTATAGGAACGTGCGATCATCATGAAACGTTCAGATCACTTACAACTCAATAGATTCTACCTTCTTGTAACGTTTCAGCCTGAATGGACCTTGTTTTCACACAAATGGACCCAGAATGATGTGAAATTGTGCTTCGTGCAACATAATTCTGGGTGCCATTTACAAACCATAAGTGCTAATGACTCCATTCCTTTTTGTGGTTGTAGGGGCTGTTGATTGGAGTATACTAAAACAAACCTGACCTCTCTAGGATATTCAGAAGCCAAGTTATAAGCCCACAAATGTGTAACTGGACTACTTCTTTAAAGTGACACCAGGCCCGGTGACCTTTGGGACATGGTTTGACCCCCTATAGGAATGTACGATCATCATGAAACGTCCAGATCACTTACAACTCAATAGATTCTACCTTCTTGTAACGTTTCAGCCTGATTGGACCTTGTTTTCACACAAATGGACCCAGAATGATGTGAAATTGTGCTTCGTGCAACATAATTCTGGGTGCCATTTACAAACCATAAGTGCTAATGACTCCATTCCTTTTTGTGGTTGTAGGGGCTGTTCATTGGAGTATACTAAAACAAACCTGACCTCTCTAGGATATTCAGAAGCCAAGTTATAAGCCCACAAATGTGTAACTGGACTACTTCTTTAAAGTGACACCAGGCCCGGTGACCTTTGGGACATGGTTTGACCCCCTATAGGAATGTACGATCATCATGAAACGTTCAGATCACTTACAACTCAATAGATTCTACATTCTTGTAACGTTTCAGCCTGATTGGACCTTGTTTTCACACAAATGGACCCAGAATGATGTGAAATTGTGCTTCGTGCAACATAATTGTGGGTGCCATTTACAAACCATAAGCGCTAATGACTCCATTCCTTTTTGTGGTAATGGGGGCTGTTAAATGGAGTACTCTAAAACAAACCTGACCTCTCTAGGATATTCAGAAGCCAAGTTATAAGCCCACAAATGTGTAACTGGACTACTTCTTTAAAGTGACACCAGGCCCGGTGACCTTTGGGACATGGTTTTACCCCCTATAGGATTGTGCGATAATCATGAAACGTTCAGATCACTTACAACTCAATAGATTCTACCTTCTTGTAACGTTTCAGCCTGATTAGACCTTGTTTTCACACAAATGGACCCAGAATGATGTGAAATTGTGCTTCGTGCAACATAATTCTGGGTGCCATTTAAAAACCATAAGTGCTAATGACTCCATTCCTTTTTGTGGTTGAAGGGGCTGTTGATTGGAGTACACTAAAACAAACCTGATCTCTCTAGGACATTCAGAAGCCAAGTTATAAGCCCACAAATGTGTAACTGGAATACTTCTTTAAAGTGACACCTGGCCCGGTGACCTTTGGGACATGGTTTTACCCCCTATAGGAATGTGCGATGATCATGAAACGTTCAGATCACTTACAACTTAATAGATTCTACCTTCTTGTAACGTTTCAGCCTAATTGGACCTTGTTTTCACACAAATGGACCCAGAATGATGTGAAATTGTGCTTCGTGCAACATAATTCTGGGTGCCATTTACAAACCATAATTGTAGGGGCTGTTGATTGGAGTACACTAAAACAAACCTGATCTCTCTAGGACATTCAGAAGCCAAGTTATAAGCCTACAAATGTGTAACTGGACTACTTCTTTAAAGTGACACCAGGCCTGGTGACCTTTGGGACATGGTTTGACCCCCTATAGGAATGTGCGATCATCATGAAACGTTCAGATCCCTTACAACTCAACAAATGCTACCTTCTTGTAAGGTTTCAGCCTGATTGGACCTTGTTTTCACACAAATGAACCCAGAATGATGTGAAATTGTGCTTCGTGCAACATAATTCTGGGTGCCATTTAAAAACCATAAGTGCTGATGACTCCATTCCTTTTTGTGGTTGAAGGGGCTGTTAATTGGAGTACACTAAAACAAACCTGATCTCACTAGGACATTCAGAAGCCAAGTTATAAGCCCACAAATGTGTAACTGGACTACTACTTTAAATTGACACCAGATCCGGTGACCTTTGGGACATGGTTTTACCCCCTATAGGATTGTGCGATAATCATGAAACGTTCAGATCACTTACAACTCAATAGATTCTACCTTCTTGTAACGTTTCAGCCTGATTAGACCTTGTTTTCACACAAATGGACCCAGAATGATGTGAAATTGTGCTTCGTGCAACATAATTCTGGGTGCCATTTAAAAACCATAAGTGCTAATGACTCCATTCCTTTTTGTGGTTGAAGGGGCTGTTGATTGGAGTACACTAAAACAAACCTGATCTCTCTAGGACATTCAGAAGCCAAGTTATAAGCCCACAAATGTGTAACTGGACTACTTCTTTAAAGTGACACCTGGCCCGGTGACCTTTGGGACATGGTTTTACCCCCTATAGGAATGTGCGATGATCATGAAACGTTCAGATCACTTACAACTCAATAGATTCTACCTTCTTGTAACGTTTCAGCCTAATTGGACCTTGTTTTCACACAAATGGACCCAGAATGATGTGAAATTGTGCTTCGTGCAACATAATTCTGGGTGCCATTTACAAACCATAATTGTAGGGGCTGTTGATTGGAGTACACTAAAACAATCCTGATCCCTCTAGGACATTCAGAAGCCAAGTTATAAGCCTACAAATGTGTAACTGGACTACTTCTTTAAAGTGACACCAGGCCTGGTGACCTTTGGGACATGGTTTGACCCCCTATAGGAATGTGCGATCATCATGAAACGTTCAGATCCCTTACAACTCAACAAATGCTACCTTCTTGTAACGTTTCAGCCTGATTGGACCTTGTTTTCACACAAATGAACCCAGAATGATGTGAAATTGTGCTTCGTGTAAACATAATTCTGGGTGCCATTTGCAAACTATAAGTGCTAATGACTCCATTCCTTTTTGTGGTTGTAGGGGCTGTTGATTGGAGTACACTAAAACAAACCTGATCTCTCTAGGACATTCAGAAGCCAAGTTATAAGCCCACAAATGTGTAACTGGACTACTTCTTTAAAGTGACACCAGGCCCGGTGACCTTTGGGACATGGTTTGACCCCCTAAAGGAATGTGCGATCATCATGAAACGTTCAGATCACTTACAACTCAATAGATTCTACCTTCTTGTAACGTTTCAGCCTGATTGGACCTTGTTTTCACACAAATGGACCAAGAATGATGTGAAATTGTGCTTCGTGCAACATAATTCTGGGTGCCATTTACAAACCATAAGTGCTAATGACTCCATTCCTTTTTGTGGTTGTAGGGGCTGTTGATTGGAGTACACTAAAACAAACCTGATCTCTCTAGGATATTCACAAGCCAAGTTATAAGCCCCCAAATATGTAACTGGACTACTTCTTTAAATTGACACCAGATCCGGTGACCTTTAGGACATGGTTTGACCCCCTTAGGAAAGTGCTATCATCATGAAACGTTCAGATCACTTACAACTCAATAGATTCTACCTTCCTGTAACGTTTCAGCCTGATTGGACCTTGTTTTCACACAAATGGACCCAGAATGATGTGAAATTGTGCTTCGTGCAACATAATTCTGGGTGCCATTTACAAACCATAAGTGCTAATGACTCCAATCCTTTTTGTGGTTGTAGGGGCTGTTGATTGGAGTACACTAAAACAAACCTGATCTCTCTAGGACATTCAGAAGCCAAGTTATAAGCCCACAAATGTGTAACTGGACTACTTCTTTAACGTGACACCAGGCCCGGTGACCTTTGCGACATGGTTTTACCCCCTATAGGAATGTGCGATCATCATGAAACGTTCAGATCACTTACAACTCAATAGATTCTTGTAACGTTGCAGCCTGATTGGACCTTGTTTTCACACAAATGGACCCAGAATGATGTGAAATTGTGCTTCGTGCAACATAATTCTGGGTGCCATTTACAAACCATAATTGTAGGGGCTGTTGATTGGAGTACACTAAAACAAACCTGACCTCTCTAGGACATTCACAACTCAAGTTATAAGCCCACAAAGGTGTAACTGGACTAGTTCTTTAAAGTGACACCAGGCCCGGTGACCTTTGGGACATGGTTTGACCCCCTATAGGAATGTGCGATCATCATGAAACGTTCAGATCACTTACAACTCAACAGATTCTACCTTCTTGTAACGTTTCAGCCTGATTGGACCTTGTTTTCACACAAATGAACCCCGAATGATGTGAAATTGTGCTTTGTGTAAACATAATTCTGGGTGCCATTTACAAACCATAAGTGCTAATGACTCCATTCCTTTTTGTGGTTGTAGGGGCTGTTGATTGGAGTACACCAAAACAAACCTGATCTCTCTAGGATATTCAGAAGCCAAGTTATAAGCCCACAAAGGTGTAACTGGACTACTTATTAAAAGTGACACCAGGCCCGGTGACCTTTGGGACATGGTTTGACCCACTAAAGGAATGTGCGATCATCATGAAACGTTCAGATCACTTACATCTCAATAAATTCTACCTTCTTGTAACGTTTCAGCCTGATTGGACCTTGTTTTCACACAAATGGACCCAGAATGATGTGAAATTGTGCTTCATGCAACGTAATTCTGGGTGCCATTTACAAACCATAAGTGCTAATGACTCCATTCCTTTTTGTGGTTGTAGGGGCTGTTGATTGGAGTACACTAAAACAAACCTTATCTCTCTAGGATATTCACAAGCCAAGTTATAAGCCCACAAATGTGTAACTGGACTACTTCTTTAAATTGACACCAGATCCGGTGACCTTTAGGACATGGTTTGACCCCCTTAGGAAAGTGCGATCATCTTGAAACGTTCAGATCACTTACAACTCAATAGATTCTACCTTCTTGTAACGTTTCAGCCTGATTGGACCTTGTTTTCACACAAATGGACCCAGAATGTTGTGAAATTGTGCTTCGTGCAACATAATTCTGGGTGCCATTTACAAACCATAAGTGCTAATGACTCCATTCCTTTTTGTGGTTGTAGGGGCTGTGGATTGGAGTACACTAAAACAAACCTGACTTCTCTAGGACATTCAGAAGCCAAGTTATAAGCCCACAAAGGTGTAACTGGACTACTTCTTTAAAGTGACACCAGGCCCGGTGACCTTTGGGACATGGTTTGACCCCCTATAGGAATGTGCGATCATCTTGAAACGTTCAGATCACTTACAACTTAATAGATTCTACCTTCTTGTAACGTTTCAGCCTGATTGGACCTTGTTTTCACACAAATGGACCCAGAATGTTGTGAAATTGTGCTTCGTGCAACATAATTCTGGGTGCCATTTACAAACCATAAGTGCTAATGACTCCATTCCTTTTGTGGTTGTAGGGGCTGTTGGTTGGAGTACATTAAAACAAACCTGATCTCTCTAGGACATTCAGAAGCCAAGTTATAAGCCCACAAAGGTGTAACTGGACTACTTCTTTAAATTGACACCAGATCCGGTGACCTTTGGGACATGTTTTGACCCCCTTAGGAAAGTGCTATCATCCTGAAACGTTCAGATCACTTACAACTCAATAGATTCTACCTTCTTGTAACGTTTCAGCCTGATTGGACCTTGTTTTCACACAAATGGACCAAGAATGATGTGAAATTGTGCTTCGTGCAACATAATTCTGGGTGCCATTTACAAACCATAAGTGCTAATGACTCCATTCCTTTGTGGTTGTAGGGGCTGTTTATTGGAGTACACTAAAACAAACCTGATCTCTCTAGGATATTCACAAGCCAAGTTATAAGCCCCCAAATATGTAACTGGACTACTTCTTTAAATTGACACCAGATCCGGTGACCTTTAGGACATGGTTTGACCCCCTTAGGAAAGTGCTATCATCATGAAACGTTCAGATCACTTACAACTCAATAGATTCTACCTTCTTGTAACGTTGCAGCCTGATTGGACCTTGTTTTCACACAAATGGACCCAGAATGATGTGAAATTGTGCTTCGTGCAACATAATTCTGGGTGCCATTTACAAACCATAATTGTAGGGGCTGTTGATTGGAGTACACTAAAACAAACCTGACCTCTCTAGGACATTCAGAACTCAAGTTATAAGCCCACAAAGGTGTAACTGGACTAGTTCTTTAAAGTGACACCAGGCCCGGTGACCTTTGGGACATGGTTTGACCCCCTATAGGAATGTGCGATCATCATGAAACGTTCAGATCACTTACAACTCAATAGATTCTACCTTCTTGTAACGTTTCAGCCTGATTGGACCTTGTTTTCACACAAATGGACCAAGAATGATGTGAAATTGTGCTTCATGCAACGTAATTCTGGGTGCCATTTACAAACCTTAAGTGCTAATGACTCCATTCCTTTTTGTGGTTGTAGGGGCTGTTGATTGGAGTACACTAAAACAAACCTTATCTCTCTAGGATATTCACAAGCCAAGTTATAAGCCCACAAATGTGTAACTGGACTACTTCTTTAAATTGACACCAGATCCGGTGACCTTTAGGACATGGTTTGACCCCCTTAGGAAAGTGCGATCATCTTGAAACGTTCAGATCACTTACAACTCAATAGATTCTACCTTCTTGTAATGTTTCAGCCTGATTGGACCTTGTTTTCACACAAATGGACCCAGAATGATGTGAAATTGTGCTTCGTGCAACATAATTCTGGGTGCCATTTACATACCATAAGTGCTAATGACTCCATTCCTTTTTGTGGTTGTAGGGGCTGTTGATTGGAGTACACTAAAACAAACCTGACTTCTCTAGGACATTCAGAAGCCAAGTTATAAGCCCACAAAGGTGTAACTGGACTACTTCTTTAAAGTGACACCAGGCCCGGTGACCTTTGGGACATGGTTTGACCCCCTATAGGAATGTGCGATCATCTTGAAACGTTCAGATCACTTACAACTTAATAGATTCTACCTTCTTGTAACGTTTCAGCCTGATTGGACCTTGTTTTCACACAAATGGACCCAGAATGTTGTGAAATTGTGCTTCGTGCAACATAATTCTGGGTGCCATTTACAAACCATAAGTGCTAATGACTCCATTCCTTTTGTGGTTGTAGGGGCTGTTGGTTGGAGTACATTAAAACAAACCTGATCTCTCTAGGACATTCAGAAGCCAAGTTATTAGCCCACAAAGGTGTAACTGGACTACTTCTTTAAATTGACACCAGATCCGGTGACCTTTGGGACATGGTTTGACCCCCTTAGGAAAGTGCTATCATCCTGAAACGTTCAGATCACTTACAACTCAATAGATTCTACCTTCTTGTAACGTTTCAGCCATATTGGACCTTGTTTTCACACAAATGAACCCAGAATGATGTGAAATTGTGCTTCGTGCAACATACTTCTGGGTGCCATTTAAAAACCATAAGTGCTAATGACTCCATTCCTTTTAGTGGTAATGGGGGCTGTTAATTGGAGTACTCTAAAACAAACCTGATCTCTGTAGGACATTCAGAAGCCATGTTATAAGCCCACAAATGTGTAACTGGACTACTTCTTTAAAGTGACACCAGGCCCGGTGACCTTTGGGACATGGTTTTACCCCCTATAGGAATGTGGGATCATCATGAAACGTTCAGATCACTTACAACTCAATAGATTCTACCTTCTTGTAACGTTTCAGCCTGATTGGACCTTGTTTTCACACAAATGAACCCAGAATGATGTGAAATTGTGCTTCGTGCAACATAATTCTGGGTGCCATTTAAAAACCATAGGTGCTAATGACTCCATTCCTTTTAGTGGTAACGGGGGCTGTTAATTGGAGTACTCTAAAACAAACCTGACCTCTCTAGGATAATCAGAAGCCAAGTTATAAGCCCACAAAGGTGTAACTGGACTACTTTTTAAATTGACACCAGATCCGTTGACCTTTGGGACATTGTTTGACCCCCTTAGGAAAGTGCGATCATCTTGAAACGTTCAGATCACTTACAACTCAAAAGATTCTACCTTCTTGTAACGTTTCAGCCTGAATGGACCTTGTTTTCACACAAATGGACCCAGAATGATGTGAAATTGTGCTTCGTGCAACATAATTCTGGGTGCCATTTAAAAACCATAAGTGCTAATGACTCCATTCCTTTTTGGGGTAATGTGGGCTGTTGATTGGAGTACACTAAAACAAACCTGATTTTTCTAGGACTTTCAGACCAGGCCTGGTGTCACTTTAAAGAAGTAGTCCAGTTACACCTTTGTGGGCTTATAACTTGGCTTCTGAAAGTCCTAGAAAGATCAGGTTTGTTTTAGTGTACTCCAATCAACAGCCCCTACAACCACAAAAAGGAACGGAGTCATTAGCACTTATGGTTTGTAAATGGCACCCAGAATTATGTTGCACGAAGCACAATTTCAAATCATTCTGGGTTCATTTGTGTGAAAACAGGGTCCAATCAGGCTGAAACGTTACAAGAAGGTAGAATCTATTGAGTGGTAAGTGATCTGAACGTTTCAAGATGATTGCACTTTCCTAAGGGGGTCAAACAATGTCCCAAAGGTCACCGGATCTGGTGTCTATTTAAAGAAGTAGTCCAGTTACACCTTTGTGGGCTTATAACTTGGCTTCTGAATATCCTAGAGAGGTCAGGTTTGTTTTAGAGTACTCCAATTAACAGCCCCCGTTACCACTAAAAGGAATGGAGTCATTAGCACCTATGGTATTTAAATGGAACCCAGAATTATGTTGCACGAAGCACAATTTCACATCATTCTGGGTTCATTTGTGTGAAAACAAGGTCCAATCAGGCTGAAACGTTACAAGAAGGTAGAATCTATTGAGTTGTAAGTGATCTGAACGTTTCATGATGATCGCACATTCCTATAGGGGGTAAAACCATGTCCCAAAGGTCACCGGGCCTGGTGTCACTTTAAAGAAGTAGTCCAGTTACACATTTGTGGGCTTATAACTTGGCTTCTGAATGTCCTAGAGAGATCAGGTTTGTTTTAGAGTACTCCAATTAACAGCCCCCATTACCACTAAAAGGAATGGAGTCATTAGCACTTATGGTTTGTAAATGTCACCCAGAATTATGTTGCACAAAGCACAATTTCACATCATTCTGGGTCCATTTGTGTGAAAACAAGGTCCAATCAGGCTGAAACGTTACAGGAAGGTAGAATCTATTGAGTTGTAAGTGATCTGAACGTTTCAAGATGATCGCACTTTCCTAAGGGGGTCAAACAATGTCCCAAAGGTCACCGGATCTGGTGTCTATTTAAAGAAGTAGTCCAGTTACACCTTTGTGGGCTTGTCACTTGGCTTCTGAATGTCCTAGAGAGATCAGGTTTGTTTTAGTGTACTCCAATCAACAGCCCCTACAACCACAAAAAGGAATGGAGTCATTAGCACTTATGGTTTGTAAATGGCACCCAGAATTATGTTGCACGAAGCACAATTTCACATCATTCTGGGTCCATTTGTGTGAAAACAAGGTCCAATCAGGCTGAAACGTTACAAGAAGGTAGAATCTATTGAGTTGTAAGTGATCTGAACGTTTCATGATGATTGCACATTCCTATAGGGGGTCAAACCATGTCCCAAAGGTCACCGGGCCTGGTGTCACCTTAAAGAAGTAGTCCAGTTACACCTTTGTGGGCTTATAACTTGGCTTCTGAATATCCTAGAGAGGTCAGGTTTGTTTTAGAGTACTCCAATTAACAGCCCCCTTTACCACTAAAAGGAATGGAGTCATTAGCACCTATGGTTTTTAAATGGCACCCAGAATTATGTTGCACGAAGCACAATTTCACATCATTCTGGGTTCATTTGTGTGAAAACAAGGTCCAATCAGGCTGAAACGTTACAAGAAGGTAGAATCTATTGAGTTGTAAGTGATCTGAATGTTTCATGATGATCGCACATTCATATAGGGGGTAAAACCATGTCCCAAAGGTCACCGGGCCTGGTGTCACTTAAAAGAAGTAGTCCAGTTACACATTTGTGGGCTTATAACTTGGCTTCTGAATGTCCTGGAGAGATCAGGTTTGTTTTAGAGTACTCCAATTAACAGCCCCCATTACCACTAAAAGGAATGGAGTCATTAGCACTTATGGTTTTTAAATGGCACCCAGAATTATGTTGCACAAAGCACAATTTCACATCATTCTGGGTTCATTTGTGTGAAAACAAGGTCCAATATGGCTGAAACGTTACAAGAAGGTAGAATCTATTGAGTTGTAAGTGATCTGAACGTTTCATGATGATCGCACATTCCTATAGGGGGTCAAACCATGTCCCAAAGGACACCGGGCCTGGTGTCACTTTAAAGAAGTAGTCCAGTTACACATTTGTGGGCTTATAACTTGGCTTCTGAATGTCCTAGAGAGATCAGGTTTGTTTTAGTATACTCCAATCAACAGCCCCTACAACCACAAAAAGGAATGGAGTCATTAGCACTTATGGTTTGTAAATGGCACCCAGAATTATGTTGCACGAAGCACAATTTCACATCATTCTGGGTCCATTTGTGTGAAAACAAGGTCCAATCAGGCTGAAACATTACAGGAAGGTAGAATCTATTGAGTTGTAAGTGATCTGAACGTTTCAAGATGATCGCACATTCCTATAGGGGGTCAAACCTTGTCCCAAAGGTCACCGGGCCTGGTGTCACTTTAAAGAAGTAATCCAGTTACACCTTTGTGGGCTTATAACTTGGCTTCTGAATGTCCTAGAGAAGTCAGGTTTGTTTTAGTGTACTCCAATCAACAGCCCCCATTACCCCAAAAAGGAATGGAGTCTTTAGCACTTATGGTTTTTAAATGGCACCCAGAATTATGTTCCACGAAGCACAATTTCACATCATTCTGGGTCCATTTGTGTGAAAACAAGGTCCAATATGGCTGAAACGTTACAAGAAGGTAGAATCTATTGAGTTGTAAGTGATCTGAACGTTTCAAGATGATCGCACTTTCCTAAGGGGGTCAAACAATGTCCCAAAGGTCACCGGATCTGGTGTCAATTTAAAGAAGTAGTCCAGTTACACCTTTGTGGGCTTATCACTTGGCTTCTGAATGTCCTAGAGAGATCAGGTTTGTTTTAGTGTACTCCAATCAACAGCCCCTACAACCACAAAAAGGAATGGAGTCATTAGCACTTATGGTTTGTAAATGGCACCCAGAATTATGTTGCACGACGCACAATTTCACATAATTCTGGGTCCATTTGTGTGAAAACAAGGTCCAATCAGGCTGAAACGTTACAAGAAGGTAGAATCTATTGAGTTGTAAGTGATCTGAACGTTTCATGATGATTGCACATTCCTATAGGGGGTCAAACCATGTCCAAAAGGTCACCGGGCCTGGTGTCACTTTAAAGAAGTAGTCCAGTTACACTTTTGTGGGCTTATAACTTGGCTTCTGAATATCCTAGAGAGGTCAGGTTTGTTTTAGAGTACTCCAATTAACAGCCCCCGTTACCACTAAAAGGAATGGAGTCATTAGCACCTATGGTTTTTAAATGGCACCCAGAATTATGTTGCACGAAGCACAATTTCACATCATTCTGGGTTCATTTGTGTGAAAACAAGGTCCAATCAGGCTGAAACTTTACAAGAAGGTAGAATCTATTGAGTTGTAAGTGATCTGAACGTTTCATGATGATCGCACATTCCTATAGGGGGTAAAACCATGTCCCAAAGGTCACCGGGCCTGGTGTCACTTTAAAGAAGTAGTCCAGTTACACATTTGTGGGCTTATAACTTGGCTTCTGAATGTCCTAGAGAGATCAGGTTTGTTTTAGAGTAAACAAATTAACAGCCCCCATTACCACTAAAAGGAATGGAGTCATTAGCACTTATGGTTTTTAAATGGCACCCAGAATTATGTTGCACGAAGCACAATTTCACATCATTCTGGGTTCATTTGTGTGAAAACAAGGTCCAATATGGCTGAAACGTTACAAGAAGGTAGAATCTATTGAGTTGTAAGTGATCTGAACGTTTCATGATGATCGCACATTCCTATAGGGGGTCAAACCATGTCCCAAAGGACACCGGGCCTGGTGTCACTTTAAAGAAGTAGTCCAGTTACACCTTTGTGGGCTTATAACTTGGCTTCTGAATGTCCTAGAGAGATCAGGTTTGTTTTAATGTACTCCAACCAACAGCCCCTACAACCACAAAAAGGAATGGAGTCATTAGCACTTATGGTTTGTAAATGGCACCCAGAATTATGTTGCACGAAGCACAATTTCACATCATTCTTGGTCCATTTGTGTGAAAACAAGGTCCAATCAGGCTGAAACATTACAAGAAGGTAGAATCTATTAAGTTGTAAGTGATCTGAACGTTTCAAGATGATCGCACTTTCCTAAGGGGGTCAAACAATGTCCCAAAGGTCACCGGATCTGGTGTCAATTTAAAGAAGTAGTCCAGTTACACCTTTGTGGGCTTATCACTTGGCTTCTGAATGTCCTAGAGAGATCAGGTTTTTTTAGTGTACTCCAATCAACAGCCCCTACAACCACAAAAAGGAATGGAGTCCTTAGCACTTATGGTTTGTAAATGGCACCCAGAATTATGTTGCACGAAGCACAATTTCACATCATTCTGGGTCCATTTGTGTGAAAACAAGGTCCAATCAGGCTGAAACATTACAGGAAGGTAGAATCTATTGAGTTGTAAGTGATCTGAACGTTTCAAGATGATCGCACATTCCTATAGGGGGTCAAACCTTGTCCCAAAGGTCACCGGGCCTGGTGTCACTTTAAAGAAGTAATCCAGTTACACCTTTGTGGGCTTATAACTTGGCTTCTGAATGTCCTAGAGAAGTCAGGTTTGTTTTAGTGTACTCCAATCAACAGCCCCCATTACCCCAAAAAGGAATGGAGTCTTTAGCACTTATGGTTTTTAAATGGCACCCAGAATTATGTTCCACGAAGCACAATTTCACATCATTCTGGGTCCATTTGTGTGAAAACAAGGTCCAATATGGCTGAAACGTTACAAGAAGGTAGAATCTATTGAGTTGTAAGTGATCTGAACGTTTCAAGATGATCGCACTTTCCTAAGGGGGTCAAACAATGTCCCAAAGGTCACCGGATCTGGTGTCAATTTAAAGAAGTAGTCCAGTTACACATTTGTGGGCTTATCACTTGGCTTCTGAATGTCCTAGAGAGATCAGGTTTGTTTTAGTGTACTCCAATCAACAGCCCCTACAACCACAAAAAGGAATGGAGTCATTAGCACTTATTGTTTGTAAATGGCACCCAGAATTATGTTGCACGACGCACAATTTCACATAATTCTGGGTCCATTTGTGTGAAAACAAGGTCCAATCAGGCTGAAACGTTACAAGAAGGTAGAATCTATTGAGTTGTAAGTGATCTGAACGTTTCATGATGATTGCACATTCCTATAGGGGGTCAAACCATGTCCAAAAGGTCACCGGGCCTGGTGTCACTTTAAAGAAGTAGTCCAGTTACACTTTTGTGGGCTTATAACTTGGCTTCTGAATATCCTAGAGAGGTCAGGTTTGTTTTAGAGTACTCCAATTAACAGCCCCCGTTACCACTAAAAGGAATGGAGTCATTAGCACCTATGGTTTTTAAATGGCACCCAGAATTATGTTGCACGAAGCACAATTTCACATCATTCTGGGTTCATTTGTGTGAAAACAAGGTCCAATCAGGCTGAAACTTTACAAGAAGGTAGAATCTATTGAGTTGTAAGTGATCTGAACGTTTCATGATGATCGCACATTCCTATAGGGGGTAAAACCATGTCCCAAAGGTCACCGGGCCTGGTGTCACTTTAAAGAAGTAGTCCAGTTACACATTTGTGGGCTTATAACTTGGCTTCTGAATGTCCTAGAGAGATCAGGTTTGTTTTAGAGTAAACAAATTAACAGCCCCCATTACCACTAAAAGGAATGGAGTCATTAGCACTTATGGTTTTTAAATGGCACCCAGAATTATGTTGCACGAAGCACAATTTCACATCATTCTGGGTTCATTTGTGTGAAAACAAGGTCCAATATGGCTGAAACGTTACAAGAAGGTAGAATCTATTGAGTTGTAAGTGATCTGAACGTTTCATGATGATCGCACATTCCTATAGGGGGTCAAACCATGTCCCAAAGGACACCGGGCCTGGTGTCACTTTAAAGAAGTAGTCCAGTTACACCTTTGTGGGCTTATAACTTGGCTTCTGAATGTCCTAGAGAGATCAGGTTTGTTTTAATGTACTCCAACCAACAGCCCCTACAACCACAAAAAGGAATGGAGTCATTAGCACTTATGGTTTGTAAATGGCACCCAGAATTATGTTGCACGAAGCACAATTTCACATCATTCTTGGTCCATTTGTGTGAAAACAAGGTCCAATCAGGCTGAAACATTACAAGAAGGTAGAATCTATTAAGTTGTAAGTGATCTGAACGTTTCAAGATGATCGCACTTTCCTAAGGGGGTCAAACAATGTCCCAAAGGTCACCGGATCTGGTGTCAATTTAAAGAAGTAGTCCAGTTACACCTTTGTGGGCTTATCACTTGGCTTCTGAATGTCCTAGAGAGATCAGGTTTTTTTTAGTGTACTCCAATCAACAGCCCCTACAACCACAAAAAGGAATGGAGTCCTTAGCACTTATGGTTTGTAAATGGCACCCAGAATTATGTTGCACGAAGCACAATTTCACATCATGCTGGGTCCATTTGTGTGAAAACAAGGTCCAATCAGGCTGAAACGTTACAAGAAGGTAGAATCTATTGAGTTGTAAGTGATCTGAACGTTTCATGATGATCGCACATTCCTATAGGGGGTCAAACCATGTCCCTAAGGTCACCGGGCCTGGTGTCACTTTAAAGAAGTAGTCCAGTTACACCTTTGTGGGCTTATAACTTGGCTTCTGAATATCCTAGAGAGGTCAGGTTTGTTTTAGAGTACTCCAATTAACAGCCCCCATTACCACTAAAATGAATGGAGTCATTAGCACTTATGGTTTTTAAATGGCACCCAGAATTATGTTGCACGAAGCACACTTTCACATCATTCTGGGTTCATTTGTGTGAAAACAAGGTCCAATCAGGCTGAAACGTTACAAGAAGGTAGAATCTATTGAGTTGTAAGTGATCTGAACGTTTCATGATGATCGCACATTCCTATAGGGGGTCAAACCATGTCCCTAAGGTCACCGGGCCTGGTGTCACTTTAAAGAAGTAGTCCAGTTACACATTTGTGGGCTTATAACTCTGCTTCTGAATGTCCTAGAGAGATCAGGTTTGTTTTAATGTACTCCAATCAACAGCCCCTACAACCACAAAAAGGAATGGAGTCATTAGCACTTATGGTTTGTAAATGGCACCCAGAATTATGTTGCATGAAGCACAATTTCACATCATTCTGGGTCCATTTGTGTGAAAACAAGGTCGAATCAGGCTGAAAAGTTACAAGAAGGTAGAATCTATGAGTTGTAAGTGATCTGAACGTTTCACGATGATCGCACTTTCCTAAGGGGGTCAAACCATGTCCCAAAGGTCACCGGATCTGGTGTCAATTTAAAGAAGTAGTCCAGTTACACATTTGTGGGCTTATAACTTGGCTTCTGAATGTCCTAGAGAGATCAGGTTTGTTTTAGTATACTCCAATCAACAGCCCCTACAACCACAAAAAGGAATGGAGCCATTAGCACTTATGGTTTGTAAATGGCACCCAGAATTATGTTGCACGAAGCACAATTTCACATCATTCTGGGTCCATTTGTGTGAAAACAAGGTCCAATATGGCTGAAACGTTACAAGAAGGTAGAATCTATTGAGTTGTAAGAGATCTGAACGTTTCAAGATGATCGCACATTTCTATAGGGGGTAAAACCATGTCCCAAAGGTCACCGGGCCTGGTGTCACTTTAAAGAAGTAGTCCAGTTACACCTTTGTGGGATTATAACTTGGCTTCTGAATGTCCTAGAGAGGTTAGGTTTGTTTTAGTGTTCTCCAATAAAAAGCCCCTACAACCACAAAAAGGAATGGAGTCATTAGCACTTATGGATTGTAAATGGCACCCAGAATTATGTTGCACGAAGCACAATTTCACATAATTCTGGGTTCATTTGTGTGAAAACAAGGTCCAATCAGCCTGAAACGTTACAGGAAGGTATAGGGATGAGTACCGAATTCGGTACTTTTTAAGGTACCGACCGAATTCCATAGAACCGACCGAACACCGATTCACGTCATTTCAAACGGTGCCTCGTTTCGGTACTGCCAAGACAGTTGCGCATGCGCAAGAGTGTTATGTCGCCGGTCCCTGCGAGCCCGTTGTAAACAGAGCAAGCATGGTAGAAAGAACGCATGCTAAAGCTTGGGTCCACTTCACTAAATGTGATGGGTAACTGGGTGATGAAACTAGCGACAGACAACGATCTAAGTGAGACATCCTCATCTTAATCTGCTCCAGTAGGTAAATAAAATGTTTAAGATAACGTTACCTTGATTTGTTAGCTTCCGTTTCGCTAATGGTGCGTTCGCTTTCTCCTCGGAACTCCGAATTTCCGACTAGAAGAACATGAACGCGCTCTAAAGTTTGGCTTTACTTTACTAAATGCGACGGGTGATTGAGTGAAGGTAAAACCAGTGACAACGATCTAAGTTTGAGGCATCATCGTTTTAATCTGCTCCAGCAGCTAAATAAACTGTTAAAGATAACGTTAGCTTGATATGTTAGCTTCCATTGCCACCGTTGTTATCAGCTAATGGTGCGTTCGCTTTCTCCTCGGAAATTCTAACTTCCCAGTAGGAAAAATCAAATGAAAAAGGACGGCAAAAGGAATGAAGATACACAGTAAATTTAGTTCACAGTAAAGATGTTTGCTTCAGTTTAATTATCAGCTTATAAAACTACAAGGAAGATGTTAGAATACAAACTTGTATGTTATTTATCGTGATATTTATCAAATATGGTTATATATTGAGAAAAATATATATTTAATTGTAAAAGAGAATTAAAATAATAAACACTCAAAAGTATCGAAAATTGGTACCGTTTAGTACCGGTATCGACTCGTAGGTACCGGGAATTAGTACCGGATCGATTCAAATGTCAAAGGTACCCATCCCTAGGAAGGTAGAATCTATTGAGTTGTAAGTGATCTGAACGTTTCATGATGATAGCACTTTCCTAAGGGGGTCAAACCATGTCCCAAAGGTCACCGGATCTGGTGTCAATTTAAAGAAGTAGTCCAGTTACACCTTTGTGGGCTTATAACTTGGCTTCTGAATGTCCTAGAGAGATCAGGTTTGTTTTAGTATACTCCAATCAACAGCCCCTACAACCACAAAAAGGAATGGAGTCATTAGCACTCATGGTTTTTAAATGGCACCCAGAATTATGTTGCACGAAGCACAATTTCACATCATTCTGGGTTCATTTGTGTGAAAACAAGGTCCAATCAGGCTGAAACGTTACAGGAAGGTAGAATCTATTGAGTTGTAAGTGATCTGAACGTTTCATGATGATAGCACTTTCCTAAGGGGGTCAAACCATGTCCCAAAGGTCACCGGATCTGGTGTCAATTAAAAGAAATAGTCCAGTTACACATTTGTGGGCTTATAACTTGGCTTCTGAATGTCCTAGAGAGATCTGGTTTGTTTTAGTGTACTCCAATCAACAGCCCCTACAACCACAAAAAGGAATGGAGTCATTAGCACTTATGGTTTGTAAATGGCACCCAGAATTATGTTGCACGAAGCACAATTTCACATCATTCTGGGTCCATTTGTGTGAAAACAAGGTCCAATCAGGCTGAAACGCTACAAGAAGGTAGAATCTATTGAGTTGTAAGTGATCTGAATGTTTCAAGATGATCGCACATTCCTATAGGGGGTAAAACCATGTCCCAAAGGTCACCGGGCCTGGTGTCACTTTAAAGAAGTAGTCCAGTTACACCTTTGTGGGCTTATAACTTGGCTTCTGAATGTCCTAGAGAGGTCAGGTTTGTTTTAGTGTACTCCAATCAACAGCCCCTACAACTAAAACAAGGAATGGAGTCATTAGCACTTATGGTTTGTAAATGGCACCCAGAATTATGTTGCACGAAGCACAATTTCACATCATTCTGGGTTCATTTGTGTGAAAACAAGGTCCAATCAGGCTGAAACGTTACAGGAAGGTAGAATCTATTGAGTTGTAAGTGATCTGAACGTTTCATGATGATAGCACTTTCCTAAGGGGGTCAAACCATGTCCCAAAGGTCACCGGATCTGCTGTCAATTTAAAGAAGTAGTCCAGTTACACATTTGAGGGCTTATAACTTGGCTTCTGAATGTCCTGGAGAGATCAGGTTTGTTTTAGTGTACTCCAATCAACATCCCCTACAACCTCAAAAAGGAATGGAGTCATTAGCACTTATGGTTTTTAAATGGCATCCAGAATTATGCTGCACTAAGCACAATTTCACATCATTCTGGGTTCATTTGTGTGAAAACAGGGTCCAATCAGGCTGAAATGTTACAGGAAGGTAGAATCTATTGAGTTGTTAGTGATCTGAACGTTTCATGATGATAGCACTTTCCTAAGGGGGTCAAACCATGTCCCAAAGGTCACCGGATCTGGTGTCAATTTAAAGAAGTAGTCCAGTTACACATTTGTGGGCTTATAACTTGGCTTCTGAATGTCCTAGAGAGATCAGGTTTGTTTTAATGTACTCCAATCAACAGCCCCTACAACCACAAAAAGGAATGGAGTCATTAGCACTTATGGTTTGTAAATGGCACCCAGAATTATGTTGCACGAAGCACAATTTCACATCATTCTGGGTCCATTTGTGTGAAAACAAGGTCAAATCAGGCTGAAACGCTACAAGAAGGTAGAATCTATTGAGTTGTAAGTGATCTGAACGTTTCAAGATGATTTCACATTCCTATAGGAGGTAAAACCATGTCCCAAAGGTCACCGGGCCTGGTGTCAATTAAAAGAAGTAGTCCAGTTACACATTTGTGGGCTTATAACTTGGCTTCTGAATGTCCTAGAGAGATCAGGTTTGTTTTAGTGTACTCAAATCAACAGCCCCTACAACCACAAAAAGGAATGGAGTCATTAGCACTTATGGTTTGTAAATGGCACCCAGAATTATGTTGCACGAAGCACAATTTCACATCATTCTGGGTCCATTTGTGTGAAAACAAGGTCCAATAAGCTGAAACGCTACAAGAAGGTAGAATCTATTGAGTTGTAAGTGATCTGAACGTTTCAAGATGATCGCACATTCCTATAGGTTGTAAAACCATGTCCCAAAGGTCACCGCGCCTGGTGTCACTTTAAAGAAGTAGTCCAGTTACACCTTTGTGGGCTTATAACTTGGCTTCTGAATGTCCTAGAGAGATCAGGTTTGTTTTAGTGTACTCCAATCAACATCCCCTACAACCTCAAAAAGGAATGGAGTCATTAGCACTTATGGTTTTTAAATGGCACCCAGAATTATGCTGCACTAAGCACAATTTCACATCATTCTGGGTTCATTTGTGTGAAAACAAGGTCCAATCAGGCTGAAACGTTACAGGAAGGTAGAATCTATTGAGTTGTTAGTGATCTGAACATTTCATGATGATAGCACTTTCCTTAGGGGGTCAAACCATGTCCCAAAGGTCACCGGATCTGGTGTCAATTTAAAGAAGTAGTCCAGTTACACATTTGTGGGCTTATAACTTGGCTTCTGAATGTCCTAGAGAGATCAGGTTTGTTTTAATGTACTCCAATCAACAGCCCCTACAACCACAAAAAGGAATGGAGTCATTAGCACTTATGGTTTGTAAATGGCACCCAGAATTATGTTGCACGAAGCACAATTTCACATCATTCTGGGTCCATTCTTGTGAAAACAAGGTCCAATCAGGCTGAAACGCTACAAGAAGGTAGAATCTATTGAGTTGTAAGTGATCTGAACGTTTCAAGATGATCGCACATTCCTATAGGGGGTAAAACCATGTCCCAAAGGTCACCGGGCCTGGTGTCACTTTAAAGAAGTAGTCCAGTTACACCTTTGTGGGCTTATAACTTGGCTTCTGAATGTCCTAGAGAGGTCAGGTTTGTTTTAGTGTACTCCAATCAACAGCCCCTACAACCACAAAAAGGAATGGAGTCATTAGCACTTATGGTTTGTAAATGGCACCCAGAATTATGTTGCACGAAGCACACTTTCACATCATTCTGGGTTCATTTGTGTGAAAACAAGGTACAATCAGGCTGAAACGTTACAAGAAGGTAGAATCTATTGAGTTGTAAGTGATCTGAACGTTTCATGATGATCGCACATTCCTATAGGGGGTAAAACCATGTCCCAAAGGTCACCGGGCCTGGTGTCACTTTAAAGAAGTAGTCCAGTTACACATTTGTGGGCTTATAACTCTGCTTCTGAATGTCCTAGAGAGATCAGGTTTGTTTTAATGTACTCCAATCAACAGCCCCTACAACCACAAAAAGGAATGGAGTCATTAGCACTTATGGTTTGTAAATGGCACCCATAATTATGTTGCATGAAGCACAATTTCACATCATTCTGGGTCCATTTGTGTGAAAACAAGGTCGAATCAGGCTGAAAAGTTACAAGAAGGTAGAATCTATTGAGTTGTAAGTGATCTGAACGTTTCACTATGATCGCACTTTCCTAAGGGGGTCAAACCATGTCCCAAAGGTCACCGGATCTGGTGTCAATTTAAAGAAGTAGTCCAGTTACACATTTGTGGGCTTATAACTTGGCTTCTGAATGTCCTAGAGAAGTCAGGTTTGTTTTAGTATACTCCAATCAACAGCCCCTACAACCACAAAAAGGAATGGAGTCATTAGCACTTATGGTTTGTAAATGGCACCCAGAATTATGTTGCACGAAGCACAATTTCACATCATTCTGGGTCCATTTGTGTGAAAACAAGGTCCAATCAGGCTGAAACGCTACAAGAAGGTAGAATCTATTGAGTTGTAAGAGATCTGAACGTTTCGAGATGATCGCACATTTCTATAGGGGGTAAAACCATGTCCCAAAGGTCACCGGGCCTGGTGTCACTTTAAAGAAGTAGTCCAGTTACACCTTTGTGGGATTATAACTTGGCTTCTGAATGTCCTAGAGAGGTTAGGTTTGTTTTAGTGTTCTCCAATAAAAAGCCCCTACAACCACAAAAAGGAATGGAGTCATTAGCACTTATGGATTGTAAATGGCACCCAGAATTATGTTGCACGAAGCACAATTTCACATCATTCTGGGTTCATTTGTGTGAAAACAAGGTCCAATCAGGCTGAAACGTTACAGGAAGGTATAGGGATGAGTACCGAATTCGGTACTTTTTAAGGTACCGACCGAATTCCATTAAACCGACCGAACACCGATTCACGTCATTTCAAACGGTGCCTCGTTTCGGTACTGCCAAGACAGTTGCGCATGCGCAAGAGCGTTATGTCGCCGGTCCCTGCGAGCCCGTTGTAAACAGAGCAAGCATGGTAGAAAGAACGTACGCTAAAGCTTGGGTCCACTTCACTAAATGTGATGGGTAACTGGGTGATGAAACTAGCGACAGACAACGATCTAAGTGAGACATCCTCATCTTAATCTGCTCCAGTAGGTAAATAAAATGTTTAAGATAACGTTACCTTGATTTGTTAGCTTCCGTTTCGCTAATGGTGCGTTCGCTTTCTCCTCGGAACTCCGAATTTCCGACTAGAAGAACATGAACGCGCTCTAAAGTTTGGCTTTACTTTACTAAATGCGACGGGTGATTGAGTGAAGGTAAAACCAGTGACAACGATCTAAGTTTGAGGCATCATCGTTTTAATCTGCTCCAGCAGCTAAATAAACTGTTAAAGATAACGTTAGCTTGATATGTTAGCTTCCATTGCCACCGTTGTTATCAGCTAATGGTGCGTTCGCTTTCTCCTCGGAAATTCTAACTTCCCAGTAGGAAAAATCAAATGAAAAAGGACGGCAAAAGGAATGAAGATACACAGTAAATTTAGTTCACAGTAAAGATGTTTGCTTCAGTTTAATTATCAGCTTATAAAACTACAAGGAAGATGTTAGAATACAAACTTGTATGTTATTTATCGTGATATTTATCAAATATGGTTATATATTGAGAAAAATCTATATTTAATTATAAAAGAGAATTAAAATAATAAACACTCAAAAGTATCGAAAATTGGTACCGTTAAGTACCGGTATCGACTCGTAGGTACCGGGAATTAGTACCGGATCGATTCAAATGTCAAAGGTACCCATCCCTAGGAAGGTAGAATCTATTGAGTTGTAAGTGATCTGAACGTTTCATGATGATAGCACTTTCCTAAGGGGGTCAAACCATGTCCCAAAGGTCACCGGATCTGGTGTCAATTTAAAGAAGTAGTCCAGTTACACCTTTGTGGGCTTATAACTTGGCTTCTGAATGTCCTAGAGAGATCAGGTTTGTTTTAGTATACTCCAATCAACAACCCCTACAACCACAAAAAGGAATGGAGTCATTAGCACTTATGGTTTTTAAATGGCACCCAGAATTATGTTGCACGAAGCACAATTTCAAATCATTCTGGGTTCATTTGAGTGAAAACAAGGTCCAATCAGGCTGAAACATTACAGGAAGGTAGAATCTGTTGAGTTGTAAGTGATCTGAACGTTTCATGATGATAGCACCTTCCTAAGGGGGTCAAACCATGTCCCAAAGGTCACCGGATCTGGTGTCAATTTAAAGAAGTAGTCCAGTTACACCTTTGTGGGCTTATAACTTGGCTTCTGAATGTCCTAGAGAGGTCAGGTTTGTTTTAGTGTACTCCAATCAACAGCCCCTACAACCACAAAAAGGAATGGAGTCATTAGCACTTATGGTTTGTAAATGGCACCCAGAATTATGTTGCACGAAGCACACTTTCACATCATTCTGGGTTCATTTGTGTGAAAACAAGGTACAATCAGGCTGAAACGTTACAAGAAGGTAGAATCTATTGAGTTGTAAGTGATCTGAACGTTTCATGATGATCGCACATTCCTATAGGGGGTAAAACCATGTCCCAAAGGTCACCGGGCCTGGTGTCAATTTAAAGAAGTAGTCCAGTTACACATTTGTGGGCTTATAACTCTGCTTCTGAATGTCCTAGAGAGATCAGGTTTGTTTTAATGTACTCCAATCAACAGCCCCTACAACCACAAAAAGGAATGGAGTCATTAGCACTTATGGTTTGTAAATGGCACCCATAATTATGTTGCATGAAGCACAATTTCACATCATTCTGGGTCCATTTGTGTGAAAACAAGGTCGAATCAGGCTGAAAAGTTACAAGAAGGTAGAATCTATTGAGTTGTAAGTGATCTGAACGTTTCACTATGATCGCACTTTCCTAAGGGGGTCAAACCATGTCCCAAAGGTCACCGGATCTGGTGTCAATTTAAAGAAGTAGTCCAGTTACACATTTGTGGGCTTATAACTTGGCTTCTGAATGTCCTAGAGAGATCAGGTTTGTTTTAGTATACTCCAATCAACAGCCCCTACAACCACAAAAAGGAATGGAGTCATTAGCACTTATGGTTTGTAAATGGCACCCAGAATTATGTTGCACGAAGCACAATTTCACATCATTCTGGGTCCATTTGTGTGAAAACAAGGTCCAATCAGGCTGAAACGCTACAAGAAGGTAGAATCTATTGAGTTGTAAGAGATCTGAACGTTTCGAGATGATCGCACATTTCTATAGGGGGTAAAACCATGTCCCAAAGGTCACCGGGCCTGGTGTCACTTTAAAGAAGTAGTCCAGTTACACCTTTGTGGGATTATAACTTGGCTTCTGAATGTCCTAGAGAGGTTAGGTTTGTTTTAGTGTTCTCCAATAAAAAGCCCCTACAACCACAAAAAGGAATGGAGTCATTAGCACTTATGGATTGTAAATGGCACCCACAATTATGTTGCACGAAGCACAATTTCACATCATTCTGGGTTCATTTGTGTGAAAACAAGGTCCAATCAGGCTGAAACGTTACAGGAAGGTATAGGGATGAGTACCGAATTCGGTACTTTTTAAGGTACCGACCGAATTCCATTAAACCGACCGAACACCGATTCACGTCATTTCAAACGGTGCCTCGTTTCGGTACTGCCAAGACAGTTGCGCATTCGCAAGAGCGTTATGTCGCCGGTCCCTGCGAGCCCGTTGTAAACAGAGCAAGCATGGTAGAAAGAACGTACGCTAAAGCTTGGGTCCACTTCACTAAATGTGATGGGTAACTGGGTGATGAAACTAGCGACAGACAACGATCTAAGTGAGACATCCTCATCTTAATCTGCTCCAGTAGGTAAATAAAATGTTTAAGATAACGTTACCTTGATTTGTTAGCTTCCGTTTCGCTAATGGTGCGTTCGCTTTCTCCTCGGAACTCCGAATTTCCGACTAGAAGAACATGAACGCGCTCTAAAGTTTGGCTTTACTTTACTAAATGCGACGGGTGATTGAGTGAAGGTAAAACCAGTGACAACGATCTAAGTTTGAGGCATCATCGTTTTAATCTGCTCCAGCAGCTAAATAAACTGTTAAAGATAACGTTAGCTTGATATGTTAGCTTCCATTGCCACCGTTGTTATCAGCTAATGGTGCGTTCGCTTTCTCCTCGGAAATTCTAACTTCCCAGTAGGAAAAATCAAATGAAAAAGGACGGCAAAAGGAATGAAGATACACAGTAAATTTAGTTCACAGTAAAGATGTTTGCTTCAGTTTAATTATCAGCTTATAAAACTACAAGGAAGATGTTAGAATACAAACTTGTATGTTATTTATCGTGATATTTATCAAATATGGTTATATATTGAGAAAAATCTATATTTAATTATAAAAGAGAATTAAAATAATAAACACTCAAAAGTATCGAAAATTGGTACCGTTAAGTACCGGTATCGACTCGTAGGTACCGGGAATTAGTACCGGATCGATTCAAATGTCAAAGGTACCCATCCCTAGGAAGGTAGAATCTATTGAGTTGTAAGTGATCTGAACGTTTCATGATGATAGCACTTTCCTAAGGGGGTCAAACCATGTCCCAAAGGTCACCGGATCTGGTGTCAATTTAAAGAAGTAGTCCAGTTACACCTTTGTGGGCTTATAACTTGGCTTCTGAATGTCCTAGAGAGATCAGGTTTGTTTTAGTATACTCCAATCAACAACCCCTACAACCACAAAAAGGAATGGAGTCATTAGCACTTATGGTTTTTAAATGGCACCCAGAATTATGTTGCACGAAGCACAATTTCAAATCATTCTGGGTTCATTTGAGTGAAAACAAGGTCCAATCAGGCTGAAACATTACAGGAAGGTAGAATCTGTTGAGTTGTAAGTGATCTGAACGTTTCATGATGATAGCACCTTCCTAAGGGGGTCAAACCATGTCCCAAAGGTCACCGGATCTGGTGTCAATTTAAAGAAGTAGTCCAGTTACACCTTTGTGGGCTTATAACTTGGCTTCTGAATGTCCTAGAGAGATCAGGTTTGTTTTAGTATACTCCAATCAACAGCCCCTACAACCACAAAAAGGAATGGAGTCATTAGCACTTATGGTTTTTAAATGGCACCCAGAATTATGTTGCACGAAGCACAATTTCACATCATTCTGGGTTCATTTGTGTGAAAACAAGGTCCAATCAGGCTGAAACGTTACAGGAAGGTAGAATCTATTGAGTTGTAAGTGATCTGAACGTTTCATGATGATAGCACTTTCCTAAGGGGGTCAAACCATGTCCCAAAGGTCACCGGATCTGGTGTCAATTAAAAGAAGTAGTCCAGTTACACATTTGTGGGCTTATAACTTGGCTTCTGAATGTCCTAGAGAGATCTGGTATGTTTTAGTGTACTCCAATCAACAGCCCCTACAACCACAAAAAGGAATGGAGTCATTAGCACTTATGGTTTGTAAATGGCACCCAGAATTATGTTGCACGAAGCACAATTTCACATCATTCTGGGTTCATTTGTGTGAAAACAAGGTCCAATCAGGCTGAAACGTTACAGGAAGGTAGAATCTATTGAGTTGTAAGTGATCTGAACGTTTCATGATGATAGCACTTTCCTAAGGGGGTCAAACCATGTCCCAAAGGTCACCGGATCTGGTGTCAATTTAAAGAAGTAGTCCAGTTACACATTTGAGGGCTTATAACTTGGCTTCTGAATGTCCTAGAGAGATCAGGTTTGTTTTAGTGTACTCCAATCAACATCCCCTACAACCTCAAAAAGGAATGGAGTCATTAGCACTTATGGTTTTTAAATGGCATCCAGAATTATGCTGCACTAAGCACAATTTCACATCATTCTGGGTTCATTTGTGTGAAAACAGGGTCCAATCAGGCTGAAATGTTACAGGAAGGTAGAATCTATTGAGTTGTAAGTGATCTGAACGTTTCATGATGATAGCACTTTCCTATAGGGGGTAAAACCATGTCCCAAAGGTCACCGGGCCTGGTGTCACTTTAAAGAAGTAGTCCAGTTACACCTTTGTGGGCTTATAACTTGGCTTCTGAATGTCCTAGAGAGGTCAGGTTTGTTTTAGTGTACTCCAATCAACAGCCCCTACAACCACAAAAAGGAATGGAGTCATTAGCACTTATGGTTTGTAAATGGCACCCAGAATTATGTTGCACGAAGCACACTTTCACATCATTCTGGGTTCATTTGTGTGAAAACAAGGTCCAATCAGGCTGAAACGTTACAAGAAGGTAGAATCTATTGAGTTGTAAGTGATCTGAACGTTTCTTGATGATCGCACATTCCTATAGGGGGTAAAACCATGTCCCAAAGGTCACCGGGCCTGGTGTCACTTTAAAGAAGTAGTCCAGTTACACATTTGTGGGCTTATAACTCTGCTTCTGAATGTCCTAGAGAGATCAGGTTTGTTTTAATGTACTCCAATCAACAGCCCCCACAACCACAAAAAGGAATGGAGTCATTAGCACTTATGGTTTGTAAATGGCACCCAGAATTATGTTGCATGAAGCACAATTTCACATCATTCTGGGTCCATTTGTGTGAAAACAAGGTCGAATCAGGCTGAAAAGTTACAAGAAGGTAGAATCTATTGAGTTGTAAGTGATCTGAACGTTTCACGATGATCGCACTTTCCTAAGGGGGTCAAACCATGTCCCAAAGGTCACCAGATCTGGTGTCAATTTAAAGAAGTAGTCCAGTTACACATTTGTGGGCTTATAACTTGGCTTCTGAATGTCCTAGAGAGATCAGGTTTGTTTTAGTATACTCCAATCAACAGCCCCTACAACCACAAAAAGGAATGGAGTCATTAGCACTTATGGTTTGTAAATGGCACCCAGAATTATGTTGCACGAAGCACAATTTCACATCACTCTGGGTCCATTTGTGTGAAAACAAGGTCCAATCAGGCTGAAACGCTACAAGAAGGTAGAATCTATTGAGTTGTAAGAGATCTGAACGTTTCAAGATGATCGCACATTTCTATAGGGGGTAAAACAATGTCCCAAAGGTCACCGGGCCTGGTGTCACTTTAAAGAAGTAGTCCAGTTACACCTTTGTGGGATTATAACTTGGCTTCTGAATGTCCTAGAGAGGTTAGGTTTGTTTTAGTGTTCTCCAATAAAAAGCCCATACAACCACAAAAAGGAATGGAGTCATTAGCACTTATGGATTGTAAATGGCACCCAGAATTATGTTGCACGAAGCACAATTTCACATCATTCTGGGTTCATTTGTGTGAAAACAAGGTCCAATCAGGCTGAAACGTTACAGGAAGGTATAGGGATGAGTACCGAATTCGGTACTTTTTAAGGTACCGACCGAATTCCATAGAACCGACCGAACACCGATTCACGTCATTTCAAACGTTGCCTCGTTTCGGTACTGCCAAGACAGTTGCGCATGCGCATGAGCGTTATGTCGCCGGTCCCTGCGAGCCCGTTGTAAACAGAGCAAGCATGGTAGAAAGAACGCACGCTAAAGCTTGGGTCCACTTCACTAAATGTGATGGGTAACTGGGTGATGAAACTAGCGACAGACAACGATCTAAGTGAGACATCCTCATCTTAATCTGCTCCAGTAGGTAAATAAAATGTTTAAGATAACGTTACCTTGATTTGTTAGCTTCCGTTTCGCTAATGGTGCGTTCGCTTTCTCCTCGGAACTCCGAATTTCCGACTAGAAGAACATGAACGCGCTCTAAAGTTTGGCTTTACTTTACTAAATGCGACGGGTGATTGAGTGAAGGTAAAACCAGTGACAACGATCTAAGTTTGAGGCATCATCGTTTTAATCTGCTCCAGCAGCTAAATAAACTGTTAAAGATAACGTTAGCTTGATATGTTAGCTTCCATTGCCACCGTTGTTATCAGCTAATGGTGCGTTCGCTTTCTCCTCGGAAATTCTAACTTCCCAGTAGGAAAAATCAAATGAAAAAGGACGGCAAAAGGAATGAAGATACACAGTAAATTTAGTTCACAGCAAAGATGTTTGCTTCAGTTTAATTATCAGCTTATAAAACTACAAGGAAGATGTTAGAATACAAACTTGTATGTTATTTATCGTGATATTTATCAAATATGGTTATATATTGAGAAAAATATATATTTAATTATAAAAGAGAATTAAAATAATAAACACTCAAAAGTATCGAAAATTGGTACCGTTAAGTACCGGTATCGACTCGTAGGTACCGGGAATTAGTACCGGATCGATTCAAATGTCAAAGGTACCCATCCCTAGGAAGGTAGAATCTATTGAGTTGTAAGGGATCTGAACGTTTCATGATGATAGCACTTTCCTAAGGGGGTCAAACCATGTCCCAAAGGTCACCGGATCTGGTGTCAATTTAAAGAAGTAGTCCAGTTACACCTTTGTGGGCTTATAACTTGGCTTCTGAATGTCCTAGAGAGATCAGGTTTGTTTTAGTATACTCCAATCAACAACCCCTACAACCACAAAAAGGAATGGAGTCATTAGCACTTATGGTTTTTAAATGGCACCCAGAATTATGTTGCACGAAGCACAATTTCACATCATTCTGGGTTCATTTGAGTGAAAACAAGGTCCAATCAGGCTGAAACATTACAGGAAGGTAGAATCTGTTGAGTTGTAAGTGATCTGAACGTTTCATGATGATAGCACCTTCCTAAGGGGGTCAAACCATGTCCCAAAGGTCACCGGATCTGGTGTCAATTTAAAGAAGTAGTCCAGTTACACCTTTGTGGGCTTATAACTTGGCTTCTGAATGTCCTAGAGAGATCAGGTTTGTTTTAGTATACTCCAATCAACAGCCCCTACAACCACAAAAAGGAATGGAGTCATTAGCACTTATGGTTTTTAAATGGCACCCAGAATTATGTTGCACGAAGCACAATTTCACATCATTCTGGGTTCATTTGTGTGAAAACAAGGTCCAATCAGGCTGAAACGTTACAGGAAGGTAGAATCTATTGAGTTGTAAGTGATCTGAACGTTTCATGATGATAGCACTTTCCTAAGGGGGTCAAACCATGTCCCAAAGGTCACCGGATCTGGTGTCAATTAAAAGAAGTAGTCCAGTTACACATTTGTGGGCTTATAACTTGGCTTCTGAATGTCCTAGAGAGATCTGGTTTGTTTTAGTGTACTCCAATCAACAGCCCCTACAACCACAAAAAGGAATGGAGTCATTAGCACTTATGGTTTGTAAATGGCACCCAGAATTATGTTGCACGAAGCACAATTTCACATCATTCTGGGTCCATTTGTGTGAAAACAAGGTCCAATCAGGCTGAAACGCTACAAGAAGGTAGAATCTATTGAGTTGTAAGTGATCTGAACGTTTCAAGATGATCGCACATTCCTATAGGGGGTAAAACCATGTCCCAAAGGTCACCGGGCCTGGTGTCACTTTAAAGAAGTAGTCCAGTTACACCTTTGTGGGCTTATAACTTGGCTTCTGAATGTCCTAGAGAGGTCAGGTTTGTTTTAGTGTACTCCAATCAACAGCCCCTACAACTACAACAAGGAATGGAGTCATTAGCACTTATGGTTTGTAAATGGCACCCAGAATTATGTTGCACGAAGCACAATATCACATCATTCTGGGTTCATTTGTGTGAAAACAAGGTCCAATCAGGCTGAAACGTTACAGGAAGGTAGAATCTATTGAGTTGTAAGTGATCTGAACGTTTCATGATGATAGCACTTTCCTAAGGGGGTCAAACAGTGTCCCAAAGGTCACCGGATCTGGTGTCAATTTAAAGAAGTAGTCCAGTTACACATTTGAGGGCTTATAACTTGGCTTCTGAATGTCCTAGAGAGATCAGGTTTGTTTTAGTGTACTCCAATCAACATCCCCTACAACCTCTAAAAGGAATGGAGTCATTAGCACTTATGGTTTTTAAATTGCATCCAGAATTATGCTGCACTAAGCACAATTTCACATCATTCTGGGTTCATTTGTGTGAAAACAGGGTCCAATCAGGCTGAAATGTTACAGGAAGGTAGAATCTATTGAGTTGTAAGTGATCTGAACGTTTCATGATGATAGCACTTTCCTATAGGGGGTAAAACCATGTCCCAAAGGTCACCGGGCCTGGTGTCACTTTAAAGAAGTAGTCCAGTTACACATTTGTGGGCTTATAACTTGGCTTCTGAATGTCCTAGAGAGGTTAGGTTTGTTTTAGTGTTCTCCAATCAACAGCCCCTACAACCACAAAAAGGAATGGAGTCATTAGCACTTATGGTTTGTAAATGGCACCCAGAATTATGTTGCACGAAGCACAATTTCACATCATTCTTGGTACATTTGTGTGAAAACAAGGTCCAATCAGGCTGAAACGTTAGAGGAAGGTAGAATCTATTGAGTTGTTAGTGATCTGAACGTTTCATGATGATAGCACTTTCCTAAGGGGGTCAAACCATGTCCCAAAGGTCACCGGATCTGGTGTCAATTTAAAGAGGTAGTCCAGTTACACATTTGTGGGCTTATAACTTGGCTTCTGAATGTCCTAGAGAGATCAGGTTTGTTTTAATGTACTCCAATCAACAGCCCCTACAACCACAAAAAGGAATGGAGTCATTAGCACTTATGGTTTGTAAATGGCACCCAGAATTATGTTGCACGAAGCACAATTTCACATCATTCTGGGTCCATTTGTGTGAAAACAAGGTCCAATCAGGCTGAAACGCTACAAGAAGGTAGAATCTATTGAGTTGTAAGTGATCTGAACGTTTCAAGATGATCGCACATTCCTATAGGGGGTAAAACCATGTCCCAAAGGTCACCGGGCCTGGTGTCACTTTAAAGAAGTAGTCCAGTTACACATTTGTGGGCTTATAACTTGGCTTCTGAATGTCCTAGAGAGGTTAGGTTTGTTTTAGTGTTCTCCAATCAACAGCCCCTACACCCACAAAAAGGAATGGAGTCATTAGCACTTGTGGTTTGTAAATGGCACCCAGAATTATGTTGCACGAAGCAAAATTTCACATCATTCTGGGTTCATTTGTGTGAAAACAAGGTCCAATCAGGCTGAAACGTTAC
Organism: Nothobranchius furzeri; assembly: GCF_043380555.1. NCBI lineage: Eukaryota > Metazoa > Chordata > Actinopteri > Cyprinodontiformes > Nothobranchiidae > Nothobranchius > Nothobranchius furzeri. The sequence goes on from NC_091750.1 coordinate 1,901,538, forward strand.
AGGAAGGTAGAATCTATTGAGTTGTAAGTGATCTGAACGTTTCATGATGATAGCACTTTCCTAAGGGGGTCAAACCATGTCCCAAAGGTCACCGGATCTGGTGTCAATTTAAAGAAGTAGTCCAGTTACATATTTGTGGGCTTATAACTTGGCTTCTGAATGTCCTAGAGAGATCATGTTTGTTTTAGTGTACTCCAATCAACATCCCCTACAACCTCAAAATGAATGGAGTCATTAGCACTTATGGTTTTTAAATGGCACCCAGAATTATGCTGCACTAAGCACAATTTCACATCATTCTGGGTTCATTTGTGTGAAAACAAGGTCCAATCAGGCTGAAACGTTACAGGAAGGTAGAATCTATTGAGTTGTAAGTGATCTGAATGTTTCATGATGATAGCACTTTCCTAAGGGGGTCAAACCATGTCGCAAAGGTCACCGGATCTGGTGTCAATTTAAAGTAGTCCAGTTACACATTTGTGGGCTTATAACTTGGCTTCTGAATGTCCTAGAGAGATCAGGTTTGTTTTAATGTACTCCAACCAACAGCCCCTATAACCACAAAAAGGAATGGAGTCATTAGCACTTATGGTTTTTAAATGGCACCCAGAATTATGTTGCACGAAGCACAATTTCACATCATTCTGGGTCCACTTGTGTGAAAACAAGGTCCAATCAGGCTGAACCGTTACAAGAAGGTAGAATCTATTGAGTTGTAAGTGATCTGAACGTTTCATGATGATCGCACATTCCTATAGGGGGTCAAACCATGTCCCAAAGGTCACCAGGCCTGGTGTCACTTTAAAGAAGTAGTCCAGTTACACCTTTGAGGGCTTATAACTTGGCTTCTGAATGTCCTAGAGAGATCAGGTTTGTTTTAGTGTACTCCAATCAACAGCCCCTACAACCACAAAAAGGAATGGAGTCATTAGCACTTATGGTTTTTAAATGGCACCCAGAATTATGTTGCACGAAGCACAATTTCACATCATTCTGGGTTCATTTGTGTGAAAACAAGGTCCAATCAGGCTGAAACGTTACAGGAAGGTAGAATATATTGAGTTGTAAGTGATCTGAACGTTTCAATATGATAGCACTTTCCTAAGGGGGTCAAACCATGTCCCAAAGGTCACCGGATCTGGTGTCAATTTAAAGAAGTAGTCCAGTTACACATTTGTGGGCTTATAACTTGGCTTCTGAATGTCCTAGAGAGATCAGGTTTGTTTTAGTGTACTCCTATCAACATCCCCTACAACCTCAAAAAGGAATGGAGTCATTAGCACTTATGGTTTGTAAATGGCACCCAGAATTATGTTGCACGAAGCACAATTTCAAATCATTCTGGGTCCATTTGTGTGAAAACAAGGTCCAATCAGGCTGAAACGCTACAAGAAGGTAGAATCTATTGAGTTGTAAGTGATCTGAACGTTTCAAGATGATCGCACATTCCTATAGGGGGTAAAACCATGTCCCAAAGGTCACCGGGCCAGGTGTCACTTTAAAGAAGTAGTCCAGTTACACCTTTGTGGGCTTATAACTTGGCTTCTGAATGTCCTAGAGAGGTTAGGTTCTTTTTAGTGTTCTCCAATCAACAGCCCCTACAACCACAAAAAGGAATGGAGTCATTAGCACTTATGGTTTGTAAATGGCACCCAGAATTATGTTGCACGAAGCACAATTTCACATCATTCTGGGTCCATTTGTGTGAAAACAAGGTCCAATCAGGCTGAAACGCTACAAGAAGGTGGAATCTATTGAGTTGTAAGTGATCTGAACGTTTCAAGATGATCGCTCATTCCTATAGGGGGTAAAATCATGTCCCAAAGGTAACCGGGCCTGGTGTCACTTTAAAGAAGTAGTCCAGTTACACCTTTGTGGGCTTATAACTTGGCTTCTGAATAACCTAGAGAGGTCAGGTTTGTTTTAGTGTACTCCAATCAACAGCCCCTACAACCACAAAAATGAATGGAGTCATTAGCACTTATGGTTTGTAAATGGCACCCAGAATTATGTTGCACGAAGCACAATTTCACATCATTCTGGGTTCATTTGTGTGAAAACAAGGTCCAATCAGGCTGAAACGTTACAGGAAGGTAGAATCTATTGAGTTGTAAGTGATCTGAACGTTTCATGATGATAGCACTTTCCTAAGGGGGTCAAACCATGTCCCAAAGGTCACCGGATCTGGTGTCAATTTAAAGTAGTCCAGTTACACCTTTGTGGGCTTATAACTTGGCTTCTGAATGTCCTAGAGAGATCAGGTTTGTTTTAGTATACTCCAATCAACAGCCCCTACAACAACAAAAAGGAATGGAGTCATTAGCACTTATGGTTTTTAAATGGCACCAAGAAATATGTTGCACGAAGCACAATTTCACATCATTCTGGGTTCATTTGTGTGAAAACAAGGTCCAATCAGGCTGAAACGTTACAGGAAGGTAGAATCGATTGAGTTGTAAGTGATCTGAACGTTTCATGATGATAGCACTTTCCTAAGGGGGTCAAACCATGTCCGAAAGGTCACCGGATCTGGTGTCAATTTAAAGTAGTCCAGTTACACATTTGTGGGCTTATAACTTGGCTTCTGAATGTCCTAGAGAGATCAGTTTTGTTTTAGTGTACTCCAATCAACAGCCCCTACAACCACAAAAAGGAATGGAGTCATTAGCACTTATGGTTTGTAAATGGCACCCAGAATTATGTTGCACGAAGCACAATTTCACATCATTCTGGGTTCATTTGTGTGAAAACAAGGTCCAATCAGGCTGAAATGTTACAGGAAGGTAGAATCTATTGAGTTGTAAGTGATCTGAACGTTTCATGATGATAGCACTTTCCTAAGGGGGTCAAACCATGTCCCAAAGGTCACCGGATCTGGTGTCAATTTAAAGAAGTAGTCCAGTTACACATTTGTGGGCTTATAACTTGGCTTCTGAATGTCCTAGAGAGATCAGGTTTGTTTTAGTGTACTCCAATCAACATCCCCTACAACCTCAAAAAGGAATGGAGTCATTAGCACTTATGGTTTGTAAATGTCACCCAGAATTATGTTGCACGAAGCACAATTTCACATCATTCTGGGTCCATTTGTGTGAAAACAAGGTCCAATTAGGCTGAAACGCTACAAGAAGGTAGAATCTATTGAGTTGTAAGTGATCTGAACATTTCAAGATGATCGCATATTCCTATAGGGGGTAAAACCATGTCCCAAAGGTCACCGGGCCAGGTGTCACTTTAAAGAAGTAGTCCAGTTACACCTTTGTGGGCTTATAACTTGGCTTCTGAATGTCCTAGAGAGGTTAGGTTTGTTTTAGTGTTCTCCAATCAACAGCCCCTACAACCACAAAAAGGAATGGAGTCATTAGCAGTTATGGTTTTTAAATGGCACCCAGAATTATGTTGCACGAAAAACAATTTCACATCATTCTGGGTCAATTTGTGTGAAAACAAGGTCCAATCAGGCTGAAACGCTACAAGAAGGTAGAATCTATTGAGTTGTAAGTGATCTGAACGTTTCAAGATGATGGCTCATTCCTATAGGGGGTAAAATCATGTCCCAAAGGTCACCGGGCCTGGTGTCACTTTAAATAAGTAGTCCAGTTACACCTTTGTGGGCTTATAACTTGGCTTCTGAATGTCCTAGAGAGGTCAGGTTTGTTTTAGTGTACTCCAATCAACAGCCCCTACAACCACAAAAAGGAATGGAGTCATTAGCACTTATGGTTTGTAAATGGCACCCAGAATTATGTTGCACGAAGCACAATTTCACATCATTCTGGGTTCATTTGTGTGAAAACAAGATCCAATCAGGCTGAAACGTTACAGGAAGGTAGATTCTATTGAGTTGTAAGTGATCTGAACGTTTCATGATGATAGCACTTTCCTAAGGGGGTCAAACCATGTCCCAAAGGTCACCGGGTCTGGTGTCAATTTAAAGAAGTAGTCCAGTTACATATTTGTGGGCTTATAACTTGGCTTCTGAATGACCTAGAGAGATCAGGTTTGTTTTAGTGTACTCCAATCAACATCCCCTACAACCTCAAAAAGGAATGGGGTCATTAGCACTTATGGTTTTTAAATGGCACCCAGAATTATGCTGCACTAAGCACAATTTCACATCATTCTGGGTTCATTTGTGTGAAAACAAGGTCCAATCAGGCTGAAACGCTACAGGAAGGTAGAATCTATTGAGTTGTAAGTGATCTGAACGTTTCATGATGATAGCACTTTCCTAAGGGGGTCAAACCATGTCCCAAAGGTCACCTGATCTGGTGTCAATTTAAAGATGTAGTCCAGTTACACATTTGTGGGCTTATAACTTGTTTTCTGAATGTCCTAGAGAGATCAGGTTTGTTTTAATGTACTCCAACCAACAGCCCCTACAACCACAAAAAGGAATGGAGTCAATAGCACTTATGGTTTGTAAATGGCACCCAGAATTATGTTGCACGAAGCACAATTTCACATCATTCTGGGTCCACTTGTGTGAAAACAAGGTCCAATCAGGCTGAAACGTTACAAGAAGGTAGAATCTATTGAGTTGTACGTGATCTGAACGTTTCATGATGATCGCACATTCCTATAGGGGGTCAAACCATGTCCCAAAGGTCACCGGGCCTGATGTCACTTTAAAGAAGTAGTCCAGTTACACCTTTGAGGGCTTATAACTTGGCTTCTGAATGTCCTAGAGAGATCAGGTTTGTTTTAGTGTACTCCAATCAACATCCCCTACAACCTCAAAAAGGAATGGAGTCATTAGCACATATGGTTTTTAAATGGCACCCAGAATTATGTTGCACGAAGCACAATTTCACATCATTCTGGGTTCATTTGTGTGAAAACCAGGTCCAATCAGGCTGAAATGTTACAGGAAGGTAGAATCTATTGAGTTGTAAGTGATCTGAACGTTTCATGATGATAGCACTTTCCTAACGGTGTCAAACCATGTCCCAAAGGTCACCGGATCTGGTGTCAATTTAAAGAAGTAGTCCAGTTACACCTTTGTGGGCTTATAACTTGGCTTCTGAATGTCCGAGAGAGATCAGGTTTGTTTTAGTATACTCCAATCAACAGCCCCTACAACCACAAAAAGGAACTGAGTCATTAGCACCTATGGTTTTTAAATGGCACCCAGAATTATGTTGCACGAAGAACAATTTCACATCATTCTGGGTTCATTTGTGTGAAAACAAGGTCCAATCAGGCTGAAACGTTACAGGAAGGTAGAGTCTATTGAGTTGTAAGTGATCTGAACGTTTCATGATGATAGCACTTTCCTAAGGGGGTCAAACCATGTCCGAAAGGTCACCGGATCCAAGGGCGTCAGTTTGTTTTCAGAATTGCTGGGGACAATAACCATACACTTGAGTGGGGTTTAAAAATTGCTGGGGAAAATAAAGTAGGCTAGCACAGGGGTCGGCGGCTCTGGAGCCGCATGCGGCTCTTCCATCCGGCTCTCTGTGTTTGTAAAATAATGAATGGATATTTAAATAAAATGCTTTATATTTTACTGCATTAATTTTACACCTGTATGCCAATTCTAAATGTAAAGATTGTCTGCGTAAACCTGAACAGGTCCAACCCGGTCTTACTGTGAGACCGGGTTGACGCGTCACGCTTGTGCGTAATCATATCGGCGCTTTATGAGCTGAAGAGGATGTGAGATTCTGGGATTCTCCTCAGACGGCTCCTGGATGTGTCGCCACATTGGAGACAGGAACAAGCACTATTCAGCCAAAGTTTCATCATCAGGGAACATTTTCTAAGTGACAAGTCCCTCTGAGAGACAGGGTTTGGAAAACACTTGCTTCAGTGGGAGGAATCTTCCCGCATGCGCTATGCATGGTTCTCTGGGTGGCTCTGGGGTTAATCAAGTTTAATTGTTTCTCTTTGCAACAATCTTCACAAGAAGGCAAAACAGTTAAACGGCAGGTTACAGATATTTCCATTTGACTGTTTATTTTGACAGATGAACTCAAGCATGTTGCTTGGTTTGAAAGAATCACCCCGACGCACACTGATGCGCATGGATGAGCTGACATTTTAATCGTTGATGCACATGCGGAGGTAAAATATTCCCATCAGAACATCAGAGCTTTATACTGGTTCAGCGTGGCTCGGAGCGCCCACGGTGGACAGTGAGCTGAAGATCTGAGGGGTTCGCAGCGCAGTGCAGAACCACGGTGCATGCGATGATTTCCTCCCACTGAAACAGTCTGGAAACCCGGTCTCTCTGAGGGATGTGTCACTTGGAAAAATGTTCTTTTTATGAAATTATGAAACTTTGGCTGAACAGCGCTTGTTCCCGTCTCTAATATGGAGACGCATGACACGTAGAGACATTTGATTACGCACAAAGTTCATGTGGAGCAGAAGCAGTCGGGCCACGGCAGGTGAAACGTTCCTAGCCTACGTGAAGGGAAACAGTTTAATTGTAACATTAATATGTTACTGGACACGCTGGTCTGCTTGGTTAGACCAGTGTTTGAAGTGGAAAACACACACACACACACACACACACACACACACACACACACACACACACACACACACACACACACACACACATCAATTAAAATAATGCTGATAGCATGGACTAGAAGACAGGTGATGGTTTACGTATTTAAATGATGATCAGGCTGCTGTAAAATGTAATCTCCATCCACATCCAGACAGAATTATCCTCTATTCTTTCTCTTTTTGCTCTGCTCTTGTCTGGGCTGATCAGCTGATGGTGCGCGCGGCGCGCCTAACTAGCGGCTGATGCACATTTTACGCATTTGGAGAGGTGGGCTGGATGCTTTGCTTTTACTGGAAGATGGTCCACTTAACGCACGGGTGTAGACTAAATATTAATGACAAATGAATGAAAATTAAATTGTGAGTTTTTACTTCATATTTTATAAATAAAAAGGACGGGGGAACACATTTATGACGTCTTTTTTTAACTAAATTTTCTAGCGCGACCTGCCTGCTTCACTTAAGTCACTGCTTATTAAGGTCCGTCCAAAATTACCGTGGGAAACGGGTAATAATGGCTCTTTGATGGGAATAGGTTGCCGACCCCTGATAAGATCTGAGCTGGTAAAACAAAAATCCTCATCAGCAGGCGTTTTTGAAAGTGGGGGGGACACAGCTGCCAATCACAAATTTTGCCGGGGACATGTCCCCGGCGTCCCCGGTTAAAATGACGCCTATGACCGGATCTGGTGTCAATTTAAAGAAGTAGTCCAGTTACACATGTGTGGGCTTATAACTTGGCTTCTGAATGTCCTAGAGAGATCAGGTTTGTTTTAGTGTACTCCAATCAACAGCCCCTACAACCACAAAAAGGAATGGAGTCATTAGCACTTAAGGTTTGTAAATGGCACCCAGAATTATGTTGCACGAAGCACAATTTCACATCATTCTGGGTCCATTTGTGTGAAATCAAGGTCCAATCAGGCTGAAAAGCTACAAGAAGGTAGAATCTATTGAGTTGTAAGTGATCTGAATGTTTCAAGATGATCGCACATTCCTATAGGGGGTAAAACCATGTCCCAAAGGCAGACGCGGCGCCAGGCGGTAGCTTGGTGTTGCTATAGCAACCAAAAGATTTGACCAAGCAACTGCTTAGCAACCCTGATTATGTTGTAACAAAGATTGTATAAAGTTTTTACATTAAATAATTTAAAATATATATATTTAATCTAACATTAAAAGCGGTAGTTTTACTTATAGTTTTGGAGAACAAATTTCTTGGAAAAACAAAAAAAGACGTGCCTCGCTGGTGCTATCGCGAGACTTCGATTTGACCCCACGCTTTTAGAAGCACTGAGATTTTTCTTGCTAGCGCATAGCTATTACAAAGCAGCCTGATGCAAACATGGACAAATATCTTATTCCACCCAAACGACCGCGATTATCAACGGAGACGGATGATGCAGCTACTTCCACCATTGAAAAGGACCACGCCACGGATTTTAACAGCAGCGAGGATCCACGGGTCGAGGATGATTGTGATGAGCACAGAGGAGAACAGGTGCCCGCGCTGTGTGAAGAGACGCGCCCTGACCCGCTTCTTTCTGTCCCAGGCAGTGGAACAAACAACGACTCAACTTCATCAGATATCAGCCAAACCCCTCATGAAGGACCACGTCGCCCAATACTGGTAAAATACCGGGCTAAAAAGTGCGGCATACAAATGCGGTCCTTTAACCGCCGATGGTATGAGCAATATAGTTGGCTGGAGTACTCGGCCGACAAGGACAGTGTGTTTTGCTTTGCATGCAGACATTTTGCTCACCCAGGCCGGCAGTTTCGGAAAGAGACCGCGTTTACCCAGGATGGGTTCAGCACATGGGTTAAAGCTACACAGTCATTCCACACACACAATGTCAGTGCTGGCCATAAATATGCAATGGATGCGTGGTCTGAATTTAAGCTGAGAAAAGAGAGTGGCTCCAAAATAAGCAATGCACTCAGCGAGGGACATTCCAAAACGGTACGTGAAAACCGGGAATATATGCGTGCAGTTGTGGAAGCTTTACGCTATACTGCATGTCAGACCATTGCACAGAGAGGACACAGGGAATCTGAAACATCTAACAGAGGCAATTTTATTGAACTTTTACATGTCATTGGGAAGTTTGACAAAACAGTTGAATCAAAAATTGCCAATAATCCCAAAAATGCGAAGTACACTCATCATGACATACAAGATGAACTGGTTGACATCATGGCAAATATGGTCAGGGAACAAATAAGCAGGGAATTACAAGAGGCTGGCATATTTGCACTGATAGTTGATGAGAGTAAAGATGTGAGTAAGAAGGAGCAGGTGTCTGTGGCTGTGCGGTACGTGCATAATGATGAAATATGGGAAGAGTTCCTTCACTTTACTCCAGCTGATGGGCTAGATGCCAACTCCCTTCTGACAACCATCAAACAGACTCTGAGCAAATGCAACATTGATCACAACAGGTGTATCGGCCAGTGTTATGACGGGGCAGCTGTCATGTCAGGGTGTAATAATGGTGTCCAGGAAAAATTTAGACAGGAGGTCCCACAAGCTCTATATGTCCATTGCCATGCCCACCGTCTAAATCTGGTCTTGGTGGATTGTGTGAATAATGTCGAACCAGCTGGAGAATTCTTTGAAATTGTGCAGATGCTGCATAATTTTTTTTCTGGCTCTGTTGTGCACAGTATTTTCATGAAGAAACAAAAGGAGCTTCAAGCTGCAGATAAGCTGTTTGAACTAAAAAAGTTGTCTGAAACTAGATGGGCTTGTCAGTATTCTGCACTGTTAGCCATTCAGAAAACTCTGCCAGCAATCTGTGCGTCACTTGATGATATGATGCAGCAGCCAAATGCCCGAAGGAAGACAGAAGCAAGATCACTAAAGGGCCTGATTGACTTTCAGTTTGTTGTGCAGCTTGCTCTGTTTGAGGATCTCTTTCGCACCACCAAATTCTTGTCTGATCACCTCCAGTCTCCAGATCTTCAACTTGCATCTGCTACAGACCTTGTTGAGTCCACAATTGCATCTCTCTCTGAAAAGGCAAACGAAAAGTTCTGGCATGACATTTGGGATAAAGCTCAAACCCTGTCAACCAAGGCCGGCATCTTCACAGAGATGAGACCAGAGAGGCGACATGTGCAAACTGCGGGAAAGTTAGAAGGCTTTGTAGTTGAAGCTCCAACAGGAAGACGTCCAGCCCTCAACTCTCCTGATGCCATTAGACACAACTGTTTCTACCCTGTCATCGATAGACTTGTCAGTGAACTGAAAAGACGCTTTTCACCTGAAGCATGTGGCGTTCTACAAGGCACATCTGCTTTAAATCCAAAACATCAGTCCTTTCTTCAAATGGATCTCCTGTTACCCATGGCTCAGCATTATGGAGAAAGCAAAGACAACCTTTCTGCAGAACTGCACCAAGTGCAACGGATACTTGACCAGAAAAGACAGAACGGACAAACTGTAAACACCACACAGGAGTTTTTCTCCCTTCTTCATCCATACAAGGATGCATTCATTGATCTGCACAGACTTTTATGCATTTCACTCACACTGCCTGTCACATCTGCAACCTGTGAACGGAGCTTTTCATGTTTACGGCGCGTCAAAACATACCTGAGGAGCAAAAGCGGGGACTCAAGAAACAGCAACCTGGCTTTGTTGTCCATCAACGCAGAACGTGCAAGAGCCCTTGATGAGCAGGACATCATCGATGCTTTCGCCTTGAACCACAACAACAGACGCATTATTCTGCTCTGACATCAGTTGGTGAGTAACTACACCCTCCCTGACCATAATGCATGTGATTTGTGTTTATTTTGGTACATTAAATTACAGTGTTAAAACAGTCCAAAAGTGCAATATTTTTCACTGTGTAATGAAAAGACAATGACTTTAATATCTAGTATTATTTATGATCATATTAGTATGTTTTCCTGTTACTTTCTTTCTTTCTAATTTCCTCTTATTAAAAAGTCATACAGAGTCATTTCTTTTAATTAAGTACACAACTTCAGGCTAAATTGGAACAATTTTAGGATTTGCAACTCCTTTCTGTCACTAAGAAACTATTAAGCTACTGCAGAAAAAAAATCCTGGAGCCGCCCCTGAGCCAAGTTATAAGCCCTCAAAGGTGTAACTGGACTACTTCTTTAAAGTGACACCAGGCCCGGTGACCTTTGGGACATGGTTTTACCCCCTATAGGAATCTGCGATCATCATGAAACGTTCAGATCACTTACAACTCAATAGATTCTATCTTCCTGTAACGTTTCAGCCTGATTGGACCGTGTTTTCACACAAATGGACCCAGAATGATGTGAAATTGTGCTTCGTGCAACATAATTCTGGGTGCCATTTACAAACCATAAGTGCTAATGACTCCATTCCTTTTTGTGGTTGTAGGGGCTGTTGATTGGAGTACACTAAAACAAACCTGATCTCTCTAGGACATTCAGAAGCCAAGTTATAAGCCCACAAATGTGTAACTGGACTACTTCTTTAAATTGACACCAGATCCGGTGACCTTTGGGACATTGTTTGACCCCCTTAGGAAAGTGCGATCATCTTGAAACGTTCAGATCACTTACAACTCAATAGATTCTACCTTCTTGTAATGTTTCAGCCTTATTTGACCTTGTTTTCACACAAATGGACCCAGAATGATGTGAAATTGTGCTTCGTGCAACATAATTCTGGGTGCCATTTACAAACCATAAGTGCTAATGACTCCATTCCTTTTTTGTGGTTGTAGGTGCTGTTGATTGGAGTACACCAGAACAAACCTGACATCTCTAGGACATTCAGAAGCCAAGTTATACGCCCACAAAGGTGTAACTGGACTACTTCTTTAAAGTGACACCAGGCCCCGTGACCTTTGGGACATGGTTTGACCCTCTTAGGAATGTGCGATCTTCTTGAAACATTCAGATCACTTACAACTCAATAGATTCTACCTTCTTGTAATGTTTCAGCCGGATTGGACCTTGTTTTCACACAAATGGACCCAGAATGATGTGAAATTGTGCTTCGTGCAACATAATTCTGGGTGCCATTTACAAACCATAAGTGCTAATGACTCCATTCCTTTTTGTGGTTGTAGGGGCTGTTGGTTGGAGTACATTAAAACAAACCTGATCTCTCTAGGACATTCAGAAGCCAAGTTATAAGCCCACAAATGTGTAACTGGACTACTTCTTTAAATTGACACCAGATCTGGTGACCTTTGGGACATGGTTTGACCCCCTTAGGAAAGTGCGATCATCTTGAAATGTTCAGATCACTTACAACTCAATAGATTCTACCTTCTTGTAACGTTTCAGCCTGATTGGACCTTGTTTTCACACAAATGGACCCGGAATGATGTGAAATTGTGCTTCGTGCAACATAATTCTGGGTGCCATTTACAAACCATAAGTGCTAATGACTCCATTCCTTTTTGTGGTTGTAGAGGCTGTTGGTTTGAGTACATTAAAAATAACCTGATCTCTCTAGGAGATTCAGAAGCCACTTATAAGCCCACAAATGTGTAACTGGACTACTTCTTTAAAATGACACCAGATCCGGTGACCTTTGGGACATGGTTTGACCCCCTTAGGAAAGTGCTATCATCATGAAACGTTCAGATCACTTACAACTCAATATATTCTACCTTCCTGTAACGTTTCAGCCTGATTGGACCTTGTTTTCACACAAATGAACCCAGAATGATGTGAAATTGTGCTTCGTGCAGCATAATTCTGGGTGCTATTTTTAAACCTTAAGTGCTAATGACTCCATTCCTTTTTGTGGTTGTAGGGGCTGTTGATTGGAGTACACTAAAATAAACCTGATCTCTCTAGGACATTCAGAAGCCAAGTTATAAGCCCACAAATGTGTAACTGGACTACTTCTTTAAATTGACACCAGATCCGGTGACCTTTGGGACATGGTTTGACCCCCTTAGGAAAGTGCTATCATCATGAAACGTTCAGATCACTTACAACTCAATAGATTCTACCTTCTTGTAACGTTTCAGCCTGATTGGACCTTGTTTTCACACAAATGGACCCGGAATGATGTGAAATTGTGCTTCGTGCAACATAATTCTGGGTGCCATTTACAAACCATAAGTGCTAATGACTCCATTCCTTTTTGTGGTTGTAGGGGCTGTTGGTTTGAGTACATTAAAAATAACCTGATCTCTCTAGGACATTCAGAAGCCAAGTTATAAGCCCACAAATGTGTAACTGGACTACTTCTTTAAAATGACACCAGATCCGGTGACCTTTGGGACATGATTTGACCCCCTTAGGAAAGTGCGATCATCTTGAAACGTTCAGATCACTTACAACTCAATAGATTCTACCTTCTTGTAATGTTTCAGCCTTATTGGACCTTGTTTTCACACAAATGGACCCAGAATGATGTGAAATTGTGCTTCGTGCAACATAATTCTGGGCGCCGTTTACAAACCATAAGTGCTAATGACTCCATTCCTTTTTTGTGGTTGTAGGTGCGGTTGATTTGAGTACACCAGAACAAACCTGACATCTCTAGGACATTCAGAAGCCAAGTTATACGCCCACAAAGGTGTAACTGGACTACTTCTTTAAGGTGACACCAGGCAAGGTGACCTTTGGGACATGGTTTGACCCCCTATAGGAATGTGCGATCTTCTTGAAACATTCAGATCACTTACAACTCAATAGATTCTACCTTCTTGTAATGTTTCAGCCTGATTGGACCTTGTTTTCACACAAATGGACCCAGAATGATGTGAAATTGTGCTTCGTGCAACATAATTCTGGGTGCCATTTACAAACCATAAGTGCTAATGACTCCATTCCTTTTTGTGGTTGTAGGGGCTGTTGGTTGGAGTACATTAAAACAAACCTGATCTCTCTAGGACATTCAGAAGCCAAGTTATAAGCCCACAAATGTGTAACTGGACTACTTCTTTAAATTGACACCAGATCCGGTGACCTTTGGGACATGGTTTGACCCCCTTAGGAAAGTGCTATCATCATGAAACGTTCAGATCACTTACAACTCAATAGATTCTACCTTCCTGTAACATTTCAGCCTGACTGGACCTTGTTTTCACACAAATGAACCCAGAAAGATGTGAAATTGTGCTTCGTGCAAAATAATTCTGGGTGCAATTTAAAAACCATAAGTGCTAATGACTCAATTCCTTTTTGATGTTGTAGGGGCTGTTGATTGGAGTACATTAAAACAAACCTGATCTCTCTAGGACATTCAGAAGCCAAGTTATAAGCCCTCAAAGGTGTAACTGGACTACTTCTTTAAAGTGACACCAGGCCCGGTGACCTTTGGGACATGGTTTGACCCCCTATAGGAATCTGTGATCATCATGAAACGTTCAGATCACTTACAACTCAATAGATTCTACCTTCTTGTAACGTTTCAGCCTGATTGGACCTTGTTTTCACACAAATGGACCCAGAATGATGTGAAATTGTACTTCGTGCAACATAATTCTGGGTGCCATTTACAAACCATAAGTGCTAATGACTCCATTCCTTTTTGTGGTTGTAGGGGCTGTTGATTGGAGTACAATAAAATAAACCTGATCTCTCTAGGACATTCAGAAGCCAAGTTATAAGCCCACAAATGTGTAACTGGACTACTTCTTTAAATTGACACCAGATCCGGTGACCTTTGGGACATGGTTTGACCCCTTAGGAAAGTGCTATCATCATGAAACGTTCAGATCACTTACAACTCAATAGATTCTACCTTCCTGTAACTTTTCAGCCTGATTGGACCTTGTTTTCACACAAATGAACCAAGAATGATGTGAAATTGTTCTTCGTGCAACATAATTCTGGGTGACATTTAAAAACCATAAGTGCTAATGACTCCATTCCTTTTTGAGGTTGTAGGGGATGTTGATTGGAGTACACTAAACAAACCTGATCTCTCTAGGACATTCAGAAGCCAAGTTATAAGCCCACAAAGGTGTAACTGGACTACTTCTTTAAATTGACACCAGATCCGGTGACCTTTGGGACATGGTTTAACCCCCTTAGGAAAGCGCTATCATCATGAAACGTTCAGATAGCTTACAACTCAATAGATTCTATCTTCCTGTAACGTTTCAGCCTGATTGGACCTTGTTTTCACACAAATGGACTCAGAATGATGTGAAATTGTGCTTCGTGCAACATAATTCTGGGTGCCATTTACAAACCATAAGTGCTAATGACTCCATTCCTTTTTGTGGTTGTAGGGGCTGTTGATTGGAGTACACTAAAACAAACCTGATCTCTCTAGGACATTCAGAAGCCAAGTTATAAGCCCACAAATGTGTAACTGGACTACTTCTTTAAATTGACACCAGATCCGGTGACCTTTGGGACATTGTTTGACCCCCTTAGGAAAGTGCGATCATCTTGAAACGTTCAGATCACTTACAACTCAATAGATTCTACCTTCTTGTAATGTTTCAGCCTGATTGGACCTTGTTTTCACACAAATGGACCCAGAATGATGTGAAATTGTTCTTCGTGCAACATAATTCTGGGTGCCATTTACAAACCATAAGTGCTAATGACTCCATTCCTTTTTTACGGTTGTATGTGCTGTTGATTGGAGTACACCAGAACAAACCTGACATCTCTAGGACATTCAGAAGCCAAGTTATACGCCCACAAAGGTGTAGCTGGACTATTTTTTTTAAAGTGACACCAGGCCCGGTGACCTTTGGGACATGGTTTTACCCCCTATAGGAATGTGCGATAATCTTGAAACGTTCAGATCACTTACAACTCAATAGATTCTACCTTCTTGTAGCGTTTCAGCCTTATTGGTCCTTGTTTTCAAACAAATGGACCCAGAATGATGTGAAATTGTGCTTCGTGCAATATAATTCTGGGTGCCATTTACAAACCATAAGTGCTAATGACTCCATTCCTTTTTGTGGTTGTAGGGGCTGTTGATTGGAGTACACTAAAACAAATCTGATCTCTCTAGGACATTCAGAAGCCAAGTTATAAGCCCACAAATGTGTAACTGGACTACTTCTTTAAATTGACACCAGATCCGGTGACCTTTGGGACATGGTTTGACCCCCTTAGGAAAGTGCTTTCATCATGAAACGTTCAGATCACTTACAACTCAATAGATTCTACCTTCTTGTAATGTTTCAGCCTGATTGGACCTTGTTTTCACACAAATGGACCCAGAATGATGTGAAATTGTGCTTCGTGCAACATAATTCTGGGTGCCATTTACAAACCATAAGTGCTAATGACTCCATTCCTTTTTTCTGGTTGTATGTGCTGTTGATTGGAGTACACCAGAACAAACCTGACATCTCTAGGACATTCAGAAGCCAAGTTATACACCCACAAAGGTGTAACTGGACTACTTCTTTAAAGTGACACCAGGCCCGGTGACCTTTGGGACATGGTTTGTCCCCCTATAGGAATGTGCGATCATCTTGAAACATTCAGATCACTTACAACTCAATAGATTCTACCTTCTTGTAACGTTTCAGCCTGATTGGACCTTGTTTTCACACAAATGGACCCAGAATGATGTGAAATTGTGCTTCGTGCAACATAATTCTGGGTGCCATTTACAAACCATAATTGCTAATGACTCCATTCCTTTTTGTGGTTGTAAGGGCTGTTGGTTGGAGTACATTAAAACAAACCTGATCTCTCTAGGACATTCAGAAGCCAAGTTATAAGCCCACAAATGTGTAACTGGACTACTTCTTTAAATTGACACCAGATCTGGTGACCTTTGGGACATGGTTTGACCCCCTTAGGAAAGTGCGATCATCTTGAAATGTTCAGATCACTTACAACTCAATAGATTCTACCTTCTTGTAGCGTTTCAGCCTGATTGGACCTTGTTTTCAGACAAATGGACCCAGAATGATGTGAAAATTCGCTTCGTGCAACATAATTCTGGGTGCCATTTAAAAACCATAAGTGCTAATGACTCCATTCCTTTTTGTGGTTGTAGGGGCTGTTGATTGGAGTATACTAAAACAAACCTGATCTCTCTAGGACATTCAGAAGCCAAGTTATAAGCCCACAAATGTGTAACTGGACTACTTCTTTAAATTGACACCAGATCCGGTGACCTTTGGGACATGGTTTGACCCCCTTAGGAAAGTGCTATCATCATGAAACGTTCAGATCACTTACAACTCAATAGATTCTACCTTCCTGTAACATTTCAGCCTGATTGGACCTTGTTTTCACACAAATGAACCCAGAATGATGTGAAATTGTGCTTCGTGCAAAATAATTCTGAGTGCAATTTAAAAACCATAAGTGCTAATGACTCCATACCTTTTTGATGTTGTAGGGGCTGTTGATTGGAGTACATTAAAACAAACCTGATCTCTCTAGGACATTCAGAAGCCAAGTTATAAGCCCACAAAGGTGTAACTGGACTACTTCTTTAAAGTGACACCAGGCCCGGTGACCTTTGGGACATGGTTTGACCCCCTATAGGAATCTGCGATCATCATGAAAAGTTCAGATCACTTACAACTCAATATATTCTACCTTCCTGTAACGTTTCAGCCTGATTGGACCTTGTTTTCACACAAATGAACCCAGAATGATGTGAAATTGTGCTTCGTGCAGCATAATTCTGGGTGCTATTTTTAAACCTTAAGTGCTAATGACTCCATTCCTTTTTGTGGTTGTAGGGGCTGTTGATTGGAGTACACTAAAATAAACCTGATCTCTCTAGGACATTCAGAAGCCAAGTTATAAGCCCACAAATGTGTAACTGGACTACTTCTTTAAATTGACACCAGATCCGGTGACCTTTGGGACATGGTTTGACCCCCTTAGGAAAGTGCTATCATCATGAAACGTTCAGATCACTTACAACTCAATAGATTCTACCTTCTTGTAACGTTTCAGCCTGATTGGACCTTGTTTTCACACAAATGGACCCGGAATGATGTGAAATTGTGCTTCGTGCAACATAATTCTGGGTGCCATTTACAAACCATAAGTGCTAATGACTCCATTCCTTTTTGTGGTTGTAGGGGCTGTTGGTTTGAGTACATTAAAAATAACCTGATCTCTCTAGGACATTCAGAAGCCAAGTTATAAGCCCACAAATGTGTAACTGGACTACTTCTTTAAAATGACACCAGATCCGGTGACCTTTGGGACATGATTTGACCCCCTTAGGAAAGTGCGATCATCTTGAAACGTTCAGATCACTTACAACTCAATAGATTCTACCTTCTTGTAATGTTTCAGCCTTATTGGACCTTGTTTTCACACAAATGGACCCAGAATGATGTGAAATTGTGCTTCGTGCAACATAATTCTGGGTGCCGTTTACAAACCATAAGTGCTAATGACTCCATTCCTTTTTTGTGGTTGTAGGTGCGGTTGATTTGAGTACACCAGAACAAACCTGACATCTCTAGGACATTCAGAAGCCAAGTTATACGCCCACAAAGGTGTAACTGGACTACTTCTTTAAGGTGACACCAGGCAAGGTGACCTTTGGGACATGGTTTGACCCCCTATAGGAATGTGCGATCTTCTTGAAACATTCAGATCACTTACAACTCAATAGATTCTACCTTCTTGTAATGTTTCAGCCTGATTGGACCTTGTTTTCACACAAATGGACCCAGAATGATGTGAAATTGTGCTTCGTGCAACATAATTCTGGGTGCCATTTACAAACCATAAGTGCTAATGACTCCATTCCTTTTTGTGGTTGTAGGGGCTGTTGGTTGGAGTACATTAAAACAAACCTGATCTCTCTAGGACATTCAGAAGCCAAGTTATAAGCCCACAAATGTGTAACTGGACTACTTCTTTAAATTGACACCAGATCCGGTGACCTTTGGGACATGGTTTGACCCCCTTAGGAAAGTGCTATCATCATGAAACGTTCAGATCACTTACAACTCAATAGATTCTACCTTCCTGTAACATTTCAGCCTGACTGGACCTTGTTTTCACACAAATGAACCCAGAAAGATGTGAAATTGTGCTTCGTGCAAAATAATTCTGGGTGCAATTTAAAAACCATAAGTGCTAATGACTCAATTCCTTTTTGATGTTGTAGGGGCTGTTGATTGGAGTACATTAAAACAAACCTGATCTCTCTAGGACATTCAGAAGCCAAGTTATAAGCCCTCAAAGGTGTAACTGGACTACTTCTTTAAAGTGACACCAGGCCCGGTGACCTTTGGGACATGGTTTGACCCCCTATAGGAATGTGCGATCATCATGAAACGTTCAGATCACTTACAACTCAATAGATTCTACCTTCTTGTAACATTTCAGCCTGATTGGACCTTGTTTTCACACAAATGGACCCAGAATGATGTGAAATTGTGCTTCGTGCAACATAATTCTGGGTGCCATTTACAAACCATAAGTGCTAATGACTCCATTCCTTTTTGTGGTTGTAGGGGCTGTTGATTGGAGTACAATAAAATAAACCTGATCTCTCTAGGACATTCAGAAGCCAAGTTATAAGCCCACAAATGTGTAACTGGACTACTTCTTTAAATTGACACCAGATCCGGTGACCTTTGGGACATGGTTTGACCCCTTAGGAAAGTGCTATCATCATGAAACGTTCAGATCACTTACAACTCAATAGATTCTACCTTCCTGTAACTTTTCAGCCTGATTGGACC
Source organism: Nothobranchius furzeri (assembly GCF_043380555.1). Taxonomy (NCBI): domain Eukaryota; kingdom Metazoa; phylum Chordata; class Actinopteri; order Cyprinodontiformes; family Nothobranchiidae; genus Nothobranchius; species Nothobranchius furzeri. The sequence goes on from NC_091750.1 coordinate 1,920,689, forward strand.
TTGTTTTCACACAAATGAACCAAGAATGATGTGAAATTGTTCTTCGTGCAACATAATTCTGGGTGACATTTAAAAACCATAAGTGCTAATGACTCCATTCCTTTTTGAGGTTGTAGGGGATGTTGATTGGAGTACACTAAACAAACCTGATCTCTCTAGGACATTCAGAAGCCAAGTTATAAGCCCACAAAGGTGTAACTGGACTACTTCTTTAAATTGACACCAGATCCGGTGACCTTTGGGACATGGTTTAACCCCCTTAGGAAAGTGCTATCATCATGAAACGTTCAGATAGCTTACAACTCAATAGATTCTATCTTCCTGTAACGTTTCAGCCTGATTGGACCTTGTTTTCACACAAATGGACTCAGAATGATGTGAAATTGTGCTTCGTGCAACATAATTCTGGGTGCCATTTACAAACCATAAGTGCTAATGACTCGATTCCTTTTTGTGGTTGTAGGGGCTGTTGATTGGAGTACACTAAAACAAACCTGATCTCTCTAGGACATTCAGAAGCCAAGTTATAAGCCCACAAATGTGTAACTGGACTACTTCTTTAAATTGACACCAGATCCGGTGACCTTTGGGACATTGTTTGACCCCCTTAGGAAAGTGCGATCATCTTGAAACGTTCAGATCACTTACAACTCAATAGATTCTACCTTCTTGTAATGTTTCAGCCTGATTGGACCTTGTTTTCACACAAATGGACCCAGAATGATGTGAAATTGTTCTTCGTGCAACATAATTCTGGGTGCCATTTACAAACCATAAGTGCTAATGACTCCATTCCTTTTTTGTGGTTGTATGTGCTGTTGATTGGAGTACACCAGAACAAACCTGACATCTCTAGGACATTCAGAAGCCAAGTTATACGCCCACAAAGGTGTAGCTGGACTATTTTTTTTAAAGTGACACCAGGCCCGGTGACCTTTGGGACATGGTTTTACCCCCTATAGGAATGTGCGATAATCTTGAAACGTTCAGATCACTTACAACTCAATAGATTCTACCTTCTTGTAGCGTTTCAGCCTTATTGGTCCTTGTTTTCAAACAAATGGACCCAGAATGATGTGAAATTGTGCTTCGTGCAATATAATTCTGGGTGCCATTTACAAACCATAAGTGCTAATGACTCCATTCCTTTTTGTGGTTGTAGGGGCTGTTGATTGGAGTACACTAAAACAAATCTGATCTCTCTAGGACATTCAGAAGCCAAGTTATAAGCCCACAAATGTGTAACTGGACTACTTCTTTAAATTGACACCAGATCCGGTGACCTTTGGGACATGGTTTGACCCCCTTAGGAAAGTGCTTTCATCATGAAACGTTCAGATCACTTACAACTCAATAGATTCTACCTTCTTGTAATGTTTCAGCCTGATTGGACCTTGTTTTCACACAAATGGACCCAGAATGATGTGAAATTGTGCTTCGTGCAACATAATTCTGGGTGCCATTTACAAACCATAAGTGCTAATGACTCCATTCCTTTTTTCTGGTTGTATGTGCTGTTGATTGGAGTACACCAGAACAAACCTGACATCTCTAGGACATTCAGAAGCCAAGTTATACACCCACAAAGGTGTAACTGGACTACTTCTTTAAAGTGACACCAGGCCCGGTGACCTTTGGGACATGGTTTGTCCCCCTATAGGAATGTGCGATCATCTTGAAACGTTCAGATCACTTACAACTCAATAGATTCTACCTTCTTGTAACGTTTCAGCCTGATTGGACCTTGTTTTCACACAAATGGACCCAGAATGATGTGAAATTGTGCTTCGTGCAACATAATTCTGGGTGCCATTTACAAACCATAATTGCTAATGACTCCATTCCTTTTTGTGGTTGTAGGGGCTGTTGGTTGGAGTACATTAAAACAAACCTGATCTCTCTAGGACATTCAGAAGCCAAGTTATAAGCCCACAAATGTGTAACTGGACTACTTCTTTAAATTGACACCAGATCTGGTGACCTTTGGGACATGGTTTGACCCCCTTAGGAAAGTGCGATCATCTTGAAATGTTCAGATCTCTTACAACTCAATAGATTCTACCTTCTTGTAGCGTTTCAGCCTGATTGGACCTTGTTTTCAGACAAATGGACCCAGAATGATGTGAAAATTCGCTTCGTGCAACATAATTCTGGGTGCCATTTAAAAACCATAAGTGCTAATGACTCCATTCCTTTTTGTGGTTGTAGGGGCTGTTGATTGGAGTATACTAAAACAAACCTGATCTCTCTAGGACATTCAGAAGCCAAGTTATAAGCCCACAAATGTGTAACTGGACTACTTCTTTAAATTGACACCAGATCCGGTGACCTTTGGGACATGGTTTGACCCCCTTAGGAAAGTGCTATCATCATGAAACGTTCAGATCACTTACAACTCAATAGATTCTACCTTCCTGTAACATTTCAGCCTGATTGGACCTTGTTTTCACACAAATGAACCCAGAATGATGTGAAATTGTGCTTCGTGCAAAATAATTCTGAGTGCAATTTAAAAACCATAAGTGCTAATGACTCCATACCTTTTTGATGTTGTAGGGGCTGTTGATTGGAGTACATTAAAACAAACCTGATCTCTCTAGGACATTCAGAAGCCAAGTTATAAGCCCACAAAGGTGTAACTGGACTACTTCTTTAAAGTGACACCAGGCCCGGTGACCTTTGGGACATGGTTTGACCCCCTATAGGAATCTGCGATCATCATGAAAAGTTCAGATCACTTACAACTCAATAGATTCTACCTTCCTGTAACGTTTCAGCCTGATTGGACCTTGTTTTCACACAAATGAACCCAGAATGATGTGAAATTGTGCTTAGTGCAGCATAATTCTGGGTGCTATTTACAAACCTTAAGTGCTAATGACTCCATTCCTTTTTGTGGTTGTAGGGGCTGTTGATTGGAGTACACTAAAATAAACCTGATCTCTCTAGGACATTCAGAAGCCAAGTTATAAGCCCACAAATGTGTAACTGGACTACTTCTTTAAATTGACACCAGATCCGGTGACCTTTGGGACATGGTTTGACCCCCTTAGGAAAGTGCTATCATCATGAAACGTTCAGATCACTTACAACTCAATAGATTCTACCTTCTTGTAACGTTTCAGCCTGATTGGACCTTGTTTTCACACAAATGGACCCGGAATGATGTGAAATTGTGCTTCGTGCAACATAATTCTGGGTGCCATTTACAAACCATAAGTGCTAATGACTCCATTCCTTTTTGTGGTTGTAGGGGCTGTTGGTTTGAGTACATTAAAAATAACCTGATCTCTCTAGGACATTCAGAAGCCAAGTTATAAGCCCACAAATGTGTAACTGGACTACTTCTTTAAAATGACACCAGATCCGGTGACCTTTGGGACATGTTTTGACCCCCTTAGGAAAGTGCTATCATCATGAAACGTTCAGATCACTTACAACTCAATAGATTCTACCTTCCTGTAACGTTTCAGCCTGATTGGACCTTGTTTTCACACAAATTAACCCAGAATGATGTGAAATTGTGCTTAGTGCAGCATAATTCTGGGTGCTATTTACAAACCTTAAGTGCTAATGACTCCATTCCTTTTTGTGGTTGTAGGGGCTGTTGATTGGAGTACACTAAAACAAACCTAACCTCTCTAGAACATTCAGAAACCAAGTTATAAGCCCACAATGGTGTAACTGGACTACTTCTTTAAATTGACACCAGATCCGGTGACCTTTGGGACATTGTTTGACCCCCTTAGGAAAGTGCGATCATCTTGAAACGTTCAGATCACTTACAACTCAATAGATTCTACCTTCTTGTAATGTTTCAGCCTGATTGGACCTTGTTTTCACACAAATGGACCCAGAATGATGTGAAATTGTTCTTCGTGCAACATAATTCTGGGTGCCATTTACAAACCATAAGTGCTAATGACTCCATTCCTTTTTTGTGGTTGTATGTGCTGTTGATTGGAGTACACCAGAACAAACCTGACATCTCTAGGACATTCAGAAGCCAAGTTATACGCCCACAAAGGTGTAGCTGGACTATTTTTTTTAAAGTGACACCAGGCCCGGTGACCTTTGGGACATGGTTTTACCCCCTATAGGAATGTGCGATAATCTTGAAACGTTCAGATCACTTACAACTCAATAGATTCTACCTTCTTGTAGCGTTTCAGCCTGATTGGTCCTTGTTTTCAAACAAATGGACCCAGAATGATGTGAAATTGTGCTTCGTGCAATATAATTCTGGGTGCCATTTACAAACCATAAGTGCTAATGACTCCATTCCTTTTTGTGGTTGTAGGGGCTGTTGATTGGAGTACACTAAAACAAATCTGATCTCTCTAGGACATTCAGAAGCCAAGTTATAAGCCCACAAATGTGTAACTGGACTACTTCTTTAAATTGACACCAGATCCGGTGACCTTTGGGACATGGTTTGACCCCCTTAGGAAAGTGCTATCATCATGAAACGTTCAGATCACTTACAACTCAATAGATTCTACCTTCTTGTAATGTTTCAGCCTGATTGGACCTTGTTTTCACACTAATGGACCCAGAATGATGTGAAATTGTGCTTCGTGCAACATAATTCTGGGTGCCATTTACAAACCATGAGTGCTAATGACTCCATTCCTTTTTTCTGGTTGTATGTGCTGTTGATTGGAGTACACCAGAACAAACCTGACATCTCTAGGACATTCAGAAGCCAAGTTATACGCCCACAAAGGTGTAACTGGACTACTTCTTTAAAGTGACACCAGGCCCGGTGACCTTTGGGACATGGTTTGTCCCCCTATAGGAATGTGCGATCATCTTGAAACGTTCCGATCACTTACAACTCAATAGATTCTACCTTCTTGTAACGTTTCAGCCTGATTGGACCTTGTTTTCACACAAATGGACCCAGAATGATGTGAAATTGTGCTTCGTGCAACATAATTCTGGGTGCCATTTACAAACCATAATTGCTAATGACTCCATTCCTTTTTGTGGTTGTAGGGGCTGTTGGTTGGAGTACATTAAAACAAACCTGATCTCTCTAGGACATTCAGAAGCCAAGTTATAAGCCCACAAATGTGTAACTGGACTACTTCTTTAAATTGACACCAGATCTGGTGACCTTTGGGACATGGTTTGACCCCCTTAGGAAAGTGCGATCATCTTGAAATGTTCAGATCACTTACAACTCAATAGATTCTACCTTCTTGTAGCGTTTCAGCCTGATTGGACCTTGTTTTCAGACAAATGGACCCAGAATGATGTGAAAATTCGCTTCGTGCAACATAATTCTGGGTGCCATTTAAAAACCATAAGTGCTAATGACTCCATTCCTTTTTGTGGTTGTAGGGGCTGTTGATTGGAGTATACTAAAACAAACCTGATCTCTCTAGGACATTCAGAAGCCAAGTTATAAGCCCACAAATGTGTAACTGGACTACTTCTTTAAATTGACACCAGATCCGGTGACCTTTGGGACATGGTTTGACCCCCTTAGGAAAGTGCTATCATCATGAAACGTTCAGATCACTTACAACTCAATAGATTCTACCTTCCTGTAACGTTTCAGCCTGATTGGACCTTGTTTTCACACAAATGAACCCAGAATGATGTGAAATTGTGCTTAGTGCAGCTTAATTCTGGGTGCCATTTACAAACCTTAAGTGCTAATGACTCCATTCCTTTTTGTGGTTGTAGGGGCTGTTGATTGGAGTACACTAAAACAAACCTAACCTCTCTAGGACATTCAGAAGCCAAGTTATAAGCCCACAAATGTGTAACTGGACTACTTCTTTAAAATGACACCAGATCCGGTGACCTTTGGGACATGGTTTGACCCCCTTAGGAAAGTGCTATCATCATGAAACGTTCAGATCACTTACAACTCAATAGATTCTACCTTCCTGTAACGTTTCAGCCTGATTGGACCTTGTTTTCACACAAATGAACCCAGAATGATGTGAAATTGTGCTTAGTGCAGCATAATTCTGGGTGCTATTTACAAACCTTAAGTGCTAATGACTCCATTCCTTTTTGTGGTTGTAGGGGCTGTTGATTGGAGTACACTAAAATAAACCTGATCTCTCTAGGACATTCAGAAGCCAAGTTATAAGCCCACAAATGTGTAACTGGACTACTTCTTTAAATTGACACCAGATCCGGTGACCTTTGGGACATGGTTTGACCCCCTTAGGAAAGTGCTATCATCATGAAACGTTCAGATCACTTACAACTCAATAGATTCTACCTTCTTGTAACGTTTCAGCCTGATTGGACCTTGTTTTCACACAAATGGACCCGGAATGATGTGAAATTGTGCTTCGTGCAACATAATTCTGGGTGCCATTTACAAACCATAAGTGCTAATGACTCCATTCCTTTTTGTGCTTGTAGGGGCTGTTGGTTTGAGTACATTAAAAATAACCTGATCTCTCTAGGACATTCAGAAGCCAAGTTATAAGTCCACAAATGTGTAACTGGACTACTTCTTTAAAATGACACCAGATCCGGTGACCTTTGGGACATGTTTTGACCCCCTTAGGAAAGTGCTATCATCATGAAACGTTCAGATCACTTACAACTCAATAGATTCTACCTTCCTGTAACGTTTCAGCCTGATTGGACCTTGTTTTCACACAAATTAACCCAGAATGATGTGAAATTGTGCTTAGTGCAGCATAATTCTGGGTGCTATTTACAAACCTTAAGTGCTAATGACTCCATTCCTTTTTGTGGTTGTAGGGGCTGTTGATTGGAGTACACTAAAACAAACCTAACCTCTCTAGAACATTCAGAAACCAAGTTATAAGCCCACAAAGGTGTAACTGGACTACTTCTTTAAATTGACACCAGATCCGGTGACCTTTGGGACATGGTTTAACCCCCTTAGGAAAGTGCTATCATCATGAAACGTTCAGATAGCTTACAACTCAATAGATTCTATCTTCCTGTAACGTTTCAGCCTGATTGGACCGTGTTTTCACACAAATGGACCCAGAATGATGTGAAATTGTGCTTCGTGCAACATAATTCTGGGTGCCATTTACAAACCATAAGTGCTAATGACTCCATTCCTTTTTGTGGTTGTAGGGGCTGTTGATTGGAGTACACTAAATCAAACCTGATCTCTCTAGGACATTCAGAAGCCAAGTTATAAGCCCACAAATGTGTAACTGGACTACTTCTTTAAAGTGACACCAGGCCCGGTGCCCTTTGGGACATGGTTTGACCCCCTTAGGAAAGTGCTATCATCATGAAACGTTCAGATCAGTTACAACTCAATAGATTCTACCTTCCTGTAACATTTCAGCCTGATTGGACCTTGTTTTCACACAAATGAACCCAGAATGATGTGAAATTGTTCTTCGTGCAACATAATTCTGGGTGCCATTTAAAAACCATAAATGCTAATGACTCCATTCCTTTTTGAGGTTGTAGGGGATGTTGATTGGAGTACACTAAACAAACCTGATCTCTCTAGGACATTCAGAAGCCAAGTTATAAGCCCACAAAGGTGTAACTGGACTACTTCTTTAAATTGACACCAGATCCGGTGACCTTTGGGACATTGTTTGACCCCCTTAGGAAAGTGCGATCATCTTGAAACGTTCAGATCACTTACAACTCAATAGATTCTACGTTCTTGTAATGTTTCAGCCTGATTGGACCTTGTTTTCACACAAATGGACCCAGAATGATGTGAAATTGTGCTTCGTGCAACATAATTCTGGGTGCCATTTACAAACAATAAGTGCTAATGACTCCATTCCTTTTTGTGGTTGTAGGGGCTGTTGGTTTGAGTACATTAAAAATAACCTGATCTCTCTAGGACATTCAGAAGCCAAGTTATAAGCCCACAAATGTGTAACTGGACTACTTTTTTAAATTGACACCAGATCCGATGACCTTTGGGACATGGTTTGACCCCCTTAGGAAAGTGCTATCATCATGAAACGTTCAGATCACTTACAACTCAATAGATTCTACCTTCCTGTAACGTTTCAGCCTGATTGGACCTTGTTTTCACACAAATGAACCCAGAATGATGTGAAATTGTGCTTAGTGCAGCATAATTCTGGGTGCCGTTTACAAACCTTAAGTGGTAATGACTCCATTCCTTTTTGTGGTTGTAGGGGCTGTTGATTGGAGTACAATAAAATAAACCTGATCTCTCTAGGACATTCAGAAGCCAAGTTATAAGCCCACAATTGTGTAACTGGACTACTTCTTTAAATTGACACCAGATCCGGTGACCTTTGGGACATGGTTTGACCCCCTTAGGAAAGTGCTATCATCATGAAACGTTCAGATCACTTACAACTCAATAGATTCTACCTTCCTGTAACATTTCAGCCTGATTGGACCTTGTTTTCACACAAATGAACCCAGAATTATGTGAAATTGTGCTTCGTGCAACATAATTCTGGGTGCCATTTAAAAACCATAAGTGCTAATGACTCCATTCCTTTTTGTGGCTGTAGGGGCTGTTGATTGGAGTATACTAAAACAAACCTGATCTCTCTAGGACATTCAGAAGCCAAGTTATAAGCCCACAAAGGTGTAACTGGACGACTACTTTTAATTGACACCAGATCCGGTGACCTTTGGGACATGGTTTGACCCCCTTAGGTAAGTGCTATCATCATGAAACGTTCAGATCACTTACAACTCAATAGATTCTACCTTCCTGTAACATTTCAGCCTGATTGGACCTTGTTTTCACACAAATGAACCCAGAATGATGTGAAATTGTTCATCGTGCAACATAATTCTGGGTGCCATTTAAAAACCATAAGTGCTAATGACTCCATTCCTTTTTGAGGTTGTAGGGGATGTTGATTGGAGTACACTAAACAAACCTGATCTCTCTAGGACATTCAGAAGCCAAGTTATAAGCCCACAAAGGTGTAACTGGACTACTTCTTTAAATTGACACCAGATCCGGTGACCTTTGGGACATGGTTTAACCCCCTTAGGAAAGCGCTATCATCATGAAACGTTCAGATAGCTTACAACTCAATAGATTCTATCTTCCTGTAACGTTTCAGTCTGATTGGACCTTGTTTTCACACAAATGGACCCAGAATGATGTGAAATTGTGCTTCGTGCAACATAATTCTGGGTGCCATTTACAAACCATAAGTGCTAATGACTCCTTTCCTTTTTGTGGTTGTAGGGGCTGTTGATTGGAGTACACTAAAACAAACCTGATCTCTCTAGGACATTCAGAAGCCAAGTTATAAGCCCACAAATGTGTAACTGGACTACTTCTTTAAATTGACACCAGATCTGGTGACCTTTGGGACATGGTTTGACCCCCTTAGGAAAGTGCGATCATCTTGAAATGTTCAGATCACTTACAACTCAATAGATTCTACCTTCTTGTAGCGTTTCAGCCTGATTGGACCTTGTTTTCACACAAATGGACCCAGAATGATGTGAAATTGTGCTTTGTGCAACATAATTCTGGGTGCCATTTAACAACCATAAGTGCTAATGACTCCATACCTTTTTGATGTTGTAGGGGCTGTTGATTGGAGTACATTAAAACAAACCTGATCTCTCTAGGACATTCAGAAGCCAAGTTATAAGCCCTCAAAGGTGTAACTGGACTACTTCTTTAAAGTGACACCAGGCCCGGTGACCTTTGGGACATGGTTTGACCCCCTATAGGAATCTGCGATCATCATGAAAAGTTCAGATCACTTACAACTCAATAGATTCTACCTTCCTGTAACGTTTCAGCCTGATTGGACCTTGTTTTCACACAAATGAACCCAGAATGATGTGAAATTGTGCTTAGTGCAGCTTAATTCTGGGTGCCATTTACAAACCTTAAGTGCTAATGACTCCATTCCTTTTTGTGGTTGTAGGGGCTGTTGATTGGAGTACACTAAAAGAAACCTAACCTCTCTAGGACATTCAGAAGCCAAGTTATAAGCCCACAAATGTGTAACTGGACTACTTCTTTAAAATGACACCAGATCCGGTGACCTTTGGGACATGGTTTGACCCCCTTAGGAAAGTGCTATCATCATGAAACGTTCAGATCACTTACAACTCAATAGATTCTACCTTCCTGTAACGTTTCAGCCTGATTGGACCTTGTTTTCACACAAATGAACCCAGAATGATGTGAAATTTTGCTTAGTGCAGCATAATTCTGGGTGCTATTTACAAACCTTAAGTGCTAATGACTCCATTCCTTTTTGTGGTTGTAGGGGCTGTTGATTGGAGTACACTAAAATAAACCTGATCTCTCTAGGACATTCAGAAGCCAAGTTATAAGCCCACAAATGTGTAACTGGACTACTTCTTTAAATTGACACCAGATCCGGTGACCTTTGGGACATGGTTTGACCCCCTTAGGAAAGTGCTATCATCATGAAACGTTCAGATAACTTACAACTCAATAGATTCTACCTTCTTGTAACGTTTCAGCCTGATTGGACCTTGTTTTCACACAAATGGACCCGGAATGATGTGAAATTGTGCTTCGTGCAACATAATTCTGGGTGCCATTTACAAACCATAAGTGCTAATGACTCCATTCCTTTTTGTGGTTGTAGGGGCTGTTGGTTTGAGTACATTAAAAATAACCTGATCTCTCTAGGACATTCAGAAGCCAAGTTATAAGCCCACAAATGTGTAACTGGACTACTTCTTTAAAATGACACCAGATCCGGTGACCTTTGGGACATGTTTTGACCCCCTTAGAAAAGTGCTATCATCATGAAACGTTCAGATCACTTACAACTCAATAGATTCTACCTTCCTGTAACGTTTCAGCCTGATTGGACCTTGTTTTCACACAAATGAACCCAGAATGATGTGAAATTGTGCTTAGTGCAGCATAATTCTGGGTGCTATTTTCAAACCTTAAGTGCTAATGACTCCATTCCTTTTTGTGGTTGTAGGGGCTGTTGATTGGAGTACACTAAAACAAACCTAACCTCTCTAGGACATTCAGAAACCAAGTTATAAGCCCACAAAGGTGTAACTGGACTACTTCTTTAAATTGACACCAGATCCGGTGACCTTTGGGACATGGTTTAACCCCCTTAGGAAAGTGCTATCATCATGAAACGTTCAGATAGCTTACAACTCAATAGATTCTATCTTCCTGTAACGTTTCAGCCTGATTGGACCGTGTTTTCACACAAATGGACCCAGAATGATGTGAAATTGTGCTTCGTGCAACATAATTCTGGGTGCCATTTACAAACCATAAGTGCTAATGACTCCATTCCTTTTTGTGGTTGTAGGGGCTGTTGATTGGAGTACACTAAATCAAACCTGATCTCTCTAGGACATTCAGAAGCCAAGTTATAAGCCCACAAATGTGTAACTGGACTACTTCTTTAAAGTGACACCAGGCCCGGTGCCCTTTGGGACATGGTTTGACCCCCTTAGGAAAGTGCTATCATCATGAAACGTTCAGATCACTTACAACTCAATAGATTCTACCTTCCTGTAACATTTCAGCCTGATTGGACCTTGTTTTCACACAAATGAACCCAGAATGATGTGAAATTGTTCTTCGTGCAACATAATTCTGGGTGCCATTTAAAAACCATAAGTGCTAATGACTCCATTCCTTTTTGAGGTTGTAGGGGATGTTGATTGGAGTACACTAAACAAACCTGATCTCTCTAGGACATTCAGAAGCCAAGTTATAAGCCCACAAAGGTGTAACTGGACTACTTCTTTAAATTGACACCAGATCCGGTGACCTTTGGGACATTGTTTGACCCCCTTAGGAAAGTGCGATCATCTTGAAACGTTCAGATCACTTACAACTCAATAGATTCTACGTTCTTGTAATGTTTAAGCCTTATTGGACCTTGTTTTCACACAAATGGACCCAGAATGATGTGAAATTGTGCTTCGTGCAACATAATTCTGGGTGCCATTTACAAACAATAAGTGCTAATGACTCCATTCCTTTTTGTGGTTGTAGGGGCTGTTGGTTTGAGTACATTAAAAATAACCTGATCTCTCTAGGACATTCAGAAGCCAAGTTATAAGCCCACAAATGTGTAACTGGACTACTTCTTTAAAGTGACACCAGATCCGATGACCTTTGGGACATGGTTTGACCCCCTTAGGAAAGTGCGATCATCATGAAACGTTCAGATCACTTACAACTCAATAGATTCTACCTTCCTGTAACGTTTCAGCCTGATTGGACCTTGTTTTCACACAAATGAACCCAGAATGATGTGAAATTGTGCTTAGTGCAGCATAATTCTGGGTGCCGTTTACAAACCTTAAGTGGTAATGACTCCATTCCTTTTTGTGGTTGTAGGGGCTGTTGATTGGAGTACAATAAAATAAACCTGATCTCTCTAGGACATTCAGAAGCCAAGTTATAAGCCCACAATTGTGTAACTGGACTACTTCTTTAAATTGACACCAGATCCGGTGACCTTTGGGACATGGTTTGACCCCCTTAGGAAAGTGCTATCATCATGAAACGTTCAGATCACTTACAACTCAATAGGTTCTACCTTCCTGTAACATTTCAGCCTGATTGGACCTTGTTTTCACACAAATGAACCCAGAATTATGTGAAATTGTGCTTCGTGCAACATAATTCTGGGTGCCATTTAAAAACCATAAGTGCTAATGACTCCATTCCTTTTTGTGGCTGTAGGGGCTGTTGATTGGAGTATACTAAAACAAACCTGATCTCTCTAGGACATTCAGAAGCCAAGTTATAAGCCCACAAAGGTGTAACTGGACTACTTCTTTAAATTGACACCAGATCCGGTGACCTTTGGGACATGGTTTGACCCCCTTAGGTAAGTGCTATCATCATGAAACGTTCAGATCACTTACAACTCAATAGATTCTACCTTCCTGTAACATTTCAGCCTGATTGGACCTTGTTTTTACACAAATGAACCCAGAATGATGTGAAATTGTTCTTCATGCAACATAATTCTGGGTGCCATATAAAAACCATAAGTGCTAATGACTCCATTCCTTTTTGAGGTTGTAGGGGATGTTAATTGGAGTACACTAAACAAACCTGATCTCTCTAGGATATTCAGAAGCCAAGTTATAAGCCCACAAAGGTGTAACTGGACTACTTCTTTAAATTGACACCAGATCCGGTGACCTTTGGGACATGGTTTAACCCCCTTAGGAAAGCGCTATCATCATGAAACGTTCAGATAGCTTACAACTCAATAGATTCTATCTTCCTGTAACGTTTCAGTCTGATTGGACCTTGTTTTCACACAAATGGACCCAGAATGATGTGAAATTGTGCTTCGTGCAACATAATTCTGGGTGCCATTTACAAACCATAAGTGCTAATGACTCCTTTCCTTTTTGTGGTTGTAGGGGCTGTTGATTGGAGTACACTAAAACAAACCTGATCTCTCTAGGACATTCAGAAGCCAAGTTATAAGCCCACAAATGTGTAACTGGACTACTTCTTTAAATTGACACCAGATCCGGTGACCTTTGGGACATTGTTTGACCCCCTTAGGAAAGTGCGATCATCTTGAAACGTTCAGATCACTTACAACTCAATAGATTCTACCTTCTTGTAATGTTTCAGCCTGATTGGACCTTGTTTTCACACAAATGGACCCAGAATGATGTGAAATTGTGCTTCGTGCAACATAATTCTGGGTGCCATTTACAAACCATAAGTGCTAATGACTCCATTCCTTTTTTGTGGTTGTAGGTGCTGTTGATTGGAGTACACCAGAACAAACCTGACATCTCTAGGACATTCAGAAGCCAAGTTATAAGCCCACAAATGTGTAACTGGACTACTTCTTTAAAATGACACCAGATCCGGTGACCTTTGGGACATGTTTTGACCCCCTTAGAAAAGTGCTATCATCATGAAACGTTCAGATCACTTACAACTCAATAGATTCTACCTTCCTGTAACGTTTCAGCCTGATTGGACCTTGTTTTCACACAAATGAACCCAGAATGATGTGAAATTGTGCTTAGTGCAGCATAATTCTGGGTGCTATTTTCAAACCTTAAGTGCTAATGACTCCATTCCTTTTTGTGGTTGTAGGGGCTGTTGATTGGAGTACACTAAAACAAACCTAACCTCTCTAGGACATTCAGAAACCAAGTTATAAGCCCACAAAGGTGTAACTGGACTACTTCTTTAAATTGACACCAGATCCGGTGACCTTTGGGACATGGTTTAACCCCCTTAGGAAAGTGCTATCATCATGAAACGTTCAGATAGCTTACAACTCAATAGATTCTATCTTCCTGTAACGTTTCAGCCTGATTGGACCGTGTTTTCACACAAATGGACCCAGAATGATGTGAAATTGTGCTTCGTGCAACATAATTCTGGGTGCCATTTACAAACCATAAGTGCTAATGACTCCATTCCTTTTTGTGGTTGTAGGGGCTGTTGATTGGAGTACACTAAATCAAACCTGATCTCTCTAGGACATTCAGAAGCCAAGTTATAGGCCCACAAATGTGTAACTGGACTACTTCTTTAAAGTGACACCAGGCCCGGTGCCCTTTGGGACATGGTTTGACCCCCTTAGGAAAGTGCTATCATCATGAAACGTTCAGATCACTTACAACTCAATAGATTCTACCTTCCTGTAACATTTCAGCCTGATTGGACCTTGTTTTCACACAAATGAACCCAGAATGATGTGAAATTGTTCTTCGTGCAACATAATTCTGGGTGCCATTTAAAAACCATAAGTGCTAATGACTCCATTCCTTTTTGAGGTTGTAGGGGATGTTGATTGGAGTACACTAAACAAACCTGATCTCTCTAGGACATTCAGAAGCCAAGTTATAAGCCCACAAAGGTGTAACTGGACTACTTCTTTAAATTGACACCAGATCCGGTGACCTTTGGGACATTGTTTGACCCCCTTAGGAAAGTGCGATCATCTTGAAACGTTCAGATCACTTACAACTCAATAGATTCTACGTTCTTGTAATGTTTAAGCCTTATTGGACCTTGTTTTCACACAAATGGACCCAGAATGATGTGAAATTGTGCTTCGTGCAACATAATTCTGGGTGCCATTTACAAACAATAAGTGCTAATGACTCCATTCCTTTTTGTGGTTGTAGGGGCTGTTGGTTTGAGTACATTAAAAATAACCTGATCTCTCTAGGACATTCAGAAGCCAAGTTATAAGCCCACAAATGTGTAACTGGACTACTTCTTTAAAGTGACACCAGATCCGATGACCTTTGGGACATGGTTTGACCCCCTTAGGAAAGTGCTATCATCATGAAACGTTCAGATCACTTACAACTCAATAGATTCTACCTTCCTGTAACGTTTCAGCCTGATTGGACCTTGTTTTCACACAAATGAACCCAGAATGATGTGAAATTGTGCTTAGTGCAGCATAATTCTGGGTGCCGTTTACAAACCTTAAGTGGTAATGACTCCATTCCTTTTTGTGGTTGTAGGGGCTGTTGATTGGAGTACAATAAAATAAACCTGATCTCTCTAGGACATTCAGAAGCCAAGTTATAAGCCCACAATTGTGTAACTGGACTACTTCTTTAAATTGACACCAGATCCGGTGACCTTTGGGACATGGTTTGACCCCCTTAGGAAAGTGCTATCATCATGAAACGTTCAGATCACTTACAACTCAATAGGTTCTACCTTCCTGTAACATTTCAGCCTGATTGGACCTTGTTTTCACACAAATGAACCCAGAATTATGTGAAATTGTGCTTCGTGCAACATAATTCTGGGTGCCATTTAAAAACCATAAGTGCTAATGACTCCATTCCTTTTTGTGGCTGTAGGGGCTGTTGATTGGAGTATACTAAAACAAACCTGATCTCTCTAGGACATTCAGAAGCCAAGTTATAAGCCCACAAAGGTGTAACTGGACTACTTCTTTAAATTGACACCAGATCCGGTGACCTTTGGGACATGGTTTGACCCCCTTAGGTAAGTGCTATCATCATGAAACGTTCAGATCACTTACAACTCAATAGATTCTACCTTCCTGTAACATTTCAGCCTGATTGGACCTTGTTTTTACACAAATGAACCTAGAATGATGTGAAATTGTTCTTCATGCAACATAATTCTGGGTGCCATATAAAAACCATAAGTGCTAATGACTCCATTCCTTTTTGAGGTTGTAGGGGATGTTAATTGGAGTACACTAAACAAACCTGATCTCTCTAGGACATTCAGAAGCCAAGTTATAAGCCCACAAAGGTGTAACTGGACTACTTCTTTAAATTGACACCAGATCCGGTGACCTTTGGGACATGGTTTAACCCCCTTAGGAAAGCGCTATCATCATGAAACGTTCAGATAGCTTACAACTCAATAGATTCTATCTTCCTGTAACATTTCAGTCTGATTGGACCTTGTTTTCACACAAATGGACCCAGAATGATGTGAAATTGTGCTTCGTGCAACATAATTCGGGGTGCCATTTACAAACCATAAGTGCTAATGACTCCTTTCCTTTTTGTGGTTGTAGGGGCTGTTGATTGGAGTACACTAAAACAAACCTGATCTCTCTAGGACATTCAGAAGCCAAGTTATAAGCCCACAAATGTGTAACTGGACTACTTCTTTAAATTGACACCAGATCCGGTGACCTTTGGGACATTGTTTGACCCCCTTAGGAAAGTGCGATCATCTTGAAACGTTCAGATCACTTACAACTCAATAGATTCAACCTTCTTGTAATGTTTCAGCCTGATTGGACCTTGTTTTCACACAAATGGACCCAGAATGATGTGAAATTGTGCTTCGTGCAACATAATTCTGGGTGCCATTTACAAACCATAAGTGCTAATGACTCCATTCCTTTTTTGTGGTTGTAGGTGCTGTTGATTGGAGTACACCAGAACAAACCTGACATCTCTAGGACATTCAGAAGCCAAGTTATACGCCCACAAAGGTGTAACTGGACTACTTCTTTAAAGTGACACCAGGCCCGGTGACCTTTGGGACATGGTTTGACCCCCTATAGGAATGTGCGATCATCTTGAAATGTTCAGATCACTTACAACTCAATAGATTCTACCTTCTTGTAACGTTTCAGCCTGATTGGACCTTGTTTTCACACAAATGGACCCAGAATGATGTGAAATTGTGCTTCGTGCAACATAATTCTGGGTGCCATTTACAAACCATAAGTGCTAATGACTCCATTCCTTTTTGTGGTTGTAGGGGCTGTTGATTGGAGTACACTAAATCAAACCTGATCTCTCTAGGACATTCAGAAGCCAAGTTATAAGCCCACAAATGTGTAACTGGACTACTTCTTTAAAGTGACACCAGGCCCGGTGCCCTTTGGGACATGGTTTGACCCCCTTAGGAAAGTGCTATCATCATGAAACGTTCAGATCAGTTACAACTCAATAGATTCTACCTTCCTGTAACATTTCAGCCTGATTGGACCTTGTTTTCACACAAATGAACCCAGAATGATGTGAAATTGTTCTTCGTGCAACATAATTCTGGGTGCCATTTAAAAACCATAAGTGCTAATGACTCCATTCCTTTTTGAGGTTGTAGGGGATGTTGATTGGAGTACACTAAACAAACCTGATCTCTCTAGGACATTCAGAAGCCAAGTTATAAGCCCACAAAGGTGTAACTGGACTACTTCTTTAAATTGACACCAGATCCGGTGACCTTTGGGACATTGTTTGACCCCCTTAGGAAAGTGCGATCATCTTGAAACGTTCAGATCACTTACAACTCAATAGATTCTACGTTCTTGTAATGTTTCAGCCTGATTGGACCTTGTTTTAACACAAATGGACCCAGAATGATGTGAAATTGTGCTTCGTGCAACATAATTCTGGGTGCCATTTACAAACAATAAGTGCTAATGACTCCATTCCTTTTTGTGGTTGTAGGGGCTGTTGGTTTGAGTACATTAAAAATAACCTGATCTCTCTAGGACATTCAGAAGCCAAGTTATAAGCCCACAAATGTGTAACTGGACTACTTCTTTAAATTGACACCAGATCCGATGACCTTTGGGACATGGTTTGACCCCCTTAGGAAAGTGCTATCATCATGAAACGTTCAGATCACTTACAACTCAATAGATTCTACCTTCCTGTAACGTTTCAGCCTGATTGGACCTTGTTTTCACACAAATGAACCCAGAATGATGTGAAATTGTGCTTAGTGCAGCATAATTCTGGGTGCCGTTTACAAACCTTAAGTGGTAATGACTCCATTCCATTTTGTGGTTGTAGGGGCTGTTGATTGGAGTACAATAAAATAAACCTGATCTCTCTAGGACATTCAGAAGCCAAGTTATAAGCCCACAATTGTGTAACTGGACTACTTCTTTAAATTGACACCAGATCCGGTGACCTTTGGGACATGGTTTGACCTCCTTAGGAAAGTGCTATCATCATGAAACGTTCAGATCACTTACAACTCAATAGATTCTACCTTCCTGTAACATTTCAGCCTGATTGGACCTTGTTTTCACACAAATGAACCCAGAATTATGTGAAATTGTGCTTCGTGCAACATAATTCTGGGTGCCATTTAAAAACCATAAGTGCTAATGACTCCATTCCTTTTTGTGGCTGTAGGGGCTGTTGATTGGAGTATACTAAAACAAACCTGATCTCTCTAGGACATTCAGAAGCCAAGTTATAAGCCCACAAAGGTGTAACTGGACTACTTCTTTAAATTGACACCAGATCCGGTGACCTTTGGGACATGGTTTGACCCCCTTAGGTAAGTGCTATCATCATGAAACGTTCAGATCACTTACAACTCTATAGATTCTACCTTCCTGTAACATTTCAGCCTGATTGGACCTTGTTTTCACACAAATGAACCCAGAATGATGTGAAATTGTTCTTCGTGCAACATAATTCTGGGTGCCATTTACAAACCATAAGTGCTAATGACTCCATTCCTTTTTGAGGTTGTAGGGGATGTTGATTGGAGTACACTAAACAAACCTGATCTCTCTAGGACTTTCAGAAGCCAAGTTATAAGCCCACAAAGGTGTAACTGGACTACTTCTTTAAATTGACACCAGATCCGGTGACCTTTGGGACATGGTTTAACCCCCTTAGGAAAGTGCTATCATCAAGAAACGTTCAGATAGCTTACAACTCAATAGATTCTATCTTCCTGTAACGTTTCAGTCTGATTGGACCTTGTTTTCACACAAATGGACCCAGAATGATGTGAAATTGTGCTTCGTGCAACATAATTCTGGGTGCCATTTACAAACCATAAGTGCTAATGACTCCTTTCCTTTTTGTGGTTGTAGGGGCTGTTGATTGGAGTACACTAAAACAAACCTGATCTCTCTAGGACATTCAGAAGCCAAGTTATAAGCCCACAAATGTGTAACTGGACTACTTCTTTAAATTGACACCAGATCCGGTGACCTTTGGGACATTGTTTGACCCCCTTAGGAAAGTGCGATCATCTTGAAACGTTCAGATCACTTACAACTCAATAGATTCTACCTTCTTGTAATGTTTCAGCCTGATTGGACCTTGTTTTCACACAAATGGACCCAGAATGATGTGAAATTGTGCTTCGTGCAACATAATTCTGGGTGCCATTTACAAACCATAAGTGCTAATGACTCCATTCCTTTTTTGTGGTTGTAGGTGCTGTTGATTGGAGTACACCAGAACAAACCTGACATCTCTAGGACATTCAGAAGCCAAGTTATACGCCCACAAAGGTGTAACTGGACTACTTCTTTAAAGTGACACCAGGCCCGGTGACCTTTGGGACATGGTTTGACCCCCTATAGGAATGTGCGATCATCTTGAAATGTTCAGATCACTTACAACTCAATAGATTCTACCTTCTTGTAACGTTTCAGCCTGATTGGACCTTGTTTTCACACAAATGGACCCAGAATGATGTGAAATTGTGCTTCGTGCAACATAATTCTGGGTGCCATTTACAAACCATAAGTGCTAATGACTCCATTCCTTTTTGTGGTTGTAGGGGCTGTTGATTGGAGTACACTAAAACAAACCTAACCTCTCTAGGACATTCAGAAACCAAGTTATAAGCCCACAAAGGTGTAACTGGACTACTTCTTTAAATTGACACCAGATCCGGTGACCTTTGGGACAAGGTTTAACCCCCTTAGGAAAGTGCTATCATCATGAAACGTTCAGATAGCTTACAACTCAATAGATTCTATCTTCCTGTAACGTTTCAGCCTGATTGGACCGTGTTTTCACACAAATGGACCCAGAATGATGTGAAATTGTGCTTCGTGCAACATAATTCTGGGTGCCATTTACAAACCATAAGTGCTAATGACTCCATTCCTTTTTGTGGTTGTAGGGGCTGTTGATTGGAGTACACTAAATCAAACCTGATCTCTCTAGGACATTCAGAAGCCAAGTTATAAGCCCACAAAAGTGTAACTGGACTACTTCTTTAAAGTGACACCAGGCCCGGTGCCCTTTGGGACATGGTTTGACCCCCTTAGGAAAGTGCTATCATCATGAAACGTTCAGATCAGTTACAACTCAATAGATTCTACCTTCCTGTAACATTTCAGCCTGATTGGACCTTGTTTTCACCCAAATGAACCCAGAATGATGTGAAATTGTTCTTCGTGCAACATAATTCTGGGTGCCATTTAAAAACCATAAGTGCTAATGACTCCATTCCTTTTTGAGGTTGTAGGGGATGTTGATTGGAGTACACTAAACAAACCTGATCTCTCTAGGACATTCAGAAGCCAAGTTATAAGCCCACAAAGGTGTAACTGGACTACTTCTTTAAATTGACACCAGATCCGGTGACCTTTGGGACATTGTTTGACCCCCTTAGGAAAGTGCGATCATCTTGAAACGTTCAGATCACTTACAACTCAATAGATTCTACGTTCTTGTAATGTTTAAGCCTGATTGGACCTTGTTTTCACACAAATGGACCCAGAATGATGTGAAATTGTGCTTCGTGCAACATAATTCTGGGTGCCATTTACAAACCATAAGTGCTAATGACTCCATTCCTTTTTGTGGTTGTAGGGGCTGTTGGTTTGAGTACATTAAAAATAACCTGATCTCTCTAGGACATTCAGAAGCCAAGTTATAAGCCCACAAATGTGTAACTGGACTACTTCTTTAAATTGACACCAGATCCGATGACCTTTGGGACATGGTTTTACCCCCTTAGGAAAGTGCTATCATCATGAAACGTTCAGATCACTTACAACTCAATAGATTCTACCTTCCTGTAACGTTTCAGCCTGATTGGACCTTGTTTTCACACAAATGAACCCAGAATGATGTGAAATTGTGCTTAGTGCAGCATAATTCTGGGTGCCGTTTACAAACCTTAAGTGGTAATGACTCCATTCCTTTTTGTGGTTGTAGGGGCTGTTGATTGGAGTACAATAAAATAAACCTGATCTCTCTAGGACATTCAGAAGCCAAGTTATAAGCCCACAATTGTGTAACTGGACTACTTCTTTAAATTGACACCAGATCCGGTGACCTTTGGGACATGGTTTGACCCCCTTAGGAAAGTGCTATCATCATGAAACGTTCAGATCACTTACAACTCAATAGGTTCTACCTTCCTGTAACATTTCAGCCTGATTGGACCTTGTTTTCACACAAATGAACCCAGAATTATGTGAAATTGTGCTTCGTGCAACATAATTCTGGGTGCCATTTAAAAACCATAAGTGCTAATGACTCCATTCCTTTTTGTGGCTGTAGGGGCTGTTGATTGGAGTATACTAAAACAAACCTGATCTCTCTAGGACATTCAGAAGCCAAGTTATAAGCCCACAAAGGTGTAACTGGACTACTTCTTTAAATTGACACCAGATCCGGTGACCTTTGGGACATGGTTTGACCCCCTTAGGTAAGTGCTATCATCATGAAACGTTCAGATCACTTACAACTCAATAGATTCTACCTTCCTGTAACGTTTCAGCCTGATTGGACCTTGTTTTTACACAAATGAACCCAGAATGATGTGAAATTGTTCTTCATGCAACATAATTCTGGGTGCCATATAAAAACCATAAGTGCTAATGACTCCATTCCTTTTTGAGGTTGTAGGGGAGGTTAATTGGAGTACACTAAACAAACCTGATCTCTCTAGGACATTCAGAAGCCAAGTTATAAGCCCACAAAGGTGTAACTGGACTACTTCTTTAAATTGACACCAGATCCGGTGACCTTTGGGACATGGTTTAACCCTCTTAGGAAAGCGCTATCATCATGAAACGTTCAGATAGCTTACAACTCAATAGATTCTATCTTCCTGTAACGTTTCAGTCTGATTGGACCTTGTTTTCACACAAATGGACCCAGAATGATGTGAAATTGTGCTTCGTGCAACATAATTCTGGGTGCCATTTACAAACCATAAGTGCTAATGACTCCTTTCCTTTTTGTGGTTGTAGGGGCTGTTAATTGGAGTACACTAAAACAAACCTGATCTCTCTAGGACATTCAGAAGCCAAGTTATAAGCCCACAAATGTGTAACTGGACTACTTCTTTAAATTGACACCAGATCCGGTGACCTTTGGGACATTGTTTGACCCCCTTAGGGAAGTGCGATCATCTTGAAACGTTCAGATCACTTACAACTCAATAGATTCTACCTTCTTGTAATGTTTCAGCCTGATTGGACCTTGTTTTCACACAAATGGACCCAGAATGATGTGAAATTGTGCTTCGTGCAACATAATTCTGGGTGCCATTTACAAACCATAAGTGCTAATGACTCCATTCCTTTTTTGTGGTTGTAGGTGCTGTTGATTGGAGTACACCAGAACAAACCTGACATCTCTAGGACATTCAGAAGCCAAGTTATACGCCCACAAAGGTGTAACTGGACTACTTCTTTAAAGTGACACCAGGCCCGGTGACCTTTGGGACATGGTTTGACCCCCTATAGGAATGTGCGATCATCTTGAAATGTTCAGATCACTTACAACTCAATAGATTCTACCTTCTTGTAACGTTTCAGCCTGATTGGACCTTGTTTTCACACAAATGGACCCAGAATGATGTGAAATTGTGCTTCGTGCAACATAATTCTGGGTGCCATTTACAAACCATAAGTGCTAATGACTCCATTCCTTTTTGTGGTTGTAGGGGCTGTTGATTGGAGTACACTAAATCAAACCTGATCTCTCTAGGACATTCAGAAGCCAAGTTATAAGCCCACAAATGTGTAACTGGACTACTTCTTTAAAGTGACACCAGGCCCGGTGCCCTTTGGGACATGGTTTGACCCCCTTAGGAAAGTGCTATCATCATGAAACGTTCAGATCAGTTACAACTCAATAGATTCTACCTTCCTGTAACATTTCAGCCTGATTGGACCTTGTTTTCACACAAATGAACCCAGAATGATGTGAAATTGTTCTTCGTGCAACATAATTCTGGGTGCCATTTAAAAACCATAAGTGCTAATGACTCCATTCCTTTTTGAGGTTGTAGGGGATGTTGATTGGAGTACACTAAACAAACCTGATCTCTCTAGGACATTCAGAAGCCAAGTTATAAGCCCACAAAGGTGTAACTGGACTACTTCTTTAAATTGACACCAGATCCGGTGACCTTTGGGACATTGTTTGACCCCCTTAGGAAAGTGCGATCATCTTGAAACGTTCAGATCACTTACAACTCAATAGATTCTACGTTCTTGTAATGTTTCAGCCTGATTGGACCTTGTTTTCACACAAATGGACCCAGAATGATGTGAAATTGTGCTTCGTGCAACATAATTCTGGGTGCCATTTACAAACAATAAGTGCTAATGACTCCATTCCTTTTTGTGGTTGTAGGGGCTGTTGGTTTTGGTACATTAAAAATAACCTGATCTCTCTAGGACATTCAGAAGCCAAGTTATAAGCCCACAAATGTGTAACTGGACTACTTCTTTAAATTGACACCAGATCCGATGACCTTTGGGACATGGTTTGACCCCCTTAGGAAAGTGCTATCATCATGAAACGTTCAGATCACTTACAACTCAATAGATTCTACCTTCCTGTAACGTTTCAGCCTGATTGGACCTTGTTTTCACACAAATGAACCCAGAATGATGTGAAATTGTGCTTAGTGCAGCATAATTCTGGGTGCCGTTTACAAACCTTAAGTGGTAATGACTCCATTCCTTTTTGTGGTTGTAGGGGCTGTTGATTGGAGTACAATAAAATAAACCTGATCTCTCTAGGACATTCAGAAGCCAAGTTATAAGCCCACAATTGTGTAACTGGACTACTTCTTTAAATTGACACCAGATCCGGTGACCTTTGGGACATGGTTTAACCCCCTTAGGAAAGTGCTATCATCAAGAAACGTTCAGATAGCTTACAACTCAATAGATTCTATCTTCCTGTAACGTTTCAGTCTCATTGGACCTTGTTTTCACACAAATGGACCCAGAATGATGTGAAATTGTGCTTCGTGCAACATAATTCTGGGTGCCATTTACAAACCATAAGTGCTAATGACTCCTTTCCTTTTTGTGGTTGTAGGGGCTGTTGATTGGAGTACACTAAAACAAACCTGATCTCTCTAGGACATTCAGAAGCCAAGTTATAAGCCCACAAATGTGTAACTGGACTACTTCTTTAAATTGACACCAGATCCGGTGACCTTTGGGACATTGTTTGACCCCCTTAGGAAAGTGCGATCATCTTGAAACGTTCAGATCACTTACAACTCAATAGATTCTACCTTCTTGTAATGTTTCAGCCTGATTGGACCTTGTTTTCACACAAATGGACCCAGAATGATGTGAAATTGTGCTTCGTGCAACATAATTCTGGGTGCCATTTACAAACCATAAGTGCTAATGACTCCATTCCTTTTTTGTGGTTGTAGGTGCTGTTGATTGGAGTACACCAGAACAAACCTGACATCTCTAGGACATTCAGAAGCCAAGTTATACGCCCACAAAGGTGTAACTGGACTACTTCTTTAAAGTGACACCAGGCCCGGTGACCTTTGGGACATGGTTTGACCCCCTATAGGAATGTGCGATCATCTTGAAATGTTCAGATCACTTACAACTCAATAGATTCTACCTTCTTGTAACGTTTCAGCCTGATTGGACCTTGTTTTCACACAAATGGACCCAGAATGATGTGAAATTGTGCTTCGTGCAACATAATTCTGGGTGCCATTTAAAAACCATAAGTGCTAATGACTCCATTCCTTTTTGTGGTTGTAGGGGCTATTGATTGGAGTATACTAAAACAAACCTGATCTCTCTAGGACATTCAGAAGCCAAGTTATAAGCCCACAAAGGTGTAACTGGACTACTTCTTTAAATTGACACCAGATCCGGTGACCTTTGGGACATGGTTTGACCCCCTTAGGTAAGTGCTATCATCATGAAACGTTCAGATCACTTACAACTCAATAGATTCTACCTTCCTGTAACATTTCAGCCTGATTGGACCTTGTTTTCACACAAATGAACCCAGAATGATGTGAAATTGTTCTTCGTGCAACATAATTCTGGGTGCCATTTAAAAACCATAAGTGCTAATGACTCCATTCCTTTTTGAGGTTGTAGGGGATGTTGATTGGAGTACACTAAACAAACCTGATCTCTCTAGGACATTCAGAAGCCAAGTTATAAGCCCACAAATGTGTAACTGGACTACTTCTTTAAATTGACACCAGATCCGGTGACCTTTGGGACATGGTTTGACCCCCTTAGGAAAGTGCGATCATCTTGAAACGTTCAGATCACTTACAGCTCAATAGATTCTACCTTCTTGTAATGTTTCAGCCTGATTGGACCTTGTTTTCACACAAATGGACCCAGAATGATGTGAAATTGTGCTTCGTGCAACATAATTCTGGGTGCCATTTACAAACCATAAGTGCTAATGACTCCATTCCTTTTTTGTGGTTGTAGGTGCTGTTGATTGGAGTACACCAGAACAAACCTGACATCTCTAGGACATTCAGAAGCCAAGTTATACGCCCACAAAGGTGTAACTGGACTACTTCTTTAAAGTGACACCAGGCCCGGTGACCTTTGGGACATGGTTTGACCCCCTATAGGAATGTGCGATCATCTTGAAACGTTCAGATCACTTACAACTCAATAGATTCTACCTTCTTGTAACGTTTCAGCCTGATTGGACCTTGTTTTCACACAAATGGACCCAGAATGATGTGAAATTGTGCTTCGTGCAACATAATTCTGGGTGCCATTTACAAACCATAAGTGCTAATGACTCCATTCCTTTTTGTGGTTGTAGGGGCTGTTGATTGGAGTATACTAAAACAAACCTGATCTCTCTAGGACATTCAGAAGCCAAGTTATAAGCCCACAAATGTGTAACTGGACTACTTCTTTAAATTGACACCAGATCCGGTGACCTTTGGGACATGGTTTGACCCCCTTAGGAAAGTGCTATCATCATGAAACGTTCAGATCACTTACAACTCAATAGATTCTACCTTCCTGTAACATTTCAGCCTGATTGGACCTTGTTTTCACACAAATGAACCCAGAATGATGTGAAATTGTTCTTCGTGCAACATAATTCTGGGTGCCATTTAAAAACCATAAGTGCTAATGACTCCATTCCTTTTTGATGTTGTAGGGGCTGTTGATTGGAGTACATTAAAACAAACCTGATCTCTCTAGGACATTCAGAAGCCAAGTTATAAGCCCTCAAAGGTGTAACTGGACTACTTCTTTAAAGTGACACCAGGCCCGGTGACCTTTGGGACATGGTTTGACCCCCTATAGGAATCTGCGATCATCATGAAACGTTCAGATCACTTACAACTCAATAGATTCTACCTTCTTGTAACGTTTCAGCCTGATTGGACCTTGTTTTCACACAAATGGACCCAGAATGATGTGAAATTGTGCTTCGTGCAACATAATTCTGGGTGCCATTTACAAACCATAAGTGCTAATGACTCCATTCCTTTTTTGTGGTTGTAGGTGCTGTTGATTGGAGTACACCAGAACAAACCTGACATCTCTAGGACATTCAGAAGCCAAGTTATACGCCCACAAAGGTGTAACTGGACTACTTCTTTAAAGTGACACCAGGCCCGGTGACCTTTGGGACATGGTTTGACCCCCTATAGGAATGTGCGATCATCTTGAAATGTTCAGATCACTTACAACTCAATAGATTCTACCTTCTTGTAACGTTTCAGCCTGATTGGACCTTGTTTTCACACAAATGGACCCAGAATGATGTGAAATTGTGCTTCGTGCAACATAATTCTGGGTGCCATTTAAAAACCATAAGTGCTAATGACTCCATTCCTTTTTGTGGTTGTAGGGGCTATTGATTGGAGTATACTAAAACAAACCTGATCTCTCTAGGACATTCAGAAGCCAAGTTATAAGCCCACAAAGGTGTAACTGGACTACTTCTTTAAATTGACACCAGATCCGGTGACCTTTGGGACATGGTTTGACCCCCTTAGGTAAGTGCTATCATCATGAAACGTTCAGATCACTTACAACTCAATAGATTCTACCTTCCTGTAACATTTCAGCCTGATTGGACCTTGTTTTCACACAAATGAACCCAGAATGATGTGAAATTGTTCTTCGTGCAACATAATTCTGGGTGCCATTTAAAAACCATAAGTGCTAATGACTCCATTCCTTTTTGAGGTTGTAGGGGATGTTGATTGGAGTACACTAAACAAACCTGATCTCTCTAGGACATTCAGAAGCCAAGTTATAAGCCCACAAATGTGTAACTGGACTACTTCTTTAAATTGACACCAGATCCGGTGACCTTTGGGACATGGTTTGACCCCCTTAGGAAAGTGCGATCATCTTGAAACGTTCAGATCACTTACAGCTCAATAGATTCTACCTTCTTGTAATGTTTCAGCCTGATTGGACCTTGTTTTCACACAAATGGACACAGAATGATGTGAAATTGTGCTTCGTGCAACATAATTCTGGGTGCCATTTACAAACCATAAGTGCTAATGACTCCATTCCTTTTTTGTGGTTGTAGGTGCTGTTGATTGGAGTACACCAGAACAAACCTGACATCTCTAGGACATTCAGAAGCCAAGTTATACGCCCACAAAGGTGTAACTGGACTACTTCTTTAAAGTGACACCAGGCCCGGTGACCTTTGGGACATGGTTTGACCCCCTATAGGAATGTGCGATCATCTTGAAACGTTCAGATCACTTACAACTCAATAGATTCTACCTTCTTGTAACGTTTCAGCCTGATTGGACCTTGTTTTCACACAAATGGACCCAGAATGATGTGAAATTGTGCTTTGTGCAACATAATTCTGGGTGCCATTTACAAACCATAAGTGCTAATGACTCCATTCCTTTTTGTGGTTGTAGGGGCTGTTGGTTGGAGTACAATAAAACAAACCTGATCTCTCTAGGACATTCAGAAGCCAAGTTATAAGCCCACAAATGTGTAACTGGACTACTTCTTTAAATTGACACCAGATCTGGTGACCTTTGGGACATGGTTTGACCCCCTTAGGAAAGTGCGATCATCTTGAAATGTTCAGATCACTTACAACTCAATAGATTCTACCTTCTTGTAGCGTTTCAGCCTGATTGGACCTTGTTTTCACACAAATGGACCCAGAATGATGTGAAATTGTGCTTCGTGCAACATAATTCTGGGTGCCATTTAAAAACCATAAGTGCTAATGACTCCATTCCTTTTTGTGGTTGTAGGGGCTGTTGATTGGAGTATACTAAAACAAACCTGATCTCTCTAGGACATTCAGAAGCCAAGTTATAAGCCCACAAATGTGTAACTGGACTACTTCTTTAAATTGACACCAGATCCGGTGACCTTTGGGACATGGTTTGACCCCCTTAGGAAAGTGCTATCATCATGAAACGTTCAGATCACTTACAACTCAATAGATTCTACCTTCCTGTAACATTTCAGCCTGATTGGACCTTGTTTTCACACAAATGAACCCAGAATGATGTGAAATTGTTCTTCGTGCAACATAATTCTGGGTGCCATTTAAAAACCATAAGTGCTAATGACTCCATTCCTTTTTGATGTTGTAGGGGCTGTTGATTGGAGTACATTAAAACAAACCTGATCTCTCTAGGACATTCAGAAGCCAAGTTATAAGCCCTCAAAGGTGTAACTGGACTACTTCTTTAAAGTGACACCAGGCCCGGTGACCTTTGGGACATGGTTTGACCCCCTATAGGAATCTGCGATCATCATGAAACGTTCAGAT
The DNA here is from genome assembly GCF_043380555.1 of Nothobranchius furzeri. Taxonomy (NCBI): domain Eukaryota; kingdom Metazoa; phylum Chordata; class Actinopteri; order Cyprinodontiformes; family Nothobranchiidae; genus Nothobranchius; species Nothobranchius furzeri. The sequence continues at coordinate 1,949,882 of NC_091750.1, forward strand.
CACTTACAACTCAATAGATTCTACCTTCTTGTAACGTTTCAGCCTGATTGGACCTTGTTTTCACACAAATGGACCCAGAATGATGTGAAATTGTGCTTCGTGCAACATAATTCTGGGTGCCATTTACAAACCATAAGTGCTAATGACTCCATTCCTTTTTGTGGTTGTAGGGGCTGTTGGTTTGAGTACATTAAAAATAACCTGATCTCTCTAGGACATTCAGAAGCCAAGTTATAAGCCCACAAATGTGTAACTGGACTACTTCTTTAAATTGACACCAGATCCGGTGGCTTTTGGGACATGATTTGACCCCCTTAGGAAAGTGCTATCATCATGAAACGTTCAGATCACTTACAACTCAATAGATTCTACCTTCCTGTAACATTTCAGCCTGATTGGACCTTGTTTTCACACAAATGAACCCAGAATGATGTGAAATTGTGCTTCGTGCAACATAATTTTGGGTGCCATTTACAAACCATAAGTGCTAATGACTCCATTCCTTTTTGTGGTTGTAGGGGCTGTTGATTGGAGTACACTAAAACAAACCTAACCTCTCTAGGACATTCAGAAGCCAAGTTATAAGCCCACAAAGGTGTAACTGGACTACTTCTTTAAAGTGACACCAGGCCCGGTGACCTTTGGGACATGGTTTTACCCCCTATAGGAAAGTGCGATCATCTTGAAACGTTCAGATCACTTACAACTCAATAGATTCTACCTTCTTGTAGCGTTTCAGCCTGATTGGACCTTGTTTTCACACAAATGGACCCAGAATGATGTGAAATTGTGCTTCGTGCAACATAATTCTGGGTGCCATTTACAAACCATAAGTGCTAATGACTCCATTCCTTTTTGTGGTTGTAGGGGCTGTTGATTGAAGTACATTAAAACAAACCTGATCTCTCTAGGACATTCAGAAGCCAAGTTATAAGCCCACAAATGTGTAACTGGACTACTTCTTTAAATTGACACCAGATCCGGTGACCTTTGGGACATTGTTTGACCCCCTTAGGAAAGTGCGATCATCTTGAAACGTTCAGATCACTTACAACTCAATAGATTCTACGTTCTTGTAATGTTTAAGCCTTATTGGACCTTGTTTTCACACAAATGGACCCAGAATGATGTGAAATTGTGCTTCGTGCAACATAATTCTGGGTGCCATTTACAAACAATAAGTGCTAATGACTCCATTCCTTTTTGTGGTTGTAGGGGCTGTTGGTTTGAGTACATTAAAAATAACCTGATCTCTCTAGGACATTCAGAAGCCAAGTTATAAGCCCACAAATGTGTAACTGGACTACTTCTTTAAAGTGACACCAGATCCGATGACCTTTGGGACATGGTTTGACCCCCTTAGGAAAGTGCTATCATCATGAAACGTTCAGATCACTTACAACTCAATAGATTCTACCTTCCTGTAACGTTTCAGCCTGATTGGACCTTGTTTTCACACAAATGAACCCAGAATGATGTGAAATTGTGCTTAGTGCAGCATAATTCTGGGTGCCGTTTACAAACCTTAAGTGGTAATGACTCCATTCCTTTTTGTGGTTGTAGGGGCTGTTGATTGGAGTACAATAAAATAAACCTGATCTCTCTAGGACATTCAGAAGCCAAGTTATAAGCCCACAATTGTGTAACTGGACTACTTCTTTAAATTGACACCAGATCCGGTGACCTTTGGGACATGGTTTGACCCCCTTAGGAAAGTGCTATCATCATGAAACGTTCAGATCACTTACAACTCAATAGGTTCTACCTTCCTGTAACATTTCAGCCTGATTGGACCTTGTTTTCACACAAATGAACCCAGAATTATGTGAAATTGTGCTTCGTGCAACATAATTCTGGGTGCCATTTAAAAACCATAAGTGCTAATGACTCCATTCCTTTTTGTGGCTGTAGGGGCTGTTGATTGGAGTATACTAAAACAAACCTGATCTCTCTAGGACATTCAGAAGCCAAGTTATAAGCCCACAAAGGTGTAACTGGACTACTTCTTTAAATTGACACCAGATCCGGTGACCTTTGGGACATGGTTTGACCCCCTTAGGTAAGTGCTATCATCATGAAACGTTCAGATCACTTACAACTCAATAGATTCTACCTTCCTGTAACATTTCAGCCTGATTGGACCTTGTTTTTACACAAATGAACCCAGAATGATGTGAAATTGTTCTTCATGCAACATAATTCTGGGTGCCATATAAAAACCATAAGTGCTAATGACTCCATTCCTTTTTGAGGTTGTAGGGGATGTTAATTGGAGTACACTAAACAAACCTGATCTCTCTAGGACATTCAGAAGCCAAGTTATAAGCCCACAAAGGTGTAACTGGACTACTTCTTTAAATTGACACCAGATCCGGTGACCTTTGGGACATGGTTTAACCCCCTTAGGAAAGCGCTATCATCATGAAACGTTCAGATAGCTTACAACTCAATAGATTCTATCTTCCTGTAACGTTTCAGTCTGATTGGACCTTGTTTTCACACAAATGGACCCAGAATGATGTGAAATTGTGCTTCGTGCAACATAATTCTGGGTGCCATTTACAAACCATAAGTGCTAATGACTCCTTTCCTTTTTGTGGTTGTAGGGGCTGTTGATTGGAGTACACTAAAACAAACCTGATCTCTCTAGGACATTCAGAAGCCAAGTTATAAGCCCACAAATGTGTAACTGGACTACTTCTTTAAATTGACACCAGATCCGGTGACCTTTGGGACATTGTTTGACCCCCTTAGGAAAGTGCGATCATCTTGAAACGTTCAGATCACTTACAACTCAATAGATTCTACCTTCTTGTAATGTTTCAGCCTGATTGGACCTTGTTTTCACACAAATGGACCCAGAATGATGTGAAATTGTGCTTCGTGCAACATAATTCTGGGTGCCATTTACAAACCATAAGTGCTAATGACTCCATTCCTTTTTTGTGGTTGTAGGTGCTGTTGATTGGAGTACACCAGAACAAACCTGACATCTCTAGGACATTCAGAAGCCAAGTTATACGCCCACAAAGGTGTAACTGGACTACTTCTTTAAAGTGACACCAGGCCCGGTGACCTTTGGGACATGGTTTGACCCCCTATAGGAATGTGCGATCATCTTGAAATGTTCAGATCACTTACAACTCAATAGATTCTACCTTCTTGTAACGTTTCAGCCTGATTGGACCTTGTTTTCACACAAATGGACCCAGAATGATGTGAAATTGTGCTTCGTGCAACATAATTCTGGGTGCCATTTACAAACCATAAGTGCTAATGACTCCATTCCTTTTTGTGGTTGTAGGGGCTGTTGATTGGAGTACACTAAATCAAACCTGATCTCTCTAGGACATTCAGAAGCCAAGTTATAAGCCCACAAATGTGTAACTGGACTACTTCTTTAAAGTGACACCAGGCCCGGTGCCCTTTGGGACATGGTTTGACCCCCTTAGGAAAGTGCTATCATCATGAAACGTTCAGATCAGTTACAACTCAATAGATTCTACCTTCCTGTAACATTTCAGCCTGATTGGACCTTGTTTTCACACAAATGAACCCAGAATGATGTGAAATTGTTCTTCGTGCAACATAATTCTGGGTGCCATTTAAAAACCATAAGTGCTAATGACTCCATTCCTTTTTGAGGTTGTAGGGGATGTTGATTGGAGTACACTAAACAAACCTGATCTCTCTAGGACATTCAGAAGCCAAGTTATAAGCCCACAAAGGTGTAACTGGACTACTTCTTTAAATTGACACCAGATCCGGTGACCTTTGGGACATTGTTTGACCCCCTTAGGAAAGTGCGATCATCTTGAAACGTTCAGATCACTTACAACTCAATAGATTCTACGTTCTTGTAATGTTTCAGCCTGATTGGACCTTGTTTTCACACAAATGGACCCAGAATGATGTGAAATTGTGCTTCGTGCAACATAATTCTGGGTGCCATTTACAAACAATAAGTGCTAATGACTCCATTCCTTTTTGTGGTTGTAGGGGCTGTTGGTTTGAGTACATTAAAAATAACCTGATCTCTCTAGGACATTCAGAAGCCAAGTTATAAGCCCACAAATGTGTAACTGGACTACTTCTTTAAATTGACACCAGATCCGATGACCTTTGGGACATGGTTTGACCCCCTTAGGAAAGTGCTATCATCATGAAACGTTCAGATCACTTACAACTCAATAGATTCTACCTTCCTGTAACGTTTCAGCCTGACTGGACCTTGTTTTCACACAAATGAACCCAGAATGATGTGAAATTGTGCTTAGTGCAGCATAATTCTGGGTGCCGTTTACAAACCTTAAGTGGTAATGACTCCATTCCATTTTGTGGTTGTAGGGGCTGTTGATTGGAGTACAATAAAATAAACCTGATCTCTCTAGGACATTCAGAAGCCAAGTTATAAGCCCACAATTGTGTAACTGGACTACTTCTTTAAATTGACACCAGATCCGGTGACCTTTGGGACATGGTTTGACCTCCTTAGGAAAGTGCTATCATCATGAAACGTTCAGATCACTTACAACTCAATAGATTCTACCTTCCTGTAACATTTCAGCCTGATTGGACCTTGTTTTCACACAAATGAACCCAGAATTATGTGAAATTGTGCTTCGTGCAACATAATTCTGGGTGCCATTTAAAAACCATAAGTGCTAATGACTCCATTCCTTTTTGTGGCTGTAGGGGCTGTTGATTGGAGTATACTAAAACAAACCTGATCTCTCTAGGACATTCAGAAGCCAAGTTATAAGCCCACAAAGGTGTAACTGGACTACTTCTTTAAATTGACACCAGATCCGGTGACCTTTGGGACATGGTTTGACCCCCTTAGGTAAGTGCTATCATCATGAAACGTTCAGATCACTTACAACTCTATAGATTCTACCTTCCTGTAACATTTCAGCCTGATTGGACCTTGTTTTCACACAAATGAACCCAGAATGATGTGAAATTGTTCTTCGTGCAACATAATTCTGGGTGCCATTTACAAACCATAAGTGCTAATGACTCCATTCCTTTTTGAGGTTGTAGGGGATGTTGATTGGAGTACACTAAACAAACCTGATCTCTCTAGGACTTTCAGAAGCCAAGTTATAAGCCCACAAAGGTGTAACTGGACTACTTCTTTAAATTGACACCAGATCCGGTGACCTTTGGGACATGGTTTAACCCCCTTAGGAAAGTGCTATCATCAAGAAACGTTCAGATAGCTTACAACTCAATAGATTCTATCTTCCTGTAACGTTTCAGTCTGATTGGACCTTGTTTTCACACAAATGGACCCAGAATGATGTGAAATTGTGCTTCGTGCAACATAATTCTGGGTGCCATTTACAAACCATAAGTGCTAATGACTCCTTTCCTTTTTGTGGTTGTAGGGGCTGTTGATTGGAGTACACTAAAACAAACCTGATCTCTCTAGGACATTCAGAAGCCAAGTTATAAGCCCACAAATGTGTAACTGGACTACTTCTTTAAATTGACACCAGATCCGGTGACCTTTGGGACATTGTTTGACCCCCTTAGGAAAGTGCGATCATCTTGAAACGTTCAGATCACTTACAACTCAATAGATTCTACCTTCTTGTAATGTTTCAGCCTGATTGGACCTTGTTTTCACACAAATGGACCCAGAATGATGTGAAATTGTGCTTCGTGCAACATAATTCTGGGTGCCATTTACAAACCATAAGTGCTAATGACTCCATTCCTTTTTTGTGGTTGTAGGTGCTGTTGATTGGAGTACACCAGAACAAACCTGACATCTCTAGGACATTCAGAAGCCAAGTTATACGCCCACAAAGGTGTAACTGGACTACTTCTTTAAAGTGACACCAGGCCCGGTGACCTTTGGGACATGGTTTGACCCCCTATAGGAATGTGCGATCATCTTGAAATGTTCAGATCACTTACAACTCAATAGATTCTACCTTCTTGTAACGTTTCAGCCTGATTGGACCTTGTTTTCACACAAATGGACCCAGAATGATGTGAAATTGTGCTTCGTGCAACATAATTCTGGGTGCCATTTACAAACCATAAGTGCTAATGACTCCATTCCTTTTTGTGGTTGTAGGGGCTGTTGATTGGAGTACACTAAAACAAACCTAACCTCTCTAGGACATTCAGAAACCAAGTTATAAGCCCACAAAGGTGTAACTGGACTACTTCTTTAAATTGACACCAGATCCGGTGACCTTTGGGACAAGGTTTAACCCCCTTAGGAAAGTGCTATCATCATGAAACGTTCAGATAGCTTACAACTCAATAGATTCTATCTTCCTGTAACGTTTCAGCCTGATTGGACCGTGTTTTCACACAAATGGACCCAGAATGATGTGAAATTGTGCTTCGTGCAACATAATTCTGGGTGCCATTTACAAACCATAAGTGCTAATGACTCCATTCCTTTTTGTGGTTGTAGGGGCTGTTGATTGGAGTACACTAAATCAAACCTGATCTCTCTAGGACATTCAGAAGCCAAGTTATAAGCCCACAAATGTGTAACTGGACTACTTCTTTAAAGTGACACCAGGCCCGGTGCCCTTTGGGACATGGTTTGACCCCCTTAGGAAAGTGCTATCATCATGAAACGTTCAGATCAGTTACAACTCAATAGATTCTACCTTCCTGTAACATTTCAGCCTGATTGGACCTTGTTTTCACCCAAATGAACCCAGAATGATGTGAAATTGTTCTTCGTGCAACATAATTCTGGGTGCCATTTAAAAACCATAAGTGCTAATGACTCCATTCCTTTTTGAGGTTGTAGGGGATGTTGATTGGAGTACACTAAACAAACCTGATCTCTCTAGGACATTCAGAAGCCAAGTTATAAGCCCACAAAGGTGTAACTGGACTACTTCTTTAAATTGACACCAGATCCGGTGACCTTTGGGACATTGTTTGACCCCCTTAGGAAAGTGCGATCATCTTGAAACGTTCAGATCACTTACAACTCAATAGATTCTACGTTCTTGTAATGTTTAAGCCTGATTGGACCTTGTTTTCACACAAATGGACCCAGAATGATGTGAAATTGTGCTTCGTGCAACATAATTCTGGGTGCCATTTACAAACCATAAGTGCTAATGACTCCATTCCTTTTTGTGGTTGTAGGGGCTGTTGGTTTGAGTACATTAAAAATAACCTGATCTCTCTAGGACATTCAGAAGCCAAGTTATAAGCCCACAAATGTGTAACTGGACTACTTCTTTAAATTGACACCAGATCCGATGACCTTTGGGACATGGTTTTACCCCCTTAGGAAAGTGCTATCATCATGAAACGTTCAGATCACTTACAACTCAATAGATTCTACCTTCCTGTAACGTTTCAGCCTGATTGGACCTTGTTTTCACACAAATGAACCCAGAATGATGTGAAATTGTGCTTAGTGCAGCATAATTCTGGGTGCCGTTTACAAACCTTAAGTGGTAATGACTCCATTCCTTTTTGTGGTTGTAGGGGCTGTTGATTGGAGTACAATAAAATAAACCTGATCTCTCTAGGACATTCAGAAGCCAAGTTATAAGCCCACAATTGTGTAACTGGACTACTTCTTTAAATTGACACCAGATCCGGTGACCTTTGGGACATGGTTTGACCCCCTTAGGAAAGTGCTATCATCATGAAACGTTCAGATCACTTACAACTCAATAGGTTCTACCTTCCTGTAACATTTCAGCCTGATTGGACCTTGTTTTCACACAAATGAACCCAGAATTATGTGAAATTGTGCTTCGTGCAACATAATTCTGGGTGCCATTTAAAAACCATAAGTGCTAATTACTCCATTCCTTTTTGTGGCTGTAGGGGCTGTTGATTGGAGTATACTAAAACAAACCTGATCTCTCTAGGACATTCAGAAGCCAAGTTATAAGCCCACAAAGGTGTAACTGGACTACTTCTTTAAATTGACACCAGATCCGGTGACCTTTGGGACATGGTTTGACCCCCTTAGGTAAGTGCTATCATCATGAAACGTTCAGATCACTTACAACTCAATAGATTCTACCTTCCTGTAACGTTTCAGCCTGATTGGACCTTGTTTTTACACAAATGAACCCAGAATGATGTGAAATTGTTCTTCATGCAACATAATTCTGGGTGCCATATAAAAACCATAAGTGCTAATGACTCCATTCCTTTTTGAGGTTGTAGGGGAGGTTAATTGGAGTACACTAAACAAACCTGATCTCTCTAGGACATTCAGAAGCCAAGTTATAAGCCCACAAAGGTGTAACTGGACTACTTCTTTAAATTGACACCAGATCCGGTGACCTTTGGGACATGGTTTAACCCTCTTAGGAAAGCGCTATCATCATGAAACGTTCAGATAGCTTACAACTCAATAGATTCTATCTTCCTGTAACGTTTCAGTCTGATTGGACCTTGTTTTCACACAAATGGACCCAGAATGATGTGAAATTGTGCTTCGTGCAACATAATTCTGGGTGCCATTTACAAACCATAAGTGCTAATGACTCCTTTCCTTTTTGTGGTTGTAGGGGCTGTTAATTGGAGTACACTAAAACAAACCTGATCTCTCTAGGACATTCAGAAGCCAAGTTATAAGCCCACAAATGTGTAACTGGACTACTTCTTTAAATTGACACCAGATCCGGTGACCTTTGGGACATTGTTTGACCCCCTTAGGGAAGTGCGATCATCTTGAAACGTTCAGATCACTTACAACTCAATAGATTCTACCTTCTTGTAATGTTTCAGCCTGATTGGACCTTGTTTTCACACAAATGGACCCAGAATGATGTGAAATTGTGCTTCGTGCAACATAATTCTGGGTGCCATTTACAAACCATAAGTGCTAATGACTCCATTCCTTTTTTGTGGTTGTAGGTGCTGTTGATTGGAGTACACCAGAACAAACCTGACATCTCTAGGACATTCAGAAGCCAAGTTATACGCCCACAAAGGTGTAACTGGACTACTTCTTTAAAGTGACACCAGGCCCGGTGACCTTTGGGACATGGTTTGACCCCCTATAGGAATGTGCGATCATCTTGAAATGTTCAGATCACTTACAACTCAATAGATTCTACCTTCTTGTAACGTTTCAGCCTGATTGGACCTTGTTTTCACACAAATGGACCCAGAATGATGTGAAATTGTGCTTCGTGCAACATAATTCTGGGTGCCATTTACAAACCATAAGTGCTAATGACTCCATTCCTTTTTGTGGTTGTAGGGGCTGTTGATTGGAGTACACTAAATCAAACCTGATCTCTCTAGGACATTCAGAAGCCAAGTTATAAGCCCACAAATGTGTAACTGGACTACTTCTTTAAAGTGACACCAGGCCCGGTGCCCTTTGGGACATGGTTTGACCCCCTTAGGAAAGTGCTATCATCATGAAACGTTCAGATCAGTTACAACTCAATAGATTCTACCTTCCTGTAACATTTCAGCCTGATTGGACCTTGTTTTCACACAAATGAACCCAGAATGATGTGAAATTGTTCTTCGTGCAACATAATTCTGGGTGCCATTTAAAAACCATAAGTGCTAATGACTCCATTCCTTTTTGAGGTTGTAGGGGATGTTGATTGGAGTACACTAAACAAACCTGATCTCTCTAGGACATTCAGAAGCCAAGTTATAAGCCCACAAAGGTGTAACTGGACTACTTCTTTAAATTGACACCAGATCCGGTGACCTTTGGGACATTGTTTGACCCCCTTAGGAAAGTGCGATCATCTTGAAACGTTCAGATCACTTACAACTCAATAGATTCTACGTTCTTGTAATGTTTCAGCCTGATTGGACCTTGTTTTCACACAAATGGACCCAGAATGATGTGAAATTGTGCTTCGTGCAACATAATTCTGGGTGCCATTTACAAACAATAAGTGCTAATGACTCCATTCCTTTTTGTGGTTGTAGGGGCTGTTGGTTTTGGTACATTAAAAATAACCTGATCTCTCTAGGACATTCAGAAGCCAAGTTATAAGCCCACAAATGTGTAACTGGACTACTTCTTTAAATTGACACCAGATCCGATGACCTTTGGGACATGGTTTGACCCCCTTAGGAAAGTGCTATCATCATGAAACGTTCAGATCACTTACAACTCAATAGATTCTACCTTCCTGTAACGTTTCAGCCTGATTGGACCTTGTTTTCACACAAATGAACCCAGAATGATGTGAAATTGTGCTTAGTGCAGCATAATTCTGGGTGCCGTTTACAAACCTTAAGTGGTAATGACTCCATTCCTTTTTGTGGTTGTAGGGGCTGTTGATTGGAGTACAATAAAATAAACCTGATCTCTCTAGGACATTCAGAAGCCAAGTTATAAGCCCACAATTGTGTAACTGGACTACTTCTTTAAATTGACACCAGATCCGGTGACCTTTGGGACATGGTTTAACCCCCTTAGGAAAGTGCTATCATCAAGAAACGTTCAGATAGCTTACAACTCAATAGATTCTATCTTCCTGTAACGTTTCAGTCTCATTGGACCTTGTTTTCACACAAATGGACCCAGAATGATGTGAAATTGTGCTTCGTGCAACATAATTCTGGGTGCCATTTACAAACCATAAGTGCTAATGACTCCTTTCCTTTTTGTGGTTGTAGGGGCTGTTGATTGGAGTACACTAAAACAAACCTGATCTCTCTAGGACATTCAGAAGCCAAGTTATAAGCCCACAAATGTGTAACTGGACTACTTCTTTAAATTGACACCAGATCCGGTGACATTTGGGACATTGTTTGACCCCCTTAGGAAAGTGCGATCATCTTGAAACGTTCAGATCACTTACAACTCAATAGATTCTACCTTCTTGTAATGTTTCAGCCTGATTGGACCTTGTTTTCACACAAATGGACCCAGAATGATGTGAAATTGTGCTTCGTGCAACATAATTCTGGGTGCCATTTACAAACCATAAGTGCTAATGACTCCATTCCTTTTTTGTGGTTGTAGGTGCTGTTGATTGGAGTACACCAGAACAAACCTGACATCTCTAGGACATTCAGAAGCCAAGTTATACGCCCACAAAGGTGTAACTGGACTACTTCTTTAAAGTGACACCAGGCCCGGTGACCTTTGGGACATGGTTTGACCCCCTATAGGAATGTGCGATCATCTTGAAATGTTCAGATCACTTACAACTCAATAGATTCTACCTTCTTGTAACGTTTCAGCCTGATTGGACATTGTTTTCACACAAATGGACCCAGAATGATGTGAAATTGTGCTTCGTGCAACATAATTCTGGGTGCCATTTAAAAACCATAAGTGCTAATGACTCCATTCCTTTTTGTGGTTGTAGGGGCTATTGATTGGAGTATACTAAAACAAACCTGATCTCTCTAGGACATTCAGAAGCCAAGTTATAAGCCCACAAAGGTGTAACTGGACTACTTCTTTAAATTGACACCAGATCCGGTGACCTTTGGGACATGGTTTGACCCCCTTAGGTAAGTGCTATCATCATGAAACGTTCAGATCACTTACAACTCAATAGATTCTACCTTCCTGTAACATTTCAGCCTGATTGGACCTTGTTTTCACACAAATGAACCCAGAATGATGTGAAATTGTTCTTCGTGCAACATAATTCTGGGTGCCATTTAAAAACCATAAGTGCTAATGACTCCATTCCTTTTTGAGGTTGTAGGGGATGTTGATTGGAGTACACTAAACAAACCTGATCTCTCTAGGACATTCAGAAGCCAAGTTATAAGCCCACAAATGTGTAACTGGACTACTTCTTTAAATTGACACCAGATCCGGTGACCTTTGGGACATGGTTTGACCCCCTTAGGAAAGTGCGATCATCTTGAAACGTTCAGATCACTTACAGCTCAATAGATTCTACCTTCTTGTAATGTTTCAGCCTGATTGGACCTTGTTTTCACACAAATGGACCCAGAATGATGTGAAATTGTGCTTCGTGCAACATAATTCTGGGTGCCATTTACAAACCATAAGTGCTAATGACTCCATTCCTTTTTTGTGGTTGTAGGTGCTGTTGATTGGAGTACACCAGAACAAACCTGACATCTCTAGGACATTCAGAAGCCAAGTTATACGCCCACAAAGGTGTAACTGGACTACTTCTTTAAAGTGACACCAGGCCCGGTGACCTTTGGGACATGGTTTGACCCCCTATAGGAATGTGCGATCATCTTGAAACGTTCAGATCACTTACAACTCAATAGATTCTACCTTCTTGTAACGTTTCAGCCTGATTGGACCTTGTTTTCACACAAATGGACCCAGAATGATGTGAAATTGTGCTTCGTGCAACATAATTCTGGGTGCCATTTACAAACCATAAGTGCTAATGACTCCATTCCTTTTTGTGGTTGTAGGGGCTGTTGGTTGGAGTACAATAAAACAAACCTGATCTCTCTAGGACATTCAGAAGCCAAGTTATAAGCCCACAAATGTGTAACTGGACTACTTCTTTAAATTGACACCAGATCTGGTGACCTTTGGGACATGGTTTGACCCCCTTAGGAAAGTGCGATCATCTTGAAATGTTCAGATCACTTACAACTCAATAGATTCTACCTTCTTGTAGCGTTTCAGCCTGATTGGACCTTGTTTTCACACAAATGGACCCAGAATGATGTGAAATTGTGCTTCGTGCAACATAATTCTGGGTGCCATTTAAAAACCATAAGTGCTAATGACTCCATTCCTTTTTGTGGTTGTAGGGGCTGTTGATTGGAGTATACTAAAACAAACCTGATCTCTCTAGGACATTCAGAAGCCAAGTTATAAGCCCACAAATGTGTAACTGGACTACTTCTTTAAATTGACACCAGATCCGGTGACCTTTGGGACATGGTTTGACCCCCTTAGGAAAGTGCTATCATCATGAAACGTTCAGATCACTTACAACTCAATAGATTCTACCTTCCTGTAACATTTCAGCCTGATTGGACCTTGTTTTCACACAAATGAACCCAGAATGATGTGAAATTGTTCTTCGTGCAACATAATTCTGGGTGCCATTTAAAAACCATAAGTGCTAATGACTCCATTCCTTTTTGATGTTGTAGGGGCTGTTGATTGGAGTACATTAAAACAAACCTGATCTCTCTAGGACATTCAGAAGCCAAGTTATAAGCCCTCAAAGGTGTAACTGGACTACTTCTTTAAAGTGACACCAGGCCCGGTGACCTTTGGGACATGGTTTGACCCCCTATAGGAATCTGCGATCATCATGAAACGTTCAGATCACTTACAACTCAATAGATTCTACCTTCTTGTAACGTTTCAGCCTGATTGGACCTTGTTTTCACACAAATGGACCCAGAATGATGTGAAATTGTGCTTCGTGCAACATAATTCTGGGTGCCATTTACAAACCATAAGTGCTAATGACTCCATTCCTTTTTGTGGTTGTAGGGGCTGTTGGTTTGAGTACATTAAAAATAACCTGATCTCTCTAGGACATTCAGAAGCCAAGTTATAAGCCCACAAATGTGTAACTGGACTACTTCTTTAAATTGACACCAGATCCGGTGGCTTTTGGGACATGATTTGACCCCCTTAGGAAAGTGCTATCATCATGAAACGTTCAGATCACTTACAACTCAATAGATTCTACCTTCCTGTAACATTTCAGCCTGATTGGACCTTGTTTTCACACAAATGAACCCAGAATGATGTGAAATTGTGCTTCGTGCAACATAATTTTGGGTGCCATTTACAAACCATAAGTGCTAATGACTCCATTCCTTTTTGTGGTTGTAGGGGCTGTTGATTGGAGTACACTAAAACAAACCTAACCTCTCTAGGACATTCAGAAGCCAAGTTATAAGCCCACAAAGGTGTAACTGGACTACTTCTTTAAAGTGACACCAGGCCCGGTGACCTTTGGGACATGGTTTTACCCCCTATAGGAAAGTGCGATCATCTTGAAACGTTCAGATCACTTACAACTCAATAGATTCTACCTTCTTGTAGCGTTTCAGCCTGATTGGACCTTGTTTTCACACAAATGGACCCAGAATGATGTGAAATTGTGCTTCGTGCAACATAATTCTGGGTGCCATTTACAAACCATAAGTGCTAATGACTCCATTCCTTTTTGTGGTTGTAGGGGCTGTTGATTGAAGTACATTAAAACAAACCTGATCTCTCTAGGACATTCAGAAGCCAAGTTATAAGCCCACAAATGTGTAACTGGACTACTTCTTTAAATTGACACCAGATCCGGTGACATTTGGGACATTGTTTGACCCCCTTAGGAAAGTGCGATCATCTTGAAACGTTCAGATCACTTACAACTCAATAGATTCTACCTTCTTGTAATGTTTCAGCCTGATTGGACCTTGTTTTCACACAAATGGACCCAGAATGATGTGAAATTGTGCTTCGTGCAACATAATTCTGGGTGCCATTTACAAACCATAAGTGCTAATGACTCCATTCCTTTTTTGTGGTTGTAGGTGCTGTTGATTGGAGTACACCAGAACAAACCTGACATCTCTAGGACATTCAGAAGCCAAGTTATACGCCCACAAAGGTGTAACTGGACTACTTCTTTAAAGTGACACCAGGCCCGGTGACCTTTGGGACATGGTTTGACCCCCTATAGGAATGTGCGATCATCTTGAAATGTTCAGATCACTTACAACTCAATAGATTCTACCTTCTTGTAACGTTTCAGCCTGATTGGACATTGTTTTCACACAAATGGACCCAGAATGATGTGAAATTGTGCTTCGTGCAACATAATTCTGGGTGCCATTTAAAAACCATAAGTGCTAATGACTCCATTCCTTTTTGTGGTTGTAGGGGCTATTGATTGGAGTATACTAAAACAAACCTGATCTCTCTAGGACATTCAGAAGCCAAGTTATAAGCCCACAAAGGTGTAACTGGACTACTTCTTTAAATTGACACCAGATCCGGTGACCTTTGGGACATGGTTTGACCCCCTTAGGTAAGTGCTATCATCATGAAACGTTCAGATCACTTACAACTCAATAGATTCTACCTTCCTGTAACATTTCAGCCTGATTGGACCTTGTTTTCACACAAATGAACCCAGAATGATGTGAAATTGTTCTTCGTGCAACATAATTCTGGGTGCCATTTAAAAACCATAAGTGCTAATGACTCCATTCCTTTTTGAGGTTGTAGGGGATGTTGATTGGAGTACACTAAACAAACCTGATCTCTCTAGGACATTCAGAAGCCAAGTTATAAGCCCACAAATGTGTAACTGGACTACTTCTTTAAATTGACACCAGATCCGGTGACCTTTGGGACATGGTTTGACCCCCTTAGGAAAGTGCGATCATCTTGAAACGTTCAGATCACTTACAGCTCAATAGATTCTACCTTCTTGTAATGTTTCAGCCTGATTGGACCTTGTTTTCACACAAATGGACCCAGAATGATGTGAAATTGTGCTTCGTGCAACATAATTCTGGGTGCCATTTACAAACCATAAGTGCTAATGACTCCATTCCTTTTTTGTGGTTGTAGGTGCTGTTGATTGGAGTACACCAGAACAAACCTGACATCTCTAGGACATTCAGAAGCCAAGTTATACGCCCACAAAGGTGTAACTGGACTACTTCTTTAAAGTGACACCAGGCCCGGTGACCTTTGGGACATGGTTTGACCCCCTATAGGAATGTGCGATCATCTTGAAACGTTCAGATCACTTACAACTCAATAGATTCTACCTTCTTGTAACGTTTCAGCCTGATTGGACCTTGTTTTCACACAAATGGACCCAGAATGATGTGAAATTGTGCTTCGTGCAACATAATTCTGGGTGCCATTTACAAACCATAAGTGCTAATGACTCCATTCCTTTTTGTGGTTGTAGGGGCTGTTGGTTGGAGTACAATAAAACAAACCTGATCTCTCTAGGACATTCAGAAGCCAAGTTATAAGCCCACAAATGTGTAACTGGACTACTTCTTTAAATTGACACCAGATCTGGTGACCTTTGGGACATGGTTTGACCCCCTTAGGAAAGTGCGATCATCTTGAAATGTTCAGATCACTTACAACTCAATAGATTCTACCTTCTTGTAGCGTTTCAGCCTGATTGGACCTTGTTTTCACACAAATGGACCCAGAATGATGTGAAATTGTGCTTCGTGCAACATAATTCTGGGTGCCATTTAAAAACCATAAGTGCTAATGACTCCATTCCTTTTTGTGGTTGTAGGGGCTGTTGATTGGAGTATACTAAAACAAACCTGATCTCTCTAGGACATTCAGAAGCCAAGTTATAAGCCCACAAATGTGTAACTGGACTACTTCTTTAAATTGACACCAGATCCGGTGACCTTTGGGACATGGTTTGACCCCCTTAGGAAAGTGCTATCATCATGAAACGTTCAGATCACTTACAACTCAATAGATTCTACCTTCCTGTAACATTTCAGCCTGATTGGACCTTGTTTTCACACAAATGAACCCAGAATGATGTGAAATTGTTCTTCGTGCAACATAATTCTGGGTGCCATTTAAAAACCATAAGTGCTAATGACTCCATTCCTTTTTGATGTTGTAGGGGCTGTTGATTGGAGTACATTAAAACAAACCTGATCTCTCTAGGACATTCAGAAGCCAAGTTATAAGCCCTCAAAGGTGTAACTGGACTACTTCTTTAAAGTGACACCAGGCCCGGTGACCTTTGGGACATGGTTTGACCCCCTATAGGAATCTGCGATCATCATGAAACGTTCAGATCACTTACAACTCAATAGATTCTACCTTCTTGTAACGTTTCAGCCTGATTGGACCTTGTTTTCACACAAATGGACCCAGAATGATGTGAAATTGTGCTTCGTGCAACATAATTCTGGGTGCCATTTACAAACCATAAGTGCTAATGACTCCATTCCTTTTTGTGGTTGTAGGGGCTGTTGGTTTGAGTACATTAAAAATAACCTGATCTCTCTAGGACATTCAGAAGCCAAGTTATAAGCCCACAAATGTGTAACTGGACTACTTCTTTAAATTGACACCAGATCCGGTGGCTTTTGGGACATGATTTGACCCCCTTAGGAAAGTGCTATCATCATGAAACGTTCAGATCACTTACAACTCAATAGATTCTACCTTCCTGTAACATTTCAGCCTGATTGGACCTTGTTTTCACACAAATGAACCCAGAATGATGTGAAATTGTGCTTCGTGCAACATAATTTTGGGTGCCATTTACAAACCATAAGTGCTAATGACTCCATTCCTTTTTGTGGTTGTAGGGGCTGTTGATTGGAGTACACTAAAACAAACCTAACCTCTCTAGGACATTCAGAAGCCAAGTTATAAGCCCACAAAGGTGTAACTGGACTACTTCTTTAAAGTGACACCAGGCCCGGTGACCTTTGGGACATGGTTTTACCCCCTATAGGAAAGTGCGATCATCTTGAAACGTTCAGATCACTTACAACTCAATAGATTCTACCTTCTTGTAGCGTTTCAGCCTGATTGGACCTTGTTTTCACACAAATGGACCCAGAATGATGTGAAATTGTGCTTCGTGCAACATAATTCTGGGTGCCATTTACAAACCATAAGTGCTAATGACTCCATTCCTTTTTGTGGTTGTAGGGGCTGTTGATTGAAGTACATTAAAACAAACCTGATCTCTCTAGGACATTCAGAAGCCAAGTTATAAGCCCACAAATGTGTAACTGGACTACTTCTTTAAATTGACACCAGATCCGGCGACCTTTGGGACATGGTTTGACCCCCTTAGGAAAGTGCTATCATCATGAAACGTTCAGATCACTTACAACTCAATAGATTCTACCTTCCTGTAACATTTCAGCCTGATTGGACCTTGTTTTCACACAAATGAACCCAGAATGATGTGAAATTGTGCTTCGTGCAAAATAATTCTGGGTGCAATTTAAAAACCATAAGTGCTAATGACTCCATTCCTTTTTGAGGTTGTAGGGGCTGTTAATTGGAGTACTCTAAAACAAACCTGACCTCTCTAGGACATTCGTAAGCCAAGTTATAAGCCCTCAAAGGTGTAACTGGACTACTTCTTTAAAGTGACACCAGGCCCGGTGACCTTTGGGACATGGTTTGACCCCCTTAGGAAAGTGCTATAATCCTGAAACGTTCAGATCACTTACAACTCAATAGATTCTACCTTCCTGTAACGTTTCAGCCTGATTGGACCTTGTTTTCACACAAATGAACCCAGAATGATGTGAAATTGTGCTTAGTGCAGCATAATTCTGGGTGCCATTTACAAACCAAAGTGCTAATGACTCCATTCCTTTTTGTGGTTGTAGGGGCTGTTGATTGGAGTACACTAAAACAAACCTGATCTCTCTAGGACATTCAGAAGCCAAGTTATAAGCCCACAAATGTGTAACTGGACTACTTCTTTAAATTGACACCAGATCCGGTGACCTTTGGGACATCGTTTGACCCCCTTAGGAAAGTGCTATCATCATGAAACGTTCAGATCACTTACAACTAAATAGATTCTACCTTCCTGTAACGTTTCAGCCTGATTGGACCTTGTTTTCACACAAATGAACCCAGAATAATGTGAAATTGTGCTTCGTGCAACATATTTCTGGGTGCCATTTAAAAACCATAAGTGCTAATGACTCCATTCCTTTTTGTGGTTGTAGGGGCTGTTGATTGGAGTATACTAAAACAAACCTGATCTCTCTAGGACATTCAGAAGCCAAGTTATAAGCCCACAAAGGTGTAACTGGACTACTTCTTTAAAGTGACACCAGGCCGGGTGACCTTTGGGACATGGTTTGACCCCCTATAGGAATGTGCGATCATCTTGAAACGTTCAGATCACTTACAACTCAATAGATTCTACCTTCTTGTAACGTTTCAGCCTGATTGGACCTTGTTTTCACACAAATGGACCCAGAATGATGTGAAATTGTGCTTCGTGCAACATAATTCTGGGTGCCATTTACAAACCATAAGTGCTAATGACTCCATTCCTTTTTGTGGTTGTAGGGGCTGTTGGTTGGAGTACAATAAAACAAACCTGATCTCTCTAGGACATTCAGAAGCCAAGTTATAAGCCCACAAATGTGTAACTGGACTACTTCTTTAAATTGACACCAGATCTGGTGACCTTTGGGACATGGTTTGACCCCCTTAGGAAAGTGCGATCATCTTGAAATGTTCAGATCACTTACAACTCAATAGATTCTACCTTCTTGTAGCGTTTCAGCCTGATTGGACCTTGTTTTCACACAAATGGACCCAGAATGATGTGAAATTGTGCTTCGTGCAACATAATTCTGGGTGCTATTTAAAAACCATAAGTGCTAATGACTCCATTCCTTTTTGTGGTTGTAGGGGCTGTTGATTGGAGTATACTAAAACAAACCTGATCTCTCTAGGACATTCAGAAGCCAAGTTATAAGCCCACAAATGTGTAACTGGACTACTTCTTTAAATTGACACCAGATCCGGTGACCTTTGGGACATGGTTTGACCCCCTTAGGAAAGTGCTATCATCATGAAACGTTCAGATCACTTACAACTCAATAGATTCTACCTTCCTGTAACATTTCAGCCTGATTGGACCTTGTTTTCACACAAATGAACCCAGAATGATGTGAAATTGTGCTTCGTGCAAAATAATTCTGAGTGCAATTTAAAAACCATAAGTGCTAATGACTCCATTCCTTTTTGATGTTGTAGGGGCTGTTGATTGGAGTACATTAAAACAAACCTGATCTCTCTAGGACATTCAGAAGCCAAGTTATAAGCCCTCAAAGGTGTAACTGGACTACTTCTTTAAAGTGACACCAGGCCCGGTGACCTTTGGGACATGGTTTGACCCCCTATAGGAATCTGCGATCATCATGAAACGTTCAGATCACTTACAACTCAATAGATTCTACCTTCTTGTAACGTTTCAGCCTGATTGGACCTTGTTTTCACACAAATGGACCCAGAATTATGTGAAATTGTGCTTCGTGCAACATAATTCTGGGTGCCATTTACAAACCATAAGTGCTAATGACTCCATTCCTTTTTGTGGTTGTAGGGGCTGTTGGTTTGAGTACATTAAAAATAACCTGATCTCTCTAGGACATTCAGAAGCCAAGTTATAAGCCCACAAATGTGTAACTGGACTACTTCTTTAAATTGACACCAGATCCGGTGGCTTTTGGGACATGGTTTGACCCCCTTAGGAAAGTGCTATCATCATGAAACGTTCAGATCACTTACAACTCAATAGATTCTACCTTCCTGTAACATTTCAGCCTGATTGGACCTTGTTTTCACACAAATGAACCCAGAATGATGTGAAATTGTGCTTCGTGCAACATAATTTTGGGTGCCATTTACAAACCATAAGTGCTAATGACTCCATTCCTTTTTGTGGTTGTAGGGGCTGTTGATTGGAGTACACTAAAACAAACCTAACCTCTCTAGGACATTCAGAAGCCAAGTTATAAGCCCACAAAGGTGTAACTGGACTACTTCTTTAAAGTGACACCAGGCCCGGTGACCTTTGGGACATGGTTTTACCCCCTATAGGAAAGTGCGATCATCTTGAAACGTTCAGATCACTTACAACTCAATAGATTCTACCTTCTTGTAGCGTTTCAGCCTGATTGGACCTTGTTTTCACACAAATGGACCCAGAATGATGTGAAATTGTGCTTCGTGCAACATAATTCTGGGTGCCATTTACAAACCATAAGTGCTAATGACTCCATTCCTTTTTGTGGTTGTAGGGGCTGTTGATTGAAGTACATTAAAACAAACCTGATCTCTCTAGGACATTCAGAAGCCAAGTTATAAGCCCACAAATGTGTAACTGGACTACTTCTTTAAATTGACACCAGATCCGGCGACCTTTGGGACATGGTTTGACCCCCTTAGGAAAGTGCTATCATCATGAAACGTTCAGATCACTTACAACTCAATAGATTCTACCTTCCTGTAACATTTCAGCCTGATTGGACCTTGTTTTCACACAAATGAACCCAGAATGATGTGAAATTGTGCTTCGTGCAAAATAATTCTGGGTGCAATTTAAAAACCATAAGTGCTAATGACTCCATTCCTTTTTGAGGTTGTAGGGGCTGTTAATTTGAGTACTCTAAAACAAACCTGACCTCTCTAGGACATTCGTAACCCAAGTTATAAGCCCTCAAAGGTGTAACTGGACTACTTCTTTAAAGTGACACCAGGCCCGGTGACCTTTGGGACATGGTTTGACCCCCTTAGGAAAGTGCTATAATCCTGAAACGTTCAGATCACTTACAACTCAATAGATTCTACCTTCCTGTAACGTTTCAGCCTGATTGGACCTTGTTTTCACACAAATGAACCCAGAATGATGTGAAATTGTGCTTAGTGCAGCTAAATTCTGGGTGCCATTTACAAACCAAAGTGCTAATGACTCCATTCCTTTTTGTGGTTGTAGGGGCTGTTGATTGGAGTACACTAAAACAAACCTGATCTCTCTAGGACATTCAGAAGCCAAGTTATAAGCCCACAAATGTGTAACTGGACTACTTCTTTAAATTGACACCAGATCCGGTGACCTTTGGGACATGGTTTGACCCCCTTAGGAAAGTGCTATCATCATGAAACGTTCAGATCACTTACAACTAAATAGATTCTACCTTCCTGTAACGTTTCAGCCTGATTGGACCTTGTTTTCACACAAATGAACCCAGAATAATGTGAAATTGTGCTTCGTGCAACATAATTCTGGGTGCCATTTAAAAACCATAAGTGCTAATGACTCCATTCCTTTTTGTGGTTGTAGGGGCTGTTGATTGGAGTATACTAAAACAAACCTGAACTCTCTAGGACATTCAGAAGCCAAGTTATAAGCCCACAAAGGTGTAACTGGACTACTTCTTTAAATTGACACCAGATCCGGTGACCTTTGGGACATGGTTTGACCCCCTTAGGAAAGTGTTATCATCATGAAACGTTCAGATCACTTACAACTCAATAGATTCTACCTTCCTGTAACATTTCAGCCTGATTGGGCCTTGTTTTCACACAAATGGACCCAGAATGATGTGAAATTGTGCTTCGGGCAACATAATTCTGGGTGCCATTTAAAAACCATAAGTGCTAATGACTCCATTCCTTTTTGAGGTCTTAGGGGCTGTTGATTGGAGTACACTAAAACAAACCTGATCTCTCTAGGACATTCAGAAGCCAAGTTATAAGCCCACAAAGGTGTAACTGGACTACTTCTTTAAATTGACACCAGATCCGGTGACCTTTGGGACATGGTTTGACCCCCTTAGGAAAGTGCTATCATCATGAAACGTTCAGATCACTTACAACTCAATAGATTCTACCTTCCTGTAACGTTTCAGCCTGATTGGACCTTGTTTTCACACAAATGGACCCAGAATGATGTGAAATTGTGCTTCGTGCAACATAATTCTGGGTGCCATTTACAAACCATAAGTGCTAATGATTCCATTCCTTTTTGTGGTTGTAGGGGCTGTTGATTGGAGTACACTAAAACAAACCTGACCTCTCTAGGACATTCAGAAGCCAAGTTATAAGCCCACAAAGGTGTAACTGGACTACTTTTTTAAAGTGACTCCAAGGCCCGGTGACCTTTGTGACATGGTTTTACCCCATATAGGAATGTGCAATCATCTTGAAACGTTCAGATCACTTACAACTCAATAGATTCTACCTTCTTGTAGCGTTTCAGCCTCATTGGACCTTGTTTTCAAACAAATGGACCCAGAATGATGTGAATTTGTGCTTCGTGCAACATAATTCTGGGTGCCATTTACAAACCATAAGTGCTAATGACTCCATTCCTTTTTGTGGTTGTAGGGGCTGTTGATTGGAGTACATTAAAACAAACCTGATCTCTCTAGGACATTCAGAAGCCAAGTTATAAGCCCACAAATGTGTAACTGGACTACTTCTTTAAATTGACACCAGATCCGGCGACCTTTGGGACATGGTTTGACCCCCTTAGGAAAGTGCTATCATCATGAAACGTTCAGATCACTTACAACTCAATAGATTCTACCTTCCTGTAACATTTCAGCCTGATTGGACCTTGTTTTCAAACAAATGAACCCAGAATGATGTGAAATTGTGCTTCGTCCAACATAATTTTGGGTGCCATTTACAAACCATAAGTGCTAATGACTCCATTCCTTTTTGTGGTTGTAGGGGCTGTTGATTGGAGTACACTAAAACAAACCTAACCTCTCTAGGACATTCAGAAGCCAAGTTATAAGCCCACAAAGGTGTAACTGGACTACTTCTTTAAAGTGACACCAGGCCCGGTGACCTTTGGGACATGGTTTTACCCCCTATAGGAATGTGCGATCATCTTGAAACATTCATATCACTTACAACTCAATAGATTCTACCTTCTTGTAGCGTTTCAGCCTGATTGGACCTTGTTTTCACACAAATGGACCCAGAATGATGTGAAATTGTGCTTCGTGCAACATAATTCTGGGTGCCATTTACAAACCATAAGTGCTAATGACTCCATTCCTTTTTGTGGTTGTAGGGGCTGTTGATTGGAGTACATTAAAACAAACCTGATCTCTCTAGGACATTCAGAAGCCAAGTTATAAGCCCACAAATGTGTAACTGGACTACTTCTTTAAAATGACACCAGATCCGGCGACCTTTGGGACATGGTTTGACCCCCTTAGGAAAGTGCTATCATCATGAAACGTTCAGATCACTTACAACTCAATAGATTCTACCTTCCTGTAACATTTCAGCCTGATTGGACCTTGTTTTCACACAAATGAACCCAGAATGATGTGAAATTGTGCTTCGTGTAAAATAATTCTGGGTGCAATTTAAAAACCATAAGTGCTAATGACTCCATTCCTTTTTGAGGTTGTAGGGGCTGTTGATTGGAGTACATTAAACGAAACCTGATCTCTCTAGGACATTCAGAAGCCAAGTTATAAGCCCTCAAAGGTATAACTGGACTACTTCTTTAAAGTGACACCAGGCCCGGTGACTTTTGGGACATGGTTTGACCCCCTTAGGAAAGTGCTATAATCCTGAAACTTTCAGATCACTTACAACTCAATAGATTCTACCTTCCTGTAACGTTTCAGCCTGATTGGACCTTGTTTTCACACAAATGGACCCAGAATGATGTGAAATTGTGCTTCGTGCAACATAATTCTGGGTGCCATTTACAAACCATAAGTGCTAATGACTCCATTCCTTTTTGTGGTTGTAGGGGCTGTTGATTGGAGTACATTAAAACAAACCTGATCTCTCTAGGACATTCAGAAGCCAAGTTATAAGCCCACAAATGTGTAACTGGACTACTTCTTTAAATTGACACCAGATCCGGCGACCTTTGGGACATGGTTTGACCCCCTTAGGAAAGTGCTATCATCATGAAACGTTCAGATCACTTACAACTCAATAGATTCTACCTTCCTGTAACATTTCAGCCTGATTGGACCTTGTTTTCACACAAATGAACCCAGAATGATGTGAAATTGTGCTTCGTGCAAAATAATTCTGGGTGCAATTTAAAAACCATAAGTGCTAATGACTCCATTCCTTTTTGAGGTTGTAGGGGCTGTTGATTGGAGTACATCAAACGAAACCTGATCTCTCTAGGACATTCAGAAGCCAAGTTATAAGCCCTCAAAGGTGTAACTGGACTACTTCTTTAAAGTGACACCAGGCCCGGTGACCTTTGGGACATGGTTTGACCCCCTTAGGAAAGTGCTATAATCCTGAAACTTTCAGATCACTTACAACTCAATAGATTCTACCTTCCTGTAACGTTTCAGCCTGATTGGACCTTGTTTTCACACAAATGAACCCAGAATGATGTGAAATTGTGCTTAGTGCAGCATAATTCTGGGTGCCATTTACAAACCTTAAGTGCTAATGACTCCATTTCTTTTTGTGGTTGTAGGGGCTGTTGATTGGAGTACACTAAAACAAACCTGATCTCTCTAGGACATTCAGAAGCCAAGTTATAAGCCCACAAATGTGTAACTGGACTATTTCTTTAAATTGACACCAGATCCGGTGACCTTTGGGACATGGTTTGACCCACTTAGGAAAGTGCTATCATCATGAAACGTTCAGATCACTTACAACTAAATAGATTCTACCTTCCTGTAACGTTTCAGCCTGATTGGACCTTGTTTTCACACAAATGATCCCAGAATGATGTGAAATTGTGCTTCGTGCAACATAATTCTGGGTGCAATTTAAAAACCATAAGTGCTAATGACTCCATTCCTTTTTGAGGTTGTAGGGGCTGTTGATTGGAGTACATCAAACGAAACCTGATCTCTCTAGGACATTCAGAAGCCAAGTTATAAGCCCACAAATGTGTAACTGGACTACTTCTTTAAATTGACACCAGATCCGGCGACCTTTGGGACATGGTTTGACCCCCTTAGGAAAGTGCTATAATCCTGAAACTTTCAGATCACTTACAACTCAATAGATTCTACCTTCCTGTAACGTTTCAGCCTGATTGGACCTTGTTTTCACACAAATGAACCCAGAATGATGTGAAATTGTGCTTAGTGCAGCATAATTCTGGGTGCCATTTACAAACCTTAAGTGCTAATGACTCCATTTCTTTTTGTGGTTGTAGGGGCTGTTGATTGGAGTACACTAAAAGAAACCTGATCTCTCTAGGACATTCAGAAGCCAAGTTATAAGCCCACAAATGTGTAACTGGACTATTTCTTTAAATTGACACCAGATCCGGTGACCTTTGGGACATGGTTTGACCCACTTAGGAAAGTGCTATCATCATGAAACGTTCAGATCACTTACAACTAAATAGATTCTACCTTCCTGTAACGTTTCAGCCTGATTGGACCTTGTTTTCACACAAATGATCCCAGAATGATGTGAAATTGTGCTTCGTGCAACATAATTCTGGGTGCCATTTAAAAACCATAAGTGCTAATGACTCCATTCCTTTTTGTGGTTGTAGGGGCTGTTGATTGGAGTATACTAAAACAAACCTGATCTCTCTAGGACATTCAGAAGCCAAGTTATAAGCCCTCAAAGGTGTAACTGGACTACTCTTTAAATTGACACCAGATCCGGTGACCTTTGGGACATGGTTTGACCCCCTTAGGAAAGTGTTATCATCATGAAACATTCAGATCACTTACAACTCAATAGATTCTACCTTCCTGTAACATTTCAGCCTGATTGGACCTTGTTTTCACACAAATGGACCCAGAATGATGTGAATTTGTGCTTCGTGCAACATAATTCTGGGTGCCATTTACAAACCATAAGTGCTAATGACTCCAATCCTTTTTGTGGTTGTAGGGGCTGTTGATTGGAGTACACTAAAACAAACCTGATCTCTCAAGGACATTCAGAAGCCAAGTTATAAGCCCACAAATGTGTAACTGGACTACTTCTTTAAATTGACACCAGACCCGGTGACCTTTGGGACATTGTTTGACCCCCTTAGGAAAGTGCTATCATCATGAAACGTTCAGATCACTTACAACTCAATAGATTCTACCTTCCTGTAAGATTTCAGCCTGATTGGACCTTGTTTTCACACAAATGAACCCAGAATGATGTGAAATTGTGCTTCGTGCAACATAATTCTGGGTGCCATTTAAAAGCCATAAGTGCTAATGACTCCATTCCTTTTTGTGGTTGTAGGGGTTGTTGATTGGAGTATACTAAAACAAACCTGATCTCTCTGGGACATTCAGAAGCCAAGTTATAAGCCCACAAAGGTGTAACTGGACTACTTCTTTAAAGTGACACCAGGCCCGGTGACCTTTGGGACAAGGTTTTACCCCCTATAGGAAAGTGCGATCATCTTGAAACGTTCAGATCACTTACAACTCAATAGATTCTACCTTCTTGTAGCGTTTCAGCCTGATTGGACCTTGTTTTCACACAAATGGACCCAGAATGATGTGAAATTGTGCTTCGTGCAACATAATTCTGGGTGCCATTTACAAACCATAAGTGCTAATGACTCCATTCCTTTTTGTGGTTGTAGGGGCTGTTGATTGAAGTACATTAAAACAAACCTGATCTCTCTAGGACATTCAGAAGCCAAGTTATAAGCCCACAAATGTGTAACTGGACTACTTCTTTAAATTGACACCAGATCCGGCGACCTTTGGGACATGGTTTGACCCCCTTAGGAAAGTGCTATCATCATGAAACGTTCAGATCACTTACAACTCAATAGATTCTACCTTCCTGTAACATTTCAGCCTGATTGGACCTTGTTTTCACACAAATGAACCCAGAATGATGTGAAATTGTGCTTCGTGCAAAATAATTCTGGGTGCAATTTAAAAACCATAAGTGCTAATGACTCCATTCCTTTTTGAGGTTGTAGGGGCTGTTAATTTGAGTACTCTAAAACAAACCTGACCTCTCTAGGACATTCGTAACCCAAGTTATAAGCCCTCAAAGGTGTAACTGGACTACTTCTTTAAAGTGACACCAGGCCCGGTGACCTTTGGGACATGGTTTGACCCCCTTAGGAAAGTGCTATAATCCTGAAACGTTCAGATCACTTACAACTCAATAGATTCTACCTTCCTGTAACGTTTCAGCCTGATTGGACCTTGTTTTCACACAAATGAACCCAGAATGATGTGAAATTGTGCTTAGTGCAGCTAAATTCTGGGTGCCATTTACAAACCAAAGTGCTAATGACTCCATTCCTTTTTGTGGTTGTAGGGGCTGTTGATTGGAGTACACTAAAACAAACCTGATCTCTCTAGGACATTCAGAAGCCAAGTTATAAGCCCACAAATGTGTAACTGGACTACTTCTTTAAATTGACACCAGATCCGGTGACCTTTGGGACATGGTTTGACCCCCTTAGGAAAGTGCTATCATCATGAAACGTTCAGATCACTTACAACTAAATAGATTCTACCTTCCTGTAACGTTTCAGCCTGATTGGACCTTGTTTTCACACAAATGAACCCAGAATAATGTGAAATTGTGCTTCGTGCAACATAATTCTGGGTGCCATTTAAAAACCATAAGTGCTAATGACTCCATTCCTTTTTGTGGTTGTAGGGGCTGTTGATTGGAGTATACTAAAACAAACCTGAACTCTCTAGGACATTCAGAAGCCAAGTTATAAGCCCACAAAGGTGTAACTGGACTACTTCTTTAAATTGACACCAGATCCGGTGACCTTTGGGACATGGTTTGACCCCCTTAGGAAAGTGTTATCATCATGAAACGTTCAGATCACTTACAACTCAATAGATTCTACCTTCCTGTAACATTTCAGCCTGATTGGGCCTTGTTTTCACACAAATGGACCCAGAATGATGTGAAATTGTGCTTCGGGCAACATAATTCTGGGTGCCATTTAAAAACCATAAGTGCTAATGACTCCATTCCTTTTTGAGGTCTTAGGGGCTGTTGATTGGAGTACACTAAAACAAACCTGATCTCTCTAGGACATTCAGAAGCCAAGTTATAAGCCCACAAAGGTGTAACTGGACTACTTCTTTAAATTGACACCAGATCCGGTGACCTTTGGGACATGGTTTGACCCCCTTAGGAAAGTGCTATCATCATGAAACGTTCAGATCACTTACAACTCAATAGATTCTACCTTCCTGTAACGTTTCAGCCTGATTGGACCTTGTTTTCACACAAATGGACCCAGAATGATGTGAAATTGTGCTTCGTGCAACATAATTCTGGGTGCCATTTACAAACCATAAGTGCTAATGATTCCATTCCTTTTTGTGGTTGTAGGGGCTGTTGATTGGAGTACACTAAAACAAACCTGACCTCTCTAGGACATTCAGAAGCCAAGTTATAAGCCCACAAAGGTGTAACTGGACTACTTTTTTAAAGTGACTCCAAGGCCCGGTGACCTTTGTGACATGGTTTTACCCCATATAGGAATGTGCAATCATCTTGAAACGTTCAGATCACTTACAACTCAATAGATTCTACCTTCTTGTAGCGTTTCAGCCTCATTGGACCTTGTTTTCAAACAAATGGACCCAGAATGATGTGAATTTGTGCTTCGTGCAACATAATTCTGGGTGCCATTTACAAACCATAAGTGCTAATGACTCCATTCCTTTTTGTGGTTGTAGGGGCTGTTGATTGGAGTACATTAAAACAAACCTGATCTCTCTAGGACATTCAGAAGCCAAGTTATAAGCCCACAAATGTGTAACTGGACTACTTCTTTAAATTGACACCAGATCCGGCGACCTTTGGGACATGGTTTGACCCCCTTAGGAAAGTGCTATCATCATGAAACGTTCAGATCACTTACAACTCAATAGATTCTACCTTCCTGTAACATTTCAGCCTGATTGGACCTTGTTTTCAAACAAATGAACCCAGAATGATGTGAAATTGTGCTTCGTCCAACATAATTTTGGGTGCCATTTACAAACCATAAGTGCTAATGACTCCATTCCTTTTTGTGGTTGTAGGGGCTGTTGATTGGAGTACACTAAAACAAACCTAACCTCTCTAGGACATTCAGAAGCCAAGTTATAAGCCCACAAAGGTGTAACTGGACTACTTCTTTAAAGTGACACCAGGCCCGGTGACCTTTGGGACATGGTTTTACCCCCTATAGGAATGTGCGATCATCTTGAAACATTCATATCACTTACAACTCAATAGATTCTACCTTCTTGTAGCGTTTCAGCCTGATTGGACCTTGTTTTCACACAAATGGACCCAGAATGATGTGAAATTGTGCTTCGTGCAACATAATTCTGGGTGCCATTTACAAACCATAAGTGCTAATGACTCCATTCCTTTTTGTGGTTGTAGGGGCTGTTGATTGGAGTACATTAAAACAAACCTGATCTCTCTAGGACATTCAGAAGCCAAGTTATAAGCCCACAAATGTGTAACTGGACTACTTCTTTAAAATGACACCAGATCCGGCGACCTTTGGGACATGGTTTGACCCCCTTAGGAAAGTGCTATCATCATGAAACGTTCAGATCACTTACAACTCAATAGATTCTACCTTCCTGTAACATTTCAGCCTGATTGGACCTTGTTTTCACACAAATGAACCCAGAATGATGTGAAATTGTGCTTCGTGTAAAATAATTCTGGGTGCAATTTAAAAACCATAAGTGCTAATGACTCCATTCCTTTTTGAGGTTGTAGGGGCTGTTGATTGGAGTACATTAAACGAAACCTGATCTCTCTAGGACATTCAGAAGCCAAGTTATAAGCCCTCAAAGGTATAACTGGACTACTTCTTTAAAGTGACACCAGGCCCGGTGACTTTTGGGACATGGTTTGACCCCCTTAGGAAAGTGCTATAATCCTGAAACTTTCAGATCACTTACAACTCAATAGATTCTACCTTCCTGTAACGTTTCAGCCTGATTGGACCTTGTTTTCACACAAATGGACCCAGAATGATGTGAAATTGTGCTTCGTGCAACATAATTCTGGGTGCCATTTACAAACCATAAGTGCTAATGACTCCATTCCTTTTTGTGGTTGTAGGGGCTGTTGATTGGAGTACATTAAAACAAACCTGATCTCTCTAGGACATTCAGAAGCCAAGTTATAAGCCCACAAATGTGTAACTGGACTACTTCTTTAAATTGACACCAGATCCGGCGACCTTTGGGACATGGTTTGACCCCCTTAGGAAAGTGCTATCATCATGAAACGTTCAGATCACTTACAACTCAATAGATTCTACCTTCCTGTAACATTTCAGCCTGATTGGACCTTGTTTTCACACAAATGAACCCAGAATGATGTGAAATTGTGCTTCGTGCAAAATAATTCTGGGTGCAATTTAAAAACCATAAGTGCTAATGACTCCATTCCTTTTTGAGGTTGTAGGGGCTGTTGATTGGAGTACATCAAACGAAACCTGATCTCTCTAGGACATTCAGAAGCCAAGTTATAAGCCCTCAAAGGTGTAACTGGACTACTTCTTTAAAGTGACACCAGGCCCGGTGACCTTTGGGACATGGTTTGACCCCCTTAGGAAAGTGCTATAATCCTGAAACTTTCAGATCACTTACAACTCAATAGATTCTACCTTCCTGTAACGTTTCAGCCTGATTGGACCTTGTTTTCACACAAATGAACCCAGAATGATGTGAAATTGTGCTTAGTGCAGCATAATTCTGGGTGCCATTTACAAACCTTAAGTGCTAATGACTCCATTTCTTTTTGTGGTTGTAGGGGCTGTTGATTGGAGTACACTAAAACAAACCTGATCTCTCTAGGACATTCAGAAGCCAAGTTATAAGCCCACAAATGTGTAACTGGACTATTTCTTTAAATTGACACCAGATCCGGTGACCTTTGGGACATGGTTTGACCCACTTAGGAAAGTGCTATCATCATGAAACGTTCAGATCACTTACAACTAAATAGATTCTACCTTCCTGTAACGTTTCAGCCTGATTGGACCTTGTTTTCACACAAATGATCCCAGAATGATGTGAAATTGTGCTTCGTGCAACATAATTCTGGGTGCAATTTAAAAACCATAAGTGCTAATGACTCCATTCCTTTTTGAGGTTGTAGGGGCTGTTGATTGGAGTACATCAAACGAAACCTGATCTCTCTAGGACATTCAGAAGCCAAGTTATAAGCCCACAAATGTGTAACTGGACTACTTCTTTAAATTGACACCAGATCCGGCGACCTTTGGGACATGGTTTGACCCCCTTAGGAAAGTGCTATAATCCTGAAACTTTCAGATCACTTACAACTCAATAGATTCTACCTTCCTGTAACGTTTCAGCCTGATTGGACCTTGTTTTCACACAAATGAACCCAGAATGATGTGAAATTGTGCTTAGTGCAGCATAATTCTGGGTGCCATTTACAAACCTTAAGTGCTAATGACTCCATTTCTTTTTGTGGTTGTAGGGGCTGTTGATTGGAGTACACTAAAAGAAACCTGATCTCTCTAGGACATTCAGAAGCCAAGTTATAAGCCCACAAATGTGTAACTGGACTATTTCTTTAAATTGACACCAGATCCGGTGACCTTTGGGACATGGTTTGACCCACTTAGGAAAGTGCTATCATCATGAAACGTTCAGATCACTTACAACTAAATAGATTCTACCTTCCTGTAACGTTTCAGCCTGATTGGACCTTGTTTTCACACAAATGATCCCAGAATGATGTGAAATTGTGCTTCGTGCAACATAATTCTGGGTGCCATTTAAAAACCATAAGTGCTAATGACTCCATTCCTTTTTGTGGTTGTAGGGGCTGTTGATTGGAGTATACTAAAACAAACCTGATCTCTCTAGGACATTCAGAAGCCAAGTTATAAGCCCTCAAAGGTGTAACTGGACTACTCTTTAAATTGACACCAGATCCGGTGACCTTTGGGACATGGTTTGACCCCCTTAGGAAAGTGTTATCATCATGAAACATTCAGATCACTTACAACTCAATAGATTCTACCTTCCTGTAACATTTCAGCCTGATTGGACCTTGTTTTCACACAAATGGACCCAGAATGATGTGAATTTGTGCTTCGTGCAACATAATTCTGGGTGCCATTTACAAACCATAAGTGCTAATGACTCCAATCCTTTTTGTGGTTGTAGGGGCTGTTGATTGGAGTACACTAAAACAAACCTGATCTCTCAAGGACATTCAGAAGCCAAGTTATAAGCCCACAAATGTGTAACTGGACTACTTCTTTAAATTGACACCAGACCCGGTGACCTTTGGGACATTGTTTGACCCCCTTAGGAAAGTGCTATCATCATGAAACGTTCAGATCACTTACAACTCAATAGATTCTACCTTCCTGTAAGATTTCAGCCTGATTGGACCTTGTTTTCACACAAATGAACCCAGAATGATGTGAAATTGTGCTTCGTGCAACATAATTCTGGGTGCCATTTAAAAGCCATAAGTGCTAATGACTCCATTCCTTTTTGTGGTTGTAGGGGTTGTTGATTGGAGTATACTAAAACAAACCTGATCTCTCTGGGACATTCAGAAGCCAAGTTATAAGCCCACAAAGGTGTAACTGGACTACTTCTTTAAATTGACACCAGATCCGGTGACCTTTGGGACATGGTTTGACCCCCTTAGGTAAGTGCTATCATCATGAAACGTTCAGATCACTTACAACTCAATAGATTCTACCTTCCTGTAACATTTCAGCCTGATTGGACCTTGTTTTCACACAAATGAACCCAGAATGATGTGAAATTGTTCTTCGTGCAACATAATTCTGGGTGCCATTTAAAAACCATAAGTGCTAATGACTCCATTCCTTTTTGAGGTTGTAGGGGATGTTGATTGGAGTACACTAAAACAAACCTGATCTCTCTAGGACATTCAGAAGCCAAGTTATAAGCCCACAAAGGTGTAACTGGACTACTTCTTTAAATTGACACCAGATCCGGTGACCTTTGGGACATGGTTTAACCCCCTTAGGAAAGTGCTATCATCATGAAACATTCAGATAGCTTACAACTCAATAGATTCTATCTTCCTGTAACGTTTCCGCCTGATTGGACCTTGTTTTCACACAAATGGACCCAGAATGATGTGAAATTGTGCTTCGTGCAACATAATTCTGGGTGCCATTTACAAACCATAAGTGCTAATGACTCCATTCCTTTTTGTGGTTGTAGGGGCTGTTGATTGGAGTACACTAAATCAAACCTGATCTCTCTAGGACATTCAGAAGCCAAGTTATAAGCCCACAAATGTGTAACTGGACTACTTCTTTAAATTGACACCAGATCCGGTGACCTTTGGGACATTGTTTGACCCCCTTAGGAAAGTGCGATCATCTTAAAACGTTCAGATCACTTACAACTCAATAGATTCTACCTTCTTGTAATGTTTCAGCCTGATTGGACCTTGTTTTCACACAAATGGACCCAGAATGATGTGAAATTGTGCTTCGTGCAACATAATTCTGGGTGCCATTTACAAACCATAAGTGCTAATGACTCCATTCCTTTTTTGTGGTTGTAGGTGCTGTTGATTGGAGAACACCAGAACAAACCTGACATCTCTAGGACATTCAGAAGCCAAGTTATAAGCCCACAAATGTGTAACTGGACTACTTCTTTAAATTGACACCAGATCTGGTGACCTTTGGGACATGGTTTGACCCCCTTAGGAAAGTGCTATCATCATGAAACGTTCAGATCACTTACAACTCAATAGATTCTACCTTCCTGTAACGTTTCAGCCTGATTGGACCTTGTTTTCACACAAATGAACCCAGAATAATATGAAATTGTGCTTCGTGCAAAATAATTCTGGGTGCAATTTCAAAACCATAAGTGCTAATGACTCCATTCCTTTTTGATGTTGTAGGGGCTGTTGATTGGAGTACATTAAAACAAACCTGATCTCTCTAGGACATTCAGAAGCCAAGTTATAAGCCCTCAAAGGTGTAACTGGACTACTTCTTTAAAGTGACACCAGATCCGGTGACCTTTGGGACATGGTTTAACCCCCTTAGGAAAGTGCTATCATCATGAAACGTTCAGATCACTTACAACTCAATAGATTCTACCTTCTTGTAATGTTTCAGCCTGATTGGACCTTGTTTTCACACAAATGGACCCAGAATGATGTGAAATTGTGCTTCGTGCAACATAATTCTGGGTGCCATTTACAAACCATAAGTGCTAATGACTCCATTCCTTTTTGTGGTTTTAGGGGCTGTTGATTGGAGTACACTAAAACAAACCTGATCTCTCTAGGACATTCAGAAGCCAAGTTATAAGCCCACAAATGTGTAACTGGACTACTTCTTTAAAGTGACACCAGGCCCGGTGACCTTTGGGACATGGTTTGACCCCCTATAGGAATCTGCGATCATCATGAAACGTTCAGATCACTTACAACTCAATAGATTCTACCTTCTTGTAACGTTTCAGCCTGATTGAACCTTGTTTTCACACAAATGGACCCAGAATGATGTGAAATTGTGCTTCGTGCAACATAATTCTGGGTGCCATTTACAAACCATAAGTGCTAATGACTCCATTCCTTTTTGTGGTTGTAGGGGCTGTTGGTTTGAGTACATTAAAAATAACCTGATCTCTCTAGGACATTCAGAAGCCAAGTTATAAGCCCACAAATGTGTAACTGGACTACTTCTTTAAATTGACACCAGATCCGGTGACCTTTGGGACATGGTTTGACCCCCTTAGGAAAGTGCTATCATCATGAAACGTTCAGATCACTTACAACTCAATAGATTCTACCTTCCTGTAACGTTTCAGCCTGATTGGACCTTGTTTTCACACAAATGAACCCAGAATGATGTGAAATTGTGCTTAGTGCAACATAATTCTGGGTGCCATTTACAAACCTTAAGTGCTAATGACTCCATTCCTTTTTGTGGTTGTAGGGGCATTTGATTGGAGTACATTAAAACAAAACTGATCTCTCTAGGACATTCAGAAGCCAAGTTATAAGCCCACAAATTTGTAACTGGACTACTACTTTAAATTTACACCAGATCTGGTGACCTTTGGGACATGGTTTGACCCCCTTAGGAAAGTGCTATCATCATGAAACGTTCAGATCACTTACAACTCAATAGATTCTACCTTCCTGTAACATTTCAGCCTGATTGGACCTTGTTTTCAAACAAATGAACCCAGAATGATGTGAAATTGTGCTTCGTGCAACATAATTTTGGGTGCCATTTACAAACCATAAGTGCTAATGACTCCATTCCTTTTTGTGGTTGTAGGGGCTGTTGATTGGAGTACACTAAAACAAACCTAACCTCTCTAGGACATTCAGAAGCCAAGTTATAAGCCCACAAAGGTGTAACTGGACTACTTCTTTAAAGTGACACCAGGCCCGGTGACCTTTGGGACATGGTTTTACCCCCTATAGGAATGTGCGATCATCTTGAAACGTTCAGATCACTTACAACTCAATAGATTCTACCTTCTTGTAGCGTTTCAGCCTGATTGGACCTTGTTTTCACACAAATGGACCCAGAATGATGTGAAATTGTGCTTCGTGCAACATAATTCTGGGTGCCATTTACAAACCATAAGTGCTAATGACTCCATTCATTTTTGTGGTTGTAGGGGCTGTTGATTGGAGTACATTAAAACAAACCTGATCTCTCTAGGACATTCAGAAGCCAAGTTATAAGCCCACAAATGTGTAACTGGACTACTTCTTTAAATTGACACCAGATCCGGCGACCTTTGGGACATGGTTTGACCCCCTTAGGAAAGTGCTATCATCATGAAACGTTCAGATCACTTACAACTCAATAGATTCTACCTTCCTGTAACATTTCAGCCTGATTGGACCTTGTTTTCACACAAATGAACCCAGAATTATGTGAAATTGTGCTTCGTGCAAAATAATTCTGGGTGCAATTTAAAAACCATAAGTGCTAATGACTCCATTCCTTTTTGAGGTTGTAGGGGCTGTTGATTGGAATACATTAAAAGAAACCTGATCTCTCTAGGACATTCAGAAGCCAAGTTATAAGCCCTCAAAGGTGTAACTGGACTACTTCTTTAAAGTGACACCAGGCCCGGTGACCTTTGGGACATGGTTTGACCCCCTTAGGAAAGTGCTATAATCCTGAAACGTTCAGATCACTTACAACTCAATAGATTCTACCTTCCTGTAACGTTTCAGCCTAATTGGACCTTGTTTTCACACAAATGAACCCAGAATGATGTGAAATTGTGCTTAGTGCAGCATAATTCTGGGTGCCATTTACAAACTTTAAGTGCTAATGACTCCATTCCTTTTTGTGGTTGTAGGGGCTGTTGATTGGAGTACACTAAAACAAACCTGATCTCTCTAGGACATTCAAAAGCCAAGTTATAAGCCCACAAATGTGTAACTGGACTACTTCTTTAAATTGACACCAGATCCGGCGACCTTTGGGACATGGTTTGACCCCCTTAGGAAAGTGCTATCATCATGAAACGTTCAGATCACTTACAACTCAATAGATTCTACCTTCCTGTAACATTTCAGCCTGATTGGACCTTGTTTTCACACAAATGAACCCAGAATGATGTGAAATTGTGCTTCGTGCAAAATAATTCTGGGCGCAATTTAAAAACCATAAGTGCTAATGACTCCATTCCTTTTTGAGGTTGTAGGGGCTGTTGATTGGAGTACATTAAAAGAAACCTGATCTCTCTAGGACATTCAGAAGCCAAGTTATAAGCCCTCAAAGGTGTAACTGGACTACTTCTTTAAAGTGACACCAGGCCCGGTGACCTTTGGGACATGGTTTGACCCCCTTAGGAAAGTGCTATAATCCTGAAACGTTCAGATCACTTACAACTCAATAGATTCTACCTTCCTGTAACATTTCAGCCTGATTGGACCTTGTTTTCACACAAATGAACCCAGAATGATGTGAAATTGTGCTTAGTGCAGCATAATTCTGGGTGCCATTTACAAACCTTAAGTGCTAATGACTCCATTCCTTTTTGTGGTTGTAGGGGCTGTTGATTGGAGTACACTAAAACAAACCTGATCTCTCTAGGACATTCAGAAGCCAAGTTATAAGCCCACAAATGTGTAACTGGACTACTTCTTTAAATTGACACCAGATCCGGTGAACTTTGGGACATGGTTTGACCCCCTTAGGAAAGTGCTATCATCATGAAACGTTCAGATCACTTACAACTAAATAGATTCTACCTTCCTGTAACGTTTCAGCCTGATTGGACCTTGTTTTCACACAAATGAACCCAGAATGATGTGAAATTGTGCTTCGTGCAACATAATTCTGGGTGCCATTTAAAAACCATAAGTGCTAATGACTCCATTCCTTTTTGTGGTTGTAGGGGCTGTTGATTGGAGTATACTAAAACAAACCTGATCTCTCTAGGACATTCAGAAGCCAAGTTATAAGCCCACAAAGGTGTAACTGGACTACTTCTTTAAATTGACACCAGATCCGGTGACCTTTGGGACATGGTTTGACCCCCTTAGGAAAGTGCTATCATCATGAAACGTTCATATCATTTACAACTCAATAGATTCTACCTTCCTGTAATGTTTCAGCCTGATTGGACCTTGTTTTCACACAAATGAACCCAGAATGGTGTGAAATTGTGCTTCGTGCAACATAATTCTGGGTGCCATTTACAAACCATAAGTACTAATGATTCCATTCCTTTTTGTGGTTGTAGGGGCTGTTGATTGGAGTACACTAAAACAAACCTGACCTCTCTAGGACATTCAGAAGCTAAGTTATAAGCCCACAAAGGTGTAACTGGCCTACTTTTTTAAAGTGACACCAGGCCCGGTGACCTTTGGGACATGGTTTTACCCCCTATAGGAATGTGCGATCATCTTGAAACGTTCAGATCACTTACAACTCAATAGATTCTACCTTCTTGTAGCGTTTCAGCCTGATTGGACCTTGTTTTCAAACAAATGGACCCAGAATGATGTGAATGTGTGCTTCGTGCAACATAATTCTGGGTGCCATTTACAAACCATAAGTGCTAATGACTCCATTCCTTTTTGTGATTGTAGGGGCTGTTGATTGGAGTACACTAAAACAAACCTGATCTCTCTAGGACATTCAGAAGCCAAGTTATAAGCCCACAAATGTGTAACTGGACTACTTCTTTAAATTGACACCAGATCCGGTGACCTTTGGGACATGGTTTGACCCCCATAGGAAAGTGCTATCATCATGAAACGTTCAGATCACTTACAACTCAATAGATTCTACCTTCCTGTAACGTTTCAGCCTGATTGGACCTTGTTTTCACACAAATGAACCCAGAATGATGTGAAATTGTGCTTCGTGCAACATAATTCTGGGTGCCATTTAAAAACCATAAGTGCTAATGACTCCATTCCTTTTTGAGGTTGTAGGGGCTGTTGATTGAAGTACACTAAAACAAACCTGATCTCTCTAGGACATTCAGAAGCCAAGTTATAAGCCCTCAAAGGTGTAACTGGACTACTTCTTTAAAGTGACACCAGGCCCGGTGCCCTTTGGGACATGGTTTGACCCCCTTAGGAAAGTGCTATCATCATGAAACGTTCAGATCAGTTACAACTCAATAGATTCTACCTTCCTGTAACATTTCAGCCTGATTGTACCTTGTTTTCACACAAATGAACCCAGAATGATGTGAAATTGTGCTTCGTGCAACATAATTCTGGGTGCCATTTACAAACCATAAGTGCTAATGACTCCATTCCTTTTTGTGGTTGTAGGGGCTGTTGATTGGAGTACACTAAAACAAACCTGATCTCTCTAGGACATTCAGAAGCCAAGTTATAAGCCCACAAATGTGTAACTGGACTACTTCTTCCCCGTGTGGGGATCTGGGCGGGGCCTTGGGGGTCGGGTCCTGACATGTATGCTGCCGGGAAGAAGGCAGGAACACTCAGCAGTGCCTGGCCCGGGTTCGGGGGCCTCAGGTAGACCTTGGCTCCTCTGCCGTTCCATCACAGGGGAGGGGGAGGTCCAGGACGGGGAGGACCAAACCTTACCTGGATGTCCCATGTCTTATATATTCTGGAAGTTGTGCAAATGCAGGGGTGGGTATAGATATTCTGCTGGGATGGGGCTGGGTTGGTGCCCTCGGACTCCGTGAGGCACTGTAATGCTGCTGCTTTGGGCCCTGGCAGGATGGGCTGGGGTCTCCATGCCCTGGGTGGCAGTTTGACAACAGAGGTGCCTATTGGGGCCAGTAGGGGAGCTGGCTCCCTGGAGGGCTAAGCCCAACCAGCCATTCCTCCCCATCCCCGCATATTTCTCTCCTCCTGCTCCCTCACATCATCACACAAACATACACATAGGACCTTGGGGGGTGGGCAAGTCAGGGAGTGCGGGTATGGACCCCATTTCCGCATTCCTGTGGCAACCTGCCCCCCAATTTTATTTGCACCTTATACACTTCCACTGACGACATTCCACACAAACACACACTTAGGGCCTTGGGAGTGAGCACATTCAACGGCATTTGGCAGGGGGATATTTCAGCCTCCTTCCGAGTGCCGGTGCCCACTTCCAATTTTAAACCGCACTTAGACACTGATGGCTGAGGGTGTAAGTGGGGTGGTGCGGTGGCATCAGCTGACATATGCCGGATGATGCCCGCACTGCCCACTCACCACAGCCATGGAATACACCTCATGATCACACAACACTATATTGGAGCAGGTGGAGGGAGACTAGGGGTCTTAGCCACCTCTGTTGTTGCTAGGCTTCCTGGGGCTGGAGGCTAGGAGGGAGATCTGGCCGTCTGGTTGGGGTCTGGGGTGGTGGGTTGCTGTGCTCAGCGTTGGGCGGGGGAGCCTGCTCATCAGCACCCCAGCAGAAAGGGTCAAACTCTGGTTACCGGTGATGGTTGTACCCCATGTGCAGCAGTACCGGGACCAGAGTTAATAGGGTGTGTATGGGGAGCATGAGTGAGTGTCCGGCGTGCATTTTTGTAAGTCTTGGGTTGTATGTGCATGTGTGAGCATGAGGGAGGGAGTGTGTGACTGTGTTTGTGTATGACTGTATATGTCAGGTGGGGCCTTTGGGTCCTCCCCTCTCCTGGAACTTCTCTTGATTATATAGATCTTTGTCCCCCCTCCCCCTGCCACACCTGGTGTGGGGGCTTGTGCCATGGTCTGACTGAGTGTTCGTGGCAACCGGGTCTGGGGGTTTAAGATTTTGGCATCTGCCTGATAGATCCCGGTGGCTGCCTGGTGGGGTCTGGGTCCCTGGGCTCTGCTGGGTCCCCGGCGGGGGTGGTCACCCCTGGGTCCCGGGTCGCTGGGTCCCGGGCTCGGCCGGCTAGTGGGTGGGAGGCTGCGGGCGGGCTTGTGGGCTTGCCGCTGATATCTCCAGGGACTCTGCCGGCTGCTGGTTGTGGCCCCCCGGGGCGATCCTCTGTGCCTCTCGAGGGGGGCGGGGGCCTTTCTGGTTGCAGTCTCCTTGGGGTTCCTGCATTCTGGGGCAACGCCTGGATCTCTGGGACTTGGAGCTCCCCCCGTCTCCTGCACATCTTTGGGGGGCGGATTTGTGGTCCCTCACACTCTCTGTTGGACGCTCCTATAGAGAAACCTTAAATAAACAAGCGCGTGTACACACACAGGTGCTCACATGGTGCTCTCAAAAGTATGGGCTTGGGCACGTTCAACACATGTCTTAAGACTATGGGGGGCACTTAATGCATTGTGATTTATTATCGTGATTCTTCAGTTAAGCAATGTTGATTATGTGTATGTATGTATATATATATATATGTATGTATGTATATATATATATATATATATATATATATATATATATAGATAGATAGATATGTATATATATATATATATATATATATATATATATATATATATATATATATGTATATGTGTGTATGTGTATGTGTATGTATGTATATATATATGTGTATATGTATGTGTATATATATGTATATATATATAGTTTTTTTTTGTTTTTTTTTCATCAAGTTGACGCAGTGATAGGTAGATCTTGTTGTATTGTTGTTGTGCATCTTTTTTGTGTCCTTTTGTTTTTTTTTTGTCTTTTTCTGCAGGTTTAGAAGCAGACTCTTGTTCATTGTTTATTTTTGTGGACCCCCCCCCCCCCCCCCCCTCTCTCGCCACCTTTTCTCTTCCTTTCTCTTTCACCTCTGTCTCCGTGTCTGGTCGGAATTACAAAGCATTCAACAACAATAACAATAAAGTTTTAAGTATCAGGCGTGACATTAAAAGCAAACGCTTTGATGCTCCACCTGAGAATAAATCTGTAAGGCTTGTCACCAGCATTCAGACATCAATTCTGCTTGCTTCACAGCAAGACAGGACACGGTAAAAAAAAAAAAAAAAAAAAAAAACAATAGATTCTACCTTCTTGTAGCATTTCAGCCTGATTGAACCTTGTTTTCACACAAATGGACTCAGAATGATGTGAAATTGTGCTTCGTGCAACATAATTCTGGGTGCCATTTACAAACCATAAGGGCTAATGACTCCATTCCTTTTTGTGGTTGTAGGGGCTGTTGATTGGAGTACACTAAAACA
The DNA here is from genome assembly GCF_043380555.1 of Nothobranchius furzeri. Classification (NCBI taxonomy): domain Eukaryota; kingdom Metazoa; phylum Chordata; class Actinopteri; order Cyprinodontiformes; family Nothobranchiidae; genus Nothobranchius; species Nothobranchius furzeri. The sequence goes on from NC_091750.1 coordinate 1,991,862, forward strand.
AACCTGATCTCTCTAGGACATTCAGAAGCCAAGTTATAAGCCCACAAATGTGTAACTGGACTACTTCTTTAAATTGACACCAGATCCGGTGACCTTTGGGACATGGTTTGACCCCCTTAGGTTAGTGCTATCATCATGAAACGTTCAAATCACTTACAACTCAATAGATTCTACCTTCTTGTAGTGTTTCAGCCTGATTGGACCTTGTTTTCACACAAATGGACCCAGAATGATGTGAAATTGTGCTTCGTGCAACATAATTCTGGGTGCCATTTACAAACCTTAAGTGCTAATGACTCCATTCCTTTTTGTGGTTGTAGGGGCTGTTGATTGGAGTACACTAAAACAAACCTGATCTCTCTAGGACATTCAGAAGCCAAGTTATAAGCCCACAAATGTGTAACTGGACTACTTCTTTAAATTGACACCAGATCCGGTGACCTTTGGGACATGGTTTGACCCCCTTAGGAAAGTGCTATCATCATGAAACGTTCAGATCACTTACAACTCAATAGATTCTACCTTCCTGTAACCTTTCAGCCTGATTGGACCTTGTTTTCACACAAATGAACCCAGAATGATGTGAAATTGTGCTTCGTGCAACATAATTCTGGGTGCCATTTACAAACCATAAGTGCTAATGACTCCATTCCTTTTTGTGGTTGTAGGGGCTGTTGATTGGAGTACACTAAAACAAACCTAACCTCTCTAGGACATTCAGAAGCCAAGTTATAAGCCCACAAAGGTGTAACTGGACTACTTCTTTAAAGTGACACCAGGCCCGGTGACCTTTGGGACATGGTTTTACCCCCTATAGGAATGTGCGATCATCTTGAAACGTTCAGATCACTTACAACTCAATAGATTCTACCTTCTTGTAGCGTTTCAGCCTGATTGGACCTTGTTTTCACACAAATGGACCCAGAATGATGTGAAATTCGCCTTTCTGCGTGGAGTTGCGTGTTCTCCCCATGCATGCATGGGTTTTCTCCGGGTACTCCGGTTTCCCCCACAGATCACAACATGCCCTATAGGTTAAAAAAAATAATTGTAAGTCGCTTTGGGTAAAAGCATCTGCTAAGCACATAAACATAAACATAAACATAAATTGTGCTTCGTGCAACATAATTCTGGGTGCCATTTACAAACCATAAGTGCTAATGACTCCATTCCTTTTTGTGGTTGTAGGGGCTGTTGATTGGAGTACACTAAAACAAACCTAACCTCTCTAGGACATTCAGAAGCCAAGTTATAAGCCCACAAATGTGTAACTGGACTACTTCTTTAAAGTGACACCAGGCCCGGTGACCTTTGGGACATGGTTTTACCCCCTATAGGAATGTGCGATCATCTTGAAACGTTCAGATCACTTACAACTCAATAGATTCTACCTTCTTGTAGCGTTTCAGCCTGATTGGACCTTGTTTTCACACAAATGGACCCAGAATTATGTGAAATTCGCCTTTCTGCGTGGAGTTGCGTGTTCTCCCCATGCATGCATGGGTTTTCTCCGGGTACTCCGGTTTCCCCCACAGATCACAACATGCCCTATAGGTTAAAAAAAATAATTGTAAGTCGCTTTGGGTAAAAGCGTCTGCTAAGCACATAAACATAAACATAAACATAAACATAAATTGTGCTTCGTGCAACATAATTCTGGGTGCCATTTACAAACCTTAAGTGCTAATGACTCCATTCCTTTTTGTGGTTGTAGGGGCTGTTGATTGGAGTACACTAAAACAAACCTGATCTCTCTAGGACATTCAGAAGCCAAGTTATAAGACCACAAAGGTGTAACTGGACTACTTCTTTAAATTGACACCAGACTCGGTGACCTTTGGGACATGGTTTGACCCCCTTAGGAAAGTGCTATCATCATGAAACGTTCAGATCACTTACAACTCAATAGATTCTACCTTCCTGTAACGTTTCAGCCTGATTGGACCCGGTTTTCACACAAATGAACCCAGAATGATGTGAAATTGTGCTTCGTGCAACATAATTCTGGGAGCCATTTAAGAACCATAAGTGCTAATGACTCCATTCCTTTTTGAGGTGGTAGGGGATGTTTATTGAAGTACACTAAAACAAACCTGATCTCTCTAGGACATTCAGAAGCCAAGTTATAAGCCCACAAATGTGTAACTGGACTACTTCTTTAAATTGACACCAGATCCGGTGACCTTTGGGACATGGTTTGGCCCCCTTAGGAAAGTGCTATCATCATGTAACGTTCAGATCACTTACAAGTCAATAAATTCTACCTTCCTGTAAAGTTTCAGCCTGATTGGACCTTGTTTTCACACAAATGAACCCAGAATGATGTGAAATTGTGCTTCGTGCAACATAATTCTGGGTGCCATTTACAAACCATAAGTGCTAATGACTCCATTCCTTTTTGTGGTTGTAGGGGCTGTTGATTGGAGTACACTAAAACAAACCTAACCTCTCTAGGACATTCAGAAGCCAAGTTATAAGCCCACAAAGGTGTAACTGGACTACTTCTTTAAAGTGACACCAGGCCCGGTGACCTTTGGGACATGTTTTGACCCCCTTAGGAAAGAGCTATCATCATGAAACGTTCAGATCACTTACAACTCAATAGATTCTACCTTCCTGTAATGTTTCAGCCTGATTGGACCTTGTTTTCACACAAATGAACCCAGAATGATGTGAAATTGTGCTTTGTGCAACATAATTCTGGGTGCCATTTAAAAACCATAAGTGCTAATGACTCCATTCCTTTTTGTGCTTGTAGGGGCTGTTGATTGGAGTACACTAAAACAAACCTGATCTCTCTAGGACATTCAGAAGCCAAGTTATAAGCCCACAAATGTGTGCTATGGCAAGCCAAATGAGCATTTATTCTGATATCAGGATATCAGCCAGAATCGTCATGAACATGTAAGCCATTTCTGTCCACTAGTTAACTAGTTAGCCATGTTTGTGTCAACTAGTTAAATAGTGACAGCCTAAATGTCAACTAGTTAACTAGTAAGGCCTAAATTCTCTCTAGTTAACTAGTTAAAATGTTTCATATCTTACTAGTTAACTAGTATTGCTCAGTGTGTTCACTAGTTAACTAGTGGACAGATCAATGTCCACTAGTTAACTAGTTAAAACACATTTAGTTTTTACTAGTCAACTAGTAAGGTACAAAAACTCGTACTAGCTGACTACTGAATGTAAAAATCCCACTTGTTAACTTTGCCCAATTTGGCCAGCCGCTTGAGCATTAATTCTGATATCTTGTCAACAGGTCAACTAGTTAACTAGTGAGGGTCAAACTGTACACGCTAGTTAACTAGTGAACACATTTTGACCTTCACTAGTTAACTAGTTGACACAAAAATGGCTCATTAGTTAACTAGTAAAGGCCAAAATGCATACCAGTCAGCTAGTTGAAGGTATTTGTGTCTCACTAGTTAACTAGTCAGGGTCAAAATGAGCCCACCAGTTAACTAGTGGGAGACGGAAATGTTCACTAGTTAACTAGTGAACACATTTTGGCTTCACTAGTTAACTAGGTGACACAAAATGGCTCACTAGTTAACTAGTAAAGGCCAAAATGCATACCAGTCAGCTAGTTGACGGTTTTTGTGTCTCACTAGTTAACTAGTGATGGCCAAAATGTGCACACCAGTTAACTAGTGACAGAAGAAATGCCCACTAGTTGACTAGAGAACACATTTTGGCTTCCTAGTTAACTAGGTGACACAAAAATTGCTCACTAGTTAACTAGTAAGGGCTAAAATGCATACCAGTCAGCTAGTTGAAGGTTTTTGTGTCTCACTAGTTAACTAGTGACAGTTCAAAGTGTCCACATGTTCACTAGTGAAGGCAAAACTCCTAACTAGTTAAGTAGTTGGAGTAGGGCAGTGCCACTAGTTAACTAGTGAACCATTAATGACTCACTAGCTAGCTAGTTGATTGTAGCAGGCTCACTAGTTACCTAGTTGATGCATCCATTGTCCAAACTAGTTAACTAGTGAGGACATAAATGTATACTAGTAAACTAGTTCAAGCCTACATTCACACTAGCTAGCTAGTTGCACAGAATTCTAATTAGGAGGCAGAGAATTTCTCAAATTGAGGCTTTCTATTGGCTCACTATGTTAAAATAAAATATGTCAACCAATCACAGTGCGGAATTTTGCAAAATCCCACCCCAAACATTTGCATGCGGCACACAAGTTAACATGCTGGCCAGAGGAACCTCAGCTAGTAAACTAGTAGTGGCTTCAGTGTGACACTTACATGTCAACTTGTGAAGGCGGAACTGCTCTCTAGTTAACTAGAGAGGGTACAAATGTCCACTAGTTAACTAGTGAGGTGCAAAATAAGTGTCACTAGTTCACTAGTGGGCCCCAAAACGCCCACATTTTAACTAGTAAGGTGTGGATATGCACACTAGTTAACTAGTGAGGTGCAGATTTGCTCACTAGTTAACTAGTGCACCCTTAAGCGCCCACTAGTTAACTAGTAAGGTGCAAAAAAGCATCACTAGTTAACTAGTAAGGTGCAGATATGCTCACTAGTTAACTAGTGGGCCCCAAAACGCCAACTAGTTAACTAGTAGGGTGCGGATTTGCTCACTAATTAACTAGTGAGGCGCAGATATGCTCACTAGTTAACTAGTGACGTGCGGATTTGCTTACTAGTTAACTAGTGAGGCGCGGATATGCTCACTAGTTAACTAGTGAGGTGCGGATTTGCTCACTAGTTAACTAGTGAGGTGCGGATTTGCTCACTAGTTAACTAGTGAGGTGCAGATTTGCTCACTAGTTAACTAGTGAGGTAGGGATTTGCTCACTAGTTAACTAGTGAGGTGCGGATTTGCTCACTAGTTAACTAGTGAGGTGCAGATATGCTCACTAGTTAACTAGTGAGCATATCTGCACCTCACTAGTACCTCACTAGTTAACTAGTGAGCATATCTGCACCTCACTAGTTAACTAGTGAGGTGCGGATTTGCTCACTAGTTAACTAGTTACATCTAAAAACACATACAAGCTGACCATTTTTGTCCACTAGTTAACTAGTGGAACAATTGAAATTTCACCAGTTTACATGTGTGGCAGTGCAGCAGCTCACTAGTTAACTAGTGCCTGAAACACAAATTATGCATATTCTAATGAGAAGGCAGGCAGAAGACTCCTGTTGGGTATAAGAATCCCACCCAGTCTAAAACGTATGTGCTGTGGCCTCACAATCACATACTGATGGGTGTCCCTGAGCGCCAAGGCTTGCACTCATTAGTCATGGTTTGACACCTACTGGTTGGTCGTTGCGGCGGGTTCGAATCCCGCAAATGGCATTCCGCAATTGCTGTAACATTATTTATTTTCTCTTTGTGTTGTAATGTTCAAAGTTTTATTGTTTTACTGCTTTTATTCCCCCCTCCCAAATCAAGTAAAGCACCTCGTTTGGTGTCGTGTAAGGGAGATCAGTTGGCGAGTTCAAGTCCCATTGAGGAGAATTGGAATTTAGTGTGCCAGTAATTTTATTGTAGTTCATTTTTGTTTGGTATTGAAAGTTTGGTATTGAAAAAGGCTATATTAAAAATAATTATTGATATATATATATATATATATATATATATATATATATATATATATATATATATCTCCATCCATCCATCCATCCATCTTCCCAAGAAATAGATCAAATGACACTGAGGGAAAAAACTGTGGTTATTTTGGAGAGGGTGCTGGCTGCAAAACCACAAAGGCGGAGCTGCACCCCGCCCATTCACGCAAACTCAGCCTAGCCCACTGACTTCCGTTTTTGTTTTCAACTTTATCGCAAACTGACCTGACCCACATGAATTACGGCTGTTACTAGTTTACAGTCGTTAATGCTATGTTCTATGCTCCAATTAAACAAGATAAATATAACTTGCTACATGATAAAGACTGAATATATCTCGAAATGAAAAGGTTTCTTTTAGCGAATATCTGCCTACAGCTGGTCTAATAAAAGTGGAGTACAACAGCACTTCAGTCTATTGAATGGCCTCTGGTAGTCTAGTGGTAAAATCGTCTGAGTTGGTTTTTGCCTTCCCCTCAGCTGATGCTGGTTCGATTCTCGGTGGGGTCATCAGCAGTCTATTTAGCCACATTCAATTTGTTTATATTTTAGTTGTAATGTTTCTTTTCAGCAAAATATTTATGTCGCTAAAAGTTCTTTGAATTTGGTCGTTCCTAAACAGCATTTTAGTTGAAACTCTGCTCACAAATGGACTCACACTGACTAAATAAACGAATAAATAAATAAATAAACACATTATATGTTAAACGGTATACCAGTAAATTGTTGTAAACATAGTACTTGCAAGTGTAGCTAGAAATGAAGAAAAGAGGTTGTAAACTACCTAAAACTTACACTACTGGGAGGCGAAACAGCATGTCAACCTGACTCCATAACCACTACACCACCACATCTGTTATAAATCAAGTGGCGTTACATGTAATTGTGCTGCCCAGTGTGTCTCTGAGATGGGATGTATGGTTTATTGGCGGTGTCTCAGTAGAAGTCATTTCAGAAATAATTTGTCAGAAAATTCACAGAATATCCAGATTTGAGAACCAAGACCAGACCCGCTTCGGGGGAGGAGACCAAATTGAACCTGAGATGGGAGGAAAATGCATGAATGAGGCTAAAAATGGCTTTGGCGTGTTTCTTATGAGGAAATGACAATATAACATGATTAAAAGTTCCAAAAGTTAGATTTTTAATTATATGGAACCTTTACAAAAACTGCTCAATTAACTTCTCAACTCCGTCCTCAATCTCGCATTTTTTAGCTACAACACCCTCTTTGGTTCCAGAATGCTATCAAGTCTGACAACTGGAAGGAATTAGACTGACTCTAATGGAATGAGCGGGGCTGATTCTGGAATGGGCGGGGCTGACTCTGGTGCAGCTCCACCTTCTGGTGCAGCTCCGCCTTTGTGGTTCTGCAGCAAGCACCACTTGTTATTTTGAAAAGGGCAGGGAAAACCATCAGACTCCAGTCACCCATCGAATGGACTCTTCACCCTCCTGCCCTCTGGGAAGCGCTACAGGAGCCTATGGACTAAGACTACCAGGTCCCGAAACAGTTTCTTCCCCACAGCTGTCAGACTCCTAAACTCTGCCTGCTGACATAACACCCCAAACCAGCAGCACCCTACATAAACTCTGTAGAAACAAGAAAGCCCTGCAAATCGATGCAGAGCGTCGCGGGATATGCCTGACTGGTCATATATATTACCTCTCATGACACTGACCTCTGACCCTATGAACTTGTGTATGTGATGAGTTTATTTACCTTTGATAGGGAGTTATGACCTCTGATTTTGTCAAAATCCTTCAACCCGTTCAGGAGATATTGCACACAAAAGCCAAATTTTCATATATACGGCCTCACACAACCTTGACCTTTGACCCTATGAGGTTTTGTACCTCATGAGTTTATTTACCTTAGATAGGGAGTTCTCACCTGCGATTTGGTCAAAGTATTTCAACCAGTTCAGAAGATATTGCACACAAAAACCAATTTTTCATATATACGGCCTCACACGACCTTTACCTTTGACCCTATGAGGTTGTGACCTGATCAGTTTATCTACCTTTGATAGGGAGCTATCACCTCTGATTTGGTCAAAATCATTCAACCCGTTCAGGCAATTTTTGATATATATATGACCTCACACAACCTTGACCTTTGACCCTATGACATTGTGTTCCTAATCAGTTCATGTACCCTTCATAGTAATAAAATACACAGGCGAGGGTCCGACTCTCTGGAGGACGCCATGTTGGATTCTATGTTTATTTAGCTGTATTTATGGTTTTGCTGGTGGTTTTTGACTCCTTTGAAAACTGTGCAACAACACTCTTCTTCTTCCTTTTCTTGTGTGTTATTTGGCGGATGGCACTCAACATAAAAAGATGCATTTCTCAAACAATTAATGTATTGGAGCGTGAACCTGAGTCATTAATCTCATATCCTAATTTGAGAGTTACAGCTAGAGTCCAGAGGGTTTTGTTGGCTTTATGAGCATTAGTTAGTAAGGTCCTCACTTGAACAAAAAATACAGCTTGTTTGCAGTGACTTTGGTATTTACTACCCCCTATTGCCAGAAATCTACACACTTTCCCTTTAAGCGCGTTGTCTCTTTAAGACTGGTCCTGGGTGACATTGGAGTTTACAGCGAGGCCGTAGAAATTCTCTGTCTGGATATTTATTGTGGAGATTAATGGACTAAAATGGGTTGCTGCACCGTGACTGTCTTCTCCTTTTTTTGGAGAGTAAAAACTATATTTTGGTTTTTAAATGCTGCCGCTGCACCGTGTTAAGAAATTATATTACTGGTTGGTTCGAAATGGGTTGAAATGTTCACATTTCTTCTTTGCTTTACATGCTGATCACTAAAGCGTGCTTTAATTAATATTGCTTTTTCGTAAAACGTAAGAGCAAACAAGGGGGATTTTAATTGACAAAAATAATAAAATCAGCACATTTCCAAGCCAACTGCGGTTAACATTGGCACGTCGGCTTGAAAAATATCTCCTTTTTGCCGTAAATAACACACATTTCATAGCTGTTGTGGGTTATGTATGTGTTCATCAGTGCTTGAGAACTGTAACTTTGGGGAGCGGGTCGTAATTGTGGGCTTTTAATGCGGTGCTGTCTGTGGCGAGGTGTTGGTAGGGTCTGATCGGAGCTGCAGCCAGAGCGTTTCTCCCGACCAGCGGCTGCTGGGAGCTGGTCCACGGTGAAGAAGCCCACGCAGCCGAACGAGGGCTTCCCGGCTAAGAGCTGACCGCAGCGGCCCCGACGACCGCGGGCCAGCGACCCGAGAAATAACATGGGGAGTCCTGCTGCTGCCTGCTGTTGTTTGTTTTCCGTAGTAAATACCTGAATATGCAGAGACTCAACAGGTCATTCAGTTGTATGGTATCATTCAGATGATCAAATGAAATGTTGCAACATTAATATCAGTTTACCTGATCTTGATCAATAATCACATTGATGAATTGGTGCATGAATAACTACAGACCCTGCTTCCTGCAGCAGCTTTTTCTGCTCTAGATTTATGATCTGCTATTTGTATATTTCAACGAAAAAGACGGAAATGGCATTAATTATTTAGATTTATTTGTGGATTTTTTTGTCGATGTTAACCCTGTTGTGTCTCAGTTCATGAAGCTGTTTTCAATGTTTCCCGCGATGCGAGCAGCTGATTGTGCAGCAGATGGCCGCGGACATGATCAATTTCGAAGTGCTAGTTCTGGATCAAGAGAAAGCCTGCTGTGCTGTGCCGATGATTTTATTTTGCGAGGATGGATTGAGGAAAGGGGACACACATGCTTAAATATCGACTGTCGGCAATAATCAGATTCATACTCATAAATTACTTGTTTACATGTTTTGTGTGTGTGTGTGTGTGTGTGTGTGTGTGTGTAACTCTGCCCACTAATCCATTACGTATTTTGTTTCTTGTTGACATAAATACAAAAATTATGCAAAAGAAAAGAAGTGAAATAATGTACAAAATTAAAGTGTATGATCCAGTATCGAACCCGCGACCTTCACCATTGCAAGCGAACGCATTAGTCACTAGACCACCAGCACTAGGTGCTCATCTTCTCGCAAATTCATACCTTTAAAACACTATGAGTGCTGGCAGGCTTTACAGCAACGTATGTAAAATAGAGCCTTTTTTATTATTATAAACTTGTCGCTTCCGTACAAATGTGAAACAATATATCTGACGGAGATTTCTGCGGAGTTTCTGCACTTTCCTGTCAACAGAAACAGACATGCTGTCTGCCGCTGCCTTCCGCCTCCAGGCTTTTTCAGACTAATAACTGAAAACTAAAGACTGCACACGTTAACTGAACAAAGATTACAGCAATACACCACAACTTTCTCGCTACAAATATCGTCAAAACATATTTATGTGCTCAAACGATCTTAGTTTATCAAATTTTCTCTTAGAACAGCCTGAACAGAGTCCGCCATACTTTCTCTGTTTCTCAGTCCTACATGGACCAATCACATTGCTGTTCTGCATTTCTTCATTTGCATGTAAAGGCCGGATTTGCTCACTAGCTAACTAGTGAGCAGTACAGCGGTCGAACTAGTCAACATGTTACACAGAATGCCAGCCAAGTGTGTATTTATTCAAATTCCACAAATTTACTAGTTTTAGGGGCATTTTCTGCAGCTAGTTAACTAGTGACAGTGTTTTGTGTTCACTACTTAACATGTAAGGCTCAGTTTGCCCTCTATAAGCTAGTGAGAAAAAATTATAATGCAGATATGCTCACTAGTTAACTAGTGAGTGCTTCCTGTCCCATTACAAGTGAACTAGAAAGGCCAAATATGTCAACTAGTTAACTAGTGAAGGTAAATTTGTCACTAGTTAACTAGTAAGAACACATTTTTACATAACAAGTAAACTAGATTGCTCCAAAAACAGCAACTAGTGTGCGTCTTGTGCGCACTAGTTAACTAGTGAGCATATCTGCACCTCACTAGATAACTAGTGAGCAAATCCGCACCTCACTAGTTAACTAGTGAGCAAATCCGCACCTCACTAGTTAACTAGTGAGCAAATCCGCACCTCACTAGTTAACTAGTGAGCAAATCCGCACTTCACTAGTTAACTAGTGAGCAAATCCGCGCCTCACTAGTTAGCTAGTAAGCAAATCCGCACTTCACTAGTTAACTAGTGAGCATATCTGTGCCTCACTAGTTAACTAGTGAGCAAATCCGCACCCTACTAGTTAACTATTTGGCGTTTTGGGGCCCACTAGTTAACTAGTGAGCATATCTGCACTTTACAAGTTAACTAGTGATGCTTTTTTGCACCTTACTAGTTAACTAGTGGGTGCTTTAGGGCACACTAGTTAACTAGTGAGCAAATCTGCACCTCACTAGTTAACTAGTGAGCAAATCCGCACATCACTAGTTAACTAGTGAGCATATCTGTGCCTCACTAGTTAACTAGTGAGCAAATCCGCACCCTACTAGTTAACTTGTTGACATTTTGGGGCCCACTAGTTAACTAGTGAGCATATCTGCACTTTACAAGTTAACTAGTGATGCTTTTTTGCACCTTACTAGTTAACTAGTGGGCGCTTAAGGGCACACTAGTTAACTAGTGAGCAAATCTGCACCTCACTAGTTAACTAGTGAGCATATCCGCACCTTACTAGTTAACTTGTGGGCGATTTGGGGCCCACTAGTGAACTAGTGACACTTATTTTGCACCTCACTAGTTAACTAGTGGACATTTGTACCCTCTCTAGTTAACTAGTGAGCAGTTCTGCCTTCACAAGTTTACATGTAAGTGTCACACTGAAGCCACTACTACTTCACTAGCTGAGGTTCCTCTGGCCAGCATGTTAACTTGTGTGCCGCATGCAAATGTTTGGGGTGGGATTTTACGAAATTCCGCACTGTGATTGGTTGTCATATTTTATTTTGACACAGGGAGCCAATAGAGAGTCTTAATTTGAGAAATTCTCCACCTCCTAATTAGAATTCTGCGCAACTAGCTAGCTAGTGTGAATGTAGACTTGAACTAGTTTACTAGTATACATTTATGTCCTCACTAGTTAACTAGTTTGGACAATGGATGCATCAACTAGGTAACTAGTGAGCCTGCTGCCATCAACTAGCTAGCTAGTGAGCCATTAATGGTTCACTAGTTAACTAGTGGCACTGACCTACTCCAACTAGTTAACTAGTTAGGAGTTAAGCCTTCACTAGTTAACTAGTGTGCACATTTTGACCATCAATAGTTAACTAGTGAGACAAAAAAAACCTTCAACTAGCTGACTGGTATGCACTTTGGCCTTTACTAGTTAACTAGTGAGCCATTTATGTGACAACTAGTTAACTAGTGAAGCCAAAATGTGTTCACTAGTTAACTAGTGCACATTTATGTCTACCACAAGTTAACTAGTGTGCACATTTTGGCAATCACTAGTTAACTAGTGAGACACAAAAACCTTCAACTAGCTGACTGGTATGCATTTTGGTCTTTACTAGTTAACTAGTGAGCCATTTATGTGTCAACTAGTTAACTAGTGAAGCCAAAATATTTTCACTAGTTAACTAGTGCACATTTATGTCTACCACAAGTTAACTAGTGTGCACATTTTGACCCTCACTAGTTAACTAGTGAGACAAATACCTTCAAGTAGCTGACTGCTATGCATTTCTGCTTTTACTAGTTAACTAGTGAGCAGTTTTTGTGTCAACTAGTTAACTACTGAAGCCTAAATGTGTTCACTAGTTAACTAGTGGGCACATTTTCACCCTCGATATTTAACTAGTTGACACAAACATGTCTAACTAGTTAACTAGTGGACAGAAATGGCTTACATGTTCATGACAATTCTGGCTGATATCCTGATATCAGAATAAATGCTCATTTGGCTTGCCATATGTAACTGGACTACTTTAAATTGACACCAGATCCGGTGACCTTTGGGACATGGTTTGACCCCCTTAGGAAAGTGCTATCATCATGAAACGTTCAGATCACTTACAACTCAATAGATTCTACCTTCCTGTAATGTTTCAGCCTGATTGGACCTTGTTTTCACACAAATGAACCCAGAATGATGTGAAATTGTGCTTCGTGCAAAATAATTCTGGGTGCAATTTAAAAACCATAAGTGCTAATGACTCCATTCCTTTTTGATGTTGTAGGGGCTGTTGATTGGAGTACATTAAAACAAACCTGATCTCTCTAGGACATTCAGAAGCCAAGTTATAAGCCCTCAAAGGTGTAACTGGACTACTTCTTTAAAGTGACACCAGATCCGGTGACCTTTGGGACATGGTTTAACCCCCTTAGGAAAGTGCTATCATCATGAAACGTTCAGATAGCTTACAACTCAATAGATTCTATCTTCCTGTAACGTTTCAGCCTGATTGGACCTTGTTTTCACACAAATGGACCCAGAATGATGTGAAATTGTGCTTCGCGCAACATAATTCTGGGTGCCATTTACAAACCATAAGTGCTAATGACTCCCTTCCTTTTTGTGGTTGTAGGGGCTGTTGATTGGAGTACACTAAAACAAACCTAACCTCTCTAGGACATTCAGAAGCCAAGTTATAAGCCCACAAAGGTGTAACTGGACTACTTCTTTAAAGAGACACCAGGCCCGGTGACCTTTGGGACATGGTTTTACCCCCTATAGGAATGTGCGATCATCTTGAAACGTTCAGATCACTTACAACTCAATAGATTCTACTTTCTTGTAGCGTTTCAGCCTGATTGGACCTTGTTTTCACACAAATGGACCCAGAATGATGTGAAATTTGCCTTTCTGCATGGAGTTGCGTGTTCTCCCCATGCATGCATGGGTTTTCTCCGGGTACTCCGGTTTCCTCCACAGATCACAACATGCCCTATAGGTTAAAAAAAATAATTGTAAGTCGCTTTGGGTAAAAGCGTCTGCTAAGCACATAAACATAAACATAAACATAAATTGTGCTTCGTGCAACATAATTCTGGGTGCCATTTACAAACCTTAAGTGCTAATGACTCCATTCCTTTTTGTGGTTGTAGGGGCTGTTGATTGGAGTACACTAAAACAAACCTAACCCCTCTAGGACATTCAGAAGCCAAGTTATAAGCCCACAAATGTGTAAGTGGACTACTTCTTTAAATTGACACCAGATCCGGTGACCTTTGGGACATGGTTTTACCCCCTATAGGAATGTGCGATCATCTTGAAATGTTCAGATCACTTACAACTCAATAGATTCTACCTTCTTGTAGCGTTTCAGCCTGATTGGACCTTGTTTTCACACAAATGGACCCAGAATGATGTGAAATTCGCCTTTCTGCGTGGAGTTGCGTGTTCTCCCCATGCATGCATGGGTTTTCTCCGGGTACTCCGGTTTCCCCCACAGATCACAACATGCCCTATAGGTTAAAAAAAATAATTGTAAGTCGCTTTGGGTAAAAGCGTCTGCTAAGCACATAAACATAAACATAAACATAAATTGTGCTTCGTGCAACATAACTCTGGGTGCCATTTACAAACCTTAAGTGCTAATGACTCCATTCCTTTTTGTGGTTGTAGGGGCTGTTGATTGAAGTACACTAAAACAAACCTGATCTCTCTAGGACATTCAGAAGCCAAGTTATAAGCCCACAAATGTGTAACTGGACTACTTCTTTAAATTGACACCAGACCCGGTGACCTTTGGGACATTGTTTGACCCCCTTAGGAAAGTGCTATCATCATGAAACGTTCAGATCACTTACAACTCAATAGATTCTACCTTCCTGTAACGTTTCAGCCTGATTGGACCCGGTTTTCACACAAATGAACCCAGAATGATGTGAAATTGTGCTTTGTGCAACATAATTCTGGGAGCCATTTAAGAACCATAAGTGCTAATGACTCCATTCCTTTTTGAGGTGGTAGGGGATGTTTATTGAAGTACACTAAAACAAACCTGATCTCTCTAGGACATTCAGAAGCCAAGTTATAAGCCCACAAATGTGTAACTGGACTACTTCTTTAAATTGACACCAGATCCGGTGACCTTTGGGACATGGTTTGGCCCCCTTAGGAAAGTGCTATCATCATGTAACGTTCAGATCACTTACAAGTCAATAGATTCTACCTTCCTGTAAAGTTTCAGCCTGATTGGACCTTGTTTTCACACAAATGAACCCAGAATGATGTGAAATTGTGCTTCGTGCAACATAATTCTGGGTGCCATTTACAAACCATAAGTGCTAATGACTCCATTCCTTTTTGTGGTTGTAGGGGCTGTTGATTGGAGTACACTAAAACAAACCTAACCTCTCTAGGACATTCAGAAGCCAAGTTATAAGCCCACAAAGGTGTAACTGGACTACTTCTTTAAAGTGACACCAGGCCCGGTGACCTTTGGGACATGTTTTGACCCCCTTAGGAAAGAGCTATCATCATGAAACGTTCAGATCACTTACAACTCAATAGATTCTACCTTCCTGTAATGTTTCAGCCTGATTGGACCTTGTTTTCACACAAATGAACCCAGAATGATGTGAAATTGTGCTTTGTGCAACATAATTCTGGGTGCCATTTACAAACCATAAGTGCTAATGACTCCATTCCTTTTTGTGGTTGTAGGGGCTGTTGATTGGAGTACACTAAAACAAACCTGATCTCTCTAGGACATTCAGAAGCCAAGTTATAAGCCCACAAATGTGTAACTGGACTACTTCTTTAAATTGACACCAGATCCGGTGACCTTTGGGACATTGTTTGACCCCCTTAGGAAAGTGCGATCATCTTAAAACGTTCAGATCACTTACAACTCAATAGATTCTACCTTCTTGTAATGTTTCAGCCTGATTGGACCTTGTTTTCACACAAATGGACCCAGAATGATGTGAAATTGTGCTTCGTGCAACATAATTCTGGGTGCCATTTACAAACCATAAGTGCTAATGACTCCATTCCTTTTTTGTGGTTGTAGGTGCTGTTGATTGGAGTACACCAGAACAAACCTGACATCTCTAGGACATTCAGAAGCCAAGTTATAAGCCCACAAATGTGTAACTGGACTACTTCTTTAAATTGACACCAGATCTGGTGACCTTTGGGACATGGTTTTACCCCCTTAGGAAAGTGCTATCATCATGAAACGTTCAGATCACTTACAACTCAATAGATTCTACCTTCCTGTAACGTTTCAGCCTGATTGGACCTTGTTTTCACATAAATGAACCCAGAATGATGTGAAATTGTGCTTCGTGCAAAATAATTCTGGGTGCAATTTAAAAACCATAAGTGCTAATGACTCCATTCCTTTTTGATGTTGTAGGGGCTGTTGATTGGAGTACATTAAAACAAACCTGATCTCTCTAGGACATTCAGAAACCAAGTTATAAGCCCTCAAAGGTGTAATTGGACTACTTCTTTAAAGTGACACCAGGCCCGGTGACCTTTGGGACATGTTTTGACCCCCTTAGGAAAGAGCTATCATCATGAAACGTTCAGATCACTTACAACTCAATAGATTCTACCTTCCTGTAATGTTTCAGCCTGATTGGACCTTGTTTTCACACAAATGAACCCAGAATGATGTGAAATTGTGCTTTGTGCAACATAATTCTGGGTGCCATTTACAAACCATAAGTGCTAATGACTCCATTCCTTTTTGTGGTTGTAGGGGCTGTTGATTGGAGTACACTAAAACAAACCTGATCTCTCTAGGACATTCAGAAGCCAAGTTATAAGCCCACAAATGTGTAACTGGACTACTTCTTTAAATTGACACCAGATCCGGTGACCTTTGGGACATTGTTTGACCCCCTTAGGAAAGTGCGATCATCTTAAAACGTTCAGATCACTTACAACTCAATAGATTCTACCTTCTTGTAATGTTTCAGCCTGATTGGACCTTGTTTTCACACAAATGGACCCAGAATGATGTGAAATTGTGCTTCGTGCAACATAATTCTGGGTGCCATTTACAAACCATAAGTGCTAATGACTCCATTCCTTTTTTGTGGTTGTAGGTGCTGTTGATTGGAGTACACCAGAACAAACCTGACATCTCTAGGACATTCAGAAGCCAAGTTATAAGCCCACAAATGTGTAACTGGACTACTTCTTTAAATTGACACCAGATCTGGTGACCTTTGGGACATGGTTTTACCCCCTTAGGAAAGTGCTATCATCATGAAACGTTCAGATCACTTACAACTCAATAGATTCTACCTTCCTGTAACGTTTCAGCCTGATTGGACCTTGTTTTCACATAAATGAACCCAGAATGATGTGAAATTGTGCTTCGTGCAAAATAATTCTGGGTGCAATTTAAAAACCATAAGTGCTAATGACTCCATTCCTTTTTGATGTTGTAGGGGCTGTTGATTGGAGTACATTAAAACAAACCTGATCTCTCTAGGACATTCAGAAGCCAAGTTATAAGCCCTCAAAGGTGTAACTGGACTACTTCTTTAAAGTGACACCAGATCCGGTGACCTTTGGGACATGGTTTAACCCCCTTAGGAAAGTGCTATCATCATGAAACGTTCAGATAGCTTACAACTCAATAGATTCTATCTTCCTGTAACGTTTCAGCCTGATTGGACCTTGTTTTCACACAAATGGACCCAGAATGATGTGAAATTGTGCTTCGTGCAACATAATTCTGGGTGCCATTTACAAACCATAAGTGCTAATGACTCCCTTCCTTTTTGTGGTTGTAGGGGCTGTTGATTGGAGTACACTAAAACAAACCTGATCTCTCTAGGACATTCAGAAGCCAAGTTATAAGCCCACAAATGTGTAACTGGACTACTTCTTTAAATTGACACCAGATCTGGTGACCTTTGGGACATGGTTTGACCCCCTTAGGAAAGTGCTATCATCATGAAACGTTCAGATCCCTTACAACTCAATAGATTCTACCTTCCTGTAACATTTCAGCCTGATTGGACCTTGTTTTCACACAAATGAACCCAGAATGATGTGAAATTGTGCTTCGTGCAAAATAATTCTGGGTGCAATTTAAAAACCATAAGTGCTAATGACTCCATTCCTTTTTGATGTTGTAGGGGCTGTTGATTGGAGTACATTAAAACAAACCTGATCTCTCTAGGACATTCAGAAGCCAAGTTATAAGCCCTCAAATGTGTAACTGGACTACTTCTTTAAAGTGACACCAGGCCCGGTGACCTTTGGGACATGGTTTGACCCCCTATAGGAATCTGCGATCATCATGAAACGTTCAGATCACTTACAACTCAATAGATTCTACCTTCTTGTAACGTTTCAGCCTGATTGAACCTTGTTTTCACACAAATGGACCCAGAATGACGTGAAATTGTGCTTCGTGCAACATAATTCTGGGTGCCATTTACAAACCATGAGTGCTAATGACTCCATTCCTTTTTGTGGTTGTAGGGGCTGTTGGTTTGAGTACATTAAAAATAACCTGATCTCTCTAGGACATTCAGAAGCCAAGTTATAAGCCCACAAATGTGTAACTGGACTACTTCTTTAAATTGACACCAGATCCGGTGACTTTTGGGACATGGTTTGACCCCCTTAGGAAAGTGCTATCATCATGAAACGTTCAGATCACTTACAACTCAATAGATTCTACCTTCCTGTAACGTTTCAGCCTGATTGGACCTTGTTTTCACACAAATGAACCCAGAATGATGTGAAATTGTGCTTAGTGCAGCATAATTCTGGGTGCCATTTACAAACCTTAAGTGCTAATGACTCCATTCCTTTTTGTGGTTGTAGGGGCTGTTGATTGGAGTACATTAAAACAAAACTGATCTCTCTAGGACATTCAGAAGCCAAGTTATAAGCCCACAAAGGTGTAACTGGACTACTTCTTTAAAGTGACACCAGGCCCGGTGACCTTTGGGACATGGTTTTACCCCCTATAGGAATGTGCGATCATCTTGAAACGTTCAGATCACTTACAACTCAATAGATTCTACCTTCTTGTAGCGTTTCAGCCTGATTGGACCTTGTTTTCACACAAATGGACCCAGAATGATATGAAATTGTGCTTCGTGCAACATAATTCTGGGTGCCATTTACAAACCATAAGTGCTAATGACTCCATTCCTTTTTGTGGTTGTAGGGGCTGTTGATTGGAGTACATTAAATCAAACCTGATCTCTCTAGGACATTCAGAAGCCAAGTTATAAACCCACAAATGTGTAACTGGACTACTTCTTTAAATTGACACCAGATCCGGCGACCTTTGGGACATGGTTTGACCCCCTTAGGAAAGTGCGATCATCATGAAACGTTCAGATAACTTACAACTCAATAGATTCTACCTTCCTGTAACATTTCAGCCTGATTGGACCTTGTTTTCACACAAATGAACCCAGAATGATGTGAAATTGTGCTTCGTGCAAAATAATTCTGGGTGCAATTTAAAAACCATAAGTGCTAATGACTCCATTCCTTTTTGAGGTTGTAGGGGCTGTTGATTGGAGTACATTAAAAGAAACCTGATCTCTCTAGGACATTCAGAAGCCAAGTTATAAGCCCTCAAAGGTGTAACTGGACTACTTCTTTAAAGTGACACCAGGCCCGGTGACCTTTGGGACATGGTTTGACCCCCTTAGGAAAGTGCTATAATCCTGAAACGTTCAGATCACTTACAACTCAATAGATTCTACCTTCCTGTAACGTTTCAGCCTGATTGGACCTTGTTTTCACACAAATGAACCCAGAATGATGTGAAATTGTGCTTAGTGCATCATAATTCTGGGTGCCATTTACAAACCATAAGTGCTAATGACTCCCTTCCTTTTTGTGGTTGTAGGGGCTGTTGATTGGAGTACACTAAAACAAACCTGATCTCTCTAGGACATTCAGAAGCCAAGTTATAAGCCCACAAATGTGTAACTGGACTACTTCTTTAAATTGACACCAGACCCGGTGACCTTTGGGACATTGTTTGACCCCCTTAGGAAAGTGCTATCATCATGAAACGTTCAGATCACTTACAACTCAATAGATTCTACCTTCCTGTAACGTTTCAGCCTGATTGGACCCGGTTTTCACACAAATGAACCCAGAATGATGTGAAATTGTGCTTTGTGCAACATAATTCTGGGAGCCATTTAAGAACCATAAGTGCTAATGACTCCATTCCTTTTTGAGGTGGTAGGGGATGTTTATTGAAGTACACTAAAACAAACCTGATCTCTCTAGGACATTCAGAAGCCAAGTTATAAGCCCACAAATGTGTAACTGGACTACTTCTTTAAATTGACACCAGATCCGGTGACCTTTGGGACATGGTTTGGCCCCCTTAGGAAAGTGCTATCATCATGTAACGTTCAGATCACTTACAAGTCAATAGATTCTACCTTCCTGTAAAGTTTCAGCCTGATTGGACCTTGTTTTCACACAAATGAACCCAGAATGATGTGAAATTGTGCTTCGTGCAACATAATTCTGGGTGCCATTTACAAACCATAAGTGCTAATGACTCCATTCCTTTTTGTGGTTGTAGGGGCTGTTGATTGGAGTACACTAAAACAAACCTAACCTCTCTAGGACATTCAGAAGCCAAGTTATAAGCCCACAAAGGTGTAACTGGACTACTTCTTTAAAGTGACACCAGGCCCGGTGACCTTTGGGACATGTTTTGACCCCCTTAGGAAAGAGCTATCATCATGAAACGTTCAGATCACTTACAACTCAATAGATTCTACCTTCCTGTAATGTTTCAGCCTGATTGGACCTTGTTTTCACACAAATGAACCCAGAATGATGTGAAATTGTGCTTTGTGCAACATAATTCTGGGTGCCATTTACAAACCATAAGTGCTAATGACTCCATTCCTTTTTGTGGTTGTAGGGGCTGTTGATTGGAGTACACTAAAACAAACCTGATCTCTCTAGGACATTCAGAAGCCAAGTTATAAGCCCACAAATGTGTAACTGGACTACTTCTTTAAATTGACACCAGATCCGGTGACCTTTGGGACATTGTTTGACCCCCTTAGGAAAGTGCGATCATCTTAAAACGTTCAGATCACTTACAACTCAATAGATTCTACCTTCTTGTAATGTTTCAGCCTGATTGGACCTTGTTTTCACACAAATGGACCCAGAATGATGTGAAATTGTGCTTCGTGCAACATAATTCTGGGTGCCATTTACAAACCATAAGTGCTAATGACTCCATTCCTTTTTTGTGGTTGTAGGTGCTGTTGATTGGAGTACACCAGAACAAACCTGACATCTCTAGGACATTCAGAAGCCAAGTTATAAGCCCACAAATGTGTAACTGGACTACTTCTTTAAATTGACACCAGATCTGGTGACCTTTGGGACATGGTTTTACCCCCTTAGGAAAGTGCTATCATCATGAAACGTTCAGATCACTTACAACTCAATAGATTCTACCTTCCTGTAACGTTTCAGCCTGATTGGACCTTGTTTTCACATAAATGAACCCAGAATGATGTGAAATTGTGCTTCGTGCAAAATAATTCTGGGTGCAATTTAAAAACCATAAGTGCTAATGACTCCATTCCTTTTTGATGTTGTAGGGGCTGTTGATTGGAGTACATTAAAACAAACCTGATCTCTCTAGGACATTCAGAAGCCAAGTTATAAGCCCTCAAAGGTGTAACTGGACTACTTCTTTAAAGTGACACCAGATCCGGTGACCTTTGGGACATGGTTTAACCCCCTTAGGAAAGTGCTATCATCATGAAACGTTCAGATAGCTTACAACTCAATAGATTCTATCTTCCTGTAACGTTTCAGCCTGATTGGACCTTGTTTTCACACAAATGGACCCAGAATGATGTGAAATTGTGCTTCGTGCAACATAATTCTGGGTGCCATTTACAAACCATAAGTGCTAATGACTCCCTTCCTTTTTGTGGTTGTAGGGGCTGTTGATTGGAGTACACTAAAACAAACCTGATCTCTCTAGGACATTCAGAAGCCAAGTTATAAGCCCACAAATGTGTAACTGGACTACTTCTTTAAATTGACACCAGATCTGGTGACCTTTGGGACATGGTTTGACCCCCTTAGGAAAGTGCTATCATCATGAAACGTTCAGATCCCTTACAACTCAATAGATTCTACCTTCCTGTAACATTTCAGCCTGATTGGACCTTGTTTTCACACAAATGAACCCAGAATGATGTGAAATTGTGCTTCGTGCAAAATAATTCTGGGTGCAATTTAAAAACCATAAGTGCTAATGACTCCATTCCTTTTTGATGTTGTAGGGGCTGTTGATTGGAGTACATTAAAACAAACCTGATCTCTCTAGGACATTCAGAAGCCAAGTTATAAGCCCTCAAATGTGTAACTGGACTACTTCTTTAAAGTGACACCAGGCCCGGTGACCTTTGGGACATGGTTTGACCCCCTATAGGAATCTGCGATCATCATGAAACGTTCAGATCACTTACAACTCAATAGATTCTACCTTCTTGTAACGTTTCAGCCTGATTGAACCTTGTTTTCACACAAATGGACCCAGAATGACGTGAAATTGTGCTTCGTGCAACATAATTCTGGGTGCCATTTACAAACCATGAGTGCTAATGACTCCATTCCTTTTTGTGGTTGTAGGGGCTGTTGGTTTGAGTACATTAAAAATAACCTGATCTCTCTAGGACATTCAGAAGCCAAGTTATAAGCCCACAAATGTGTAACTGGACTACTTCTTTAAATTGACACCAGATCCGGTGACTTTTGGGACATGGTTTGACCCCCTTAGGAAAGTGCTATCATCATGAAACGTTCAGATCACTTACAACTCAATAGATTCTACCTTCCTGTAACGTTTCAGCCTGATTGGACCTTGTTTTCACACAAATGAACCCAGAATGATGTGAAATTGTGCTTAGTGCAGCATAATTCTGGGTGCCATTTACAAACCTTAAGTGCTAATGACTCCATTCCTTTTTGTGGTTGTAGGGGCTGTTGATTGGAGTACATTAAAACAAAACTGATCTCTCTAGGACATTCAGAAGCCAAGTTATAAGCCCACAAAGGTGTAACTGGACTACTTCTTTAAAGTGACACCAGGCCCGGTGACCTTTGGGACATGGTTTTACCCCCTATAGGAATGTGCGATCATCTTGAAACGTTCAGATCACTTACAACTCAATAGATTCTACCTTCTTGTAGCGTTTCAGCCTGATTGGACCTTGTTTTCACACAAATGGACCCAGAATGATATGAAATTGTGCTTCGTGCAACATAATTCTGGGTGCCATTTACAAACCATAAGGGCTAATGACTCCATTCCTTTTTGTGGTTGTAGGGGCTGTTGATTGGAGTACACTAAAACAAACCTGATCTCTCTAGGACATTCAGAAGCCAAGTTATAAGCCCACAAATGTGTAACTGGACTACTTCTTTAAATTGACACCAGATCCGGTGACCTTTGGGACATGGTTTGACCCCCTTAGGAAAGTGCTATCATCATGAAACGTTCAAATCACTTACAACTCAATAGATTCTACCTTCTTGTAGTGTTTCAGCCTGATTGGACCTTGTTTTCACACAAATGGACCCAGAATGATGTGAAATTGTGCTTCGTGCAACATAATTCTGGGTGCCATTTACAAACCTTAAGTGCTAATGACTCCATTCCTTTTTGTGGTTGTAGGGGCTGTTGATTGGAGTACACTAAAACAAACCTGATCTCTCTAGGACATTCAGAAGCCAAGTTATAAGCCCACAAATGTGTAACTGGACTACTTCTTTAAATTGACACCAGATCCGGTGACCTTTGGGACATGGTTTGACCCCCTTAGGAAAGTGCTATCATCATGAAACGTTCAGATCACTTACAACTCAATAGATTCTACCTTCCTGTAACCTTTCAGCCTGATTGGACCTTGTTTTCACACAAATGAACCCAGAATGATGTGAAATTGTGCTTCGTGCAACATAATTCTGGGTGCCATTTACAAACCATAAGTGCTAATGACTCCATTCCTTTTTGTGGTTGTAGGGGCTGTTGATTGGAGTACACTAAAACAAACCTAACCTCTCTAGGACATTCAGAAGCCAAGTTATAAGCCCACAAAGGTGTAACTGGACTACTTCTTTAAAGTGACACCAGGCCCGGTGACCTTTGGGACATGGTTTTACCCCCTATAGGAATGTGCGATCATCTTGAAACGTTCAGATCACTTACAACTCAATAGATTCTACCTTCTTGTAGCGTTTCAGCCTGATTGGACCTTGTTTTCACACAAATGGACCCAGAATGATGTGAAATTCGCCTTTCTGCGTGGAGTTGCGTGTTCTCCCCATGCATGCATGGGTTTTCTCCGGGTACTCCGGTTTCCCCCACAGATCACAACATGCCCTATAGGTAAAAAAAAATAATTGTAAGTCGCTTTGGGTAAAAGCATCTGCTAAGCACATAAACATAAACATAAACATAAATTGTGCTTCGTGCAACATAATTCTGGGTGCCATTTACAAACCATAAGTGCTAATGACTCCATTCCTTTTTGTGGTTGTAGGGGCTGTTGATTGGAGTACACTAAAACAAACCTAACCTCTCTAGGACATTCAGAAGCCAAGTTATAAGCCCACAAATGTGTAACTGGACTACTTCTTTAAAGTGACACCAGGCCCGGTGACCTTTGGGACATGGTTTTACCCCCTATAGGAATGTGCGATCATCTTGAAACGTTCAGATCACTTACAACTCAATAGATTCTACCTTCTTGTAGCGTTTCAGCCTGATTGGACCTTGTTTTCACACAAATGGACCCAGAATGATGTGAAATTCGCC
Organism: Nothobranchius furzeri; assembly: GCF_043380555.1. NCBI lineage: Eukaryota > Metazoa > Chordata > Actinopteri > Cyprinodontiformes > Nothobranchiidae > Nothobranchius > Nothobranchius furzeri. The sequence goes on from NC_091750.1 coordinate 2,016,163, forward strand.
TTTCTGCGTGGAGTTGCGTGTTCTCCCCATGCATGCATGGGTTTTCTCCGGGTACTCCGGTTTCCCCCACAGATCACAACATGCCCTATAGGTTAAAAAAAATAATTGTAAGTCGCTTTGGGTAAAAGCGTCTGCTAAGCACATAAACATAAACATAAACATAAACATAAATTGTGCTTCGTGCAACATAATTCTGGGTGCCATTTACAAACCTTAAGTGCTAATGACTCCATTCCTTTTTGTGGTTGTAGGGGCTGTTGATTGGAGTACACTAAAACAAACCTGATCTCTCTAGGACATTCAGAAGCCAAGTTATAAGACCACAAAGGTGTAACTGGACTACTTCTTTAAATTGACACCAGACTCGGTGACCTTTGGGACATGGTTTGACCCCCTTAGGAAAGTGCTATCATCATGAAACGTTCAGATCACTTACAACTCAATAGATTCTACCTTCCTGTAACGTTTCAGCCTGATTGGACCCGGTTTTCACACAAATGAACCCAGAATGATGTGAAATTGTGCTTCGTGCAACATAATTCTGGGAGCCATTTAAGAACCATAAGTGCTAATGACTCCATTCCTTTTTGAGGTGGTAGGGGATGTTTATTGAAGTACACTAAAACAAACCTGATCTCTCTAGGACATTCAGAAGCCAAGTTATAAGCCCACAAATGTGTAACTGGACTACTTCTTTAAATTGACACCAGATCCGGTGACCTTTGGGACATGGTTTGGCCCCCTTAGGAAAGTGCTATCATCATGTAACGTTCAGATCACTTACAAGTCAATAAATTCTACCTTCCTGTAAAGTTTCAGCCTGATTGGACCTTGTTTTCACACAAATGAACCCAGAATGATGTGAAATTGTGCTTCGTGCAACATAATTCTGGGTGCCATTTACAAACCATAAGTGCTAATGACTCCATTCCTTTTTGTGGTTGTAGGGGCTGTTGATTGGAGTACACTAAAACAAACCTAACCTCTCTAGGACATTCAGAAGCCAAGTTATAAGCCCACAAAGGTGTAACTGGACTACTTCTTTAAAGTGACACCAGGCCCGGTGACCTTTGGGACATGTTTTGACCCCCTTAGGAAAGAGCTATCATCATGAAACGTTCAGATCACTTACAACTCAATAGATTCTACCTTCCTGTAATGTTTCAGCCTGATTGGACCTTGTTTTCACACAAATGAACCCAGAATGATGTGAAATTGTGCTTTGTGCAACATAATTCTGGGTGCCATTTAAAAACCATAAGTGCTAATGACTCCATTCCTTTTTGTGCTTGTAGGGGCTGTTGATTGGAGTACACTAAAACAAACCTGATCTCTCTAGGACATTCAGAAGCCAAGTTATAAGCCCACAAATGTGTGCTATGGCAAGCCAAATGAGCATTTATTCTGATATCAGGATATCAGCCAGAATCGTCATGAACATGTAAGCCATTTCTGTCCACTAGTTAACTAGTTAGCCATGTTTGTGTCAACTAGTTAAATAGTGACAGCCTAAATGTCAACTAGTTAACTAGTAAGGCCTAAATTCTCTCTAGTTAACTAGTTAAAATGTTTCATATCTTACTAGTTAACTAGTATTGCTCAGTGTGTTCACTAGTTAACTAGTGGACAGATCAATGTCCACTAGTTAACTAGTTAAAACACATTTAGTTTTTACTAGTCAACTAGTAAGGTACAAAAACTCGTACTAGCTGACTACTGAATGTAAAAATCCCACTTGTTAACTTTGCCCAATTTGGCCAGCCGCTTGAGCATTAATTCTGATATCTTGTCAACAGGTCAACTAGTTAACTAGTGAGGGTCAAACTGTACACGCTAGTTAACTAGTGAACACATTTTGACCTTCACTAGTTAACTAGTTGACACAAAAATGGCTCATTAGTTAACTAGTAAAGGCCAAAATGCATACCAGTCAGCTAGTTGAAGGTATTTGTGTCTCACTAGTTAACTAGTCAGGGTCAAAATGAGCCCACCAGTTAACTAGTGGGAGACGGAAATGTTCACTAGTTAACTAGTGAACACATTTTGGCTTCACTAGTTAACTAGGTGACACAAAATGGCTCACTAGTTAACTAGTAAAGGCCAAAATGCATACCAGTCAGCTAGTTGATGGTTTTTGTGTCTCACTAGTTAACTAGTGATGGCCAAAATGTGCACACCAGTTAACTAGTGACAGAAGAAATGCCCACTAGTTGACTAGAGAACACATTTTGGCTTCCTAGTTAACTAGGTGACACAAAAATTGCTCACTAGTTAACTAGTAAGGGCTAAAATGCATACCAGTCAGCTAGTTGAAGGTTTTTGTGTCTCACTAGTTAACTAGTGACAGTTCAAAGTGTCCACATGTTCACTAGTGAAGGCAAAACTCCTAACTAGTTAAGTAGTTGGAGTAGGGCAGTGCCACTAGTTAACTAGTGAACCATTAATGACTCACTAGCTAGCTAGTTGATTGTAGCAGGCTCACTAGTTACCTAGTTGATGCATCCATTGTCCAAACTAGTTAACTAGTGAGGACATAAATGTATACTAGTAAACTAGTTCAAGCCTACATTCACACTAGCTAGCTAGTTGCACAGAATTCTAATTAGGAGGCAGAGAATTTCTCAAATTGAGGCTTTCTATTGGCTCACTATGTTAAAATAAAATATGTCAACCAATCACAGTGCGGAATTTTGCAAAATCCCACCCCAAACATTTGCATGCGGCACACAAGTTAACATGCTGGCCAGAGGAACCTCAGCTAGTAAACTAGTAGTGGCTTCAGTGTGACACTTACATGTCAACTTGTGAAGGCGGAACTGCTCTCTAGTTAACTAGAGAGGGTACAAATGTCCACTAGTTAACTAGTGAGGTGCAAAATAAGTGTCACTAGTTCACTAGTGGGCCCCAAAACGCCCACATGTTAACTAGTAAGGTGTGGATATGCACACTAGTTAACTAGTGAGGTGCAGATTTGCTCACTAGTTAACTAGTGCACCCTTAAGCGCCCACTAGTTAACTAGTAAGGTGCAAAAAAGCATCACTAGTTAACTAGTAAGGTGCAGATATGCTCACTAGTTAACTAGTGGGCCCCAAAACGCCAACTAGTTAACTAGTAGGGTGCGGATTTGCTCACTAATTAACTAGTGAGGCGCAGATATGCTCACTAGTTAACTAGTGACGTGCGGATTTGCTTACTAGTTAACTAGTGAGGCGCGGATATGCTCACTAGTTAACTAGTGAGGTGCGGATTTGCTCACTAGTTAACTAGTGAGGTGCGGATTTGCTCACTAGTTAACTAGTGAGGTGCAGATTTGCTCACTAGTTAACTAGTGAGGTAGGGATTTGCTCACTAGTTAACTAGTGAGGTGCGGATTTGCTCACTAGTTAACTAGTGAGGTGCAGATATGCTCACTAGTTAACTAGTGAGCATATCTGCACCTCACTAGTACCTCACTAGTTAACTAGTGAGCATATCTGCACCTCACTAGTTAACTAGTGAGGTGCGGATTTGCTCACTAGTTAACTAGTTACATCTAAAAACACATACAAGCTGACCATTTTTGTCCACTAGTTAACTAGTGGAACAATTGAAATTTCACCAGTTTACATGTGTGGCAGTGCAGCAGCTCACTAGTTAACTAGTGCCTGAAACACAAATTATGCATATTCTAATGAGAAGGCAGGCAGAAGACTCCTGTTGGGTATAAGAATCCCACCCAGTCTAAAACGTATGTGCTGTGGCCTCACAATCACATACTGATGGGTGTCCCTGAGCGCCAAGGCTTGCACTCATTAGTCATGGTTTGACACCTACTGGTTGGTCGTTGCGGCGGGTTCGAATCCCGCAAATGGCATTCCGCAATTGCTGTAACATTATTTATTTTCTCTTTGTGTTGTAATGTTCAAAGTTTTATTGTTTTACTGCTTTTATTCCCCCCTCCCAAATCAAGTAAAGCACCTCGTTTGGTGTCGTGTAAGGGAGATCAGTTGGCGAGTTCAAGTCCCATTGAGGAGAATTGGAATTTAGTGTGCCAGTAATTTTATTGTAGTTCATTTTTGTTTGGTATTGAAAGTTTGGTATTGAAAAAGGCTATATTAAAAATAATTATTGATATATATATATATATATATATATATATATATATATATATATATATATATATATATATATATCTCCATCCATCCATCCATCCATCTTCCCAAGAAATAGATCAAATGACACTGAGGGAAAAAACTGTGGTTATTTTGGAGAGGGTGCTGGCTGCAAAACCACAAAGGCGGAGCTGCACCCCGCCCATTCACGCAAACTCAGCCTAGCCCACTGACTTCCGTTTTTGTTTTCAACTTTATCGCAAACTGACCTGACCCACATGAATTACGGCTGTTACTAGTTTACAGTCGTTAATGCTATGTTCTATGCTCCAATTAAACAAGATAAATATAACTTGCTACATGATAAAGACTGAATATATCTCGAAATGAAAAGGTTTCTTTTAGCGAATATCTGCCTACAGCTGGTCTAATAAAAGTGGAGTACAACAGCACTTCAGTCTATTGAATGGCCTCTGGTAGTCTAGTGGTAAAATCGTCTGAGTTGGTTTTTGCCTTCCCCTCAGCTGATGCTGGTTCGATTCTCGGTGGGGTCATCAGCAGTCTATTTAGCCACATTCAATTTGTTTATATTTTAGTTGTAATGTTTCTTTTCAGCAAAATATTTATGTCGCTAAAAGTTCTTTGAATTTGGTCGTTCCTAAACAGCATTTTAGTTGAAACTCTGCTCACAAATGGACTCACACTGACTAAATAAACGAATAAATAAATAAATAAACACATTATATGTTAAACGGTATACCAGTAAATTGTTGTAAACATAGTACTTGCAAGTGTAGCTAGAAATGAAGAAAAGAGGTTGTAAACTACCTAAAACTTACACTACTGGGAGGCGAAACAGCATGTCAACCTGACTCCATAACCACTACACCACCACATCTGTTATAAATCAAGTGGCGTTACATGTAATTGTGCTGCCCAGTGTGTCTCTGAGATGGGATGTATGGTTTATTGGCGGTGTCTCAGTAGAAGTCATTTCAGAAATAATTTGTCAGAAAATTCACAGAATATCCAGATTTGAGAACCAAGACCAGACCCGCTTCGGGGGAGGAGACCAAATTGAACCTGAGATGGGAGGAAAATGCATGAATGAGGCTAAAAATGGCTTTGGCGTGTTTCTTATGAGGAAATGACAATATAACATGATTAAAAGTTCCAAAAGTTAGATTTTTAATTATATGGAACCTTTACAAAAACTGCTCAATTAACTTCTCAACTCCGTCCTCAATCTCGCATTTTTTAGCTACAACACCCTCTTTGGTTCCAGAATGCTATCAAGTCTGACAACTGGAAGGAATTAGACTGACTCTAATGGAATGAGCGGGGCTGATTCTGGAATGGGCGGGGCTGACTCTGGTGCAGCTCCACCTTCTGGTGCAGCTCCGCCTTTGTGGTTCTGCAGCAAGCACCACTTGTTATTTTGAAAAGGGCAGGGAAAACCATCAGACTCCAGTCACCCATCGAATGGACTCTTCACCCTCCTGCCCTCTGGGAAGCGCTACAGGAGCCTATGGACTAAGACTACCAGGTCCCGAAACAGTTTCTTCCCCACAGCTGTCAGACTCCTAAACTCTGCCTGCTGACATAACACCCCAAACCAGCAGCACCCTACATAAACTCTGTAGAAACAAGAAAGCCCTGCAAATCGATGCAGAGCGTCGCGGGATATGCCTGACTGGTCATATATATTACCTCTCATGACACTGACCTCTGACCCTATGAACTTGTGTATGTGATGAGTTTATTTACCTTTGATAGGGAGTTATGACCTCTGATTTTGTCAAAATCCTTCAACCCGTTCAGGAGATATTGCACACAAAAGCCAAATTTTCATATATACGGCCTCACACAACCTTGACCTTTGACCCTATGAGGTTTTGTACCTCATGAGTTTATTTACCTTAGATAGGGAGTTCTCACCTGCGATTTGGTCAAAGTATTTCAACCAGTTCAGAAGATATTGCACACAAAAACCAATTTTTCATATATACGGCCTCACACGACCTTTACCTTTGACCCTATGAGGTTGTGACCTGATCAGTTTATCTACCTTTGATAGGGAGCTATCACCTCTGATTTGGTCAAAATCATTCAACCCGTTCAGGCAATTTTTGATATATATATGACCTCACACAACCTTGACCTTTGACCCTATGACATTGTGTTCCTAATCAGTTCATGTACCCTTCATAGTAATAAAATACACAGGCGAGGGTCCGACTCTCTGGAGGACGCCATGTTGATTTCTATGTTTATTTAGCTGTATTTATGGTTTTGCTGGTGGTTTTTGACTCCTTTGAAAACTGTGCAACAACACTCTTCTTCTTCCTTTTCTTGTGTGTTATTTGGCGGATGGCACTCAACATAAAAAGATGCATTTCTCAAACAATTAATGTATTGGAGCGTGAACCTGAGTCATTAATCTCATATCCTAATTTGAGAGTTACAGCTAGAGTCCAGAGGGTTTTGTTGGCTTTATGAGCATTAGTTAGTAAGGTCCTCACTTGAACAAAAAATACAGCTTGTTTGCAGTGACTTTGGTATTTACTACCCCCTATTGCCAGAAATCTACACACTTTCCCTTTAAGCGCGTTGTCTCTTTAAGACTGGTCCTGGGTGACATTGGAGTTTACAGCGAGGCCGTAGAAATTCTCTGTCTGGATATTTATTGTGGAGATTAATGGACTAAAATGGGTTGCTGCACCGTGACTGTCTTCTCCTTTTTTTGGAGAGTAAAAACTATATTTTGGTTTTTAAATGCTGCCGCTGCACCGTGTTAAGAAATTATATTACTGGTTGGTTCGAAATGGGTTGAAATGTTCACATTTCTTCTTTGCTTTACATGCTGATCACTAAAGCGTGCTTTAATTAATATTGCTTTTTTGTAAAACGTAAGAGCAAACAAGGGGGATTTTAATTGACAAAAATAATAAAATCAGCACATTTCCAAGCCAACTGCGGTTAACATTGGCACGTCGGCTTGAAAAATATCTCCTTTTTGCCGTAAATAACACACATTTCATAGCTGTTGTGGGTTATGTATGTGTTCATCAGTGCTTGAGAACTGTAACTTTGGGGAGCGGGTCGTAATTGTGGGCTTTTAATGCGGTGCTGTCTGTGGCGAGGTGTTGGTAGGGTCTGATCGGAGCTGCAGCCAGAGCGTTTCTCCCGACCAGCGGCTGCTGGGAGCTGGTCCACGGTGAAGAAGCCCACGCAGCCGAACGAGGGCTTCCCGGCTAAGAGCTGACCGCAGCGGCCCCGACGACCGCGGGCCAGCGACCCGAGAAATAACATGGGGAGTCCTGCTGCTGCCTGCTGTTGTTTGTTTTCCGTAGTAAATACCTGAATATGCAGAGACTCAACAGGTCATTCAGTTGTATGGTATCATTCAGATGATCAAATGAAATGTTGCAACATTAATATCAGTTTACCTGATCTTGATCAATAATCACATTGATGAATTGGTGCATGAATAACTACAGACCCTGCTTCCTGCAGCAGCTTTTTCTGCTCTAGATTTATGATCTGCTATTTGTATATTTCAACGAAAAAGACGGAAATGGCATTAATTATTTAGATTTATTTGTGGATTTTTTTGTCGATGTTAACCCTGTTGTGTCTCAGTTCATGAAGCTGTTTTCAATGTTTCCCGCGATGCGAGCAGCTGATTGTGCAGCAGATGGCCGCGGACATGATCAATTTCGAAGTGCTAGTTCTGGATCAAGAGAAAGCCTGCTGTGCTGTGCCGATGATTTTATTTTGCGAGGATGGATTGAGGAAAGGGGACACACATGCTTAAATATCGACTGTCGGCAATAATCAGATTCATACTCATAAATTACTTGTTTACATGTTTTGTGTGTGTGTGTGTGTGTGTGTGTGTGTGTGTGTGTGTGTGTGTGTGTGTGTGTGTGTGTGTGTGTGTGTGTAACTCTGCCCACTAATCCATTACGTATTTTGTTTCTTGTTGACATAAATACAAAAATTATGCAAAAGAAAAGAAGTGAAATAATGTACAAAATTAAAGTGTATGATCCAGTATCGAACCCGCGACCTTCACCATTGCAAGCGAACGCATTAGTCACTAGACCACCAGCACTAGGTGCTCATCTTCTCGCAAATTCATACCTTTAAAACACTATGAGTGCTGGCAGGCTTTACAGCAACGTATGTAAAATAGAGCCTTTTTTATTATTATAAACTTGTCGCTTCCGTACAAATGTGAAACAATATATCTGACGGAGATTTCTGCGGAGTTTCTGCACTTTCCTGTCAACAGAAACAGACATGCTGTCTGCCGCTGCCTTCCGCCTCCAGGCTTTTTCAGACTAATAACTGAAAACTAAAGACTGCACACGTTAACTGAACAAAGATTACAGCAATACACCACAACTTTCTCGCTACAAATATCGTCAAAACATATTTATGTGCTCAAACGATCTTAGTTTATCAAATTTTCTCTTAGAACAGCCTGAACAGAGTCCGCCATACTTTCTCTGTTTCTCAGTCCTACATGGACCAATCACATTGCTGTTCTGCATTTCTTCATTTGCATGTAAAGGCCGGATTTGCTCTCTAGCTAACTAGTGAGCAGTACAGCGGTCGAACTAGTCAACATGTTACACAGAATGCCAGCCAAGTGTGTATTTATTCAAATTCCACAAATTTACTAGTTTTAGGGGCATTTTCTGCAGCTAGTTAACTAGTGACAGTGTTTTGTGTTCACTACTTAACATGTAAGGCTCAGTTTGCCCTCTATAAGCTAGTGAGAAAAAATTATAATGCAGATATGCTCACTAGTTAACTAGTGAGTGCTTCCTGTCCCATTACAAGTGAACTAGAAAGGCCAAATATGTCAACTAGTTAACTAGTGAAGGTAAATTTGTCACTAGTTAACTAGTAAGAACACATTTTTACATAACAAGTAAACTAGATTGCTCCAAAAACAGCAACTAGTGTGCGTCTTGTGCGCACTAGTTAACTAGTGAGCATATCTGCACCTCACTAGATAACTAGTGAGCAAATCCGCACCTCACTAGTTAACTAGTGAGCAAATCCGCACCTCACTAGTTAACTAGTGAGCAAATCCGCACCTCACTAGTTAACTAGTGAGCAAATCCGCACTTCACTAGTTAACTAGTGAGCAAATCCGCGCCTCACTAGTTAGCTAGTAAGCAAATCCGCACTTCACTAGTTAACTAGTGAGCATATCTGTGCCTCACTAGTTAACTAGTGAGCAAATCTGCACCCTACTAGTTAACTATTTGGCGTTTTGGGGCCCACTAGTTAACTAGTGAGCATATCTGCACTTTACAAGTTAACTAGTGATGCTTTTTTGCACCTTACTAGTTAACTAGTGGGTGCTTTAGGGCACACTAGTTAACTAGTGAGCAAATCTGCACCTCACTAGTTAACTAGTGAGCAAATCCGCACATCACTAGTTAACTAGTGAGCATATCTGTGCCTCACTAGTTAACTAGTGAGCAAATCCGCACCCTACTAGTTAACTTGTTGACATTTTGGGGCCCACTAGTTAACTAGTGAGCATATCTGCACTTTACAAGTTAACTAGTGATGCTTTTTTGCACCTTACTAGTTAACTAGTGGGCGCTTAAGGGCACACTAGTTAACTAGTGAGCAAATCTGCACCTCACTAGTTAACTAGTGAGCATATCCGCACCTTACTAGTTAACTTGTGGGCGATTTGGGGCCCACTAGTGAACTAGTGACACTTATTTTGCACCTCACTAGTTAACTAGTGGACATTTGTACCCTCTCTAGTTAACTAGTGAGCAGTTCTGCCTTCACAAGTTTACATGTAAGTGTCACACTGAAGCCACTACTACTTCACTAGCTGAGGTTCCTCTGGCCAGCATGTTAACTTGTTTGCCGCATGCAAATGTTTGGGGTGGGATTTTACGAAATTCCGCACTGTGATTGGTTGTCATATTTTATTTTGACACAGGGAGCCAATAGAGAGTCTTAATTTGAGAAATTCTCCACCTCCTAATTAGAATTCTGCGCAACTAGCTAGCTAGTGTGAATGTAGACTTGAACTAGTTTACTAGTATACATTTATGTCCTCACTAGTTAACTAGTTTGGACAATGGATGCATCAACTAGGTAACTAGTGAGCCTGCTGCCATCAACTAGCTAGCTAGTGAGCCATTAATGGTTCACTAGTTAACTAGTGGCACTGACCTACTCCAACTAGTTAACTAGTTAGGAGTTAAGCCTTCACTAGTTAACTAGTGTGCACATTTTGACCATCAATAGTTAACTAGTGAGACAAAAAAAACCTTCAACTAGCTGACTGGTATGCACTTTGGCCTTTACTAGTTAACTAGTGAGCCATTTATGTGACAACTAGTTAACTAGTGAAGCCAAAATGTGTTCACTAGTTAACTAGTGCACATTTATGTCTACCACAAGTTAACTAGTGTGCACATTTTGGCAATCACTAGTTAACTAGTGAGACACAAAAACCTTCAACTAGCTGACTGGTATGCATTTTGGTCTTTACTAGTTAACTAGTGAGCCATTTATGTGTCAACTAGTTAACTAGTGAAGCCAAAATATCTTCACTAGTTAACTAGTGCGCATTTATGTCTACCACAAGTTAACTAGTGTGCACATTTTGACCCTCACTAGTTAACTAGTGAGACAAATACCTTCAAGTAGCTGACTGCTATGCATTTCTGCTTTTACTAGTTAACTAGTGAGCAGTTTTTGTGTCAACTAGTTAACTACTGAAGCCTAAATGTGTTCACTAGTTAACTAGTGGGCACATTTTCACCCTCGATATTTAACTAGTTGACACAAACATGTCTAACTAGTTAACTAGTGGACAGAAATGGCTTACATGTTCATGACAATTCTGGCTGATATCCTGATATCAGAATAAATGCTCATTTGGCTTGCCATATGTAACTGGACTACTTTAAATTGACACCAGATCCGGTGACCTTTGGGACATGGTTTGACCCCCTTAGGAAAGTGCTATCATCATGAAACGTTCAGATCACTTACAACTCAATAGATTCTACCTTCCTGTAATGTTTCAGCCTGATTGGACCTTGTTTTCACACAAATGAACCCAGAATGATGTGAAATTGTGCTTCGTGCAAAATAATTCTGGGTGCAATTTAAAAACCATAAGTGCTAATGACTCCATTCCTTTTTGATGTTGTAGGGGCTGTTGATTGGAGTACATTAAAACAAACCTGATCTCTCTAGGACATTCAGAAGCCAAGTTATAAGCCCTCAAAGGTGTAACTGGACTACTTCTTTAAAGTGACACCAGATCCGGTGACCTTTGGGACATGGTTTAACCCCCTTAGGAAAGTGCTATCATCATGAAACGTTCAGATAGCTTACAACTCAATAGATTCTATCTTCCTGTAACGTTTCAGCCTGATTGGACCTTGTTTTCACACAAATGGACCCAGAATGATGTGAAATTGTGCTTCGCGCAACATAATTCTGGGTGCCATTTACAAACCATAAGTGCTAATGACTCCCTTCCTTTTTGTGGTTGTAGGGGCTGTTGATTGGAGTACACTAAAACAAACCTAACCTCTCTAGGACATTCAGAAGCCAAGTTATAAGCCCACAAAGGTGTAACTGGACTACTTCTTTAAAGTGACACCAGGCCCGGTGACCTTTGGGACATGGTTTTACCCCCTATAGGAATGTGCGATCATCTTGAAACGTTCAGATCACTTACAACTCAATAGATTCTACTTTCTTGTAGCGTTTCAGCCTGATTGGACCTTGTTTTCACACAAATGGACCCAGAATTATGTGAAATTTGCCTTTCTGCATGGAGTTGCGTGTTCTCCCCATGCATGCATGGGTTTTCTCCGGGTACTCCGGTTTCCTCCACAGATCACAACATGCCCTATAGGTTAAAAAAAATAATTGTAAGTCGCTTTGGGTAAAAGCGTCTGCTAAGCACATAAACATAAACATAAACATAAATTGTGCTTCGTGCAACATAATTCTGGGTGCCATTTACAAACCTTAAGTGCTAATGACTCCATTCCTTTTTGTGGTTGTAGGGGCTGTTGATTGGAGTACACTAAAACAAACCTAACCCCTCTAGGACATTCAGAAGCCAAGTTATAAGCCCACAAATGTGTAAGTGGACTACTTCTTTAAATTGACACCAGATCCGGTGACCTTTGGGACATGGTTTTACCCCCTATAGGAATGTGCGATCATCTTGAAATGTTCAGATCACTTACAACTCAATAGATTCTACCTTCTTGTAGCGTTTCAGCCTGATTGGACCTTGTTTTCACACAAATGGACCCAGAATGATGTGAAATTCGCCTTTCTGCGTGGAGTTGCGTGTTCTCCCCATGCATGCATGGGTTTTCTCCGGGTACTCCGGTTTCCCCCACAGATCACAACATGCCCTATAGGTTAAAAAAAAATAATTGTAAGTCGCTTTGGGTAAAAGCGTCTGCTAAGCACATAAACATAAACATAAACATAAACATAAATTGTGCTTCGTGCAACATAACTCTGGGTGCCATTTACAAACCTTAAGTGCTAATGACTCCATTCCTTTTTGTGGTTGTAGGGGCTGTTGATTGAAGTACACTAAAACAAACCTGATCTCTCTAGGACATTCAGAAGCCAAGTTATAAGCCCACAAATGTGTAACTGGACTACTTCTTTAAATTGACACCAGACCCGGTGACCTTTGGGACATTGTTTGACCCCCTTAGGAAAGTGCTATCATCATGAAACGTTCAGATCACTTACAACTCAATAGATTCTACCTTCCTGTAACGTTTCAGCCTGATTGGACCCGGTTTTCACACAAATGAACCCAGAATGATGTGAAATTGTGCTTTGTGCAACATAATTCTGGGAGCCATTTAAGAACCATAAGTGCTAATGACTCCATTCCTTTTTGAGGTGGTAGGGGATGTTTATTGAAGTACACTAAAACAAACCTGATCTCTCTAGGACATTCAGAAGCCAAGTTATAAGCCCACAAATGTGTAACTGGACTACTTCTTTAAATTGACACCAGATCCGGTGACCTTTGGGACATGGTTTGGCCCCCTTAGGAAAGTGCTATCATCATGTAACGTTCAGATCACTTACAAGTCAATAGATTCTACCTTCCTGTAAAGTTTCAGCCTGATTGGACCTTGTTTTCACACAAATGAACCCAGAATGATGTGAAATTGTGCTTCGTGCAACATAATTCTGGGTGCCATTTACAAACCATAAGTGCTAATGACTCCATTCCTTTTTGTGGTTGTAGGGGCTGTTGATTGGAGTACACTAAAACAAACCTAACCTCTCTAGGACATTCAGAAGCCAAGTTATAAGCCCACAAAGGTGTAACTGGACTACTTCTTTAAAGTGACACCAGGCCCGGTGACCTTTGGGACATGTTTTGACCCCCTTAGGAAAGAGCTATCATCATGAAACGTTCAGATCACTTACAACTCAATAGATTCTACCTTCCTGTAATGTTTCAGCCTGATTGGACCTTGTTTTCACACAAATGAACCCAGAATGATGTGAAATTGTGCTTTGTGCAACATAATTCTGGGTGCCATTTACAAACCATAAGTGCTAATGACTCCATTCCTTTTTGTGGTTGTAGGGGCTGTTGATTGGAGTACACTAAAACAAACCTGATCTCTCTAGGACATTCAGAAGCCAAGTTATAAGCCCACAAATGTGTAACTGGACTACTTTAAATTGACACCAGATCCGGTGACCTTTGGGACATTGTTTGACCCCCTTAGGAAAGTGCGATCATCTTAAAACGTTCAGATCACTTACAACTCAATAGATTCTACCTTCTTGTAATGTTTCAGCCTGATTGGACCTTGTTTTCACACAAATGGACCCAGAATGATGTGAAATTGTGCTTCGTGCAACATAATTCTGGGTGCCATTTACAAACCATAAGTGCTAATGACTCCATTCCTTTTTTGTGGTTGTAGGTGCTGTTGATTGGAGTACACCAGAACAAACCTGACATCTCTAGGACATTCAGAAGCCAAGTTATAAGCCCACAAATGTGTAACTGGACTACTTCTTTAAATTGACACCAGATCTGGTGACCTTTGGGACATGGTTTTACCCCCGTAGGAAAGTGCTATCATCATGAAACGTTCAGATCACTTACAACTCAATAGATTCTACCTTCCTGTAACGTTTCAGCCTGATTGGACCTTGTTTTCACATAAATGAACCCAGAATGATGTGAAATTGTGCTTCGTGCAAAATAATTCTGGGTGCAATTTAAAAACCATAAGTGCTAATGACTCCATTCCTTTTTGATGTTGTAGGGGCTGTTGATTGGAGTACATTAAAACAAACCTGATCTCTCTAGGACATTCAGAAGCCAAGTTATAAGCCCTCAAAGGTGTAACTGGACTACTTCTTTAAAGTGACACCAGATCCGGTGACCTTTGGGACATGGTTTAACCCCCTTAGGAAAGTGCTATCATCATGAAACGTTCAGATAGCTTACAACTCAATAGATTCTATCTTCCTGTAACGTTTCAGCCTGATTGGACCTTGTTTTCACACAAATGGACCCAGAATGATGTGAAATTGTGCTTCGTGCAACATAATTCTGGGTGCCATTTACAAACCATAAGTGCTAATGACTCCCTTCCTTTTTGTGGTTGTAGGGGCTGTTGATTGGAGTACACTAAAACAAACCTGATCTCTCTAGGACATTCAGAAGCCAAGTTATAAGCCCACAAATGTGTAACTGGACTACTTCTTTAAATTGACACCAGATCTGGTGACCTTTGGGACATGGTTTGACCCCCTTAGGAAAGTGCTATCATCATGAAACGTTCAGATCCCTTACAACTCAATAGATTCTACCTTCCTGTAACATTTCAGCCTGATTGGACCTTGTTTTCACACAAATGAACCCAGAATGATGTGAAATTGTGCTTCGTGCAAAATAATTCTGGGTGCAATTTAAAAACCATAAGTGCTAATGACTCCATTCCTTTTTGATGTTGTAGGGGCTGTTGATTGGAGTACATTAAAACAAACCTGATCTCTCTAGGACATTCAGAAGCCAAGTTATAAGCCCTCAAATGTGTAACTGGACTACTTCTTTAAAGTGACACCAGGCCCGGTGACCTTTGGGACATGGTTTGACCCCCTATAGGAATCTGCGATCATCATGAAACGTTCAGATCACTTACAACTCAATAGATTCTACCTTCTTGTAACGTTTCAGCCTGATTGAACCTTGTTTTCACACAAATGGACCCAGAATGACGTGAAATTGTGCTTCGTGCAACATAATTCTGGGTGCCATTTACAAACCATGAGTGCTAATGACTCCATTCCTTTTTGTGGTTGTAGGGGCTGTTGGTTTGAGTACATTAAAAATAACCTGATCTCTCTAGGACATTCAGAAGCCAAGTTATAAGCCCACAAATGTGTAACTGGACTACTTCTTTAAATTGACACCAGATCCGGTGACTTTTGGGACATGGTTTGACCCCCTTAGGAAAGTGCTATCATCATGAAACGTTCAGATCACTTACAACTCAATAGATTCTACCTTCCTGTAACGTTTCAGCCTGATTGGACCTTGTTTTCACACAAATGAACCCAGAATGATGTGAAATTGTGCTTAGTGCAGCATAATTCTGGGTGCCATTTACAAACCTTAAGTGCTAATGACTCCATTCCTTTTTGTGGTTGTAGGGGCTGTTGATTGGAGTACATTAAAACAAAACTGATCTCTCTAGGACATTCAGAAGCCAAGTTATAAGCCCACAAAGGTGTAACTGGACTACTTCTTTAAAGTGACACCAGGCCCGGTGACCTTTGGGACATGGTTTTACCCCCTATAGGAATGTGCGATCATCTTGAAACGTTCAGATCACTTACAACTCAATAGATTCTACCTTCTTGTAGCGTTTCAGCCTGATTGGACCTTGTTTTCACACAAATGGACCCAGAATGATATGAAATTGTGCTTCGTGCAACATAATTCTGGGTGCCATTTACAAACCATAAGTGCTAATGACTCCATTCCTTTTTGTGGTTGTAGGGGCTGTTGATTGGAGTACATTAAATCAAACCTGATCTCTCTAGGACATTCAGAAGCCAAGTTATAAACCCACAAATGTGTAACTGGACTACTTCTTTAAATTGACACCAGATCCGGCGACCTTTGGGACATGGTTTGACCCCCTTAGGAAAGTGCGATCATCATGAAACGTTCAGATAACTTACAACTCAATAGATTCTACCTTCCTGTAACATTTCAGCCTGATTGGACCTTGTTTTCACACAAATGAACCCAGAATGATGTGAAATTGTGCTTCGTGCAAAATAATTCTGGGTGCAATTTAAAAACCATAAGTGCTAATGACTCCATTCCTTTTTGAGGTTGTAGGGGCTGTTGATTGGAGTACATTAAAATAAACCTGATCTCTCTAGGACATTCAGAAGCCAAGTTATACGCCCTCAAAGGTGTAACTGGACTACTTCTTTAAAGTGACACCAGGCCCGGTGACCTTTGGGACATGGTTTGACCCCCTTAGGAAAGTGCTATAATCCTGAAACGTTCAGATCACTTACAACTCAATAGATTCTACCTTCCTGTAACGTTTCAGCCTGATTGGACCTTGTTTTCACACAAATGAACCCAGAATGATGTGAAATTGTGCTTAGTGCAGCATAATTCTGGGTGCCATTTACAAACCATAAGTGCTAATGACTCCCTTCCTTTTTGTGGTTGTAGGGGCTGTTGATTGGAGTACACTAAAACAAACCTGATCTCTCTAGGACATTCAGAAGCCAAGTTATAAGCCCACAAATGTGTAACTGGACTACTTCTTTAAATTGACACCAGATCTGGTGACCTTTGGGACATGGTTTGACCCCCTTAGGAAAGTGCTATCATCATGAAACGTTCAGATCCCTTACAACTCAATAGATTCTACCTTCCTGTAACATTTCAGCCTGATTGGACCTTGTTTTCACACAAATGAACCCAGAATGATGTGAAATTGTGCTTCGTGCAAAATAATTCTGGGTGCAATTTAAAAACCATAAGTGCTAATGACTCCATTCCTTTTTGATGTTGTAGGGGCTGTTGATTGGAGTACATTAAAACAAACCTGATCTCTCTAGGACATTCAGAAGCCAAGTTATAAGCCCTCAAATGTGTAACTGGACTACTTCTTTAAAGTGACACCAGGCCCGGTGACCTTTGGGACATGGTTTGACCCCCTATAGGAATCTGCGATCATCATGAAACGTTCAGATCACTTACAACTCAATAGATTCTACCTTCTTGTAACGTTTCAGCCTGATTGAACCTTGTTTTCACACAAATGGACCCAGAATGACGTGAAATTGTGCTTCGTGCAACATAATTCTGGGTGCCATTTACAAACCATGAGTGCTAATGACTCCATTCCTTTTTGTGGTTGTAGGGGCTGTTGGTTTGAGTACATTAAAAATAACCTGATCTCTCTAGGACATTCAGAAGCCAAGTTATAAGCCCACAAATGTGTAACTGGACTACTTCTTTAAATTGACACCAGATCCGGTGACTTTTGGGACATGGTTTGACCCCCTTAGGAAAGTGCTATCATCATGAAACGTTCAGATCACTTACAACTCAATAGATTCTACCTTCCTGTAACGTTTCAGCCTGATTGGACCTTGTTTTCACACAAATGAACCCAGAATGATGTGAAATTGTGCTTAGTGCAGCATAATTCTGGGTGCCATTTACAAACCTTAAGTGCTAATGACTCCATTCCTTTTTGTGGTTGTAGGGGCTGTTGATTGGAGTACATTAAAACAAAACTGATCTCTCTAGGACATTCAGAAGCCAAGTTATAAGCCCACAAAGGTGTAACTGGACTACTTCTTTAAAGTGACACCAGGCCCGGTGACCTTTGGGACATGGTTTTACCCCCTATAGGAATGTGCGATCATCTTGAAACGTTCAGATCACTTACAACTCAATAGATTCTACCTTCTTGTAGCGTTTCAGCCTGATTGGACCTTGTTTTCACACAAATGGACCCAGAATGATATGAAATTGTGCTTCGTGCAACATAATTCTGGGTGCCATTTACAAACCATAAGTGCTAATGACTCCATTCCTTTTTGTGGTTGTAGGGGCTGTTGATTGGAGTACATTAAATCAAACCTGATCTCTCTAGGACATTCAGAAGCCAAGTTATAAACCCACAAATGTGTAACTGGACTACTTCTTTAAATTGACACCAGATCCGGCGACCTTTGGGACATGGTTTGACCCCCTTAGGAAAGTGCGATCATCATGAAACGTTCAGATAACTTACAACTCAATAGATTCTACCTTCCTGTAACATTTCAGCCTGATTGGACCTTGTTTTCACACAAATGAACCCAGAATGATGTGAAATTGTGCTTCGTGCAAAATAATTCTGGGTGCAATTTAAAAACCATAAGTGCTAATGACTCCATTCCTTTTTGAGGTTGTAGGGGCTGTTGATTGGAGTACATTAAAAGAAACCTGATCTCTCTAGGACATTCAGAAGCCAAGTTATAAGCCCTCAAAGGTGTAACTGGACTACTTCTTTAAAGTGACACCAGGCCCGGTGACCTTTGGGACATGGTTTGACCCCCTTAGGAAAGTGCTATAATCCTGAAACGTTCAGATCACTTACAACTCAATAGATTCTACCTTCCTGTAACGTTTCAGCCTGATTGGACCTTGTTTTCACACAAATGAACCCAGAATGATGTGAAATTGTGCTTAGTGCAGCATAATTCTGGGTGCCATTTACAAACCTTAAATTCTAATGACTCCATTCCTTTTTGTGGTTGAAGGGGCTGTTGATTGGAGTACACTAAAACAAACCTGATCTCTCTAGGACATTCAGAAGCCAAGTTATAAGCCCACAAATGTGTAACTGGACTACTTCTTTAAATTGACACCAGATCCGGTGAACTTTGGGACATGGTTTGACCCCCTTAGGAAAGTGCTATCATCATGAAACGTTCAGATCACTTACAACTAAATAGATTCTACCTTCCTGTAACGTTTCAGCCTGATTGGACCTTGTTTTCACACAAATGAACCCAGAATGATGTGAAATTGTGCTTCGTGCAACATAATTCTGGGTGCCATTTAAAAACCATAAGTGCTAATGACTCCATTCATTTTAGTGGTTGTAGGGGCTGTTGATTGGAGTACATTAAAACAAACCTGATCTCTCTAGGACATTCAGAAGCCAAGTTATAAGCCCACAAATGTGTAACTGGACTACTTCTTTAAATTGACACCAGATCCGGTGACCTTTGGGACATGGTTTGACCACCTTAGGAAAGTGCTATCATCATGAAACGTTCAGATCACTTACAACTCAATAGATTCTACCTTCCTGTAACGTTTCAGCCTGATTGGACCTTGTTTTCACACAAATGAACCCAGAATGATGTGAAATTGTGCTTCGTGCAACATAATTCTGGGTGCCATTTAAAAACCATAAGTGCTAATGACTCCATTCCTTTTTGAGGTTGTAGGGGCTGTTGATTGGAGTACACTAAAACAAACCTGATCTCTCTAGGACATTCAGAAGCCAAGTTATAAGCCCTCAAAGGTGTAACTGGACTACTTCTTTAAAGTGACACCAGGCCCGGTGCCCTTTGGGACATGGTTTGACCCCCTTAGGAAAGTGCTATCATCATGAAACGTTCAGATCAGTTACAACTCAATAGATTCTACCTTCCTGTAACATTTCAGCCTGATTGTACCTTGTTTTCACACAAATGAACCCAGAATGATGTGAAATTGTGCTTCGTGCAACATAATTCTGGGTGCCATTTACAAACCATAAGTGCTAATGACTCCATTCCTTTTTGTGGTTGTAGGGGCTGCTGGTTGGAGTACATTAAAACAAACCTGATCTCTCTAGGACATTCAGAAGCCAAGTTATAAGCCCACAAATGTGTAACTGGACTACTTCTTTAAATTGACACCAGACCCGGTGACCTTTGGGACATGGTTTGACCCCCTTAGGAAAGTGCTATCATCATGAAACGTTCAGATCACTTACAACTCAACAGATTCTACCTTCCTGTAACGTTCCAGCCTGATTGGACCTTGTTTTCACACAAATGAACCCAGAATGATGTGAAATTGTGCTTCGTGCAACATAATTCTGGGTGCCATTTAAAAACCATAAGTGCTAATGACTCCATTCCTTTTTGTGGTTGTAGGGGCTGTTGATTGGAGTATACTAAAACAAACCTGATCTCTCTAGGACATTCAGAAGCCAAGTTATAAGCCCACAAATGTGTAACTGGACTACTTCTTTAAATTGACACCAGATCCGGTGACCTTTGGGACATTGTTTGACCCCCTTAGGAAAGTGCGATCATCTTAAAACGTTCAGATCACTTACAACTCAATAGATTCTACCTTCTTTTAATGTTTCAGCCTGATTGGACCTTGTTTTCACACAAATGGACCCAGAATGATGTGAAATTGTGCTTCGTGCAACATAATTCTGGGTGCCATTTACAAACCATAAGTGCTAATTACTCCATTCCTTTTTTGTGGTTGTAGGTGCTGTTGATTGGAGTACACCAGAACAAACCTGACATCTCTAGGACATTCAGAAGCCAAGTTATAAGCCCACAAATGTGTAACTGGACTACTTCTTTAAATTGACACCAGATCTGGTGACCTTTGGGACATGGTTTGACCCCCTTAGGAAAGTGCTATCATCATGAAACGTTCAGATCACTTACAACTCAATAGATTCTACCTTCCTGTAACGTTTCAGCCTGATTGGACCTTGTTTTCACACAAATGAACCCAGAATGATGTGAAATTGTGCTTCGTGCAAAATAATTCTGGGTGCAATTTAAAAACCATAAGTGCTAATGACTCCATTCCTTTTTGATGTTGTAGGGGCTGTTGATTGGAGTACATTAAAACAAACCTGATCTCTCTAGGACATTCAGAAGCCAAGTTATAAGCCCTCAAAGGTGTAACTGGACTACTTCTTTAAAGTGAAACCAGGCCCAGTGACCTTTGGGACATGGTTTGACCCCCTTAGGTAAGTGCTATCATCATGAAACGTTCAGATCACTTACAACTCAATAGATTCTACCTTCTTGAAACGTTTCAGCCTGATTGAACCTTGTTTTCACACAAATGGACCCAGAATGATGTGAAATTGTGCTTCGTGCAACATAATTCTGGGTGCCATTTACAAACCATAAGTGCTAATGACTCCATTCCTTTTTGTGGTTGTAGGGGCTGTTGGTTTGAGTACATTAAAAATAACCTGATCTCTCTAGGACATTCAGAAGCCAAGTTATAAGCCCACAAATGTGTAACTGGACTACTTCTTTAAATTGACACCAGATCCGGTGACCTTTGGGACATGGTTTGACCCCCTTAGGAAAGTGCTATCATCATGAAACGTTCAGATCAATTACAACTCAATAGATTCTACCTTCCTGTAACGTTTCAGCCTGATTGGACCTTGTTTTCACACAAATGAACCCAGAATGATGTGAAATTGTGCTTAGTGCAGCATAATTCTGGGTGCTATTTACAAACCTTAAGTGCTAATGACTCCATTCCTTTTTGTGGTTGTAGGGGCTGTTGATTGGAGTACATTAAAACAAAACTGATCTCTCTAGGAAATTCAGAAGCCAAGTTATAAGCCCACAAATGTGTAACTGGACTACTACTTTAAATTGACACCAGATCTGGTGACCTTTGGGACATGGTTTGACCCCCTTAGGAAAGTGCTATCATCATGAAACGTTCAGATCACTTACAACTCAATAGATTCTACCTTCCTGTAACATTTCAGCCTGATTGGACCTTGTTTTCACACAAATGAACCCAGAATGATGTGAAATTGTGCTTCATGCAACATAATTTTGGGTGCCATTTACAAACCATAAGTGCTAATGACTCCATTCCTTTTTGTGGTTGTAGGGGCTGTTGATTGGAGTACACTAAAACAAACCTAACCTCTCTAGGACATTCAGAAGCCAAGTTATAAGCCCACAAAGGTGTAACTGGACTACTTCTTTAAAGTGACACCAGGCCCGGTGACCTTTGGGACATGGTTTTACCCCCTATAGGAATGTGCGATCATCTTGAAACGTTCAGATCACTTACAACTCAATAGATTCTACCTTCTTGTAGCGTTTCAGCCTGATTGGACCTTGATTTCACACAAATGAACCCAGAATGATGTGAAATTTTGCTTCGTGCAACATAATTCTGGGTGCCATTTACAAACCATAAGTGCTAATGACTCCATTCCTTTTTGTGGTTGTAGGGGCTGTTGATTGGAGTACATTAAATCACACCTGATCTCTCTAGGACATTCAGAAGCCAAGTTATAAGCCCACAAATGTGTAACTGGACTACTTCTTTAAATTGACACCAGATCCGGCGACCTTTGGGACAGGGTTTGACCCCCTTAGGAAAGTGCTATCATCATGAAACGTTCAGATCACTTACAACTCAATAGATTCTACCTTCCTGTAACATTTCAGCCTGATTGGACCTTGTTTTCACACAAATGAACCCAGAATGATGTGAAATTGTGCTTCGTGCAAAATAATTCTGGCTGCAATTTAAAAACCATGAGTGCTAATGACTCCATTCCTTTTTTAGGTTGTAGGGGCTGTTGATTGGAGTACATTAAAAGAAACCTGATCTCTCTAGGACATTCAGAAGCCAAGTTATAAGCCCTCAAAGGTGTAACTGGACTACTTCTTTAAAGTGACACCAGGCCCGGTGACCTTTGGGACATGGTTTGACCCCCTTAGGAAAGTGCTATAATCCTGAAACGTTCAGATCACTTACAACTCAATAGATTCTACCTTCCTGTAACGTTTCAGCCTGATTGGACCTTGTTTTCACACAAATGAACCCAGAATGATGTGAAATTGTGTTTAGTGCAGCATAATTCTGGGTGCCATTTACAAACCTTAAGTTCTAATGACTCCATTCCTTTTTGTGGTTGTAGGGGCTGTTGATTGGAGTACACTAAAACAAACCTGATCTCTCTAGGACATTCAGAAGCCAAGTTATAAGCCCACAAATGTGTAACTGGACTACTTCTTTAAATTGACACCAGATCCGGTGAACTTTGGGACATGGTTTGACCCCCTTAGGAAAGTGCTATCATCATGAAACGTTCAGATCACTTACAACTAAATAGATTCTACCTTCCTGTAACGTTTCAGCCTGATTGGACCTTGTTTTCACACAAATGAACCCAGAATGATGTGAAATTGTACTTCGTGCAACATAATTCTGGGTGCCATTTAAAAACCATAAGTGCTAATGACTCCATTCCTTTTTGTGGTTGTAGGGGCTGTTGATTGGAGTATACTAAAACAAACCTGATCTCTCTAGGACATTCAGAAGCCAAGTTATAAGCCCTCAAAGGTGTAACTGGACTACTTCTTTAAATTGACACCAGATCCGGTGACCTTTGGGACATGGTTTGACCCCCTTAGGAAAGTGCTATCATCATGAAACGTTCAGATCACTTACAACTCAATAGATTCTACCATCCTGTAACGTTTCAGCCTGATTGGACCTTGTTTTCACACAAATGAACCCAGAATGTTGTGAAATTGTGCTTCGTGCAACATAATTCTGGGTGCCATTTACAAACCCTAAGTGCTAATGATTCCATTCCTTTTTGTGGTTGTAGGGGCTGTTGATTGGAGTACACTAAAACAAACCTGACCTCTCTAGGACATTCAGAAGCCAAGTTATAAGCCCACAAAGGTGTAACTGGACTACTTTTTTAAAGTGACACCAGGCCCGGTGACCTTTGGGACATGGTTTTACCCCCTATAGGAATGTGCGATCATCTTGAAACGTTCAGATCACTTACAACTCAATAGATTCTACCTTCTTGTAGCGTTTCAGCCTGATTGGACCTTGTTTTCAAACAAATGGACCCAGAATGATGTGAATGTGTGCTTCGTCCAACATAATTCTGGGTGCCATTTACAAACCATAAGTGCTAATGACTCCATTCCTTTTTGTGGTTGTAGGGGCTGTTGATTGGAGTACACTAAAACAAACCTGATCTCTCTAGGACATTCAGAAGCCAAGTTATAAGCCCACAAATGTGTAACTGGACTACTTCTTTAAATTGACACCAGATCCGGTGACCTTTGGGACATGGTTTGACCCCCTTAGGAAAGTGCTATCATCATGAAACGTTCAGATCACTTACAACTCAATAGATTCTACCTTTCTGTAGCGTTTCAGCCTGATTGGACCTCTTTTTCACACAAATGGACCCAGAATTATGTGAAATAGTGCTTCGTGCAACATAATTCTGGGTGCCATTTACAAACCATAAGTGCTAATGACTCCATTCCTTTTTGTGGTTGTAGGGGCTGTTGATTGGAGTACATTAAAACAAACCTGATCTCTCTAGGACATTCAGAAGCCAAGTTATAAGCCCACAAATGTGTAACTGGACTACTTCTTTAAATTGACACCAGACCCGGTGACCTTTGGGACATGGTTTGACCCCCTTAGGAAAGTGCTATCATCATGAAACGTTCAGATCACTTACAACTCAATAGATTCTACCTTCCTGTAACGTTTCAGCATGATTGGACCTTGTTTTCACACAAATGAACCCAGAATGATGTGAAATTGTGCTTCGTGCAACATAATTCTGGGTGCCATTTACAAACCATAAGTGCTAATGACTCCATTCCTTTTTGTGGTTGTAGGGGCCGTTGGTTGGAGTACAATAAAACAAACCTGATCTCTCTAGGACATTCAGAAGCCAAGTTATAAGCCCACAAAGGTGTAACTGGACTACTTCTTTAAATTGACACCAGATCCGGTGACCTTTGGGACATGGTTTGACCCCCTTAGGTAAGTTCTATCATCATGAAACGTTCAGATCACTTACAACTCAATAGATTCTACCTTCCTGTAACGTTTCAGCCTGATTGGACCTTGTTTTCACACAAATGAACCCAGAATGATGTGAAATTGTGCTTCGTGCAACATAATTCTGGGTGCCATTTAAAAACCATAAGTGCTAATGACTCCATTCCTTTTTGAGGTTGTAGGGGATGTTGATTGGAGTACACTAAACAAACCTGATCTCTCTAGGACATTCAGAAGCCAAGTTATAAGCCCACAAAGGTGTAACTGGACTACTTCTTTAAATTGACACCAGATCCGGTGACCTTTGGGACATGGTTTAACCCCCTTAGGAAAGTGCTATCATCATGAAACGTTCAGATCACTTACAACTCAATAGATTCTACCATCCTGTAACGTTTCAGCCTGATTGGACCTTGTTTTCACACAAATGAACCCAGAATGTTGTGAAATTGTGCTTCGTGCAACATAATTCTGGGTGCCATTTACAAACCCTAAGTGCTAATGATTCCATTCCTTTTTGTGGTTGTAGGGGCTGTTGATTGGAGTACACTAAAACAAACCTGACCTCTCTAGGACATTCAGAAGCCAAGTTTAAGCCCACAAAGGTGTAACTGGACTACTTTTTTAAAGTGACACCAGGCCCGGTGACCTTTGGGACATGGTTTTACCCCCTATAGGAATGTGCGATCATCTTGAAACGTTCAGATCACTTACAACTCAATAGATTCTACCTTCTTGTAGCGTTTCAGCCTGATTGGACCTTGTTTTCAAACAAATGGACCCAGAATGATGTGAATGTGTGCTTCGTCCAACATAATTCTGGGTGCCATTTACAAACCATAAGTGCTAATGACTCCATTCCTTTTTGTGGTTGTAGGGGCTGTTGATTGGAGTACACTAAAACAAACCTGATCTCTCTAGGACATTCAGAAGCCAAGTTATAAGCCCACAAATGTGTAACTGGACTACTTCTTTAAATTGACACCAGATCCGGTGACC
Source organism: Nothobranchius furzeri (assembly GCF_043380555.1). Lineage (NCBI taxonomy): Eukaryota > Metazoa > Chordata > Actinopteri > Cyprinodontiformes > Nothobranchiidae > Nothobranchius > Nothobranchius furzeri. Next base: position 2,042,210 of record NC_091750.1, read on the forward strand.
TTTGGGACATGGTTTGACCCCCTTAGGAAAGTGCTATCATCATGAAACGTTCAGATCACTTACAACTCAATAGATTCTACCTTTCTGTAGCGTTTCAGCCTGATTGGACCTCTTTTTCACACAAATGGACCCAGAATTATGTGAAATAGTGCTTCGTGCAACATAATTCTGGGTGCCATTTACAAACCATAAGTGCTAATGACTCCATTCCTTTTTGTGGTTGTAGGGGCTGTTGATTGGAGTACATTAAAACAAACCTGATCTCTCTAGGACATTCAGAAGCCAAGTTATAAGCCCACAAATGTGTAACTGGACTACTTCTTTAAATTGACACCAGACCCGGTGACCTTTGGGACATGGTTTGACCCCCTTAGGAAAGTGCTATCATCATGAAACGTTCAGATCACTTACAACTCAATAGATTCTACCTTCCTGTAACGTTTCAGCATGATTGGACCTTGTTTTCACACAAATGAACCCAGAATGATGTGAAATTGTGCTTCGTGCAACATAATTCTGGGTGCCATTTACAAACCATAAGTGCTAATGACTCCATTCCTTTTTGTGGTTGTAGGGGCCGTTGGTTGGAGTACAATAAAACAAACCTGATCTCTCTAGGACATTCAGAAGCCAAGTTATAAGCCCACAAAGGTGTAACTGGACTACTTCTTTAAATTGACACCAGATCCGGTGACCTTTGGGACATGGTTTGACCCCCTTAGGTAAGTTCTATCATCATGAAACGTTCAGATCACTTACAACTCAATAGATTCTACCTTCCTGTAACGTTTCAGCCTGATTGGACCTTGTTTTCACACAAATGAACCCAGAATGATGTGAAATTGTGCTTCGTGCAACATAATTCTGGGTGCCATTTAAAAACCATAAGTGCTAATGACTCCATTCCTTTTTGAGGTTGTAGGGGATGTTGATTGGAGTACACTAAACAAACCTGATCTCTCTAGGACATTCAGAAGCCAAGTTATAAGCCCACAAAGGTGTAACTGGACTACTTCTTTAAATTGACACCAGATCCGGTGACCTTTGGGACATGGTTTAACCCCCTTAGGAAAGTGCTATCATCATGAAACGTTCAGATAGCTTACAACTCAATAGATTCTATCTTCCTGTAACGTTTCAGCCTGATTGGACCTTGTTTTCACACAAATGGACCCAGAATGATGTGAAATGTGCTTCGTGCAACATAATTCTGGGTGCCATTTAAAAACCATAAGTGCTAATGACTCCATTCCTTTTTGAGGTTGTAGGGGCTGTTGATTGGAGTACACTAAAACAAACCTGACCTCTCTAGGACATTCAGAAGCCAAGTTATAAGCCCACAAAGGTGTAACTGGACTACTTTTTTAAAGTGACACCAGGCCCGGTGACCTTTGGGACATGGTTTTACCCCCTATAGGAATGTGCGATCATCTTGAAACGTTCAGATCACTTACAACTCAATAGATTCTACCTTCTTGTAGCGTTTCAGCCTGATTGGACCTTGTTTTCAAACAAATGGACCCAGAATGATGTGAATGTGTGCTTCGTCCAACATAATTCTGGGTGCCATTTACAAACCATAAGTGCTAATGACTCCATTCCTTTTTGTGGTTGTAGGGGCCGTTGGTTGGAGTACAATAAAACAAACCTGATCTCTCTAGGACATTCAGAAGCCAAGTTATAAGCCCACAAAGGTGTAACTGGACTACTTCTTTAAATTGACACCAGATCCGGTGACCTTTGGGACATGGTTTGACCCCCTTAGGTAAGTTCTATCATCATGAAACGTTCAGATCACTTACAACTCAATAGATTCTACCTTCCTGTAACGTTTCAGCCTGATTGGACCTTGTTTTCACACAAATGAACCCAGAATGATGTGAAATTGTGCTTCGTGCAACATAATTCTGGGTGCCATTTAAAAACCATAAGTGCTAATGACTCCATTCCTTTTTGAGGTTGTAGGGGATGTTGATTGGAGTACACTAAACAAACCTGATCTCTCTAGGACATTCAGAAGCCAAGTTATAAGCCCACAAAGGTGTAACTGGACTACTTCTTTAAATTGACACCAGATCCGGTGACCTTTGGGACATGGTTTAACCCCCTTAGGAAAGTGCTATCATCATGAAACGTTCAGATAGCTTACAACTCAATAGATTCTATCTTCCTGTAACGTTTCAGCCTGATTGGACCTTGTTTTCACACAAATGGACCCAGAATGATGTGAAATTGTGCTTCGTGCAACATAATTCTGGGTGCCATTTAAAAACCATAAGTGCTAATGACTCCATTCCTTTTTGAGGTTGTAGGGGCTGTTGATTGGAGTACACTAAAACAAACCTGACCTCTCTAGGACATTCAGAAGCCAAGTTATAAGCCCACAAAGGTGTAACTGGACTACTTTTTTAAAGTGACACCAGGCCCGGTGACCTTTGGGACATGGTTTTACCCCCTATAGGAATGTGCGATCATCTTGAAACGTTCAGATCACTTACAACTCAATAGATTCTACCTTCTTGTAGCGTTTCAGCCTGATTGGACCTTGTTTTCAAACAAATGGACCCAGAATGATGTGAATGTGTGCTTCGTCCAACATAATTCTGGGTGCCATTTACAAACCATAAGTGCTAATGACTCCATTCCTTTTTGTGGTTGTAGGGGCTGTTGATTGGAGTACACTAAAACAAACCTGATCTCTCTAGGACATTCAGAAGCCAAGTTATAAGCCCACAAATGTGTAACTGGACTACTTCTTTAAATTGACACCAGATCCGGTGACCTTTGGGACATGGTTTGACCCCCTTAGGAAAGTGCTATCATCATGAAACGTTCAGATCACTTACAACTCAATAGATTCTACCTTTCTGTAGCGTTTCAGCCTGATTGGACCTTGTTTTCACACAAATGGACCCAGAATTATGTGAAATAGTGCTTCGTGCAACATAATTCTGGGTGACATTTACAAACCATAAGTGCTAATGACTCCATTCCTTTTTGTGGTTGTAGGGGCTGTTGATTGGAGTACATTAAAACAAACCTGATCTCTCTAGGACATTCAGAAGCCAAGTTATAAGCCCACAAATGTGTAACTGGACTACTTCTTTAAATTGACACCAGACCCGGTGACCTTTGGGACATGGTTTGACCCCCTTAGGAAAGTGCTATCATCATGAAACGTTCAGATCACTTACAACTCAATAGATTCTACCTTCCTGTAGTGTATCAGCCTGATTGGACCTTGTTTTCACACAAATGGACCCAGAATGATGTGAAATTGTGCTTCGTGCAACATAATTCTGGGTGCCATTTACAAACCTTAAGTGCTAATGACTCCATTCCTTTTTGTGGTTGTAGGGGCTGTTGATTAGAGTACACTAAAACAAACCTAACCTCTCTAGGACATTCAGAAGCCAAGTTATAAGCCCACAAAGGTGTAACTGGACTACTTCTTTAAAGTGACACCAGGCCCGGTGACCTTTGGGACATGGTTTTACCCCCTATAGGAATGTGCGATCATCTTGAAACGTTCAGATCACTTACAACTCAATAGATTCTACCTTCTTGTAGCGTTTCAGCCTGATTGGACCTTGTTTTCACACAAATGGACCCAGAATGATGTGAAATTCGCCTATCTGCGTGGAGATGCGTGTTCTCCCCATGCATGCATGGGTTTTCTCCGGGTACTCCGGTTTCCCCCACAGATCACAACATGCCCTATAGGTTAAAAAAAATAATTGTAAGTCGCTTTGGGTAAAAGCGTCTGCTAAGCACATAAACATAAACATAAACATAAATTGTGCTTCGTGCAACATAATTCTGGGTGCCATTTACAAACCTTAAGTGCTAATGACTCCATTCCTTTTCGTGGTTGTAGGGGCTGTTGATTGGAGTACACTAAAACAAACCTGACCTCTCTAGGTAATTCAGATGCCAAGTTATAAGCCCACAAAGGTGTAACAGGACTACTTCTTTAAAGTGACACCAGGCCCGGTGACCTTTGGGACATGGTTTTACCCCCTATAGGAATGTGCGATCATCTTGAAACGTTCAGATCACTTACAACTCAATAGATTCTACCTTCTTGTAGCGTTTCAGCCTGATTGGACCTTGTTTTCACACAAATGGACCCAGAATGATGTGAAATTCGCCTATCTGCGTGGAGATGCGTGTTCTCCCCATGCATGCATGGGTTTTCTCCGGGTACTCCGGTTTCCCCCACAGATCACAACATGCCCTATAGGTTAAAAAAAATAATTGTAAGTCGCTTTGGGTAAAAGCGTCTGCTAAGCACATAAACATAAACATAAACATAAATTGTGCTTCGTGCAACATAATTCTGGGTGCCATTTACAAACCTTAAGTGCTAATGACTCCATTCCTTTTTGTGGTTGTAGGGGCTGTTGATTGGAGTACACTAAAACAAACCTGATCTCTCTAGGACATTCAGAAGCCAAGTTATAAGCCCACAAATGTGTAACTGGACTACTTCTTTAAAGTGACACCAGACCCGGTGACCTTTGGGACATGGTTTGACCCCCTTAGGAAAGTGCTATCATCATGAAACGTTCAGATCACTTACAACTCAATAGATTCTACCTTCCTGTAACGTTTCAGCCTGATTGGACCTTGTTTTCACACAAATGAACCCTGAATGATGTGAAATTGTGCTTCGTGCAACATAATTCTGGGAGCCATTTAAGAACCATAAGTGCTAATGACTCCATTCCTTTTTGAGGTGGTAGGGGTTGTTTACTGAAGTACACTAAAACAAACCTGATCTCTCTAGGACATTCAGAAGCCAAGTTATAAGCCCACAAATGTGTAACTGGACTACTTCTTTAAATTGACACCAGATCCGGTGACCTTTGGGACATGGTTTGGCCCCCTTAGGAAAGTGCTATCATCATGTAACGTTCAGATCACTTACAAGTCAATAGATTCTACCTTCCTGTAACATTTCAGCCTGATTGGACCTTGTTTTCACACAAATGAACCCAGAATGATGTGAAATTGTGCTTCGTGCAACATAATTCTGGGTGCCATTTACAAACCATAAGTGCTAATGACTCCATTCTTTTTTGTGGTTGTAGGGGCTGTTGATTGGAGTACACTAAAACAAACCTAACCTCTCTAGGACATTCAGAAGCCAAGTTATAAGCCCACAAAGGTGTAACTGGACTACTTCTTTAAAGTGACACCAGGCCCGGTGACCTTTGGGACATGGTTTGACCCCCTTAGGAAAGAGCTATCATCATGAAACGTTCAGATCACTTACAACTCAATAGATTCTACCTTCCTGTAATGTTTCAGCCTGATTGGACCTTGTTTTCACACAAATGAACCCAGAATGATATGAAATTGTGCTTTGTGCAACATAATTCTGGGTGCCATTTACAAACCATAAGTGCTAATGACTCCATTCCTTTTTGTGGTTGTAGGGGCTGTTGATTGGAGTACACTAAAACAAACCTAACCTCTCTAGGACATTCAGAAGCCAAGTTATAAGCCCACAAAGGTGTAACTGGACTACTTCTTTAAAGTGACACCAGGCCCGGTGACCTTTGGGACATGGTTTTACCCCCTATAGGAATGTGCGATCATCTTGAAACGTTCAGATCACTTACAACTCAATAGATTCTACCTTCTTGTAGCGTTTCAGCCTGATTGGACCTTGTTTTCACACAAATGGACCCAGAATGATGTGAAATTGTGCTTCGTGCAACATAATTCTGGGTGCCATTTACAAACCTTAAGTGCTAATGACTCCATTCCTTTTTGTGGTTGTAGGGGCTGTTGATTGGAGTACACTAAAACAAACCTAACCTCTCTAGGACATTCAGAAGCCAAGTTATAAGCCCATAAATGTGTAACTGGACTACTTCTTTAAATTGACACCAGATCCGGTGACCTTTGGGACATGGTTTGACCCCCTTAGGAAAGTGCTATCATCATGAAACGTTCAGATCACTTACAACTCAATAGATTCTACCTTCCTGTAACGTTTCAGCCTGATTGGACCTTGTTTTCACACAAATGAACCCAGAATGATGTGAAATTGTGCTTTGTGCAACATAATTCTGGGTGCCATTTAAAAACCATAAGTGCTAATGACTCCATTCCTTTTTGAGGTTGTAGGGGCTGTTGATTGGCGTACACTAAAACAAACCTGATCTCTCTAGGACATTCAGAAGCCAAGTTATAAGCCCTCAAAGGTGTAACTGGACTACTTCTTTAAAGTGACATCAGGCCCGGTGACCTTTGGGACATGGTTTGACCCCCTTAGGAAAGTGCTATCATCATGAAACGTTCAGATCACTTACAACTCAATAGATTCTACCTTCCTGTAACGTTTCAGCCTGATTGGACCTTGTTTTCACACAAATGAACCCAGAATGATGTGAAATTGTGCTTCGTGCAACATAATTCTGGGTGCCATTTACAAACCATAAGTGCTAATGACTCCATTCCTTTTTGTGGTTGTAGGGGCTGTTGGTTGGAGTACATTAAAACAAACCTGATCTCTCTAGGACATTCAGAAGCCAAGTTATAAGCCCTCAAAGGTGTAACTGGACTACTTCTTTAAAGTGACATCAGGCCCGGTGACCTTTGGGACATGGTTTGACCCCCTTAGGAAAGTGCTATCATCATGAAACGTTCAGATCACTTACAACTCAATAGATTCTACCTTCCTGTAACGTTTCAGCCTGATTGGACCTTGTTTTCACACAAATGAACCCAGAATGATGTGAAATTGTGCTTCGTGCAACATAATTCTGGGTGCCATTTACAAACCAAAAGTGCTAATGACTCCATTCCTTTTTGTGGTTGTAGGGGCTGTTGATTGGAGTACACTAAAACAAACCTAACCTCTCTAGGACATTCAGAAGCCAAGTTATAAGCCCACAAAGGTGTAACTGGACTACTTCTTTAAAGTGACACCAGGCCCGGTGACCTTTGGGCAGGGGCGGCTTCAGGATTTTTTTTCTGCAGTAGCTTAATATTTGCTTAGTGACAGAAAGGAGTTGCAAATCCTAAAATTGTTCCAATTTAGCCTGAAGTTGTGTACTTAATTAAAAGAAATGACTCTGTATGACTTTTTAATAAGAGGAAATTAGAAAGAAAGAAAGTAACAGGAAAACATACTAATATGATCATAAATAATACTAGATATTAAAGTCATTGTCTTTTCATTACACAGTGAAAAACATTGCACTTTTGGACTGTTTTAACACTGTAATTTAATGTACCAAAATAAACACAAATCACATGCATTATGGTCAGGGAGGGTGTAGTTACTCACCAACTGATGTCAGAGCAGAATAATGCGTCTGTTGTTGTGGTTCAAGGCGAAAGCATCGATGATGTCCTGCTCATCAAGGGCTCTTGCACGTTCTGCGTTGATGGACAACAAAGCCAGGTTGCTGTTTCTTGAGTCCCCGCTTTTGCTCCTCAGGTATGTTTTGACGCGCCGTAAACATGAAAAGCTCCGTTCACAGGTTGCAGATGTGACAGGCAGTGTGAGTGAAATGCATAAAAGTCTGTGCAGATCAATGAATGCATCCTTGTATGGATGAAGAAGGGAGAAAAACTCCTGTGTGGTGTTTACAGTTTGTCCGTTCTGTCTTTTCTGGTCAAGCATCCGTTGCACTTGGTGCAGTTCTGCAGAAAGGTTGTCTTTGCTTACTCCATAATGCTGAGCCATGGGTAACAGGAGATCCATTTGAAGAAAGGACTGATGTTTTGGATTTAAAGCAGATGTGCCTTGTAGAACGCCACATGCTTCAGGTGAAAAGCGTCTTTTCAGTTCACTGACAAGTCTATCGATGACAGGGTAGAAACAGTTGTGTCTAATGGCATCAGGAGAGTTGAGGGCTGGACGTCTTCCTGTTGGAGCTTCAACTACAAAGCCTTCTAACTTTCCCGCAGTTTGCACATGTCGCCTCTCTGGTCTCATCTCTGTGAAGATGCCGGCCTTGGTTGACAGGGTTTGAGCTTTATCCCAAATGTCATGCCAGAACTTTTCGTTTGCCTTTTCAGAGAGAGATGCAATTGTGGACTCAACAAGGTCTGTAGCAGATGCAAGTTGAAGATCTGGAGACTGGAGGTGATCAGACAAGAATTTGGTGGTGCGAAAGAGATCCTCAAACAGAGCAAGCTGCACAACAAACTGAAAGTCAATCAGGCCCTTTAGTGATCTTGCTTCTGTCTTCCTTCGGGCATTTGGCTGCTGCATCATATCATCAAGTGACGCACAGATTGCTGGCAGAGTTTTCTGAATGGCTAACAGTGCAGAATACTGACAAGCCCATCTAGTTTCAGACAACTTTTTTAGTTCAAACAGCTTATCTGCAGCTTGAAGCTCCTTTTGTTTCTTCATGAAAATACTGTGCACAACAGAGCCAGAAAAAAAATTATGCAGCATCTGCACAATTTCAAAGAATTCTCCAGCTGGTTCGACATTATTCACACAATCCACCAAGACCAGATTTAGACGGTGGGCATGGCAATGGACATATAGAGCTTGTGGGACCTCCTGTCTAAATTTTTCCTGGACACCATTATTACACCCTGACATGACAGCTGCCCCGTCATAACACTGGCCGATACACCTGTTGTGATCAATGTTGCATTTGCTCAGAGTCTGTTTGATGGTTGTCAGAAGGGAGTTGGCATCAAGCCCATCAGCTGGAGTAAAGTGAAGGAACTCTTCCCATATTTCATCATTATGCACGTACCGCACAGCCACAGACACCTGCTCCTTCTTACTCACATCTTTACTCTCATCAACTATCAGTGCAAATACGCCAGCCTCTTGTAATTCCCTGCTTATTTGTTCCCTGACCATATTTGCCATGATGTCAACCAGTTCATCTTGTATGTCATGATGAGTGTACTTCGCATTTTTGGGATTATTGGCAATTTTTGATTCAACTGTTTTGTCAAACTTCCCAATGACATGTAAAAGTTCAATAAAATTGCCTCTGTTAGATGTTTCAGATTCCCTGTGTCCTCTCTGTGCAATGGTCTGACATGCAGTATAGCGTAAAGCTTCCACAACATATATTCCCGGTTTTCACGTACCGTTTTGGAATGTCCCTCGCTGAGTGCATTGCTTATTTTAGAGCCACTCTCTTTTCTCAGCTTAAATTCAGACCACGCATCCATTGCATATTTATGGCCAGCACTGACATTGTGTGTGTGGAATGACTGTGTAGCTTTAACCCATGTGCTGAACCCATCCTGGGTAAACGCGGTCTCTTTCCGAAACTGCCGGCCTGGGTGAGCAAAATGTCTGCATGCAAAGCAAAACACACTGTCCTTGTCGGCCGAGTACTCCAGCCAACTATATTGCTCATACCATCGGCGGTTAAAGGACCGCATTTGTATGCCGCACTTTTTAGCCCGGTATTTTACCAGTATTGGGCGACGTGGTCCTTCATGAGGGGTTTGGCTGATATCTGATGAAGTTGAGTCGTTGTTTGTTCCACTGCCTGGGACAGAAAGAAGCGGGTCAGGGCGCGTCTCTTCACACAGCGCGGGCACCTGTTCTCCTCTGTGCTCATCACAATCATCCTCGACCCGTGGATCCTCGCTGCTGTTAAAATCCGTGGCGTGGTCCTTTTCAATGGTGGAAGTAGCTGCATCATCCGTCTCCGTTGATAATCGCGGTCGTTTGGGTGGAATAAGATATTTGTCCATGTTTGCATCAGGCTGCTTTGTAATAGCTATGCGCTAGCAAGAAAAATCTCAGTGCTTCTAAAAGCGTGGGGTCAAATCGAAGTCTCGCGATAGCACCAGTGAGGCACGTCTTTTTTTGTTTTTCCAAGAAATTTGTTCTCCAAAACTATAAGTAAAACTACCGCTTTTTATGTTAGATTAAATATATATATTTTAAATTATTTAATGTAAAAACTTTATACAATCTTTGTTACAACATAATCAGGGTTGCTAAGCAGTTGCTTGGTCAAATCTTGTGGTTGCTATAGCAACACCAAGCTACCGCCTGGCGCCGCGTCTGCCTTTGGGACATGGTTTTACCCCCTATAGGAATGTGCGATCATCTTGAAACATTCAGATCACTTACAACTCAATAGATTCTACCTTCTTGTAGCTTTTCAGCCTGATTGGACCTTGATTTCACACAAATGGACCCAGAATGATGTGAAATTGTGCTTCGTGCAACATAATTCTGGGTGCCATTTACAAACCTTAAGTGCTAATGACTCCATTCCTTTTTGTGGTTGTAGGGGCTGTTGATTGGAGTACACTAAAACAAACCTGATCTCTCTAGGACATTCAGAAGCCAAGTTATAAGCCCACACATGTGTAACTGGACTACTTCTTTAAATTGACACCAGATCCGGTCATAGGCGTCATTTTAACCGGGGACGCCGGGGACATGTCCCCGGCAAAATTTGTGATTGGCAGCTGTGTCCCCCCCACTTTCAAAAACGCCTGCTGATGAGGATTTTTGTTTTACCAGCTCAGATCTTATCAGGGGTCGGCAGCCTATTCCCATCAAAGAGCCATTATTACCCGTTTCCCACGGTAATTTTGGACGGACCTTAATAAGCAGTGACTTAAGTGAAGCAGGCAGGTCGCGCTAGAAAATTTAGTTAAAAAAAGACGTCATAAATGTGTTCCCCCGTCCTTTTTATTTATAAAATATGAAGTAAAAACTCACAATTTAATTTTCATTCATTTGTCATTAATATTTAGTCTACACCCGTGCGTTAAGTGGACCATCTTCCAGTAAAAGCAAAGCATCCAGCCCACCTCTCCAAATGCGTAAAATGTGCATCAGCCGCTAGTTAGGCGCGCCGCGCGCACCATCAGCTGATCAGCCCAGACAAGAGCAGAGCAAAAAGAGAAAGAATAGAGGATAATTCTGTCTGGATGTGGATGGAGATTACATTTTACAGCAGCCTGATCATCATTTAAATACGTAAACCATCACCTGTCTTCTAGTCCATGCTATCAGCATTATTTTAATTGATGTGTGTGTGTGTGTGTGTGTGTGTGTGTGTGTGTGTGTGTGTGTGTGTGTGTGTGTGTGTGTGTGTGTTTTCCACTTCAAACACTGGTCTAACCAAGCAGACCAGCGTGTCCAGTAACATATTAATGTTACAATTAAACTGTTTCCCTTCACGTAGGCTAGGAACGTTTCACCTGCCGTGGCCCGACTGCTTCTGCTCCACATGAACTTTGTGCGTAATCAAATGTCTCTACGTGTCATGCGTCTCCATATTAGAGACGGGAACAAGCGCTGTTCAGCCAAAGTTTCATAATTTCATAAAAAGAACATTTTTCCAAGTGACACATCCCTCAGAGAGACCGGGTTTCCAGACTGTTTCAGTGGGAGGAAATCATCGCATGCACCGTGGTTCTGCACTGCGCTGCGAACCCCTCAGATCTTCAGCTCACTGTCCACCGTGGGCGCTCCGAGCCACGCTGAACCAGTATAAAGCTCTGATGTTCTGATGGGAATATTTTACCTCCGCATGTGCATCAACGATTAAAATGTCAGCTCATCCATGCGCATCAGTGTGCGTCGGGGTGATTCTTTCAAACCAAGCAACATGCTTGAGTTCATCTGTCAAAATAAACAGTCAAATGGAAATATCTGTAACCTGCCGTTTAACTGTTTTGCCTTCTTGTGAAGATTGTTGCAAAGAGAAACAATTAAACTTGATTAACCCCAGAGCCACCCAGAGAACCATGCATAGCGCATGCGGGAAGATTCCTCCCACTGAAGCAAGTGTTTTCCAAACCCTGTCTCTCAGAGGGACTTGTCACTTAGAAAATGTTCCCTGATGATGAAACTTTGGCTGAATAGTGCTTGTTCCTGTCTCCAATGTGGCGACACATCCAGGAGCCGTCTGAGGAGAATCCCAGAATCTCACATCCTCTTCAGCTCATAAAGCGCCGATATGATTACGCACAAGCGTGACGCGTCAACCCGGTCTCACAGTAAGACCGGGTTGGACCTGTTCAGGTTTACGCAGACAATCTTTACATTTAGAATTGGCATACAGGTGTAAAATTAATGCAGTAAAATATAAAGCATTTTATTTAAATATCCATTCATTATTTTACAAACACAGAGAGCCGGATGGAAGAGCCGCATGCGGCTCCAGAGCCGCCGACCCCTGTGCTAGCCTACTTTATTGTCCCCAGCAATTTTTAAACCCCACTCAAGTGTATGGTTATTGTCCCCAGCAATTCTGAAAACAAACTGACGCCCTTGGATCCGGTGACCTTTCGGACATGGTTTGACCCCCTTAGGAAAGTGCTATCATCATGAAACGTTCAGATCACTTACAACTCAATAGACTCTACCTTCCTGTAACGTTTCAGCCTGATTGGACCTTGTTTTCACACAAATGAACCCAGAATGATGTGAAATTGTTCTTCGTGCAACATAATTCTGGGTGCCATTTAAAAACCATAGGTGCTAATGACTCCATTCCTTTTTGTGGTTGTAGGGGATGTTGATTGGAGTACACTAAAACAAACCTGATCTCTCTAGGACATTCAGAAGCCAAGTTATAAGCCCTCAAAGGTGTAACTGGACTACTTCTTTAAAGTGACACCAGGCCCGGTGACCTTTGGGACATGGTTTGACCCCCTATAGGAATGTGCGATCATCATGAAACGTTCAGATCACGTACAACTCAATAGATTCTACCTTCTTGTAACGTTTCAGCCTGATTGGACCTTGTTTTCACACAAGTGGACCCAGAATGATGTGAAATTGTGCTTCGTGCAACATAATTCTGGGTGCCATTTACAAACCATAAGTGCTAATGACTCCATTCCTTTTTGTGGTTGTAGGGGCTGTTGGTTGGAGTACATTAAAACAAACCTGATCTCTCTAGGACATTCAGAAAACAAGTTATAAGCCCACAAATGTGTAACTGGACTACATCTTTAAATTGACACCAGATCAGGTGACCTTTGGGACATGGTTTGACCCCCTTAGGAAAGTGCTATCATCATGAAACGTTCAGATCACTTACAACTCAATAGATTCTACCTTCCTATAACGTTTCAGCCTGATTGGACCTTGTTTTCACACAAATGAACCCAGAATGATGTGAAATTGTGCTTAGTGCAGCATAATTCTGGGTGCCATTTAAAAACCATAAGTGCTAATGACTCCATTCCTTTTTGAGGTTGTAGGGGATGTTGATTGGAGTACACTAAAACAAACCTGATCTCTCTAGGTCATTCAGAAGCCAAGTTATAAGCCCACAAATATGTAACTGGACTACTTCTTTAAATTGACACCAGACCCGGTGACCTTTGGGACATGGTTTGACCCCCTTAGGAAAGTGCTATCATCATGAAACGTTCAGATCACTTACAACTCAATAGATTCTACCTTCTTGTAACGTTTCAGCCTGATTGGATCTTGTTTTCACACAAATGAACCCAGAATGATGTGAAATTGTGCTTCGTGCAACATAATTCTGGGTGCCATTTACAAACCATAAGTGCTAATGACTCCATTCCTTTTTGTGGTTGTAGGGGCTGTTGATTGGAGTACACTAAAACAAACCTGACCTCTCTAGGACATTCAGAAGCCAAGTTATAAGCCCACAAAGGTGTAACTGGACTACTTCTTTAAAGTGACACCAGGCCCGGTGACCTTTGGGACATGATTTTACCCCCTATAGGAATGAGCGATCATCTTGAAACGTTCAGATCACTTACAACTCAATAGATTCTACCTTCTTGTAGCGTTTCAGCCTGATTGGACCTTGTTTTCACACAAATTGACCCAGAATGATGTGAAATTGTTTTTCGTGCAACATAATTCTGGGTGCCATTTACAAACCATAACTGCTAATGACTCCATTCCTTTTTGTGGTTGTAGGGGCTGTTGATTGGAGAACACTAAAACAAACCTAACCTCTCTAGGACATTCAAAAGCCAAGTTGTAAGCCCACAAAGGTGTAACTGGACTACTTCTTTAAAGTGACACCTGGCCCGGTGACCTTTGGGACATGGTTTTACCCCCTATAGGAATATGCGATCATCTTGAAACGTTCAGATCACTTACAACTCAATAGATTCTACCTTCTTGTAGCGTTTCAGCCTAATTGGACCTTGTTTTCACACAAATGGACCCAGAATGATGTGAAATTGTGCTTCGTGCAACATAATTCTGGGTGACATTTACAAACCATAAGTGCTAATGACTCCATTCCTTTTTGAGGTTGTAGGGGATGTTGACTGGAGTACACTAAAACAAACCTGATCTCTCTAGGACATTCAGAAGCCAAGTTATAAGCCCACAAATGTGTAACTGGACTACTTCTTTAAATTGACACCAGATCCGGTGACCTTTGGGACATGGTTTGACCCCCTTAGGAAAGTGCTATCATCATGAAACGTTCAGATCACTTACAACTCAATAGATTCTACCTTCCTGTAACATTTCAGCCTGATTGGACCTTGTTTTCACACAAATGAACCCAGAATGATGTGAAATTGTGCTTCGTGCAACATAATTCTGGGTGCCATTTACAAACCATAAGTGCTAATGACTCCATTCCTTTTTGTGGTTGTAGGGGCTGTTGATTGGAGTACACTAAAACAAAACTGATCTCTCTAGGACATTCAGAAGCCAAGTTATAAGCCCACAAATGTGTAACTGGACTACTTTAAATTGACACCAGATCCGGTGACCTTTCGGACATGGTTTGACCCCCTTAGGAAAGTGCTATCATCATGAAACGTTCAGATCACTTACAACTCAATCGATTCTACCTTCCTGTAACGTTTCAGCCAGATTGGACCTTGTTTTCACACAAATGAACCCAGAATGATGTGAAATTGTGCTTCGTGCAACATATTTCTTGGTGCCATTTAAAAACCATAAGTGCTAATGACTCCATTCCTTTTTGTTGTTGTAGGGGCTGTTGATTGTAGTATACTAAAACAAACCTGATCTCTCTAGGACATTCAGAAGCCAAGTTATAAGCCCACAAAGGTGTAACTGGACTACTTTAAATTGACACCAGATCCGGTGACCTTTGGGACATGGTTTGACCCCCTTAGGAAAGTGCTATCATCATGAAACGTTCAGATCACTTACAACTCAATAGATTCTACCTTCCTGTAACGTTTCAGCCTGATTGGACCTTGTTTTCACACAAATGAACCCAGAATGATGTGAAATTGTGCTTCGTGCAACATAATTCTGGGTGCCATTTACAAACCATAAGTGCTAATGACTCCATTCATTTTTGTGGTTGTTGGGGCTGTTGATTGGAGTACACTAAAACAAACCTGACCTCTCTAGGTTATTCAGAAGCCAAGTTATAAGCCCACAAAGGTGTAACTGGACTACTTCTTTAAAGTGACACCTGGCCCGGTGACCTTTGGGACATGGTTTTACCCCCTATAGGAATGTGCGATCATCTTGAAACGTTCAGATCACTTATAACTCAATAGATTCTACCTTCTTGTAGCGTTTCAGCCTGATTGGACCTTGTTTTCACACAAATGGACCCAGAATGATGTGAAATTGTGCTTCGTGCAACATAATTCTGGGTGCCATTTACAAACCATAAGTGCTAATGACTCCATTCCTTTTTGAGGTTGTAGGGGATGTTGATAGGAGTACACTAAAACAAACCTGATCTCTCTAGGACATTCAGAAGCCAAGTTATAAGCCCACAAATGTGTAACTGGACTACTTCTTTAAATTGACACCAGATCCGGTGACCTTTGGGACATGGTTTGACCCCCTTAGGAAAGTGCTATCATCATGAAACGTTCAGATCACTTACAACTCAATAGATTTCTCTTTCACCTCTGTCTCCGTGTCTGGTCGGAATTACAAAGCATTCAACAACAATAACAATAAAGTTTTAAGTATCAGGCGTGACATTAAAAGAAACGCTTTGATGCTCCACCTGAGAATAAATCTGTAAGGCTTGTCACCAGCATTCAGACATCAATTCTGCTTGCTTCACAGCCAGACAGGACACGGTAAAAAAAAAAAAAAAAAAAAAAAAAAATAGATTCTACCTTCTTGTAGCATTTCAGCCTGATTGAACCTTGTTTTCACACAAATGGACTCAGAATGATGTGAAATTGTGCTTCGTGCAACATAATTCTGGGTGCCATTTACAAACCATAAGGGCTAATGACTCCATTCCTTTTTGTGGTTGTAGGGGCTGTTGATTGGAGTACACTAAAACAAACCTGATCTCTCTAGGACATTCAGAAGCCAAGTTATAAGCCCACACATGTGTAACTGGACTACTTCTTTAAATTGACACCAGATCCGGTGACCTTTGGGACATGGTTTGACCCCCTTAGGAAAGTGCTATCATCATGAAACGTTCAGATCACTTACAACTCAATAGATTCTACCTTCCTGTAGTGTTTCAGCCTGATTGGACCTTGTTTTCACACAAATGGACCCAGAATGATGTGAAATTGTGCTTCGTGCAACATAATTCTGGGTGCCATTTACAAACCTTAAGGGCTAATGACTCCATTCCTTTTTGTGGTTGTAGGGGCTGTTGATTGGAGTACACTAAAACAAACCTAACCTCTCTAGGACATTCAGAAGCCAAGTTATAAGCCCACAAAGGTGTAACTGGACTACTTCTTTAAAGTGACACCAGGCCCGGTGACCTTTGGGACATGGTTTTACCCCCTATAGGAATGTGTGATCATCTTGAAACGTTCAGATCACTTACAACTCAATAGATTCTACCTTCTTGTAGCGTTTCAGCCTGATTGGACCTTGTTTTCACACAAATGGACCCAGAATGATGTGAAATTCGCCTTTCTGCGTGGAGTTGCGTGTTCTCCCCATGCATGCATGGGTTTTCTCCGGGTACTCCGGTTTCCCCCACAGATCACAACATGCCCTATAGGTTAAAAAAAATAATTGTAAGTCACTTTGGGTAAAAGCGTCTGCTAAGCACATAAACATAAACATAAACATAAACATAAATTGTGCTTCGTGCAACATAATTCTGGGTGCCATTTACAAACCTTAAGTGCTAATGACTCCATTCCTTTTTGTGGTTGTAGGGGCTGTTGATTGGAGTACACTAAAACAAACCTAACCTCTCTAGGACATTCAGAAGCCAAGTTATAAGCCCACAAATGTGTAACTGGACTACTTCTTTAAAGTGACACCAGGCCCGGTGACCTTTGGGACATGGTTTTACCCCCTATAGGAATGTGCGATCATCTTGAAACGTTCAGATCACTTACAACTCAATAGATTCTACCTTCTTGTAGCGTTTCAGCCTGATTGGACCTTGTTTTCACACAAATGGATCCAGAATGATGTGAAATTCGCCTTTCTGCGTGGAGTTGCGTGTTCTCCCCAAGCATGCATGGGTTTTCTCCGGGTACTCCGGTTTCCCCCACAGATCACAACATGCCCTATAGGTTAAAAAAAATAATTGTAAGTCGCTTTGGGTAAAAGCGTCTGCTAAGCACATAAACATAAACATAAATTGTGCTTCGTGCAACATAATTCTGGGTGCCATTTACAAACCTTAAGTGCTAATGACTCCATTCCTTTTTGTGGTTGTAGGGGCTGTTGATTGGAGTACACTAAAACAAACCTGATCTCTCTAGGACATTCAGAAGCCAAGTTATAAGCCCACAAATGTGTAACTGGACTACTTCTTTAAATTGACACCAGACCCGGTGACCTTTGGGACATGGTTTGACCCCCTTAGGAAAGTGCTATCATCATGAAACGTTCAGATCACTTACAACTCAATAGATTCTACCTTCCTGTAACGTTTCAGCCTGATTGGACCTTGTTTTCACACAAATGAACCCAGAATGATGTGAAATTGTGCTTCGTGCAACATAATTCTGGGAGCCATTTAAGAACCATAAGTGCTAATGACTCCATTCCTTTTTGAGGTGGTAGGGGTTGTTTATTGAAGTACACTAAAACAAACCTGATCTCTCTAGGACATTCAGAAGCCAAGTTATAAGCCCACAAATGTGTAACTGGACTACTTCTTTAAATTGACACCAGATCCGGTGACCTTTGGGACATGGTTTGGCCCCCTTAGGAAAGTGCTATCATCATGTAACGTTCAGATCACTTACAAGTCAATAGATTCTACCTTCCTGTAACATTTCAGCCTGATTGGACCTTGTTTTCACACAAATGAACCCAGAATGATGTGAAATTGTGCTTCGTGCAACATAATTCTGGGTGCCATTTACAAACCATAAGTGCTAATGACTCCATTCCTTTTTGTGGTTGTAGGGGCTGTTGATTGGAGTACACTAAAACAAACCTAACCTCTCTAGGACATTCAGAAGCCAAGTTATAAGCCCACAAAGGTGTAACTGGACTACTTCTTTAAAGTGACACCAGGCCCGGTGACCTTTGGGACATGGTTTGACCCCCTTAGGAAAGAGCTATCATCATGAAACGTTCAGATCACTTACAACTCAATAGATTCTACCTTCCTGTAATGTTTCAGCCTGATTGGACCTTGTTTTCACACAAATGAACCCAGAATGATGTGAAATTGTGCTTTGTGCAACATAATTCTGGGTGCCATTTACAAACCATAAGTGCTAATGACTCCATTCCTTTTTGTGGTTGTAGGGGCTGTTGATTGGAGTACACTAAAACAAACCTAACCTCTCTAGGACATTCAGAAGCCAAGTTATAAGCCCACAAAGGTGTAACTGGACTACCTCTTTAAAGTGACACCAGGCCCGGTGACCTTTGGGACATGGTTTTACCCCCTATAGGAATGTGCGATCATCTTGAAACGTTCAGATCACTTACAACTCAATAGATTCTACCTTCTTGTAGCGTTTCAGCCTGATTGGACCTTGTTTTCACACAAATGGACCCAGAATGATGTGAAATTGTGCTTCGTGCAACATAATTCTGGGTGCCATTTACAAACCTTAAGTGCTAATGACTCCATTCCTTTTTGTGGTTGTAGGGGCTGTTGATTGGAGTACACTAAAACAAACCTAACCTCTCTAGGACATTCAGAAGCCAGGTTATAAGCCCACAAATGTGTAACTGGACTACTTCTTTAAATTGACACCAGATCCGGTGACCTTTGGGACATGGTTTGACCCCCTTAGGAAAGTGCTATCATCATGAAACGTTCAGATCACTTACAACTCAATAGATTCTACCTTCCTGTAACGTTTCAGCCTGATTGGACCTTGTTTTCACACAAATGAACCCAGAATGATGTGAAATTGTGCTTTGTGCAACATAATTCTGGGTGCCATTTAAAAACCATAAGTGCTAATGACTCCATTCCTTTTTGAGGTTGTAGGGGCTGTTGATTGGCGTACACTAAAACAAACCTGATCTCTCTAGGACATTCAGAAGCCAAGTTATAAGCCCTCAAAGGTGTAACTGGACTACTTCTTTAAAGTGACATCAGGCCCGGTGACCTTTGGGACATGGTTTGACCCCCTTAGGAAAGTGCTATCATCATGAAACGTTCAGATCACTTACAACTCAATAGATTCTACCTTCCTGTAACATTTCAGCCTGATTGTACCTTGTTTTCACACAAATGGACCCAGAATGATGTGAAATTGTGCTTTGTGCAACATAATTCTGGGTGCCATTTACAAACCATAAGTGCTAATGACACCATTCCTTTTTGTGGTTGTAGGGGCTGTTGGTTGGAGTACATTAAAACAAAACTGATCTCTCTAGGACATTCAGCAGCCAAGTTATAAGCCCACAAATGTGTAACTGGACTACTTCTTTAAATTGACACCAGATCCGGTGACCTTTGGGACATGGTTTGACCCCCTTAGGAAAGTGCTATCATCATGAAACATTCAGATCACTTACAACTCAATAGATTCTACCTTCCTGTAACGTTTCAGCCTGATTGGACCTTGTTTTCACACAAATGAACCCAGAATGATGGGAAATTGTGCTTCGTGCAACATAATTCTGGGTGCCATTTACAAACCATAAGTGCTAATGACTCCATTCCTTTTTGTGGTTGTAGGGGCTGTTGATTGGAGTACACTAAAACAAACCTAACCTCTCTAGGACATTCAGAAGCCAAGTTATAAGCCCACAAAGGTGTAACTGGACTACTTCTTTAAAGTGACACCAGGCCCGGTGACCTTTGGGCAGGGGCGGCTCCAGGATTTTTTTTCTGCAGTAGCCTAATAGTTGCTTAGTGACAGAAAGGAGTTGCAAATCCTAAAATTGTTCCAATTTAGCCTGAAGTTGTGTACTTAATTAAAAGAAATGACTCTGTATGACTTTTTAATAAGAGGAAATTAGAAAGAAAGAAAGTAACAGGAAAACATACTAATATGATCATAAATAATACTAGATATTAAAGTCATTGTCTTTTCATTACACAGTGAAAAATATTGCACTTTTGGACTGTTTTAACACTGTAATTTAATGTACCAAAATAAACACAAATCACATGCATTATGGTCAGGGAGGGTGTAGTTACTCACCAACTGATGTCAGAGCAGAATAATGCGTCTGTTGTTGTGGTTCAAGGCGAAAGCATCGATGATGTCCTGCTCATCAAGGGCTCTTGCACGTTCTGCGTTGATGGACAACAAAGCCAGGTTGCTGTTTCTTGAGTCCCCGCTTTTGCTCCTCAGGTATGTTTTGACGCGCCGTAAACATGAAAAGCTCCGTTCACAGGTTGCAGATGTGACAGGCAGTGTGAGTGAAATGCATAAAAGTCTGTGCAGATCAATGAATGCATCCTTGTATGGATGAAGAAGGGAGAAAAACTCCTGTGTGGTGTTTACAGTTTGTCCGTTCTGTCTTTTCTGGTCAAGCATCCGTTGCACTTGGTGCAGTTCTGCAGAAAGGTTGTCTTTGCTTACTCCATAATGCTGAGCCATGGGTAACAGGAGATCCATTTGAAGAAAGAACTGATGTTTTGGATTTAAAGCAGATGTGCCTTGTAGAACGCCACATGCTTCAGGTGAAAAGCGTCTTTTCAGTTCACTGACAAGTCTATCGATGACAGGGTAGAAACAGTTGTGTCTAATGGCATCAGGAGAGTTGAGGGCTGGACGTCTTCCTGTTGGAGCTTCAACTACAAAGCCTTCTAACTTTCCCGCAGTTTGCACATGTCGCCTCTCTGGTCTCATCTCTGTGAAGATGCCGGCCTTGGTTGACAGGGTTTGAGCTTTATCCCAAATGTCATGCCAGAACTTTTCGTTTGCCTTTTCAGAGAGAGATGCAATTGTGGACTCAACAAGGTCTGTAGCAGATGCAAGTTGAAGATCTGGAGACTGGAGGTGATCAGACAAGAATTTGGTGGTGCGAAAGAGATCCTCAAACAGAGCAAGCTGCACAACAAACTGAAAGTCAATCAGGCCCTTTAGTGATCTTGCTTCTGTCTTCCTTCGGGCATTTGGCTGCTGCATCATATCATCAAGTGACGCACAGATTGCTGGCAGAGTTTTCTGAATGGCTAACAGTGCAGAATACTGACAAGCCCATCTAGTTTCAGACAACTTTTTTAGTTCAAACAGCTTATCTGCAGCTTGAAGCTCCTTTTGTTTCTTCATGAAAATACTGTGCACAACAGAGCCAGAAAAAAAATTATGCAGCATCTGCACAATTTCAAAGAATTCTCCAGCTGGTTCGACATTATTCACACAATCCACCAAGACCAGATTTAGACGGTGGGCATGGCAATGGACATATAGAGCTTGTGGGACCTCCTGTCTAAATTTTTCCTGGACACCATTATTACACCCTGACATGACAGCTGCCCCGTCATAACACTGGCCGATACACCTGTTGTGATCAATGTTGCATTTGCTCAGAGTCTGTTTGATGGTTGTCAGAAGGGAGTTGGCATCTAGCCCATCAGCTGGAGTAAAGTGAAGGAACTCTTCCCATATTTCATCATTATGCACGTACCGCACAGCCACAGACACCTGCTCCTTCTTACTCACATCTTTACTCTCATCAACTATCAGTGCAAATACGCCAGCCTCTTGTAATTCCCTGCTTATTTGTTCCCTGACCATATTTGCCATGATGTCAACCAGTTCATCTTGTATGTCATGATGAGTGTACTTCGCATTTTTGGGATTATTGGCAATTTTTGATTCAACTGTTTTGTCAAACTTCCCAATGACATGTAAAAGTTCAATAAAATTGCCTCTGTTAGATGTTTCAGATTCCCTGTGTCCTCTCTGTGCAATGGTCTGACATGCAGTATAGCGTAAAGCTTCCACAACTGCACGCATATATTCCCGGTTTTCACGTACCGTTTTGGAATGTCCCTCGCTGAGTGCATTGCTTATTTTGGAGCCACTCTCTTTTCTCAGCTTAAATTCAGACCACGCATCCATTGCATATTTATGGCCAGCACTGACATTGTGTGTGTGGAATGACTGTGTAGCTTTAACCCATGTGCTGAACCCATCCTGGGTAAACGCGGTCTCTTTCCGAAACTGCCGGCCTGGGTGAGCAAAATGTCTGCATGCAAAGCAAAACACACTGTCCTTGTCGGCCGAGTACTCCAGCCAACTATATTGCTCATACCATCGGCGGTTAAAGGACCGCATTTGTATGCCGCACTTTTTAGCCCGGTATTTTACCAGTATTGGGCGACGTGGTCCTTCATGAGGGGTTTGGCTGATATCTGATGAAGTTGAGTCGTTGTTTGTTCCACTGCCTGGGACAGAAAGAAGCGGGTCAGGGCGCGTCTCTTCACACAGCGCGGGCACCTGTTCTCCTCTGTGCTCATCACAATCATCCTCGACCCGTGGATCCTCGCTGCTGTTAAAATCCGTGGCGTGGTCCTTTTCAATGGTGGAAGTAGCTGCATCATCCGTCTCCGTTGATAATCGCGGTCGTTTGGGTGGAATAAGATATTTGTCCATGTTTGCATCAGGCTGCTTTGTAATAGCTATGCGCTAGCAAGAAAAATCTCAGTGCTTCTAAAAGCGTGGGGTCAAATCGAAGTCTCGCGATAGCACCAGCGAGGCACGTCTTTTTTTGTTTTTCCAAGAAATTTGTTCTCCAAAACTATAAGTAAAACTACCGCTTTTTATGTTAGATTAAATATATATATTTTAAATTATTTAATGTAAAAACTTTATACAATCTTTGTTACAACATAATCAGGGTTGCTAAGCAGTTGCTTGGTCAAATCTTTTGGTTGCTATAGCAACACCAAGCTACCGCCTGGCGCCGCGTCTGCCTTTGGGACATGGTTTTACCCCCTATAGGAATGTGCGATCATCTTGAAACATTCAGATCACTTACAACTCAATAGATTCTACCTTCTTGTAGCTTTTCAGCCTGATTGGACCTTGATTTCACACAAATGGACCCAGAATGATGTGAAATTGTGCTTCGTGCAACATAATTCTGGGTGCCATTTACAAACCTTAAGTGCTAATGACTCCATTCCTTTTTGTGGTTGTAGGGGCTGTTGATTGGAGTACACTAAAACAAACCTGATCTCTCTAGGACATTCAGAAGCCAAGTTATAAGCCCACACATGTGTAACTCGACTACTTCTTTAAATTGACACCAGATCCGGTGACCTTTCGGACATGGTTTGACCCCCTTAGGAAAGTGCTATCATCATGAAACGTTCAGATCACTTACAACTCAATAGATTCTACCTTCCTGTAACGTTTCAGCCTGATTGGACCTTGTTTTCACACAAATGAACCCAGAATGATGTGAAATTGTTCTTCGTGCAACATAATTCTGGGTGCCATTTAAAAACCATAGGTGCTAATGACTCCATTCCTTTTTGTGGTTGAAGGGGCTGTTGATTGGAGTATACTAAAACAAACCTGATCTCTCTAGGACATTCAGAAGCCAAGTTATAAGCCCACAAAGGTGTAACTGGACTACTTCTTTAAATTGACACCAGATCCGGTGACCTTTGGGACATGGTTTGACACCGTTAGGAAAGTGCTATCATCATGAAACGTTCAGATCACTTACAACTCAATAGATTCTACCTTCCTGTAACATTTCAGCCTGATTGGACCTGGTTTTCACACAAATGAACCCAGAATGATGTGAAATTGTGCTTCGTGCAACATAATTCTGGGTGCCATTTAAAAACCATATGTGCTAATGACTCCATTCCTTTTTGTGGTTGTAGGGGCTGTTGATTGGAGAACACTAAAACAAACCAAACCTCTCTAGGACATTCAGAAGCCAAGTTATAAGCCCACAAAGGTGTAACTGGACTACTTCTTTAAAGTGACACCTGGCCCGGTGACCTTTGGGACATGGTTTTACCCCCAATAGGAATATGCGATCATCTTGAAACGTTCAGATCACTTACAACTCAATAGATTCTACCTTCTTGTAGCGTTTCAGCCTAATTGGACCTTGTTTTCACACAAATGGACCCAGAATGATGTGAAATTGTGCTTCGTGCAACATAATTCTGGGTGACATTTACAAACCATAAGTGCTAATGACTCCATTCCTTTTTGAGGTTGTAGGGGATGTTGATTGGAGTACACTAAAACAAACCTGATCTCTCTAGGACATTCAGAAGCCAAGTTATAAGCCCACAAATGTGTAACTGGACTACTTTAAATTGACACCAGATCCGGTGACCTTTCGGACATGGTTTGACCCCCTTAGGAAAGTGCTATCATCATGAAATGTTCAGATCACTTACAACTCAATCGATTCTACCTTCCTGTAACGTTTCAGCCTGATTGGACCTTGTTTTCACACAAATGAACCCAGAATGATGTGAAATTGTGCTTCGTGCAACATATTTCTTGGTGCCATTTAAAAACAATAAGTGCTAATGACTCCATTCCTTTTTGTGGTTGTAGGGGCTGTTGATTGGAGTATACTAAAACAAACCTGATCTCTCTAGGACATTCAGAAGCCAAGTTATAAGCCCACAAAGGTGTAACTGGACTACTTTAAATTGACACCAGATCCGGTGACCTTTGGGACATGGTTTGACCCCCTTAGGAAAGTGCTATCATCATGAAACGTTCAGATCACTTACAACTCAATAGATTCTACCTTCCTGTAACGTTTCAGCCTGATTGGACCTTGTTTTCACACAAATGAACCCAGAATGATGTGAAATTGTGCTTCGTGCAACATGATTCTGGGTGCCATTTACAAACCATAAGTGCTAATGACTCCATTCCTTTTTGTGGTTGTAGGGGCTGTTGATTGGAGTACACTAAAACAAACCTGACCTCTCTAGGTTATTCAGAAGCCAAGTTATAAGCCCACAAAGGTGTAACTGGACTAGGGCTGCAGCTATCGAATATTTTTGTAATCGAGTACTCTATCGAATATTTTTTTCGATTAATCGAGTACTCTAATAAATTACCCTTTTGTATTTGTAAACCATTATATCAAATAGCATGTTATAATTATGAAAGACCTGTTAAAATGAGCAAGCAATTGCCAGTTATTCTTCAAGTTTTATTCAAAATTAGTTTTCAAAACTTCAGCACTTCAACTTTACTTCACAGTAAACAAATGGCTGTGCAAAAAATAAGTACACAACCTGAGCCGATTTTCCCCTCGTGCGAGAATCTGCTAGCCTGCAAGCCAGACAGAAACTAGGAGGATAACTGTTGGAAGTAGCGCTGCGAGCGGCTGCGGCCCAAACAGAACCAGAACCGCTCACGGTGCATGCGCAAACAGCTCGCCGGCTGTTTCCCTATTAACACACGTCCGTTTTAATTTCAACACGTTTTTACTCACACAATAACAAGGATTGTCGAGAAAGCATGTTTGCTGTGGTTTTGTCAAATTATACTGATCACACAACATTTATTTACTTTCTTTCGTTTTCCTCTCATAAATACCCATGTCCTCCTGCAGCAATCCCGAGGGACAACAAACATCAATAACACAATAAAAAGTCCGACGTTTTGTGTAAAAATGCTATTTTTTAGCACATTTTAAGTCCGACGTGTTGCTACCAGACGTACGGTGTGAGCTGAAACTAAGTGCTACAAACGAAAAAGTCGCACAGTGTCCGCAGAATATATGGAAATACAGGCTAAAATGCATTATCTTGTAGAGGCTCCGAGTCCGCTTGCAGAAGTGACATTTACAGGCGCTGCAGCAGCATGGAGGATGTGGTGTTGTGCTAGGCTAAATCCATTTTACAGTATTTACACTGGAGTACGTTTTCCGCCTAACGACGTGAAAAATGGTCCCACATCTTGACATTTTCTGTCTTTTTCGCACTCTACCGGGGTCCACGTTGTCCGCCATGGCTTAAGAGAAAGTTAAGTTACATTCGCTACTCGCGTGTGCAGTCCAGTGAGCATGTGCGTCACTTATTTCAGTCCGGGTGAAACATGACCACGGGCGACTGCAAAGCCACGAATTAATTAAATATGAATTAAACGAATCCTCGAGGCAGAGAATTTGACTCGAGGATTTTTTGTACAAGAATTATTCGAGGTACTCGAGGAATCGTTTCAGCCCTAAACTGGACTACTTCTTTAAAGTGACACCAGGCCCGGTTACCTTTGGGACATGATTTTACCCCCTATAGGAATGAGCGATCATCTTGAAACGTTCAGATCACTTACAACTCAATAGATTCTACCTTCTTGTAGCGTTTCAGCCTGATTGGACCTTGTTTTCACACAAATGGACCCAGAATGATGTGAAATTGTGCTTCGTGCAACATAATTCTGGGTGCCATTTACAAACCATAAGTGCTAATGACTCCATTCCTTTTTGTGGTTGTAGGGGCTGTTGATTGGAGAACACTAAAACAAACCTAACCTCTCTAGGACATTCAGAAGCCAAATTATAAGCCCACAAATGTGTAACTGGACTACTTCTTTAAAGTGACACCTGGCCCGGTGACCTTTGGGACATGGTTTTACCCCCTATAGGAATGTGCGATCATCTTGAAACGTTCAGATCACTTACAACTCAATAGATTCTACCTTCTTGTAGCGTTTCAGCCTGATTGGACCTTGTTTTCACACAAATGGACCCAGAATGATGTGAAATTGTGCTTCGTGCAACATAATTCTGGGTGCCATTTACAAACCATAAGTGCTAATGACTCCATTCCTTTTTGAGGTTGTAGGGGATGTTGATTGGAGTACAATAAAACAAACCTGATCTCTCTAGGACATTCAGAAGCCAAGTTATAAGCCCACAAATGTGTAACTGGACTACTTCTTTAAATTGACACCAGATCCGGTGACCTTTGGGACATGGTTTGACCCCCTTAGGAAAGTGCTATCATCATGAAACGTTCAGATCACTTACAACTAAATAGATTCTACCTTCCTGTAACGTTTCAGCCTGATTGGACCTTGTTTTCACACAAATGAACCCAGAATGATGTGAAATTGTGCTTCGTGCAACATAATTCTGGGTGCCATTTAAAAACCATAAGTGCTAATGACTCCATTCCTTTTTGTGGTTGTAGGGGCTGTTGATTGGAGTACACTAAAACAAACCTGATCTCTCTAGGACATTCAGAAGCCAAGTTATAAGCCCTCAAAGGTGTAACTGGACTACTTCTTTAAAGTGACACCAGGCCTGGTGACCTTTGGGACATGGTTTGACCCCCTATAGGAATGTGCGATCATCATGAAACGTTCAGATCACTTACAACTCAATAGATTCTACCTTCTTGTAACGCTTCAGCCTGATTGGACCTTGTTTTCACACAAGTGGACCCAGAATGATGTGAAATTGTGCTTCGTGCAACATAATTCTGGGTGCCATTTAAAAACCATAAGTGCTAATGACTCCATTCCTTTTTGTGGTTGTAGGGGCTGTTGATTGGAGTATAATAAAACAAACCTGATCTCTCTAGGACATTCAGAAGCCAAGTTATAAGCCCACAAAGGTGTAACTGGACTACTTTAAATTGACACCAGATCCGGTGACCTTTGGGACATGGTTTGACCCCCTTAGGAAAGTGCTATCATCATGAAACGTTCAGATCACTTACAACTCAATAGATTCTACCTTCCTGTAACGTTTCAGCCTGATTGGACCTTGTTTTCACACAAATGAACCCAGAATGATGTGAAATTGTGCTTCGTGCAACATAATTCTGGGTGCCATTTACAAACCATAAGTGCTAATGACTCCATTCCTTTTTGTGGTTGTAGGGGCTGTTGATTGGAGTACACTAAAACAAACCTGACCTCTCTAGGTTATTCAGAAGCCAAGTTATAAGCCCACAAAGGTGTAACTGGACTACTTCTTTAAAGTGACACCAGGCCCGGTTACCTTTGGGACATGATTTTACCCCCTATAGGAATGAGCGATCATCTTGAAACGTTCAGATCACTTACAACTCAATAGATTCTACCTTCTTGTAGCGTTTCAGCCTGATTGGACCTTGTTTTCACACAAATGGACCCAGAATGATGTGAAATTGTGCTTCGTGCAACATAATTCTGGGTGCCATTTACAAACCATAAGTGCTAATGACTCCATTCCTTTTTGTGGTTGTAGGGGCTGTTGATTGGAGAACACTAAAACAAACCTAACCTCTCTAGGACATTCAGAAGCCAAGTTATAAGCCCACAAAGGTGTAACTGGACTACTTCTTTAAAGTGACACCTGGCCCGGTGACCTTTGGGACATGGTTTTACCCCCTATAGGAATGTGCGATCATCTTGAAACGTTCAGATCACTTACAACTCAATAGATTCTACCTTCTTGTAGCGTTTAAGCCTGATTGGACCTTGTTTTCACACAAATGGACCCAGAATGATGTGAAATTGTGCTTCGTGCAACATAAATCTGGGTGCCATTTACAAACCATAAGTGCTAATGACTCCATTGCTTTTTGAGGTTGTAGGGGATGTTGATTGGAGTACACTAAAACAAACCTGATCTCTCTAGGACATTCAGAAGCCAAGTTATAAGCCCACAAATGTGTAACTGGACTACTTCTTTAAATTGACACCAGATCCGGTGACCTTTGGTACATGGTTTGACCCCCTTAGGAAAGTGCTATCATCATGAAACGTTCAGATCACTTACAACTCAATAGATTCTACCTTCCTGTAACGTTTCAGCCTGATTGGACCTTGTTTTCACACAAATGAACCCAGAATGATGTGAAATTGTGCTTCGTGCAACATAATTCTGGGTGCCATTTAAAAACCATAAGTGCTAATGACTCCATTCCTTTTTGTGGTTGTAGGGGCTGTTGATTGGAGTACACTAAAACAAACCTGATCTCTCTAGGACATTCAGAAGCCAAGTTATAAGCCCTCAAAGGTGTAACTGGACTACTTCTTTAAAGTGACACCAGGCCTGGTGACCTTTGGGACATGGTTTGACCCCCTATAGGAATGTGCGATCATCATGAAACGTTCAGATCACTTACAACTCAATAGATTCTACCTTCTTGTAACGCTTCAGCCTGATTGGACCTTGTTTTCACACAAGTGGACCCAGAATGATGTGAAATTGTGCTTCGTGCAACATAATTCTGAGTGCCATTTAAAAACCATAAGTGCTAATGACTCCATTCCTTTTTGTGGTTGTAGGGGCTGTTGGTTGGAGTACATTAAAACAAACCTGATCTCTCTAGGACATTCAGAAGCCAAGTTATAAGCCCACAAATGTGTAACTGGACTACTTCTTTAAATTGACACCAGATCGGGTGACCTTTGGGACATGGTTTGACCCCCTTAGGAAAGTGCTATCATCATGAAACGTTCAGATCACTTACAACACAATAGATTCTACCTTCCTGTAACGTTTCAGCCTGATTGGACCTTGTTTTCACACAAATGAACCCAGAATGATGTGAAATTGTGCTTAGTGCAGCATAATTCTGGGTGCCATTTAAAAACCATAAGTGCTAATGACTCCATTCATTTTGAGGTTGTAGGGGATGTTGATTGGAGTACAGTAAAACAAACATGATCTCTCTAGGACATTCAGAAGCCAAGTTATAAGCCCACAAATATGTAACTGGACTACTTCTTTAAATTGACACCAGATCCGGTGACCTTTGGGACATGGTTTGACCCCCTTAGGAAAGTGCTATCATCATGAAACGTTCAGATCACTTACAACTAAATAGATTCTACCTTCCTGTAACGTTTCAGCCTGATTGGACCTTGTTTTCACACAAATGAACCCAGAATGATGTGAAATTGTGCTTCGTGCAACATAATTCTGGGTGCCATTTACAAACCATAAGTGCTAATGACTCCATTCCTTTTTGTGGTTGTAGGGGCTGTTGACTGGAGTACACTAAAACAAACCTGACCTCTCTAGGACATTCAGAAGCCAAGTTATAAGCCCACAAAGGTGTAACTGGACTACTTCTTTAAAGTGACACCAGGCCCGGTGACCTTTGGGACATGGTTTTACCCCCTATAGGAATGTGCGATCATCTTGAAACGTTCAGATCACTTACAACTCAATAGATTCTACCTTCTTGTAGCGTTTCAGCCTGATTGGACCTTGTTTTCACACAAATGGACCCAGAATGATGTGAAATTGTGCTTCGTGCAACATAATTCTGGGTGCCATTTACAAACCATAAGTGCTAATGACTCCATTCCTTTTTGTGGTTGTAGGGGCTGTTGATTGGAGTACACTAAAACAAACCTGACCTCTCTAGGACATTCAGAAGTCAAGTTATAAGCCCACAAAGGTGTAACTGGACTACTTCTTTAAAGTGACACCAGGCCCGGTTACCTTTGGGACATGGTTTTACCCCCTATAGGAATGTGCTATCATCTTGAAACGTTCAGATCACTTACAACTCAATAGATTCTACCTTCTTGTAGCGTTTCAGCCTGATTGGACCTTGTTTACACACAAATGGACCCAGAATGATGTGAAATTGTGCTTCGTGCAACATAATTCTGGGTGCCATTTACAAACCATAAGTGCTAATGACTCCATTCCTTTTTGTGGTTGTAGGGGCTGTTGATTGGAGTACATTAAAACAAACCTGATCTCTCTAGGACATTCAGAAGCCAAGTTATAAGCCCACAAATGTGTAACTGGACTCTCGTCTCTCGTCTTCCTCCGCTTATCCGGGTCCGGGTCGCGGGCGCAGCATCCCAATTAGGGAGCTCCAGGCCGTCCTCTCCCCGGCCTTGTCCACCAGCTCCTCCGGCAGGACCCCAAGGCGTTCCCGGACCAGATTGGAGATGTAACCTCTCCAACGTGTCCTGGGTCGACCCGGGGGCCTTCTGCCGGCAGGACATGCCCGAAACACCTCCCCGGGGAGGCGTCCAGGAGGCATCCTGACCAGATGCCCAAACCACCTCAACTGGCTCCTTTCGATCCGGAGGAGCAGCGGTTCTACTCCGAGTCCCTCCCGAATGTCCGAGCTCCTCACCCTATCTCTAAGGCTGAGCCCGGCCACCCTACGGAGGAAACTCATTTCGGCCGCTTGTATCCGCGATCTCGTTCTTTCGGTCATTACCCAAAGCTCATGACCATAGGTAAGGATTGGGACGTAGATCGACCGGTAAATCGAGAGCCTGGCTTTCTGGCTCAGCTCCCTCTTCCCCACGACAGATCGGCTCAGCGTCCGCATCACTGCAGACGCCGAACCAATCCGCCTGTCGATCTCCCGATCCCTCCTACCCTCACTCGTGAACAAGACCCCGAGATACTTAAACTCCTCCACTTGAGGTAGGACCTCTCCCCCGACCCGGAGGTGGCAAGCCACCCTTTTCCGGTCGAGAACCATGGTCTCAGATTTGGAGGTGCTGATCCTCATCCCAGCCGCTTCACATTCGGCCACGAACCTACCCAGCAAGAGCTGAAGGTCAGAGCTGGATGAAGCTAGGAGAACCACATCATCCGCAAAAAGCAGAGACGAGATTCTCCTGCCCCCAAACTCGACACACTCCACACCACGGCTGCGTCTAGAAATTCTGTCCATAAAAGTGATGAACAGAACCGGTGACAAAGGGCAGCCCTGGCGGAGTCCAACCCTCACTGGGAACAGGTCCGACTTACTACCGGCTATGCGGACCAAACTCACGCTCCTCTGGTAAAGGGACTGAATGGCCCTTAACAGAAAGCCACCCACCCCATACTCCTGGAGCGTCCCCCACAGGGTGCCCCTGGGGACACGGTCATAAGCCTTCTCCAAATCCACAAAGCACATGTGGATTGGTTGGGCAAACTCCCATGCCCCCTCCATCACCCTTGCAAGGGTATAGAGCTGGTCCACAGTTCCACGGCCAGGACGAAAACCACATTGCTCCTCCTCTATCTGAGATTCAACTATCGATCGGACCCTCCTCTCCAGTACCTTGGAGTAGACCTTTCCAGGGAGGCTGAGGAGTGTGATCCCCCTATAGTTGGAACACACCCTCAGGTCACCCTTCTTAAAGATGGGGACCACCACCCCGGTCTGCCACTCCCTAGGAACTGCCCCCGATGACCACGCAATGTTGTAGAGACGTGTCAACCATGACAGCCCTACAACATCCATAGCCTTGAGATACCCAGGACGAACCTCATCCGCCCCCGGGGCTCCGCCGCTGTGTAGTTGTTTGACTACCTCAGCAACTTCTGCCCCCGAGATCGGACAGTCCATCCCCAGGCCTCCCAGCTCTGGGTCCTCCTCGGAATGCGCATTGGTGGGATTGAGGAGCTCCTCAAAGTATTCCTTCCACCGTCCGACTATAGCCTCAGTTGACGTCAGCAGCTCCCCATCCCCACTGTAAACAGTGTGAGCGAGTTGCTGCCTTCCTCTCCTGAGGCGCCGGACAGTTTGCCAGAACCTCTTTGGAGCCGATCGATAGTCTTTCTCCATGGCCTCACCAAACTCCTCCCACGCCCGAGATTTTGCCTCGGCAACTGCCACTGCTGCACCCCGCTTGGCTATCCGGTACCTGTCTGCTGCCTCCGGAGACCCACAGACCAGCCACGCCCTGTAGGCCTCCTTCTTCAGCCTGACGGCTCCCCGAACCTCTGGTGTCCACCAGCGGGTATGGGGGTTGCCACCATGACTGGCACCGGCCACCTTACGACAACAGCTAGCAACAGCCGCCTCGACAATCGCAGAGTGGAACAAGGCCCACTCGGACTCAATGTCCCCCACTGCTCTCGGGACGTGGTCAAAGCTCTGCCGGAGGTGGGAGTTGAAGACCGTCTTGACAGGTTCTTCTGCCAGGCGTTCCCAGCAGACCCTCACTATGCGTTTGGGTCTGCCAGGTCTACGCGGCATGTTCCCTTGCCATCTGATCCAACTCACCACCAGGTGGTGATCAGTTGACAGCTCCGCCCCTCTCTTCACTCGGGTGTCCAAAACATACGGCCGCAGGTCAGATGATACGACTACAAAATCTATCATCGACCTGTGACCTAGGCTGCCCTGGTACCAAGTGTACCGGTGGGCATCCTTATGTTCGAACATGGTGTTCGTTATGGCCAAACTGCGGCTTGCACAGAAGTCCAATAACAAAACACCGCTCGAGTTCTGATCAGGTGGGCCGTTCCTCCCAATCACACCCCTCCAGGTCAAGCTGTCATTGCCCACGTGAGCATTGAAGTCCCCCAGCAGGACAATGGAGTCCCCTGATGGAGCACTATCTAGCACTCGTCCCAGGGACTCCAAAAAGGGTGGGTACTCTGAACTGATATTTTGCCCATAAGCACAAACAACAGTCAGGACCCGTTCCCCGACTCGAAGGCGCAAGGAAGCTACCCTTTTGTCCCCCAGGGTAAACCCCAACACACAGGCAGAGAGTCTCGGGGCTAACAAAAAGCCAACCCCAGCCCTCCGCCTCTCACCCGGAGCAACTCCAGCAAAGTAGAGTGTCCAACCCCTCTCCAGGTCTCGGGTTCCAGAGCCAATGCTATGTGTCGAGGTGAGTCCGACTATATCTAGCCGGTACCGCTCAACCTCTGCCACAAGCTCCGGCTCCTTCCCCGCCAGCGAGGTGACGTTCCATGTCCCAAAAACTAGTTTTCTTGTCCGGGGATTGGACCGCCAAGGCTCCCGCCTTGGTCTGCCACCCGATTCACATTGCACCGGACCCTTCATGTTCCTCCTGCGGGTGGTGGGTCCACAGTTGGACGAGCCCATGTATCCGGTTCGGGCTGGGCCCGGCCGGGCCCCATGGGCGAAAGCCCGGCCACCAGGCGCTCGCTCACGGGCCCCAACCCCAGGCCTGGCTCCGGGGTGGGACCCCGGTAACCCTCCGGGCCGGGTACTCCGACTCTTCGTTTTAACCGCCATGAAAGATCCTTCAAACCGTTCTTTGACTCACCCTTCACCTAAGACCAATTTGTCATGGGAGACCCTACCAGGGGCACTAAGTGCCCCAGACAACATAGCTCCTAGGATCATTAGGGCACTCAAACTCCTCCACCACGATAAGGTGACGGTTCAAGGAGGAGTAACTGGACTACTTCTTTAAATTGACACCAGATCCGGTGACCTTTGGGACATGGTTTGACCCCCTTAGGAAAGTGCTATCATCATGAAATGTTCAGATCACTAACGACTCAATAGATTCTACCTTCCTGTAACGTTTCAGCCTGATTGGACCTTGTTTTCACACAAATGAACCAAGAATGATGTGAAATTGTGCTTCGTGCAACATAATTCTGGGTGCCATTTACAAACCATAAGTGCTAATGACTCCATTCCTTTTTGTGGTTGTAGGGGATGTTGATTGGAGAACACTAAAACAAACCTAACCTCTCTAGGACATTCAGAAGCCAAGTTATAAGCCCACAAATGTGTAACTGGACTACTTCTTTAAAGTGACACCAGGCCCGGTGACCTTTGGGACATGGTTTTACCCCCTATAGGAAAGTGCTATCATCATGAAACGTTCAGATCACTTACAACTCAATAGATTCTACCTTCATGTAACATTTCAGCCTGATTGGACCTTGTTTTCACACAAATGAACCGAGAATGATGTGAAATTGTGCTTAGTGCAGCATAATTCTGGGTGCCATTTAAAAACCATAAGTGCTAATGACTCCATTCCTTTTGAGGTTGTAGGGGATGTTGATTGGAGTACACTAAAACAAACCTGATCTCTCTAGGACATTCAGAAGCCAAGTTATAAGCCCACAAAGGTGTAACTGGACTACTTCTTTAAAGTGACACCAGGCGCGGTGACCTTTGGGACATGGTTTTACCCCCTATAGGAATGTGCGATCATCTTGAAACGTTCAGATCACTTACAACTCAATAGATTCTACCTTCTTGTAGCGTTTCAGCCTGATTGGACCTTGTTTTCACACAAATGGACCCAGAATGATGTGAAATTGTGCTTCGTGCAACATAATTCTAGGTGCCATTTACAAACCATAAGTGCTAATGACTCCATTCCTTTTTGTGGTTGTAGGGGCTGTTGATTGGAGTACATTAAAACAAACCCGATCTCTCTAGGACATTCAGAAGCCAAGTTATAAGCCCACAAATGTGTAACTGGACTACTTCTTTGAATTGACACCAGATCCGGTGACCTTTGGGACATGGTTTGACCCCCTTAGGAAAGTGCTATCATCATGAAACGTTCAGATCACTAACAACTCAATAGATTCTACCTTCCTGTAACGTTTCAGCCTGATTGGACCTTGTTTTCACACAAATGAACCAAGAATGATGTGAAATTGTGCTTCGTGCAACATAATTCTGGGTGCCATTTACAAACCATAAGTGCTAATGACTCCATTCCTTTTTGTGGTTGTAGGGGCTGTTGATTGGAGAACACTAAAACAAACCTAACCTCTCTAGGACAGTCAGAAGCCAAGTTATAAGCCCACAAATGTGTAACTGGACTACTTCTTTAAAGTGACACCAGGCCCGGTGACCTTTGGGACATGGTTTTACCCCCTATAGGAAAGTGCTATCATCATGAAACGTTCAGATCACTTACAACTCAATAGATTCTACCTTCCTGTAACATTTCAGCCTGATTGGACCTTGTTTTCACACAAATGAACCCAGAATGATGTGAAATTGTGCTTAGTGCAGCATAATTCTGGGTGCCATTTAAAAACCATAAGTGCTAATGACTCCATTCCTTTTTGAGGTTGTAGGGGATGTTGATTGGAGTACACTAAAACAAACCTGATCTCTCTAGGACATTCAGAAGCCAAGTTATAAGCCCTCAAATGTGTAACTGGACTACTTCTTTAAATTGACACCAGATCCGGTGACCTTTGGGACATGGTGTGACCCCCTTAGGAAAGTGCTATCATCATGAAACGTTCAGATAACTTACAACTCAATAGATTCTACCTTCCTGTAACGTTTCAGCCTTATTGGACCTTGTTTTCACACAAATGAACCCAGAATGATGTGAAATTGTGCTTCGTGCAACATAATTCTGGGTGCCATTTACAAACCATAAGTGCTAATGACTCCATTCCTTTTTGTGGTTGTAGGGGCTGTTGGTTTGAGTACATTAAAACAAACCTGATCTCTCTAGGACATTCAGAAGCCAAGTTATAAGCCCACAAATGTGTAACTGGACTACTTCTTTTAATTGACACCAGATCCGGTGACCTTTGGGACATGGTTTGACCCCCTTAGGAAAGTGCTATCATCATGAAACGTTCAGATCACTTACAACTCAATAGATTCTACCTTCCTGTAACGTTTCAGCCTGATTGGACCTTGTTTTCACACAAATGAACCCAGAATGATGTGAAATTGTGCTTCGTGCAACATAATTCTGGGTGCGATTTAAAAACCATAAGTGCTAATGACTCCATTCCTTTTTGTGGTTGTAGGGGCTGTTGATTGGAGTATACTAAAACAAACCTGATCTCTCTAGGACATTCAGAAGCCAAGTTATAAGCCCACAAAGGTGTACCTGGACTACTTCTTTATATTGACACCAGATCCGGTGACCTTTGGGACATGGTTTGACCCCCTTAGGAAGGTGCTATCATCATGAAACGTTCAGATCACTTACAACTCAATAGATTCTACCTTCCTGTAACGTTTCAGCCTGATTGGACCTTGTTTTCACACAAATGAACCCAGAATGATGTGAAATTGTGCTTCGTGCAACATAATTCTGGGTGCCATTTACAATCCATAAGTGCTAATGACTCCATTCCTTTTTGTGGTTGTAGGGGCTTTTTATTGGAGAACACTAAAACAAACCTAACCTCTCTAGGACATTCAGAAGCCAAGTTATAATCCCACAAAGGTGTAACTGGACTACTTCTTTAAAGTGACACCAGGCCCGGTGACCTTTGGGACATGGTTTTACCCCCTATAGAAATGTGCGATCATCTTGAAACGTTCAGATCTCTTACAACTCAATAGATTCTACCTTCTTGTAGCGTTTCAGCCTGATTGGACCTTGTTTTCACACAAATGGACCCAGAATGATGTGAAATTGTGCTTCGTGCAACATAATTCTGGGTGCCATTTACAAACCATAAGTGCTAATGACTCCATTTCTTTTTGTGGTTGTAGGGGCTGTTGATTGGAGTATACTAAAACAAACCTGATCTCTCGAGGACATTCAGAAGCCAAGTTATAAGCCCACAAATGTGTAACTGGACTACTTCTTTAAATTGACACCAGATCCGGTGACCTTTGGGACATGGTTTGACCCCCTTAGGAAAGTGCGATCATCGTGAAACGTTCAGATCACTTACAACTCAATAGATTCTACCTTCTTGTAACTTTTCAGCCTGATTCGACCTTGTTTTCACACAAATGGACCCAGAATGATGTGAAATTGTGCTTCATGCAACATAATTCTGGGTGCCATTTAAAAACCATAAGTGCTAATGACTCCATTCATTTTAGTGGTAATGGGGGCTGTTAATTGGAGTACTCTAAAATAAACCTGACCTCTCTAGGATATTCAGAAGCCAAGTTATAAGCCCACAAAGGTGTAACTGGACTACTTCTTTAAAGTGACACCAGGCCCGGTGACCTTTGGGACATGGTTTGACCCCCTATAGGAATGTGCGATCATCATGAAAGGTTCAGATCACTTACAACTCAATAGATTCTACCTTCTTGTAACGTTTCAGCCTGATTGGACCTTGTTTTCACACAAATGGACCAAGAATGATGTGAAATTGTGCTTCGTGCAACATAATTCTGGGTGCCATTTACAAACCATAAGTGCTAATGACTCCATTCCTTTTTGTGGTTGTAGGGGCTGTTGATTGGAGTACACTTAAAAAACCTGATCTCTCTAGGACATTCAGAAGCCAAGTTAGAAGCCCACAAAGGTGTAACTGGACTACTTCTTTAAATTGACACCAGATCCGGTGACCTTTGGGACATTGTTTGACCCCCTTAGAAAAGTGCGATCATCTTGAAACGTTCAGATCACTTACAACTCAATAGATTCTACCTTCTTGTAATGTTTCAGCCTGATTGGACCTTGTTTTCACACAAATGGACCAAGAATGATGTGAAATTGTGCTTCGGGCAACATAATTCTGGGTGCCATTTACAAACCATAAGTGCTAATGACTCCATTCCTTTTTGTGGTTGTAGGGGCTGTTGGTTGGAGTACATTAAAACAAACCTGATCTCTCTAGGACATTCAGAAGCCAAGTTATAAGCCCACAAAGGTGTAACTGGACTACTTCTTTAAAGTGACACCAGGCCCGGTGTCCTTTGGGACATGGTTTGACCCCCTATAGGAATGTGCGATCATCATGAAACGTTCAGATCACTTACAACTCAATAGATTCTACCTTCTTGTAACGTTTCAGCCATATTGGACCTTGTTTTCACACAAATGAACCCAGAATGATGTGAAATTGTGCTTCGTGCAACATAATTCTGGGTGCCATTTAAAAACCATAAGTGCTAATGACTCCATTCCTTTTAGTGGTAATGGGGGCTGTTAATTTGAGTACTCTAAAACAAACCTGACCTCTCTAGGATATTCAGAAGCCAAGTTATAAGCCCACAAAGGTGTAACTGGACTACTTCTTTAAAGTGACACCAGGCCCGGTGACCTTTGGGACATGGTTTGACCCCCTATAGGAATGTGCAATCATCATGAAACGTTCAGATCACTTACAACTCAATAGATTCTACCTTCTTGTAATGTTTCAGCCTGATTGGACCTTGTTTTCACACAAATGGACCCAGAATTATGTGAAATTGTGCTTCGTGCAGCATAATTTTGGGTGCCATTTACAAACCATAAGTGCTAATGACTCCATTCCTTTTTGTGGTTGTAGGGGCTGTTGATTGGAGTACACTAAAACAAACCTGATCTCTCTAGGACATTCAGAAGCCAAGTGATAAGCCCACAAAGGTGTAACTGGACTACTTCTTTAAATTGACACCAGATCCGGTGACCTTTGGGACATTGTTTGACCCCCTTAGGAAAGTGCGATCATCATGAAACGTTCAGATCACTTACAACTCAATAGACTCTACCTTCTTGTAACGTTTCAGCCTGATTGGACCTTGTTTTCACACAAATGGACCCAGAATGATGTGAAATTGTGCTTCGTGCAACATAATTCTGGGTGCCATTTACAAACCATAAGTGCTAATGACTCCATTCCTTTTTGTGGTTGTAGGGGCTGTTGATTGGAGTATACTAAAACAAACCTGAT
Source organism: Nothobranchius furzeri (assembly GCF_043380555.1). NCBI lineage: Eukaryota > Metazoa > Chordata > Actinopteri > Cyprinodontiformes > Nothobranchiidae > Nothobranchius > Nothobranchius furzeri. Next base: position 2,081,748 of record NC_091750.1, read on the forward strand.
CTCTCTAGGACATTCAGAAGCCAAGTTATAAGCCCACAAAGGTGTAACTGGACTACTTCTTTAAAGTGACACCAGGCCCGGTGACCTTTGGGACATGGTTTTACCCCCTATAGGAAAGTGCGATCATCATGAAACGTTCAGATCACTTACAACTCAATAGATTCTACCTTCTTGTAACGTTTCAGCCTGATTGGACCTTGTTTTCACACAAATGAACCCAGAATGATGTGAAATTGTGCTTCGTGCAACATAATTCTGGGTGCCATTTAAAAACCATAGGTGCTAATGACTCCATTCCTTTTAGTGGTAACGGGGGCTGTTAATTGGAGTACTCTAAAACAAACCTGACCTCTCTAGGATATTCAGAAGCCAAGTTATAAGCCCACAAAGGTATAACTGGACTACTTCTTTAAAGTGACACCAGGCCCGGTGACCTTTGGGACATGGTTTGACCCCCTATAGGAATGTGCAATCATCATGAAACGTTCAGATCACTTACAACTCAATAGATTCTACCTTCTTGTAACGTTTCAGCCTGATTGGACCTTGTTTTCACACAAATGGACCCAGAATGATGTGAAATTGTGCTTCGTGCAACATAATTCTGGGTGCCATTTACAAACCATGAGTGCTAATGACTCCATTCCTTTTTGTGGTTGTAGGGCTGTTGATTGGAGTACACTAAAACAAACCTGATCTCTCTAGGACATTCAGAAGCCAAGTGACAAGCCCACAAAGGTGTAACTGGACTACTTCTTTAAATAGACACCAGATCCGGTGACCTTTGGGACATTGTTTGACCCCCTTAGGAAAGTGCGATCATCTTGAAACGTTCAGATCACTTACAACTCAATAGATTCTACCTTCTTGTAACGTTTCAGCCTGATTGGACCTTGTTTTCACACAAATGGACCCAGAATGATGTGAAATTGTGCTTCGTGCAACATAATTCTGGGTGCCATTTAAAAACCATAAGTGCTAATGACTCCATTCCTTTTTGGGGTAATGGGGGCTGTTGATTGGAGTACACTAAAACAAACCTGACTTCTCTAGGACATTCAGAAGCCAAGTTATAAGCCCACAAAGGTGTAACTGGACTACTTCTTTAAAGTGACACCAGGCCCGGTGACCTTTGGGACATGGTTTGACCCCCTATAGGAATGTGCGATCATCTTGAAACGTTCAGATCACTTACAACTCAATAGATTCTACCTTCCTGTAATGTTTCAGCCTGATTGGACCTTGTTTTCACACAAATGGACCCAGAATGATGTGAAATTGTGCTTCGTGCAACATAATTCTGGGTGCCATTTACAAACCATAAGTGCTAATGACTCCATTCCTTTTTGTGGTTGTAGGGGCTGTTTATTGGAGTTAACTAAAACAAACCTGATCTCTCTAGGACATTCAGAAGCCAAGTTATAAGCCCACAAATGTGTAACTGGACTACTTCTTTAAATTGACACCAGATCCGGTGACCTTTGGGTCATGGTTTGACCCCCTTAGGAAAGTGCTATCATCTTGAAACGTTCAGATCACTTACAACTCAATAGATTCTACCTTCCTGTAACGTTTCAGCCTGATTGGACCTTGTTTTCACACAAATGGACCCAGAATGATGTGAAATTGTGCTTCGTGCAACATAATTCTGGGTGACATTTACAAACCATAAGTGCTAATGACTCCATTCCTTTTTGTGGTTGTAGGGGCTGTTGATTGGAGTACATTAAAACAAACCTGATCTCTCTAGGACATTCAGAAGCAGAGTTATAAGCCCACAAATGTGTAACTGGACTACTTCTTTAAAGTGACACCAGGCCCAGTGACCTTTGGGACATCGTTTTACCCCCTATAGGAATGTGCGATCATCATGAAACGTTCAGATCACTTACAACTCAATAGATTCTACCTTCTTGTAACGTTTCAGCCTGATTGGACCTTGTTTTCACACAAATGAACCCAGAATGATGTGAAATTGTGCTTTATACAACATAATTCTGGGTGCCATTTAAAAACCATAAGTGCTAATGACTCCATTCCTTTTAGTGGTAATGGAGGCTGTTAATTGGAGTAGTCTAAAACAAACCTGATCTCTCTAGGACATTCAGAAGCCAAGTTATAAGCCCACAAATGTGTAACTGGACTACTTCTTTAAAGTGACACCAGGCCCGGTGACCTTTGGGACATGGTTTTACCCCCTATAGGAATGTGCGATCATCATGAAACGTTCAGATCACTTACAACTCAATAGATTCTACCTTCTTGTAACGTTTCAGCCTGATTGGACCTTGTTTTCACACAAATGAACCCAGAATGATGTGAAATTGTGCTTCGTGCAACATAATTCTGGGTTCCATTTAAAAACCATAGGTGCTAATGACTCCATTCCTTTTAGTGGTAACGGGGGCTGTTAATTGGAGTACTCTAAAACAAACCTGACCTCTCTAGGATATTCAGAAGCCAAGTTATAAGCCCACAAAGGTGTAACTGGACTACTTCTTTAAAGTGACACCAGGCCCGGTGACCTTTGGGACATGGTTTGACCCCCTATAGGAATGTGCGATCATCATGAAACGTTCAGATCACTTACAACTCAATAGATTCTACCTTCTTGTAACGTTTCAGCCTGACTGGACCTTGTTTTCACATAAATGGACCCAGAATGATGTGAAATTGTGCTTCGTGCAACATAATTCCGGGTGCCATTTACAAACCATAAGTGCTAATGACTCCATTCCTTTTTGTGGTTGTAGGGGCTGTTGATTGGAGTACACTAAAACAAACCTGATCTCTCTAGGACATTCAGAAGCCAAGTGATAAGCCCACAAAGGTGTAACTGGACTACTTCTTTAAAATGACACCAGATCCGGTGACCTTTGGGACATCGTTTGACCCCCTTAGGAAAGTGTGATCAACTTAAAAAGTTCAGATCACTTACAACTCAATAGATTCTACCTTCTTGTAACGTTTCAGCCTGATTGGACCTTGTTTTCACACAAATGGACCCAGAATGATGTGAAATTGTGCTTCGTGCAACATATTTCTGGGTGCCATTTAAAAACCATAAGTGCTAATGACTCCATTCCTTTTAGTGGTAATGGGGGCTGTTAATTGGAGTACTCTAAAACAAACCTGATCTTTCTAGGACATTCAGAAGCCAAGTTATAAGCCCACAAATGTGTAACTGCACTACTTCTTTAAAGTGACACCAGGCCCGTTGACCTTTGGGACATGGCTTTACCCCCTATAGGAATGCGCGATCATCATGAAACGTTCAGATCACTTACAACTCAATAGATTCTACCTTCTTGTAACGTTTCAGCCTGATTGGACCTTGTTTTCATAAAAATGAACCCAGAATGATGTGAAATTGTGCTTCGTGCAACATAATTCTAGGTGCCATTTACAAACCATAAGTGCTAATGACTCCATTCCTTTTTGTGGTTGTAGGGGCTGTTGATTGGAGTACATTAAAACAAACCCGATCTCTCTAGGACATTCAGAAGCCAAGTTATAAGCCCACAAAGGTGTAACTGGACTACTTCTTTGAATTGACACCAGATCCGGTGACCTTTGGGACATGGTTTGACCCCCTTAGGAAAGTGCTATCATCATGAAACGTTCAGATCACTAACAACTCAATAGATTCTACCTTCCTGTAACGTTTCAGCCTGATTGGACCTTGTTTTCACACAAATGAACCAAGAATGATGTGAAATTGTGCTTCGTGCAACATAATTCTGGGTGCCATTTACAAACCATAAGTGCTAATGACTCCATTCCTTTTTGTGGTTGTAGGGGCTGTTGATTGGAGAACACTAAAACAAACCTAACCTCTCTAGGACAGTCAGAAGCCAAGTTATAAGCCCACAAATGTGTAACTGGACTACTTCTTTAAAGTGACACCAGGCCTGGTGACCTTTGGGACATGGTTTTACCCCCTATAGGAAAGTGCTATCATCATGAAACGTTCAGATCACTTACAACTCAATAGATTCTACCTTCCTGTAACATTTCAGCCTGATTGGACCTTGTTTTCACACAAATGAACCCAGAATGATGTGAAATTGTGCTTAGTGCAGCATAATTCTGGGTGCCATTTAAAAACCATAAGTGCTAATGACTCCATTCCTTTTTGAGGTTGTAGGGGATGTTGATTGGAGTACACTAAAACAAACCTGATCTCTCTAGGACATTCAGAAGCCAAGTTATAAGCCCTCAAATGTGTAACTGGACTACTTCTTTAAATTGACACCAGATCCGGTGACCTTTGGGACATGGTGTGACCCCCTTAGGAAAGTGCTATCATCATGAAACGTTCAGATAACTTACAACTCAATAGATTCTACCTTCCTGTAACGTTTCAGCCTTATTGGACCTTGTTTTCACACAAATGAACCCAGAATGATGTGAAATTGTGCTTCGTGCAACATAATTCTGGGTGCCATTTACAAACCATAAGTGCTAATGACTCCATTCCTTTTTGTGGTTGTAGGGGCTGTTGGTTTGAGTACATTAAAACAAACCTGATCTCTCTAGGACATTCAGAAGCCAAGTTATAAGCCCACAAATGTGTAACTGGACTACTTCTTTTAATTGACACCAGATCCGGTGACCTTTGGGACATGGTTTGACCCCCTTAGGAAAGTGCTATCATCATGAAACGTTCAGATCACTTACAACTCAATAGATTCTACCTTCCTGTAACGTTTCAGCCTGATTGGACCTTGTTTTCACACAAATGAACCCAGAATGATGTGAAATTGTGCTTCGTGCAACATAATTCTGGGTGCGATTTTAAAACCATAAGTGCTAATGACTCCATTCCTTTTTGTGGTTGTAGGGGCTGTTGATTGGAGTATACTAAAACAAACCTGATCTCTCTAGGACATTCAGAAGCCAAGTTATAAGCCCACAAAGGTGTACCTGGACTACTTCTTTATATTGACACCAGATCCGGTGACCTTTGGGACATGGTTTGACCCCCTTAGGAAGGTGCTATCATCATGAAACGTTCAGATCACTTACAACTCAATAGATTCTACCTTCCTGTAACGTTTCAGCCTGATTGGACCTTGTTTTCACACAAATGAACCCAGAATGATGTGAAATTGTGCTTCGTGCAACATAATTCTGGGTGCCATTTACAATCCATAAGTGCTAATGACTCCATTCCTTTTTGTGGTTGTAGGGGCTTTTTATTGGAGAACACTAAAACAAACCTAACCTCTCTAGGACATTCAGAAGCCAAGTTATAATCCCACAAAGGTGTAACTGGACTACTTCTTTAAAGTGACACCAGGCCCGGTGACCTTTGGGACATGGTTTTACCCCCTATAGAAATGTGCGATCATCTTGAAACGTTCAGATCTCTTACAACTCAATAGATTCTACCTTCTTGTAGCGTTTCAGCCTGATTGGACCTTGTTTTCACACAAATGGACCCAGAATGATGTGAAATTGTGCTTCGTGCAACATAATTCTGGGTGCCATTTACAAACCATAAGAGCTAATGACTCCATTTCTTTTTGTGGTTGTAGGGGCTGTTGATTGGAGTATAATAAAACAAACCTGATCTCTCGAGGACATTCAGAAGCCAAGTTATAAGCCCACAAATGTGTAACTGGACTACTTCTTTAAATTGACACCAGATCCGGTGACCTTTGGGACATGGTTTGACCCCCTTAGGAAAGTGCGATCATCGTGAAACGTTCAGATCACTTACAACTCAATAGATTCTACCTTCTTGTAACTTTTCAGCCTGATTCGACCTTGTTTTCACACAAATGGACCCAGAATGATGTGAAATTGTGCTTCATGCAACATAATTCTGGGTGCCATTTAAAAACCATAAGTGCTAATGACTCCATTCATTTTAGTGGTAATGGGGGCTGTTAATTGGAGTACTCTAAAATAAACCTGACCTCTCTAGGATATTCAGAAGCCAAGTTATAAGCCCACAAAGGTGTAACTGGACTACTTCTTTAAAGTGACACCAGGCCCGGTGACCTTTGGGACATGGTTTGACCCCCTATAGGAATGTGCGATCATCATGAAAGGTTCAGATCACTTACAACTCAATAGATTCTACCTTCTTGTAACGTTTCAGCCTGATTGGACCTTGTTTTCACACAAATGGACCAAGAATGATGTGAAATTGTGCTTCGGGCAACATAATTCTGGGTGCCATTTACAAACCATAAGTGCTAATGACTCCATTCCTTTTTGTGGTTGTAGGGGCTGTTGGTTGGAGTACATTAAAACAAACCTGATCTCTCTAGGACATTCAGAAGCCAAGTTATAAGCCCACAAAGGTGTAACTGGACTACTTCTTTAAAGTGACACCAGGCCCGGTGTCCTTTGGGACATGGTTTGACCCCCTATAGGAATGTGCGATCATCATGAAACGTTCAGATCACTTACAACTCAATAGATTCTACCTTCTTGTAACGTTTCAGCCATATTGGACCTTGTTTTCACACAAATGAACCCAGAATGATGTGAAATTGTGCTTCGTGCAACATAATTCTGGGTGCCATTTAAAAACCATAAGTGCTAATGACTCCATTCCTTTTAGTGGTAATGGGGGCTGTTAATTTGAGTACTCTAAAACAAACCTGACCTCTCTAGGATATTCAGAAGCCAAGTTATAAGCCCACAAAGGTGTAACTGGACTACTTCTTTAAAGTGACACCAGGCCCGGTGACCTTTGGGACATGGTTTGACCCCCTATAGGAATGTGCAATCATCATGAAACGTTCAGATCACTTACAACTCAATAGATTCTACCTTCTTGTAATGTTTCAGCCTGATTGGACCTTGTTTTCACACAAATGGACCCAGAATTATGTGAAATTGTGCTTCGTGCAGCATAATTTTGGGTGCCATTTACAAACCATAAGTGCTAATGACTCCATTCCTTTTTGTGGTTGTAGGGGCTGTTGATTGGAGTACACTAAAACAAACCTGATCTCTCTAGGACATTCAGAAGCCAAGTGATAAGCCCACAAAGGTGTAACTGGACTACTTCTTTAAATTGACACCAGATCCGGTGACCTTTGGGACATTGTTTGACCCCCTTAGGAAAGTGCGATCATCATGAAACGTTCAGATCACTTACAACTCAATAGACTCTACCTTCTTGTAACGTTTCAGCCTGATTGGACCTTGTTTTCACACAAATGGACCCAGAATGATGTGAAATTGTGCTTCGTGGAACATAATTCTGGGTGCCATTTAAAAACCATAAGTGCTAATGACGCCATTCCTTTTTGGGGTAATGGGGGCTGTTGATTGGAGTACACTAAAACAAACCTGACTTCTCTAGGACATTCAAAAGCCAAGTTATAAGCCCACAAAGGTGTAACTGGATTACTTCTTTAAAGTGACACCAGGCCCGGTGACCTTTGGGACATGGTTTGACCCCCTATAGGAATGTGCGATCATCTTGAAATGTTCAGATCACTTACAACTCAATAGATTCTACCTTCCTGTAATGTTTCAGCCTGATTGGACCTTGTTTTCACACAAATGGACCCAGAATGATGTGAAATTGTGCTTCGTGCAACATAATTCTGGGTGCCATTTACAAACCATAAGTGCTAATGACTCCATTCCTTTTTGTGGTTGTAGGGGCTGTTGATTGGAGTATACTAAAACAAACCTGATCTCTCTAGGACATTCAGAAGCCAAGTTATAAGCCCACAAAGGTGTAACTGGACTACTTCTTTAAAGTGACACCAGGCCCGGTGACCTTTGGGACATGGTTTTACCCCCTATAGGAAAGTGCGATCATCATGAAACGTTCAGATCACTTACAACTCAATAGATTCTACCTTCTTGTAACGTTTCAGCCTGATTGGACCTTGTTTTCACACAAATGAACCCAGAATGATGTGAAATTGTGCTTCGTGCAACATAATTCTGGGTGCCATTTAAAAACCATAGGTGCTAATGACTCCATTCCTTTTAGTAGTAACGGGGGCTGTTAATTGGAGTACTCTAAAACAAACCTGACCTCTCTAGGATATTCAGAAGCCAAGTTATAAGCCCACAAAGGTATAACTGGACTACTTCTTTAAAGTGACACCAGGCCCGGTGACCTTTGGGACATGGTTTGACCCCCTATAGGAATGTGCAATCATCATGAAACGTTCAGATCACTTACAACTCAATAGATTCTACCTTCTTGTAACGTTTCAGCCTGATTGGACCTTGTTTTCACACAAATGGACCCAGAATGATGTGAAATTGTGCTTCGTGCAACATAATTCTGGGTGCCATTTACAAACCATGAGTGCTAATGACTCCATTCCTTTTTGTGGTTGTAGGGCTGTTGATTGGAGTACACTAAAACAAACCTGATCTCTCTAGGACATTCAGAAGCCAAGTGACAAGCCCACAAAGGTGTAACTGGACTACTTCTTTAAATAGACACCAGATCCGGTGACCTTTGGGACATTGTTTGACCCCCTTAGGAAAGTGCGATCATCTTGAAACGTTCAGATCACTTACAACTCAATAGATTCTACCTTCTTGTAACGTTTCAGCCTGATTGGACCTTGTTTTCACACAAATGGACCCAGAATGATGTGAAATTGTGCTTCGTGCAACATAATTCTGGGTGCCATTTAAAAACCATAAGTGCTAATGACTCCATTCCTTTTTGGGGTAATGGGGGCTGTTGATTGGAGTACACTAAAACAAACCTGACTTCTCTAGGACATTCAGAAGCCAAGTTATAAGCCCACAAAGGTGTAACTGGACTACTTCTTTAAAGTGACACCAGGCCCGGTGACCTTTGGGACATGGTTTGACCCCCTATAGGAATGTGCGATCATCTTGAAACGTTCAGATCACTTACAACTCAATAGATTCTACCTTCCTGTAATGTTTCAGCCTGATTGGACCTTGTTTTCACACAAATGGACCCAGAATGATGTGAAATTGTGCTTCGTGCAACATAATTCTGGGTGCCATTTACAAACCATAAGTGCTAATGACTCCATTCCTTTTTGTGGTTGTAGGGGCTGTTGATTGGAGTTAACTAAAACAAACCTGATCTCTCTAGGACATTCAGAAGCCAAGTTATAAGCCCACAAATGTGTAACTGGACTACTTCTTTAAATTGACACCAGATCCGGTGACCTTTGGGTCATGGTTTGACCCCCTTAGGAAAGTGCTATCATCTTGAAACGTTCAGATCACTTACAACTCAATAGATTCTACCTTCCTGTAACGTTTCAGCCTGATTGGACCTTGTTTTCACACAAATGGACCCAGAATGATGTGAAATTGTGCTTCGTGCAACATAATTCTGGGTGACATTTACAAACCATAAGTGCTAATGACTCCATTCCTTTTTGTGGTTGTAGGGGCTGTTGATTGGAGTACATTAAAACAAACCTGATCTCTCTAGGACATTCAGAAGCAGAGTTATAAGCCCACAAATGTGTAACTGGACTACTTCTTTAAAGTGACACCAGGCCCAGTGACCTTTGGGACATGGTTTTACCCCCTATAGGAATGTGCGATCATCATGAAACGTTCAGATCACTTACAACTCAATAGATTCTACCTTCTTGTAACGTTTCAGCCTGATTGGACCTTGTTTTCACACAAATGAACCCAGAATGATGTGAAATTGTGCTTTATACAACATAATTCTGGGTGCCATTTAAAAACCATAAGTGCTAATGACTCCATTCCTTTTAGTGGTAATGGAGGCTGTTAATTGGAGTAGTCTAAAACAAACCTGATCTCTCTAGGACATTCAGAAGCCAAGTTATAAGCCCACAAATGTGTAACTGGACTACTTCTTTAAAGTGACACCAGGCCCGGTGAGCTTTGGGACATGGTTTTACCCCCTATAGGAATGTGCGATCATCATGAAACGTTCAGATCACTTACAACTCAATAGATTCTACCTTCTTGTAACGTTTCAGCCTGATTGGACCTTGTTTTCACACAAATGAACCCAGAATGATGTGAAATTGTGCTTCGTGCAACATAATTCTGGGTTCCATTTAAAAACCATAGGTGCTAATGACTCCATTCCTTTTAGTGGTAACGGGGGCTGTTAATTGGAGTACTCTAAAACAAACCTGACCTCTCTAGGATATTCAGAAGCCAAGTTATAAGCCCACAAAGGTGTAACTGGACTACTTCTTTAAAGTGACACCAGGCCCGGTGACCTTTGGGACATGGTTTGACCCCCTATAGGAATGTGCGATCATCATGAAACGTTCAGATCACTTACAACTCAATAGATTCTACCTTCTTGTAACGTTTCAGCCTGACTGGACCTTGTTTTCACATAAATGGACCCAGAATGATGTGAAATTGTGCTTCGTGCAACATAATTCCGGGTGCCATTTACAAACCATAAGTGCTAATGACTCCATTCCTTTTTGTGGTTGTAGGGGCTGTTGATTGGAGTACACTAAAACAAACCTGATCTCTCTAGGACATTCAGAAGCCAAGTGATAAGCCCACAAAGGTGTAACTGGACTACTTCTTTAAATTGACACCAGATCCGGTGACCTTTGGGACATTGTTTGACCCCCTTAGGAAAGTGTGATCAACTTAAAAAGTTCAGATCACTTACAACTCAATAGATTCTACCTTCTTGTAACGTTTCAGCCTGATTGGACCTTGTTTTCACACAAATGGACCCAGAATGATGTGAAATTGTGCTTCGTGCAACATATTTCTGGGTGCCATTTAAAAACCATAAGTGCTAATGACTCCATTCCTTTTAGTGGTAATGGGGGCTGTTAATTGGAGTACTCTAAAACAAACCTGATCTTTCTAGGACATTCAGAAGCCAAGTTATAAGCCCACAAATGTGTAACTGCACTACTTCTTTAAAGTGACACCAGGCCCGGTGACCTTTGGGACATGGCTTTACCCCCTATAGGAATGCGCGATCATCATGAAACGTTCAGATCACTTACAACTCAATAGATTCTACCTTCTTGTAACGTTTCAGCCTGATTGGACCTTGTTTTCATAAAAATGAACCCAGAATGATGTGAAATTGTGCTTCGTGCAACATAATTCTGGGTGCCATTTAAAAACCATAGGTGCTAATGACTCCACTCCTTTTAGTGGTAACGGGGGCTGTTAATTGGAGTACTCTAAAACAAACCTGACCTCTCTAGGATATTCAGAAGCCAAGTTATAAGCCCACAAAGGTGTAACTGGACTACTTCTTTAAAGTGACACCAGGCCCGGTGACCTTTGGGACATGGTTTGACCCCCTATAGGAATGTGCGATCATCATGAAACGTTCAGATCACTTACAACTCAATAGATTCTACCTTCTTGTAACGTTTCAGCCTGATTGGACCTTGTTTTCACACAAATGAACCCAGAATGATGTGAAATTGTGCTTCGTGCAACATAATTCTGGGTTCCATTTAAAAACCATAGGTGCTAATGACTCCATTCCTTTTAGTTTTAACGGGGGCTGTTAATTGGAGTACTCTAAAACAAACCTGACCTCTCTAGGATATTCAGAAGCCAAGTTATAAGCCCACAAAGGTGTAACTGGACTACTTCTTTAAAGTGACACCAGGCCCGGTGACCTTTGGGACATGGTTTGACCCCCTATAGGAATGTGCGATCATCATGAAACGTTCAGATCACTTACAACTCAATAGATTCTACCTTCTTGTAACGTTTCAGCCTGACTGGACCTTGTTTTCACATAAATGGACCCAGAATGATGTGAAATTGTGCTTCGTGCAACATAATTCCGGGTGCCATTTACAAACCATAAGTGCTAATGACTCCATTCCTTTTTGTGGTTGTAGGGGCTGTTGATTGGAGTACACTAAAACAAACCTGATCTCTCTAGGACATTCAGAAGCCAAGTGATAAGCCCACAAAGGTGTAACTGGACTACTTCTTTAAATTGACACCAGATCCGGTGACCTTTGGGACATTGTTTGACCCCCTTAGGAAAGTGCGATCAACTTAAAAAGTTCAGATCACTTACAACTCAATAGATTCTACCTTCTTGTAACGTTTCAGCCTGATTGGACCTTGTTTTCACACAAATGGACCCAGAATGATGTGAAATTGTGCTTCGTGCAACATATTTCTGGGTGCCATTTAAAAACCATAAGTGCTAATGACTCCATTCCTTTTAGTGGTAATGGGGGCTGTTAATTGGAGTACTCTAAAACAAACCTGATCTTTCTAGGACATTCAGAAGCCAAGTTATAAGCCCACAAATGTGTAACTGCACTACTTCTTTAAAGTGACACCAGGCCCGGTGACCTTTGGGACATGGCTTTACCCCCTATAGGAATGCGCGATCATCATGAAACGTTCAGATCACTTACAACTCAATAGATTCTACCTTCTTGTAACGTTTCAGCCTGATTGGACCTTGTTTTCATAAAAATGAACCCAGAATGATGTGAAATTGTGCTTCGTGCAACATAATTCTGGGTGCCATTTAAAAACCATAGGTGCTAATGACTCCACTCCTTTTAGTGGTAACGGGGGCTGTTAATTGGAGTACTCTAAAACAAACCTGACCTCTCTAGGATATTCAGAAGCCAAGTTATAAGCCCACAAAGGTGTAACTGGACTACTTCTTTAAAGTGACACCAGGCCCGGTGACCTTTGGGACATGGTTTGACCCCCTATAGGAATGTGCGATCATCATGAAACGTTCAGATCACTTACAACTCAATAGATTCTACCTTCTTGTAACGTTTCAGCCTGATTGGACCTTGTTTTCACACAAATGAACCCAGAATGATGTGAAATTGTGCTTCGTGCAACATAATTCTGGGTGCCATTTAAAAACCATAAGTGCTAATGACTCCATTCCTTTTAGTGGTAATGGGGGCTGTTAATTGGAGTACTCTAAAACAAACCTGATCTCTCTAGGACATTCAGAAGCCAAGTTATAAGCCCACAAATGTGTAACTGGACTACTTCTTTAAAGTGACACCAGGCCCGGTGACCTTTGGGACATGGTTTTACCCCCTATAGGAATGTGCGATCATCATGAAACGTTCAGATCACTTACAACTCAATAGATTCTACCTTCTTGTAACGTTTCAGCCTGATTGGACCTTGTTTTCACACAAATGAACCCAGAATGATGTGAAATTGTGCTTCGTGCAACATAATTCTGGGTTCCATTTAAAAACCATAGGTGCTAATGACTCCATTCCTTTTAGTGGTAACGGGGGCTGTTAATTGGAGTACTCTAAAACAAACCTGACCTCTCTAGGATATTCAGAAGCCAAGTTATAAGCCCACAAAGGTGTAACTGGACTACTTCTTTAAAGTGACACCAGGCCCGGTGACCTTTGGGACATGGTTTGACCCCCTATAGGAATGTGCGATCATCATGAAACGTTCAGATCACTTACAACTCAATAGATTCTACCTTCTTGTAACGTTTCAGCCTGATTGGACCTTGTTTTCACACAAATGGACCCAGAATGATGTGAAATTGTGCTTCGTGCAACATAATTCTGGGTGCCATTTACAAACCATAAGTGCTAAGGACTCCATTCCTATTTGTGGTTGTAGGGGCTGTTGATTGGAGTACACTAAAACAAACCTGATCTCTCTAGGACATTTAGAAGCCAAGTGATAAGCCCACAAAGGTGTAACTGGACTACTTCTTTAAATTGACACCAGATCCGGTGACCTTTGGGACATTGTTTGACCCCCTTAGGAAAGTGCGATCATCTTGAAACGTTCAGATCACTTACAACTCAATAGATTCTACCTTCTTGTAACGTTTCAGCCTGATTGGACCTTGTTTTCACACAAATGGACCCAGAATGATGTGAAATTGTGCTTCGTGCAACATATTTCTGGGTGCCATTTAAAAACCATAAGTGCTAATGACTCCATTCCTTTTAGTGGTAATGGGGGCTGTTAATTGGAGTACTCTAAAACAAACCTGATCTTTCTAGGACATTCAGAAGCCAAGTTATAAGCCCACAAATGTGTAACTGCACTACTTCTTTAAAGTGACACCAGGCCCGGTGACCTTTGGGACATGGTTTTACCCCCTATAGGAATGCGCGATCATCATGAAACGTTCAGATCACTTACAACTCAATAGATTCTACCTTCTTGTAACGTTTCAGCCTGATTAGACCTTGATTTCATAAAAATGAACCCAGAATGATGTGAAATTGTGCTTCGTGCAACATAATTCTGGGTGCCATTTAAAAACCATAGGTGCTAATGACTCCACTCCTTTTAGTGGTAACGGGGGCTGTTAATTGGAGTACTCTAAAACAAACCTGACCTCTCTAGGATATTCAGAAGCCAAGTTATAAGCCCACAAAGGTGTAACTGGACTACTTCTTTAAAGTGACACCAGGCCCGGTGACCTTTGGGACATGGTTTGACCCCCTATAGGAATGTGCGATCATCATGAAACGTTCAGATCACTTACAACTCAATAGATTCTACCTTCTTGTAACGTTTCAGCCTGATTGGACCTTGTTTTCACACAAATGGACCCAGAATGATGTGAAATTGTGCTTCATGCAACGTAATTCTGGGTGCCATTTACAAACCATAATTGTAGGGGCTGTTGATTGGAGTACACTAAAACAAACCTGACCTCTCTAGGACATTCAGAAGCCAAGTTTTAAGCCCACAAAGGTGTAACTGGACTACTTCTTTAAAGTGACACCAGGCCCGGTGACCTTTGGGACATGGTTTGACCCCCTATAGGAATGTGTGATCATCATGAAACGTTCAGATCACATACAACTCAATAGATTCACACTAAAACAAACCTGACCTCTCTAGGACATTCAGAAGCCAAGTTTTAAGCCCACAAAGGTGTAACTGGACTACTTATTTAAAGTGACACCAGGCCCGGGGACCTTTGGGACATGGTTTGACCCCCTATAGGAATGTGCGATCATCATGAAAGGTTCAGATCACTTACAACTCAACAGATCCTACCTTCTTGTAAAGTTTCAGCCTGATTGAACCTTGTTTTCACACAAATGAACCCAGAATGATTTGAAATTGTGCTTCGTGCAACATAATTCTGGGAGCCATTTACAAACCATAAGTGCTAATGACTCCATTCCTTTTTGTGGTTGTAGGGGCTGTTGATTGGAGTACACTAAAAAAACCCTGATCTTTCTAGGACTTTCAGAAGCCAAGTTATAAGCCCACAAAGGTGTAACTGGACTACTTCTTTAAAGTGACACCAGGCCTGGTCTGAAAGTCCTAGAAAGATCAGGTTTGTTTTAGTGTACTCCAATCAACAGCCCACATTACCCCAAAAAGGAATGGAGTCATTAGCACTTATGGTTTTTAAATGGCACCCAGAATTATGTTGCACGAAGCACAATTTCACATCATTCTGGGTCCATTTGTGTGAAAACAAGGTCCAATCAGGCTGAAACGTTACAAGAAGGTAGAATCTATTGAGTTGTAAGTGATCTGAATGTTTCAAGATGATCGCACTTTCCTAAGGGGGTCAAACAATGTCCCAAAGGTCAACGGATCTGGTGTCAATTTAAAAAGTAGTCCAGTTACACATTTGTGGGCTTATAACTTGGCTTCTGAATGTCCTAGAGAGATCAGATTTGTTTTAATGTACTCCAATCAACAGCCCCTACAACATCAAAAAGGAATGGAGTCATTAGCACTTATGGTTTTTAAATTGCACCCAGAATTATTTTGCACGAAGCACAATTTCACATCATTCTGGGTTCATTTGTGTGAAAACAAGGTCCAATCAGGCTGAAATGTTACAGGAAGGTAGAATCTATTGAGTTGTAAGTGATCTGAACGTTTCATGATGATAGCACTTTCCTAAGGGGGTCAAACCATGTCCCAAAGGTCACCGGATCTGGTGTCAATTTAAAGAAGTAGTCCAGTTACACATTTGTGGGCTTATAACTTGGCTTCTGAATGTCCTAGAGAGATCAGGTTTGTTTTAGTATACTCCAATCAACAGCCACTACAAACACAAAAAGGAATGGAGTCATTAGCACTTATGGTTTTTAAATTGCACCCAGAATTATGTTGCACGAAGCACAATTTCACATCATTCTGGGTCCATTTGTGTGAAAACAAGGTCCAATCAGGCTGAAACGCTACAAAAAGGTAGAATCTATTGAGTTGTAAGTGATCTGAACATTTCAAGATGATCGCACTTTCCTAAGGGGGTCAAACCATGTCCCAAAGGTCACCAGATCTGGTGTCAATTTAAAGAAGTAGTCCAGTTACACATTTGTGGGCTTATAACTTGGCTTCTGAATGTCCTAGAGAGATCAGGTTTGTTTTAATGTACTCCAACCAACAGCCCCTACAACCACAAAAAGGAATGGAGTCATTAGCCCTTATGGTTTGTAAATGGCACCCAGAATTATGTTGCACGAAGCACAATTTCACATCATTCTGGGTCCATTTGTGTGAAAACAAGGTCCAATCAGGCTGAAACATTACAAGAAGGTAGAATCTATTGAGTTGTAAGTGATCTGAATGTTTCAAGAAGATCTCACATTCCTATAGGGGGTCAAACCATGTCCCAAAGGTCACCGGGCCTGGTGTCACTTTAAAGAAGTAGTCCAGTTACACCTTTGTGGGCGTATAACTTGGCTTCTGAATGTCCTAGAGATGTCAGGTTTGTTCTGGTGTACTCCAATCAACAGCACCTACAACCACAAAATAGGAATGGAGTCATTAGCACTTATGGTTTGTAAATGGCACCCAGAATTATGTTGCACGAAGCACAATTTCACATCATTCTGGGTCCATTTGTGTGAAAACAAGGTCCAATAAGGCTGAAACATTACAAGAAGGTAGAATCTATTGAGTTGTAAGTGATCTGAACGTTTCAAGATGATTGCACTTTCCTAAGGGGGTCAAACAATGTCCCAAAGGTCACCGGATCTGGTGTCAATTTAAAGAAGTAGTCCAGTTACACATTTGTGGGCTTATAACTTGGCTTCTGAATGTCCTAGAGAGATCAGGTTTGTTTTAGTGTACTCCAATCAACAGCCCCTACAACCACAAAAAGGAATGGAGTCATTAGCACTTATGGGTTGTAAATGGCACCCAGAATTATGTTGCACGAAGCACAATTTCACATCATTCTGGGTCCATTTGTGTGAAAACACAGTCCAATCAGGCTGAAACGTTACAGGAAGATAGAATCTATTGAGTTGTAAGCTATCTGAACGTTTCATGATGATAGCACTTTCCTAAGGGGGTTAAACCATGTCCCAAAGGTCACCGGATCTGGTGTCAATTTAAAGAAGTAGTCCAGTTACACCTTTGTGGGCTTATAACTTGGTTTCTGAATGTCCTAGAGAGATCAGGTTATTTTTAATGTACTCAAACCAACAGCCCCTACAACCACAAAAAGGAATGGAGTCATTAGCACTTATGGTTTGTAAATGGCACCCAGAATTATGTTGCACGAAGCACAATTTCACATCATTCCGGGTCCATTTGTGTGAAAACAAGGTCCAATCAGGCTGAAACGTTACAAGAAGGTAGAATCTATTGAGTTGTAAGTGATCTGAACGTTTCATGATGATAGAACTTTCCTAAGGGGGTCAAACCATGTCCCAAAGGTCACCGGATCTGGTGTCAATTTAAAGAAGTAGTCCAGTTACACATTTGTGGGCTTATAACTTGGCTTCTGAATGTCCTAGAGAGATCAGGTTTATTTTAGTGTACTCCAATCAACAGCACCTACAACCACAAAAAGGAATGGAGTCATTAGCACTTAAGGTTTGTAAATAGCACCCAGAATTATGCTGCACTAAGCACAATTTCACATAATTCTGGGTTCATTTGTGTGAAAACAAGGTCCAATCAGGCTGAAACGTTACAGGAAGGTAGAATCTATTGAGTTGTAAGTGATCTGAACGTTTCATGATGATAGCACTTTCCTAAGGGGGTCAAACCATGTCCCAAAGGTCATCGGATCTGGTGTCATTTTAAAGAAGTAGTCCAGTTACACATTTGTGGGCTTATAACTTGGCTTCTGGATCTCCTAGAGAGATCAGGTTATTTTTAATGTACTCAAACCAACAGCCCCTACAACCACAAAAAGGAATGGAGTCATTAGCACTTATGGTTTGTAAATGGCACCCAGAATTATGTTGCACGAAGCACAATTTCACATTATTCCGGGTCCATTTGTGTGAAAACAAGGTCCAATCAGGCTGAAACGTTACAAGAAGGTAGAATCTATTGAGTTGTAAGTGATCTGAACGTTTCATGATGATCGCAGATTCCTATAGGGGGTCAAACCATGTCCCAAAGGTCACCGGGCCTGGTGTCACTTTAAAGAAGTAGTCCAGTTACACCTTTGAGGGCTTATAACTTGGCTTCTGAATGTCCTAGAGAGATCAGGTTTGTTTTAATGTACTCCAATCAACAGCCCCTACAACATCAAAAAGGAATGGAGTCATTAGCACTTATGGTTTTTAAATGGCACCCAGAATTATTTTGCACGAAGCACAATTTCACATCATTCTGGGTTCATTTGTGTGAAAACAAGGTCCAATCAGGCTGAAATGTTACAGGAAGGTAGAATCTATTGAGTTGTAAGTGATCTGAACGTTTCATGATGATAGCACTTTCCTAAGGGGGTCAAACCATGTCCCAAAGGTCACCGGATCTGGTGTCAATTTAAAGAAGTAGTCCAGTTACACATTTGTGGGCTTATAACTTGGCTTCTGAATGTCCTAGAGAGATCAGGTTTATTTTAGTATACTCCAATCAACAGCCCCTACAACCACAAAAAGGAATGGAGTCATTAGCACTTATGGTTTTTAAATTGCACCCAGAATTATGTTGCACGAAGCACAATTTCACATCATTCTGGGTCCATTTGTGTGAAAACAAGGTCCAATCAGGCTGAAACGCTACAAAAAGGTAGAATCTATTGAGTTGTAAGTGATCTGAACATTTCAAGATGATCGCACTTTCCTAAGGGGGTCAAACCATGTCCCAAAGGTCACCAGATCTGGTGTCAATTTAAAGAAGTAGTCCAGTTACACATTTGTGGGCTTATAACTTGGCTTCTGAATGTCCTAGAGAGATCAGGTTTGTTTTAATGTACTCCAACCAACAGCCCCTACAACCACAAAAAGGAATGGAGTCATTAGCACTTATGGTTTGTAAATGGCACCCAGAATTATGTTGCACGAAGCACAATTTCACATCATTCTGGGTTCATTTGTGTGAAAACAAGGTCCAATCAGGCTGAAATGTTACAGGAAGGTAGAATCTATTGAGTTGTAAGTGATCTGAACGTTTCATGATGATAGCACTTACCTAAGGGGGTCAAACCATGTCCCAAAGGTCACCGGATCTGGTGTCAATTTAAAGAAGTAGTCCAGTTACACCTTTGTGGGCTTATAACTTGGCTTCTGAATGTCCTAGAGAGATCAGGTTTGTTTTAGTATACTCCAATCAACAGCCCCTACAACCACAAAAAGGAATGGAGTCATTAGCACTTATGGTTTTTAAATGGCACCCAGAATTATGTTGCACGAAGCACAATTTCACATAATTCTGGGTTCATTTGTGTGAAAACAAGGTCCAATCAGGCTGAAATGTTACAGGAAGGTAGAATCTATTGAGTTGTAAGTGATCTGAACGTTTCATGATGATAGCACTTTCCTAAGGGGGTCAAACCATGTCCCAAAGGTCACCGGATCTGGTGTCACTTTAAAGAAGTAGTCCAGTTACACCTTTGTGGGCTTATAACTTGGCTTCTGAATGTCCTAGAGAGATCAGGTTTGTTTTAGTATACTCCAATCAACAGCCCCTACAACCACAAAAAGGAATGGAGTCATTAGCACTTATGGTTTGTAAATGGCACCCAAAATTATGTTGCACGAAGCACAATTTCACATCATTCTGGGTTCATTTGTGTGAAAACAAGGTCAAATCAGGCTGAAATGTTACAGGAAGGTAGAATCTATTGAGTTGTAAGTGATCTGAACGTTTCATGATGATAGCACTTTCCTAAGGGGGTCAAACCATGTCCCAAAGGTCACAGGATCTGGTGTCAATTTAAAGAAGTAGTCCAGTTACACATTTGTGGGCTTATAACTTGGCTTCTGAATGTCCTAGAGAGATCAGGTTATTTTTAATGTACTCAAACCAACAGCCCCTACAACCACAAAAAGGAATGGAGTCATTAGCACTTATGGTTTGTAAATGGCACCCAGAATTATGTTGCACGAAGCACAATTTCACATCATTCTGGGTCCATTTGTGTGAAAACAAGGTCCAATCAGGCTGAAACGTTACAAGAAGGTAGAATCTATTGAGTTGTAAGTGATCTGAATGTTTCATGATGATCGCAGTTTCCTATAGGGGGTCAAACCATGTCCCAAAGGTCATCGGGCCTGGTGTCACTTTAAAGAAGTAGTCCAGTTACACCTTTGAGGGCTTATAACTTGGCTTCTGAATGTCCTAGAGAGATCAGGTTTGTTTTAGTGTACTCCAATCAACAGCCCCAACAACATCAAAAAGGAATGGAGTCATTAGCACTTATGGTTTTTAAATTGCACCCAGAATTATTTTGCACGAAGCACAATTTCACATCATTCTGGGTTCATTTGTGTGAAAACAAGGTCCAATCAGGCTGAAATGTTACAGGAAGGTAGAATCTATTGAGTTGTAAGTGATCTGAACGTTTCATGATGATAGCACTTTCCTAAGGGGGTCAAACCATGTCCCAAAGGTCACCGGATCTGGTGTCAATTTAAAGTAGTCCAGATACACATTTGTGGGCTTATAACTTGGCTTCTGAATGTCCTAGAGAGATCAGGTTTGTTTTAGTATACTCCAATCAACAGCCCCTACAACCACAAAAAGGAATGGAGTCATTAGCACTTATGGTTTTTAAATGGCACCCAGAATTATGTTGCACGAAGCACAATTTCACATAATTCTGGGTTCATTTGTGTGAAAACAAGGTCCAATCAGGCTGAAATGTTACAGGAAGGTAGAATCTATTGAGTTGTAAGTGATCTGAACGTTTCATGATGATAGCACTTTCCTAAGGGGGTCAAACCATGTCCCAAAGGTCACCGGATCTGGTGTCAATTTAAAGAAGTAGTCCAGTTACACATTCGTGGGCTTATAACTTGGCTTCTGAATGTCCTAGAGAGATCAGGTTATTTTTAATGTACTCAAACCAACAGCCCCTACAACCACAAAAAGGAATGGAGTCATTAGCACTTATGGTTTGTAAATGGCACCCAGAATTATGTTGCACGAAGCACAATTTCACATCATTCTGGGTCCATTTGTGTGAAAACAAGGTCCAATCAGGCTGAAACGTTACAAGAAGGTAGAATCTATTGAGTTGTAAGTGATCTGAATGTTTCATGATGATCGCAGTTTCCTATAGGGGGTCAAACCATGTCCCAAAGGTCACCGGGCCTGGTGTCACTTTAAAGAAGTAGTCCAGTTACACCTTTGAGGGCTTATAACTTGGCTTCTGAATGTCCTAGAGAGATCAGGTTTGTTTTAGTGTACTCCAATCAACAGCCCCAACAATATCAAAAAGGAATGGAGTCATTAGCACTTATGGTTTTTAAATTGCACCCAGAATTATTTTGCACGAAGCACAATTTCACATCATTCTGGGTTCATTTGTGTGAAAACAAGGTCCAATCAGGCTGAAATGTTACAGGAAGGTAGAATCTATTGAGTTGTAAGTGATCTGAACGTTTCATGATGATAGCACTTTCCTAAGGGGGTCAAACCATGTCCCAAAGGTCACCGGATCTGGTGTCAATTTAAAGTAGTCCAGATACACATTTGTGGGCTTATAACTTGGCTTCTGAATGTCCTAGAGAGATCAGGTTTGTTTTAGTATACTCCAATCAACAGCCCCTACAACCACAAAAAGGAATGGAGTCATTAGCACTTATGGTTTTTAAATGGCAGCCAGAATTATGTTGCACAAAGCACAATTTCACATCATTCTGGGTTCATTTGTGTGAAAACAAGGTCCAATCAGGCTGAAATTTTACAGGAAGGTAGAATCTATTGAGTTGTAAGTGATCTGAACGTTTCATGATGATAGCACTTTCCTAAGGGGGTCAAACCATGTCCCAAAGGTCACCGGATCTGGTGTCAATTTAAAGTAGTCCAGATACACATTTGTGGGCTTATAACTTGGCTTCTGAATGTCCTAGAGAGATCAGGTTTGTTTTAGTATACTCCAATCAACAGCCCCTACAACCACAAAAAGGAATGGAGTCATTAGCACTTATGGTTTTTAAATGGCAGCCAGAATTATGTTGCACAAAGCACAATTTCACATCATTCTGGGTCCATTTGTGTGAAAACAAGGTCCAATCAGGCTGAAACGTTACAAGAAGGTAGAATCTATTGAGTTGTAAGTGATCTGAACGTTTCAAGATGATCGCACATTCCTATAGGGGGTCAAACCATGTCCCAAAGGTCACCGGGCCTGGTGTCACTTTAAAGAAGTAGTCCAGTTACACCTTTGTGGGCGTATAACTTGGCTTCTGAATGTCCTAGAGATGTAAGGTTTGTTCTGGTGTACTCCAATCAACAGCACCTACAACCACAAAAAAGGAATGGAGTCATTAGCACTTATGGTTTTTAAATGGCACCCAGAATTATGTTGCACGTAGCACAATTTCACATCATTCTGGGTTCATTTGTGTGAAAACAAGGACCAATCAGGCTGAAATGTTACAGGAAGGTAGAATCTATTGAATTGTAAGTGATCTGAACGTTTCATGATGATAGCACTTACCGAAGGGGGTCATACTATGTCCCAAAGGTCACCGGATCAGGTGTCAATTTAAAGAAGTAGTCCAGTTACACCTTTGTGGGCTTATAACTTGGCTTCTGAATGTCCTAGAGAGATCAGGTTTGTTTTAATGTACTCCAACCAACAGACCCTACAACCACAAAAAGGAATGGAGTCATTAGCACTTATGGTTTGTAAATGGCACCCAGAATTATGTTGCATGAAGCACAATTTCATATCATTCTGGGTTCATTTGTGTGAAAACAAGGTACAATCAGGCTGAAATGTTACAGGAAGGTAGAATCTATTGAGTTGTAAGTGATCTGAACGTTTCATGATGATAGCACTTTCCTAAGGGGGTCAAACCATGTCCCAAAGGTCACCGGGCCTGGTGTCAATTTAAAGAAGTAGTCCAGTTACACCTTTGTGGGCTTATAACTTGGCTTCTGAATGTCCTAGAGAGATCAGGTTTGTTTTAGTATACTCCAATCAACAGCCCCTACAACCACAAAAAGGAATGGAGTCATTAGCACTTATGGTTTTTAAATGGCACCCAGAATTATGTTGCACGAAGCACAATTTCACATCATTCTGGGTCCATTTGTGTGAAAACAAGGTCCAATCAGGCTGAAACGTTACAAGAAGGTAGAATCTATTGAGTTGTAAGTGATCTGAATGTTTCATGATGATAGCACTTTCCTAAGGGGGTCAAACCATGTCCCAAAGGTCACCGGATGTGGTGTCAATTTAAAGAAGTAGTCCAGTTACACATTTGTGGGCTTATAACTTGGCTTCTGAATGTCCTAGAGAGATCAGGTTTGTTTTAGTGTACTCCAATCAACAGCCCCAACAACATCAAAAAGGAATGGAGTCATTAGCACTTATGGTTTTTAAATTGCACCCAGAATTATTTTGCACGAAGCACAATTTCACATCATTCTGGGTTCATTTGTGTGAAAACAAGGTCCAATCAGGCTGAAATGTTACAGGAAGGTAGAATCTATTGAGTTGTAAGTGATCTGAACGTTTCATGATGATAGCACTTTCCTAAGGGGGTCAAACCATGTCCCAAAGGTCACCGGATCTGGTGTCAATTTAAAGTAGTCCAGATACACATTTGTGGGCTTATAACTTGGCTTCTGAATGTCCTAGAGAGATCAGGTTTGTTTTAGTATACTCCAATCAACAGCCCCTACAACCACAAAAAGGAATGGAGTCATTAGCACTTATGGTTTTTAAATGGCACCCAGAATTATGTTGCACGAAGCACAATTTCACATAATTCTGGGTTCATTTGTGTGAAAACAAGGTCCAATCAGGCTGAAATGTTACAGGAAGGTAGAATCTATTGAGTTGTAAGTGATCTGAACGTTTCATGATGATAGCACTTTCCTAAGGGGGTCAAACCATGTCCCAAAGGTCACCGGATCTGGTGTCAATTTAAAGAAGTAGTCCAGTTACACATTCGTGGGCTTATAACTTGGCTTCTGAATGTCCTAGAGAGATCAGGTTATTTTTAATGTACTCAAACCCACAGCCCCTACAACCACAAAAAGGAATGGAGTCATTAGCACTTATGGTTTGTAAATGGCACCCAGAATTATGTTGCACGAAGCACAATTTCACATCATTCTGGGTCCATTTGTGTGAAAACAAGGTCCAATCAGGCTGAAACGTTACAAGAAGGTAGAATCTATTGAGTTGTAAGTGATCTGAATGTTTCATGATGATCGCAGTTTCCTATAGGGGGTCAAACCATGTCCCAAAGGTCACCGGGCCTGGTGTCACTTTAAAGAAGTAGTCCAGTTACACCTTTGAGGGCTTATAACTTGGCTTCTGAATGTCCTAGAGAGATCAGGTTTGTTTTAGTGTACTCCAATCAACAGCCCCAACAACATCAAAAAGGAATGGAGTCATTAGCACTTATGGTTTTTAAATTGCACCCAGAATTATTTTGCACGAAGCACAATTTCACATCATTCTGGGTTCATTTGTGTGAAAACAAGGTCCAATCAGGCTGAAATGTTACAGGAAGGTAGAATCTATTGAGTTGTAAGTGATCTGAACGTTTCATGATGATAGCACTTTCCTAAGGGGGTCAAACCATGTCCCAAAGGTCACCGGATCTGGTGTCAATTTAAAGTAGTCCAGATACACATTTGTGGGCTTATAACTTGGCTTCTGAATGTCCTAGAGAGATCAGGTTTGTTTTAGTATACTCCAATCAACAGCCCCTACAACCACAAAAAGGAATGGAGTCATTAGCACTTATGGTTTTTAAATGGCAGCCAGAATTATGTTGCACAAAGCACAATTTCACATCATTCTGGGTCCATTTGTGTGAAAACAAGGTCCAATCAGGCTGAAACGTTACAAGAAGGTAGAATCTATTGAGTTGTAAGTGATCTGAACGTTTCAAGATGATCGCACATTCCTATAGGGGGTCAAACCATGTCCCAAAGGTCACCGGGCCTGGTGTCACTTTAAAGAAGTAGTCCAGTTACACCTTTGTGGGCGTATAACTTGGCTTCTGAATGTCCTAGAGATGTAAGGTTTGTTCTGGTGTACTCCAATCAACAGCACCTACAACCACAAAAAAGGAATGGAGTCATTAGCACTTATGGTTTTTAAATGGCACCCAGAATTATGTTGCACGTAGCACAATTTCACATCATTCTGGGTTCATTTGTGTGAAAACAAGGACCAATCAGGCTGAAATGTTACAGGAAGGTAGAATCTATTGAATTGTAAGTGATCTGAACGTTTCATGATGATAGCACTTACCGAAGGGGGTCATACTATGTCCCAAAGGTCACCGGATCAGGTGTCAATTTAAAGAAGTAGTCCAGTTACACCTTTGTGGGCTTATAACTTGGCTTCTGAATGTCCTAGATAAATCAGGTTTGTTTTAATGTACTCCAACCAACAGCCCCTACAACCACAAAAAGGAATGGAGTCATTAGCACTTATGGTTTGTAAATGGCACCCAGAATTATGTTGCATGAAGCACAATTTCATATCATTCTGGGTTCATTTGTGTGAAAACAAGGTACAATCAGGCTGAAATGTTACAGGAAGGTAGAATCTATTGAGTTGTAAGTGATCTGAACGTTTCATGATGATAGCACTTTCCTAAGGGGGTCAAACCATGTCCCAAAGGTCACCGGGCCTGGTGTCAATTTAAAGAAGTAGTCCAGTTACACCTTTGAGGGCTTATAACTTGGCTTCTGAATGTCCTAGAGAGATCAGGTTTGTTTTAGTATACTCCAATCAACAGCCCCTACAACCACAAAAAGGAATGGAGTCATTAGCACTTATGGTTTTTAAATGGCACCCAGAATTATGTTGCACGAAGCACAATTTCACATAATTCTGGGTTCATTTGTGTGAAAACAAGGTCCAATCAGGCTGAAATGTTACAGGAAGGTAGAATCTATTGAGTTGTAAGTGATCTGAACGTTTCATGATGATAGCACTTTCCTAAGGGGGTCAAACCATGTCCCAAAGGTCACCGGATCTGGTGTCAATTTAAAGAAGTAGTCCAGTTACACATTCGTGGGCTTATAACTTGGCTTCTGAATGTCCTAGAGAGATCAGGTTATTTTTAATGTACTCAAACCAACAGCCCCTACAACCACAAAAAGGAATGGAGTCATTAGCACTTATGGTTTGTAAATGGCACCCAGAATTATGTTGCACGAAGCACAATTTCACATCATTCTGGGTCCATTTGTGTGAAAACAAGGTCCAATCAGGCTGAAACGTTACAAGAAGGTAGAATCTATTGAGTTGTAAGTGATCTGAATGTTTCATGATGATCGCAGATTCCTATAGGGGGTCAAACCATGTCCCAAAGGTCACCGGGCCTGGTGTCAATTTAAAGAAGTAATCCAGTTACACCTTTGAGGGCTTATAACTTGGCTTCTGAATGTCCTAGAGAGATCAGGTTTGTTTTAGTGTACTCCAATCAACAGCCCCTACAACATCAAAAAGGAATGGAGTCATTAGCACTTATGGTTTTTAAATTGCACCCAGAATTATTTTGCACGAAGCACAATTTCACATCATTCTGGGTTCAATTGTGTGAAAACAAGGTCCAATCAGGCTGAAATGTTACAGGAAGGTAGAATCTATTGAGTTGTAAGTGATCTGAACGTTTCATGATGATAGCACTTTCCTAAGGGGGTCAAACCATGTCCCAAAGGTCACCGGATCTGGTGTCAAATTAAAGTAGTCCAGATACACATTTGTGGGCTTATAACTTGGCTTCTGAATGTCCTAGAGAGATCAGGTTTGTTTTAGTATACTCCAATCAACAGCCCCTACAACCACAAAAAGGAATGGAGTCATTAGCACTTATGGTTTTTAAATGGCAGCCAGAATTATGTTGCACGAAGCACAATTTCACATCATTCTGGGTCCATTTGTGTGAAAACAAGGTCCAATCAGGCTGAAACGTTACAAGAAGGTAGAATCTATTGAGTTGTAAGTGATCTGAACGTTTCAAGATGATCGCACATTCCTATAGGGGGTCAAACCATGTCCCAAAGGTCACCGGGCCTGGTGTCACTTTAAAGAAGTAGTCCAGTTACACCTTTGTGGGCGTATAACTTGGCTTCTGAATGTCCTAGAGATGTCAGGTTTGTTCTGGTGTACTCCAATCAACAGCACCTACAACCACAAAAAAGGAATGGAGTCATTAGCACTTATGGTTTTTAAATGGCACCCAGAATTATGTTGCACGAAGCACAATTTCACATCATTCTGGGTTCATTTGTGTGAAAACAAGGACCAATAAGGCTGAAATGTTACAGGAAGGTAGAATATATTGATTTGTAAGTGATCTGAACGTTTCATGATGATAGCACTTACCGAAGGGGGTCATACCATGTCCCAAAGGTCACCGGATCAGGTGTCAATTTAAAGAAGTTGTCCAGTTACACCTTTGTGGGCTTATAACTTGGCTTCTGAATGTCCTAGAGAGATCAGGTTTGTTTTAATGTACTCCAACCAACAGCCCCTACAACCACAAAAAGGAATGGAGTCATTAGCACTTATGGTTTGTAAATGGCACCCAGAATTATGTTGCATGAAGCACAATTTCATATCATTCTGGGTTCATTTGTGTGAAAACAAGGTACAATCAGGCTGAAATGTTACAGGAAGGTAGAATCTATTGAGTTGTAAGTGATCTGAACGTTTCATGATGATAGCACTTTCCTAAGGGGGTCAAACCATGTCCCAAAGGTCACCGGGCCTGGTGTCAATTTAAAGAAGTAGTCCAGTTACACCTTTGAGGGCTTATAACTTGGCTTCTGAATGTCCTAGAGAGATCAGGTTTGTTTTAGTGTACTCCAATCAACAGCCCCTACAACATCAAAAAGGAATGGAGTCATTAGCACTTATGGTTTTTAAATTGCACCCAGAATTATTTTGCACGAAGCACAATTTCACATCATTCTGGGTTCAGTTGTGTGAAAACAAGGTCCAATCAGGCTGAAATGTTACAGGAAGGTAGAATCTATTGAGATGTAAGTGATCTGAACGTTTCATGATGATAGCACTTTCCTAAGGGGGTCAATCCATGTCCCAAAGGTCACCGGATCTGGTGTCAATTTAAAGTAGTCCAGATACACATTTGTGGGCTTATAACTTGGCTTCTGAATGTCCTAGAGAGATCAGGTTTGTTTTAGTATACTCCAATCAACAGCCCCTACAACCACAAAAAGGAATGGAGTCATTAGCACTTATGGTTTTTAAATGGCAGCCAGAATTATGTTGCACGAAGCACAATTTAACATAATTCTGGGTCCATTTGTGTGAAAACAAGGTCCAATCAGGCTGAAACGTTACAAGAAGGTAGAATCTATTGAGTTGTAAGTGATCTGAACGTTTCAAGATGATCGCACATTCCTATAGGGGGTCAAACCATGTCCCAAAGGTCAACGGGCCTGGTGTCACTTTAAAGAAGTAGTCCAGTTACACCTTTGTGGTCGTATAACTTGGCTTCTGAATGTCCTAGAGATGTCAGGTTTGTTCTGGTGTACTCCAATCAACAGCACCTACAACAACAAAAAAGGAATGGAGTCATTAGCACTTATGGTTTTTAAATGGCACCCAGAATTATGTTGCACGAAGCACAATTTCACATCATTCTGGGTTCATTTGTGTGAAAACAAGGACCAATCAGGCTGAAATGTTACAGGAAGGTAGAATCTATTGAATTGTAAGTGATCTGAACGTTTCATGATGATAGCACTTAACGAAGGGGGTCATACCATGTCCCAAAGGTCACCGGATCTGGTGTCAATTTAAAGAAGTAGTCCAGTTACACCTTTGTGGGCTTATAACTTGGCTTCTGAATGTCCTAGAGAGATCAGGTTTGTTTTAATGTACTCCAACCAACAGCCCCTACAACCACAAAAAGGAATGGAGTCATTAGCACTTATGGTTTGTAAATGGCACCCAGAATTATGTTGCATGAAGCACAATTTCATATCATTCTGGGTTCATTTGTGTGAAAACAAGGTACAATCAGGCTGAAATGTTACAGGAAGGTAGAATCTATTGAGCTGTAAGTGATCTGAACGTTTCATGATGATAGCACTTTCCTAAGGGGGTCAAACCATGTCCCAAAGGTCACCGGGCCTGGTGTCAATTTAAAGAAGTAGTCCAGTTACACCTTTGTGGGCTTATAACTTGGCTTCTGAATGTCCTAGATAGATCAGGTTTGTTTTAATGTACTCCAACCAACAGCCCCTACAACCACAAAAAGGAATGGAGTCATTAGCACTTATGGTTTGTAAATGGCACCCAGAATTATGTTGCATGAAGCACAATTTCATATCATTCTGGGTTCATTTGTGTGAAAACAAGGTACAATCAGGCTGAAATGTTACAGGAAGGTAGAATCTATTGAATTGTAAGTGATCTGAACGTTTCATGATGATAGCACTTAACGAAGGGGGTCATACCATGTCCCAAAGGTCACCGGATCTGGTGTCAATTTAAAGAAGTAGTCCAGTTACACCTTTGTGGGCTTATAACTTGGCTTCTGAATGTCCTAGAGAGATCAGGTTTGTTTTAATGTACTCCAACCAACAGCCCCTACAACCACAAAACGGAATGGAGTCATTAGCACTTATGGTTTGTAAAGGGCACCCAGAATTATGTTGCATGAAGCACAATTTCATATCATTCTGGGTTCATTTGTGTGAAAACAAGGTACAATCAGGCTGAAATGTTACAGGAAGGTAGAATCTATTGAGCTGTAAGTGATCTGAACGTTTCATGATGATAGCACTTTCCTAAGGGGGTCAAACCATGTCCCAAAGGTCACCGGGCCTGGTGTCAATTTAAAGAAGTAGTCCAGTTACACCTTTGAGGGCTTATAACTTGGCTTCTGAATGTCCTAGAGAGATCAGGTTTGTTTTAGTGTACTCCAATCAACAGCCCCTACAACCTCAAAAAGGAATGGAGTCATTAGCACTTATGGTTTTTAAATGGCACCCAGAATTATGTTGCACAAAGCACAATTTCACATAATTCTGTGTTCATTTGTGTGAAAACAAGGTCCAATCAGGCTGAAACGTTACAGGAAGGTAGAATCTATTGAGTTGTAAGTGATCTGAACGTTTCATGATGATAGCACTTTCCTAAGGGGGTCAAACCATGTCCCAAAGGTCACCGGATCTGGTGTCAATTTAAAGAAGTAGTCCAGTTACACATTTGTGGGCTTATAACTTGGCTTCTGAATGTCCTAGAGAGATCAGATTTGTTTTAGTGTACTCCAATCAACAGCCCCTACAACCACAAAAAGGAATGGAGTCATTAGCACTTATGGTTTGTAAATGGCACCCAGAATTATATTGCACCAAGCACAATTTCAAATCATTCTGGGTCCATTTGTTTGAAAACAAGGACCAATCAGGCTGAAACGCTACAAGAAGGTAGAATCTATTGAGTTGTAAGTGATCTGAACGTTTCAAGATTATCGCACATTCCTATAGGGGGTAAAACCATGTCCCAAAGGTCACCGGGCCTGGTGTCACTTTAAAAAAAATAGTCCAGCTACACCTTTGTGGGCTTATAACTTGGCTTCTGAATGTCCTAGAGAGGTCAGGTTTGTTTTAGTGTACTCCAATCAACAGCCCCTACAACAACAAAAAGGAATGGAATCATTAGCACTTATGGTTTGTAAATGGCACCCATAATTATGTTGCACGAAGCACAATTTCACATCATTCTGGGTTCATTTGTGTGAAAACAAGGTCCAATCAGGCTGAAACGTTACAGGAAGGTATAATCTATTGAGTTGTAAGTGATCTGAACGTTTCATGATGATAGCACTTTCCTAAGGGGGTCAAACCATGTCCCAAAGGTCACCGGATCTGGTGTCAATTTAAAGAAGTAGTCCAGTTACACCTTTGAGGGCTTATAACTTGGCTTCTGAATGTCCTAGAGAGATCAGGTTTGTTTTATTGTACACCAATCAACAGCCCCTACAACCTCAAAAAGGAATGAAGTCATTAGCACTTATGGTTTTTAAATGGCACCCAGAATTATGTTGCCCGAAGCACAATTTCACATCATTCTGGGTTCATTTGTGTGAAAACAAGGTCCAATAAGGCTGAAACGTTACAGGAAGGTAGAATCTATTTAGTTGTAAGTGATCTGAACGTTTCATGATGATAGCACTTTCCTAAGGGGGTAAAACCATGTCCCAAAGGTCACCGGATCTGGTGTCAATTTAAAGAAGTAGTCCAGTTACACATTTGTGGGCTTATAACTTGGCTTCTGAATGTCCTAGAGAGATCAGGTTTGTTTTAGTGTACTCCAATCAACAACTCCTACAACCACAAAAATGAATGGAGTCATTAGCACTTAAGGTTTGTAAATGGCACCCAGAAATATGCTGCACTAAGCACAATTTCACATCATTCAGGGTTCATTTGTGTGAAAACAAGGTCCAATCAGGCTGAAACGTTACAGGAAGGTAGACTCTATTGAGTTGTAATTGATCTGAACGTTTGAAGATTATAGCACTTTCCTAAGGGGGTCAAACCATGTCCCAAAGGTCACCGGGCCTGGTGTCACTTTAAAGAAGTAGTCCAGTTACACCTTTGAGGGCTTATAACTTGGCTTCTGAATGTCCTAGAGAGATCAGGTTTCTTTTAGTGTACTCCAATCAACAGCCCCTACAACATCAAAAAGGAATGGAGTCATTAGCACTTATGGTTTTTAAATTGCACCCAGAATTATTTTGCACGAAGCACAATTTCACATCATTCTGGGTTCATTTGTGTGAAAACAAGGTCCAATCAGCCTGAAATGTTACAGGAAGGTAGAATCTATTGAGTTGTAAGTGATCTGAACGTTTCATGATGATCGCACATTCCTATAGGGGGTAAAACCATGTCCCAAAGGTCACCGGGCCTGGTGTCACTTTAAAGAAGTAGTCCAGTTACACCTTTGTGGGGTTATAACTTGGCTTCTGAATGTCCTAGAGAGGTTAGGTTTGTTTTAGTGTACTCCAATCAACAGCCCCTACAACCTCAAAAAGGAATGGAGTAAATAGCACTTATGGTTTGTAAATGGCACCCAAAATTATGTTGCACGAAGCACAATTTCACATCATTCTGGGTTCATTTGTGTGAAAACAAGGTCCAATCAGGCTGAAATGTTACAGGAAGGTAGAATCTATTGAGTTGTAAGTGATCTGAACGTTTCATGATGATAGCACTTTCCTAAGGGGGTCAAACCATGTCCCAAAGGTCACCGGATCTGGTGTCAATTTAAAGAAGTAGTCCAGTTACACATTTGTGGGCTTATAACTTGGCTTCTGAATGTCCTAGAGAGATCAGGTTTGTTTTAGTATACTCCAATCAACAGCCCCTACAACCACAAAAAGGAATGGAGTCATTAGCACTTATGGTTTTTAAATGGCAGCCAGAATTATGTTGCACAAAGCACAATTTCACATCATTCTGGGTCCATTTGTGTGAAAACAAGGTCCAATCAGGCTGAAACGTTACAAGAAGGTAGAATCTATTGAGTTGTAAGTGATCTGAACGTTTCAAGATGATCGCACATTCCTATAGGGGGTCAAACCATGTCCCAAAGGTCACCGGGCCTGGTGTCACTTTAAAGAAGTAGTCCAGTTACACCTTTGTGGGCGTATAACTTGGCTTCTGAATGTCCTAGAGATGTAAGGTTTGTTCTGGTGTACTCCAATCAACAGCACCTACAACCACAAAAAAGGAATGGAGTCATTAGCACTTATGGTTTTTAAATGGCACCCAGAATTATGTTGCACGTAGCACAATTTCACATCATTCTGGGTTCATTTGTGTGAAAACAAGGACCAATCAGGCTGAAATGTTACAGGAAGGTAGAATCTATTGAATTGTAAGTGATCTGAACGTTTCATGATGATAGCACTTACCGAAGGGGGTCATACTATGTCCCAAAGGTCACCGGATCAGGTGTCAATTTAAAGAAGTAGTCCAGTTACACCTTTGTGGGCTTATAACTTGGCTTCTGAATGTCCTAGATAAATCAGGTTTGTTTTAATGTACTCCAACCAACAGCCCCTACAACCACAAAAAGGAATGGAGTCATTAGCACTTATGGTTTGTAAATGGCACCCAGAATTATGTTGCATGAAGCACAATTTCATATCATTCTGGGTTCATTTGTGTGAAAACAAGGTACAATCAGGCTGAAATGTTACAGGAAGGTAGAATCTATTGAGTTGTAAGTGATCTGAACGTTTCATGATGATAGCACTTTCCTAAGGGGGTCAAACCATGTCCCAAAGGTCACCGGGCCTGGTGTCAATTTAAAGAAGTAGTCCAGTTACACCTTTGAGGGCTTATAACTTGGCTTCTGAATGTCCTAGAGAGATCAGGTTTGTTTTAGTATACTCCAATCAACAGCCCCTACAACCACAAAAAGGAATGGAGTCATTAGCACTTATGGTTTTTAAATGGCACCCAGAATTATGTTGCACGAAGCACAATTTCACATAATTCTGGGTTCATTTGTGTGAAAACAAGGTCCAATCAGGCTGAAATGTTACAGGAAGGTAGAATCTATTGAGTTGTAAGTGATCTGAACGTTTCATGATGATAGCACTTTCCTAAGGGGGTCAAACCATGTCCCAAAGGTCACCGGATCTGGTGTCAATTTAAAGAAGTAGTCCAGTTACACATTCGTGGGCTTATAACTTGGCTTCTGAATGTCCTAGAGAGATCAGGTTATTTTTAATGTACTCAAACCAACAGCCCCTACAACCACAAAAAGGAATGGAGTCATTAGCACTTATGGTTTGTAAATGGCACCCAGAATTATGTTGCACGAAGCACAATTTCACATCATTCTGGGTCCATTTGTGTGAAAACAAGGTCCAATCAGGCTGAAACGTTACAAGAAGGTAGAATCTATTGAGTTGTAAGTGATCTGAATGTTTCATGATGATCGCAGATTCCTATAGGGGGTCAAACCATGTCCCAAAGGTCACCGGGCCTGGTGTCAATTTAAAGAAGTAATCCAGTTACACCTTTGAGGGCTTATAACTTGGCTTCTGAATGTCCTAGAGAGATCAGGTTTGTTTTAGTGTACTCCAATCAACAGCCCCTACAACATCAAAAAGGAATGGAGTCATTAGCACTTATGGTTTTTAAATTGCACCCAGAATTATTTTGCACGAAGCACAATTTCACATCATTCTGGGTTCAATTGTGTGAAAACAAGGTCCAATCAGGCTGAAATGTTACAGGAAGGTAGAATCTATTGAGTTGTAAGTGATCTGAACGTTTCATGATGATAGCACTTTCCTAAGGGGGTCAAACCATGTCCCAAAGGTCACCGGATCTGGTGTCAAATTAAAGTAGTCCAGATACACATTTGTGGGCTTATAACTTGGCTTCTGAATGTCCTAGAGAGATCAGGTTTGTTTTAGTATACTCCAATCAACAGCCCCTACAACCACAAAAAGGAATGGAGTCATTAGCACTTATGGTTTTTAAATGGCAGCCAGAATTATGTTGCACGAAGCACAATTTCACATCATTCTGGGTCCATTTGTGTGAAAACAAGGTCCAATCAGGCTGAAACGTTACAAGAAGGTAGAATCTATTGAGTTGTAAGTGATCTGAACGTTTCAAGATGATCGCACATTCCTATAGGGGGTCAAACCATGTCCCAAAGGTCACCGGGCCTGGTGTCACTTTAAAGAAGTAGTCCAGTTACACCTTTGTGGGCGTATAACTTGGCTTCTGAATGTCCTAGAGATGTCAGGTTTGTTCTGGTGTACTCCAATCAACAGCACCTACAACCACAAAAAAGGAATGGAGTCATTAGCACTTATGGTTTTTAAATGGCACCCAGAATTATGTTGCACGAAGCACAATTTCACATCATTCTGGGTTCATTTGTGTGAAAACAAGGACCAATAAGGCTGAAATGTTACAGGAAGGTAGAATATATTGATTTGTAAGTGATCTGAACGTTTCATGATGATAGCACTTACCGAAGGGGGTCATACCATGTCCCAAAGGTCACCGGATCAGGTGTCAATTTAAAGAAGTTGTCCAGTTACACCTTTGTGGGCTTATAACTTGGCTTCTGAATGTCCTAGAGAGATCAGGTTTGTTTTAATGTACTCCAACCAACAGCCCCTACAACCACAAAAAGGAATGGAGTCATTAGCACTTATGGTTTGTAAATGGCACCCAGAATTATGTTGCATGAAGCACAATTTCATATCATTCTGGGTTCATTTGTGTGAAAACAAGGTACAATCAGGCTGAAATGTTACAGGAAGGTAGAATCTATTGAGTTGTAAGTGATCTGAACGTTTCATGATGATAGCACTTTCCTAAGGGGGTCAAACCATGTCCCAAAGGTCACCGGGCCTGGTGTCAATTTAAAGAAGTAGTCCAGTTACACCTTTGAGGGCTTATAACTTGGCTTCTGAATGTCCTAGAGAGATCAGGTTTGTTTTAGTGTACTCCAATCAACAGCCCCTACAACATCAAAAAGGAATGGAGTCATTAGCACTTATGGTTTTTAAATTGCACCCAGAATTATTTTGCACGAAGCACAATTTCACATCATTCTGGGTTCAGTTGTGTGAAAACAAGGTCCAATCAGGCTGAAATGTTACAGGAAGGTAGAATCTATTGAGATGTAAGTGATCTGAACGTTTCATGATGATAGCACTTTCCTAAGGGGGTCAATCCATGTCCCAAAGGTCACCGGATCTGGTGTCAATTTAAAGTAGTCCAGATACACATTTGTGGGCTTATAACTTGGCTTCTGAATGTCCTAGAGAGATCAGGTTTGTTTTAGTATACTCCAATCAACAGCCCCTACAACCACAAAAAGGAATGGAGTCATTAGCACTTATGGTTTTTAAATGGCAGCCAGAATTATGTTGCACGAAGCACAATTTAACATAATTCTGGGTCCATTTGTGTGAAAACAAGGTCCAATCAGGCTGAAACGTTACAAGAAGGTAGAATCTATTGAGTTGTAAGTGATCTGAACGTTTCAAGATGATCGCACATTCCTATAGGGGGTCAAACCATGTCCCAAAGGTCAACGGGCCTGGTGTCACTTTAAAGAAGTAGTCCAGTTACACCTTTGTGGTCGTATAACTTGGCTTCTGAATGTCCTAGAGATGTCAGGTTTGTTCTGGTGTACTCCAATCAACAGCACCTACAACAACAAAAAAGGAATGGAGTCATTAGCACTTATGGTTTTTAAATGGCACCCAGAATTATGTTGCACGAAGCACAATTTCACATCATTCTGGGTTCATTTGTGTGAAAACAAGGACCAATCAGGCTGAAATGTTACAGGAAGGTAGAATCTATTGAATTGTAAGTGATCTGAACGTTTCATGATGATAGCACTTAACGAAGGGGGTCATACCATGTCCCAAAGGTCACCGGATCTGGTGTCAATTTAAAGAAGTAGTCCAGTTACACCTTTGTGGGCTTATAACTTGGCTTCTGAATGTCCTAGAGAGATCAGGTTTGTTTTAATGTACTCCAACCAACAGCCCCTACAACCACAAAAAGGAATGGAGTCATTAGCACTTATGGTTTGTAAATGGCACCCAGAATTATGTTGCATGAAGCACAATTTCATATCATTCTGGGTTCATTTGTGTGAAAACAAGGTACAATCAGGCTGAAATGTTACAGGAAGGTAGAATCTATTGAGCTGTAAGTGATCTGAACGTTTCATGATGATAGCACTTTCCTAAGGGGGTCAAACCATGTCCCAAAGGTCACCGGGCCTGGTGTCAATTTAAAGAAGTAGTCCAGTTACACCTTTGTGGGCTTATAACTTGGCTTCTGAATGTCCTAGAGAGATCAGGTTTGTTTTAATGTACTCCAACCAACAGCCCCTACAACCACAAAAAGGAATGGAGTCATTAGCACTTATGGTTTGTAAATGGCACCCAGAATTATGTTGCATGAAGCACAATTTCATATCATTCTGGGTTCATTTGTGTGAAAACAAGGTACAATCAGGCTGAAATGTTACAGGAAGGTAGAATCTATTGAATTGTAAGTGATCTGAACGTTTCATGATGATAGCACTTAACGAAGGGGGTCATACCATGTCCCAAAGGTCACCGGATCTGGTGTCAATTTAAAGAAGTAGTCCAGTTACACCTTTGTGGGCTTATAACTTGGCTTCTGAATGTCCTAGAGAGATCAGGTTTGTTTTAATGTACTCCAACCAACAGCCCCTACAACCACAAAACGGAATGGAGTCATTAGCACTTATGGTTTGTAAATGGCACCCAGAATTATGTTGCATGAAGCACAATTTCATATCATTCTGGGTTCATTTGTGTGAAAACAAGGTACAATCAGGCTGAAATGTTACAGGAAGGTAGAATCTATTGAGCTGTAAGTGATCTGAACGTTTCATGATGATAGCACTTTCCTAAGGGGGTCAAACCATGTCCCAAAGGTCACCGGGCCTGGTGTCAATTTAAAGAAGTAGTCCAGTTACACCTTTGAGGGCTTATAACTTGGCTTCTGAATGTCCTAGAGAGATCAGGTTTGTTTTAGTGTACTCCAATCAACAGCCCCTACAACCTCAAAAAGGAATGGAGTCATTAGCACTTATGGTTTTTAAATGGCACCCAGAATTATGTTGCACAAAGCACAATTTCACATAATTCTGTGTTCATTTGTGTGAAAACAAGGTCCAATCAGGCTGAAACGTTACAGGAAGGTAGAATCTATTGAGTTGTAAGTGATCTGAACGTTTCATGATGATAGCACTTTCCTAAGGGGGTCAAACCATGTCCCAAAGGTCACCGGATCTGGTGTCAATTTAAAGAAGTAGTCCAGTTACACATTTGTGGGCTTATAACTTGGCTTCTGAATGTCCTAGAGAGATCAGATTTGTTTTAGTGTACTCCAATCAACAGCCCCTACAACCACAAAAAGGAATGGAGTCATTAGCACTTATGGTTTGTAAATGGCACCCAGAATTATATTGCACCAAGCACAATTTCAAATCATTCTGGGTCCATTTGTTTGAAAACAAGGACCAATCAGGCTGAAACGCTACAAGAAGGTAGAATCTATTGAGTTGTAAGTGATCTGAACGTTTCAAGATTATCGCACATTCCTATAGGGGGTAAAACCATGTCCCAAAGGTCACCGGGCCTGGTGTCACTTTAAAAAAAATAGTCCAGCTACACCTTTGTGGGCTTATAACTTGGCTTCTGAATGTCCTAGAGAGGTCAGGTTTGTTTTAGTGTACTCCAATCAACAGCCCCTACAACAACAAAAAGGAATGGAATCATTAGCACTTATGGTTTGTAAATGGCACCCATAATTATGTTGCACGAAGCACAATTTCACATCATTCTGGGTTCATTTGTGTGAAAACAAGGTCCAATCAGGCTGAAACGTTACAGGAAGGTATAATCTATTGAGTTGTAAGTGATCTGAACGTTTCATGATGATAGCACTTTCCTAAGGGGGTCAAACCATGTCCCAAAGGTCACCGGATCTGGTGTCAATTTAAAGAAGTAGTCCAGTTACACCTTTGAGGGCTTATAACTTGGCTTCTGAATGTCCTAGAGAGATCAGGTTTGTTTTATTGTACACCAATCAACAGCCCCTACAACCTCAAAAAGGAATGAAGTCATTAGCACTTATGGTTTTTAAATGGCACCCAGAATTATGTTGCCCGAAGCACAATTTCACATCATTCTGGGTTCATTTGTGTGAAAACAAGGTCCAATAAGGCTGAAACGTTACAGGAAGG
Organism: Nothobranchius furzeri; assembly: GCF_043380555.1. Lineage (NCBI taxonomy): Eukaryota > Metazoa > Chordata > Actinopteri > Cyprinodontiformes > Nothobranchiidae > Nothobranchius > Nothobranchius furzeri. Next base: position 2,120,839 of record NC_091750.1, read on the forward strand.
TAGAATCTATTTAGTTGTAAGTGATCTGAACGTTTCATGATGATAGCACTTTCCTAAGGGGGTAAAACCATGTCCCAAAGGTCACCGGATCTGGTGTCAATTTAAAGAAGTAGTCCAGTTACACATTTGTGGGCTTATAACTTGGCTTCTGAATGTCCTAGAGAGATCAGGTTTGTTTTAGTGTACTCCAATCAACAACTCCTACAACCACAAAAATGAATGGAGTCATTAGCACTTAAGGTTTGTAAATGGCACCCAGAAATATGCTGCACTAAGCACAATTTCACATCATTCAGGGTTCATTTGTGTGAAAACAAGGTCCAATCAGGCTGAAACGTTACAGGAAGGTAGACTCTATTGAGTTGTAATTGATCTGAACGTTTGAAGATTATAGCACTTTCCTAAGGGGGTCAAACCATGTCCCAAAGGTCACCGGGCCTGGTGTCACTTTAAAGAAGTAGTCCAGTTACACCTTTGAGGGCTTATAACTTGGCTTCTGAATGTCCTAGAGAGATCAGGTTTCTTTTAGTGTACTCCAATCAACAGCCCCTACAACATCAAAAAGGAATGGAGTCATTAGCACTTATGGTTTTTAAATTGCGCCCAGAATTATTTTGCACGAAGCACAATTTCACATCATTCTGGGTTCATTTGTGTGAAAACAAGGTCCAATCAGCCTGAAATGTTACAGGAAGGTAGAATCTATTGAGTTGTAAGTGATCTGAACGTTTCATGATGATCGCACATTCCTATAGGGGGTAAAACCATGTCCCAAAGGTCACCGGGCCTGGTGTCACTTTAAAGAAGTAGTCCAGTTACACCTTTGTGGGGTTATAACTTGGCTTCTGAATGTCCTAGAGAGGTTAGGTTTGTTTTAGTGTACTCCAATCAACAGCCCCTACAACCTCAAAAAGGAATGGAGTAAATAGCACTTATGGTTTGTAAATGGCACCCAAAATTATGTTGCACGAAGCACAATTTCACATCATTCTGGGTTCATTTGTGTGAAAACAAGGTCCAATCAGGCTGAAATGTTACAGGAAGGTAGAATCTATTGAGTTGTAAGTGATCTGAACGTTTCATGATGATAGCACTTTCCTAAGGGGGTCAAACCATGTCCCAAAGGTCACCGGATCTGGTGTCAATTTAAAGAAGTAGTCCAGTTACACATTTGTGGGCTTATAACTTGGCTTCTGAATGTCCTAGAGAGATCATGTTTATTTTAGTGTACTCCAATCAACAGCCCCTACAACCACAAAAAGGAATGGAGTCATTAGCACTTAAGGTTTGTAAATGGCACCCAGAATTATGCTGCACTAAGCACAATTTCACATCATTCTGGGTTCATTTGTGTGAAAACAAGGTCCAATCAGGCTGAAACGTTACAGGAAGGTAGAATCTATTGAGCTGTAAGTGATCTGAACGTTTCATGATGATAGCACTTTCCTAAGGGGGTCAAACCATGTCCCAAAGGTCACCGGATCTGGTGTCAATTTAAAGAAGTAGTCCAGTTAGACATTTGTGGGCTTATAACTTGGCTTCTGAATGTCCTAGAGAGATCAGGTTATTTTTAATGTACTCAAACCAACAGCCCCTACAACCACAAAAAGGAATGGAGTCATTAGCACTTATGGTTTGTAAATGGCACCGAGAATTATGTTGCACGAAGCACAATTTCACATCATTCTGGGTTCATTTGTGTGAAAACAAGGTCCAATCAGGCTGAAATGTTACAGGAAGGTAGAATCTATTGAGTTGTAAGTGATCTGAACGTTTCAAGATGATCGCACATTCCTATAGGGGGTAAAACCATGTCCCAAAGGTCACCGGGCCTGGTGTCACTTTAAAGAAGTAGTCCAGTTACACCTTTGTGGGCTTATAACTTGGCTTCTGAATGTCCTAGAGAGGTTAGGTTTGTTTTAGTGTACTCCAATCAACAGCCCCTACAACCACAAAAAGGAATGGAGTCATTAGCACTTATGGTTTGTAAATGGCACCCAAAATTATGTTGCACGAAGCACAATTTCACATCATTCTGGGTCCATTTGTCTGAAAACAAGGTCGAATCAGGCTGAAACGCTACAAGAAGGTAGAATCTATTGAGTTGTAAGTGATCTGAACGTTTCAAGATGATTGCAGATTCCTATAGGGGGTAAAACCATGTCCCAAAGGTCACCGGGCCTGGTGTCACTTTAAAGAAGTAGTCCAGTTACACCTTTGTGGGCATATAACTTGGCTTCTGAATGTCCTAGAGAGGTTAGGTTTGTTTTAGTGTACTCCAATCAACAGCCCCTACAACCACAAAAAGGAATGGAGTCATTAGCACTTATGGTTTGTAAATGGCACCCAAAATTATGTTGCACGAAGCACAATTTCACATCATTCTGGGTTCATTTGTGTGAAAACAAGGTCCAATCAGGCTGAAATGTTACAGGAAGGTAGAATCTATTGAGTTGTAAGTGATCTGAACGTTTCATGATGATAGCACTTTCCTAAGGGGGTCAAACCATGTCCCAAAGGTCACCGGATCTGGTGTCAATTTAAAGAAGTAGTCCAGTTACACATTTGTGGGCTTATAACTTGGCTTCTGAATGTCCTAGAGAGATCATGTTTATTTTAGTGTACTCCAATCAACAGCCCCTACAACCACAAAAAGGAATGGAGTCATTAGCACTTAAGGTTTGTAAATGGCACCCAGAAATATGCTGCACTAAGCACAATTTCACATCAGTCTGGGTTCATTTGTGTGAAAACAAGGTCCAATCAGGCTGAAACGTTACAGGAAAGTAGAATCTATTGAGTTGTAAGTGATCTGAACGTTTCATGATGATACCACTTTCCTAAGGGGGTCAAACCATGTCCCAAAGGTCACCGGATCTGGTGTCAATTTAAAGAAGTAGTCCAGTTAGACATTTGTGGGCTTATAACTTGGCTTCTGAATGTCCTAGAGAGATCAGGTTATTTTTAATGTACTCAAACCAACAGCCCCTACAACCACAAAAAGGAATGGAGTCATTAGCACTTATGGTTTGTAAATGGCACCGAGAATTATGTTGCACGAAACACAATTTCACATCATTCTGGGTCCATTTGTGTGAAAACAAGGTCCAATCAGGCTGAAACGTTACAAGAAGGTAGAATCTATTGAGTTGTAAGTGATCTGAACGTTTCATGATGATCGCAGAGTCCTATAGGGGGTCAAACCATGTCCCAAAGGTCACCGGGCCTGGTTTCACTTTAAAGAAGTAGTCCAGTTACACTTTGAGGGCTTATAACTTGGCTTCTGAATGTCCTAAAGAGATCAGGTTTCTTTTAATGTACTCCAATCAACAGCCCCTACAACCTCAAAAAGGAATGGAGTCATTAGCACTTATGGTTTTTAAATTTCACCCAGAATTATTTTGCACGAAGCACAATTTCACATGATTCTGGGTTCATTTGTGTGAAAACAAGGTCCAATCAGGCTGAAATGTTACAGGAAGGTAGAATCTATTGAGTTGTAAGTGATCTGAACATTTCAAGATGATCGCACATTCCTATAGGGGGTAAAACCATGTCCCAAAGGTCACCGGGCCTGGTGTCACTTTAAAGAAGTAGTCCAGTTACACCTTTGTGGGCTTATAACTTGGCTTCTGAATGTCCTAGAGAGGTTAGGTTTGTTTTAGTGTACTCCAATCAACAGCCCCTACAACCACAAAAAGGAATGGAGTCATTAGCACTTATGGTTTGTAAATGGCACCCAAAATTATGTTGCACGAAGCACAATTTCACATCATTCTGGGTTCATTTGTGTGAAAACAAGGTCCAATCAGGCTGAAATGTTACAGGAAGGTAGAATCTATTGAGTTGTAAGTGATCTGAACGTTTCATGATGATAGCACTTTCCTAAGGGGGTCAAACCATGTCCCAAAGGTCACAGGATCTGGTGTCAATTTAAAGAAGTAGTCCAGTTACACATTTGTGGGCTTATAACTTGGCTTCTGAATGTCCTAGAGAGATCAGGTTATTTTTAATGTACTCAAACCAACAGCCCCTACAACCACAAAAAGGAATGGAGTCATTAGCACTTATGGTTTGTAAATGGCACCCAGAATTATGTTGCACTAAGCACAATTTCACATCATTCTGGGTCCATTTGTGTGAAAATAAGGTCCAATCAGGCTGAAACGTTACAAGAAGGTAAAATCTATTGAGTTGTAAGTGATCTGAACGTTTCATGATGATCGCAGATTCCTATAGTGGGTAAAACCATGTCCCAAAGGTCACCGGGCCTGGTGTCACTTTAAAGAAGTAGTCCAGTTACACCTTTGTGGGCTTATAACTTGGCTTCTGAATGTCCTAGAGAGGTTAGGTTTGTTTTAGTGTACTTCAACCAACAGCCCCTACAACCACAAAAAGGAATGGAGTCATTAGCACTTATGGTTTGTAAATGGCACCCAAAATTATGTTGCACGAAGCACAATTTCACATCATTCTGGGTTCATTTGTGTGAAAACAAGGTCCAATCAGGCTGAAATGTTACAGGAAGGTAGAATCTATTGAGTTGTAAGTGATCTGAACGTTTCATGATGATAGCACTTTCCTAAGGGGGTCAAACCATGTGCTAAAGGTCACCGGATCTGGTGTCAATTTAAAGAAGTAGTCCAGTTACACATTTGTGGGCTTATAACTTGGCTTCTGAATGTCCTAGAGAGATCAGGTTATTTTTAATGTACTCAAACCAACAGCCCCTACAACCACAAAAAGGAATGGAGTCATTAGCACTTATGGTTTGTAAATGGCACCCAGAATTATGTTGCACGAAGCACAATTTCACATCATTCTGGGTCCATTTGTGTGAAAACAAGGTCCAATCAGGCTGAAAAGTTACAAGAAGGTAGAATCTATGGAGTTGTAAATGATCTGAACGTTTCATGATGATCGCAGATTCCTATAGGGGGTCAAACCATGTCCCAAAGGTCACCGGGCCTGGTGTCACTTTAAAGAAGTAGTCCAGTTACACCTTTGAGGGCTTATAACTTGGCTTCTGAATGTCCTAGAGAGATCAGGTTTGTTTTAGTGTACTCCAATCAACAGCCCCTACAACCACAAAAAGGAACTGAGTCATTAGCACTTATGGTTTTTAAATTGCACCCAGAATTATTTTGCACGAAGCACAATTTCACATCATTCTGGGTTCATTTGTGTGAAAACAAGGTCCAATCAGGCTGAAATGTTACAGGAAGGTAGAATCTATTGAGTTGTAAGTGATCTGAACGTTTTATGATGATAGCACTTTCCTAAGGGGGTCAAACCATGTCCCAAAGGTCACCAGATCTGGTGTCAATTTAAAGAAGTAGTCCAGTTACACATTTGTGGGCTTATAACTTGGCTTCTGAATGTCCTAGAGAGATCAGGTTTGTTTTAGTATACTCCAATCAACAGCCCCTACAACCACAAAAAGGAATGGAGTCATTAGCGCTTATGGTTTTTAAATGGCACCCAGAATTATGTTGCACGAAGCACAATTTCACATCATTCTGGGTCCATTTGTGTGAAAACAAGGTCCAATCAGGCTGAAACGCTACAAGAAGGTAGAATCTATTGAGTTGTAAGTGATCTGAACGTTTCAAGATGATCGCACATTCCTATAGAGGGTCAAACCATGTCCCAAAGGTCACCGGGCCTGGTGTCACTTTAAAGAAGTAGTCCAGTTACACCTTTGTGGGCATATAACTTGGCTTCTGAATGTCCTAGAGATGTCAGGTTTGTTCTGGTGTACTCCAATCAACAGCACCTACAACCACAAAAGAGGAATGGAGTCATTAGCACTTATGGTTTTTAAATGGCACCCAGAATTATGTTGCACGAAGCACAATTTCACATCATTCTGGGTTCATTTGTGTGAAAACAAGGTCCAATCAGGCTGAAATGTTACAGGAAGGTAGAATCTATTGAATTGTAAGTGATCTGAACGTTTCATGATGATAGCACTTACCTAAGGGGGTCAAACCATGTCCCAAAGGTCACCGGATCTGGTGTCAATTTAAAGAAGTAGTCCAGTTACACCTTTGTGGGCTTATAACTTGGCTTCTGAATGTCCTAGAGAGATCAGGTTTGTTTTAATGTAATCCAACCAACAGCCCCTACAACCACAAAAAGGAATGGAGTCATTAGCACTTATGGTTTGTAAATGGCACCCAGAATTATGTTCCACGAAGCACAATTTCACATCATTCTGGGTTCATTTGTGTGAAAACAAGGTACAATCAGGCTGAAATGTTACAGGAAGGTAGAATCTATTGAGTTGTAAGTGATCTGAACGTTTCATGATGATAGCACTTTCCTAAGGGGGTCAAACCATGTCCCAAAGGTCACCGGGCCTGGTGTCACTTTAAAGAAGTAGTCCCGTTACACCTTTGAGGGCTTATAACTTGGCTTCTGAATGTCCTAGAGAGATCAGGTTTGTTTTAGTGTACTCCAATCAACAGCCCCTACAACCTCAAAAAGGAATGGAGTCATTCGCACTTATGGTTTTTAAATGGCACCCAGAATTATGCTGCACTAAGCACAATTTCACATCATTCTGGGTTCATTTGTGTGAAAACAAGGTCCAATCAGGCTGAAACGTTACAGGAAGGTAGAATCTATTGAGTTGTAAGTGATCTGAACGTTTCATGATGATAGCACTTTCCTAAGGGGGTCAAACCATGTCCCAAAGGTCACCGGATCTGGTGTCAATTTAAAGAAGTAGTCCAGTTACACCTTTGTGGGCTTATGACTTGGCTTCTGAATGTCCTAGAGAGATCAGGTTATTTTTAATGTACTCAAACCAACAGCCCCTACAACCACAAATAGGAATGGAGTCATTAGCACTTATGGTTTGTAAATGGCACCGAGAATTATGTTGCACGAAACACAATTTCACATCATTCTGGGTCCATTTGTGTGAAAACAAGGTCCAATCAGGCTGAAACGTTACAAGAAGGTAGAATCTATTGAGTTGTAAGTGATCTGAACGTTTCATGATGATCGCAGAGTCCTATAGGGGGTCAAACCATGTCCCAAAGGTCACCGGGCCTGGTTTCACTTTAAAGAAGTAGTCCAGTTACACCTTTGAGGGCTTATAACTTGGCTTCTGAATGTCCTAGAGAGATCAGGTTTCTTTTAATGTACTCCAATCAACAGCCCCTACAACCTCAAAAAGGAATGGAGTCATTAGCACTTATGGTTTTTAAATTGCACCCAGAATTATTTTGCACGAAGCACAATTTCACATCATTCTGGGTTCATTTGTGTGAAAACAAGGTCCAATCAGGCTGAAATGTTACAGGAAGGTAGAATCTATTGAGTTGTAAGTGATCTGAACGTTTCAAGATGATCGCACATTCCTATAGGGGGTCAAACCATGTCCCAAAGGTCACCGGGCCTGGTGTCACTTTAAAGAAGTAGTCCAGTTACACCTTTGTGGGCTTATAACTTGGCTTCTGAATGTCCTAGAGAGGTTAGGTTTGTTTTAGTGTACTCCAATCAACAGCCCCTACAACCACAAAAAGGAATGGAGTCATTAGCACTTATGGTTTGTAAATGGCATCCAAAATTATGTTGCACGAAGCACAATTTCACATCATTCTGGGTTCATTTGTGTGAAAACAAGGTCAAATCAGGCTGAAATGTTACAGGAAGGTAGAATCTATTGAGTTGTAAGTGATCTGAACGTTTCATGATGATAGCACTTTCCTAAGGGGGTCAAACCATGTCCCAAAGGTCACAGGATCTGGTGTCAATTTAAAGAAGTAGTCCAGTTACACATTTGTGGGCTTATAACTTGGCTTCTGAATGTCCTAGAGAGATCAGGTTATTTTTAATGTACTCAAACCAACAGCCCCTACAACCACAAAAAGGAACTGAGTCATTAGCACTTATGGTTTTTAAATTGCACCCAGAATTATTTTGCACGAAGCACAATTTCACATCATTCTGGGTTCATTTGTGTAAAAACAAGGTCCAATCAGGCTGAAATGTTACAGGAAGGTAGAATCTATTGAGTTGTAAGTGATCTGAACGTTTTATGATGATAGCACTTTCCTAAGGGGGTCAAACCATGTCCCAAAGGTCACCAGATCTGGTGTCAATTTAAAGAAGTAGTCCAGTTACACATTTGTGGGCTTATAACTTGGCTTCTGAATGTCCTAGAGAGATCAGGTTTGTTTTAGTATACTCCAATCAACAGCCCCTACAACCACAAAAAGGAATGGAGTCATTAGCGCTTATGGTTTTTAAATGGCACCCAGAATTATGTTGCACGAAGCACAATTTCACATCATTCTGGGTCCATTTGTGTGAAAACAAGGTCCAATCAGGCTGAAACGCTACAAGAAGGTAGAATCTATTGAGTTGTAAGTGATCTGAACGTTTCAAGATGATCGCACATTCCTATAGAGGGTCAAACCATGTCCCAAAGGTCACCGGGCCTGGTGTCACTTTAAAGAAGTAGTCCAGTTACACCTTTGTGGGCATATAACTTGGCTTCTGAATGTCCTAGAGATGTCAGGTTTGTTCTGGTGTACTCCAATCAACAGCACCTACAACCACAAAAGAGGAATGGAGTCATTAGCACTTATGGTTTTTAAATGGCACCCAGAATTATGTTGCACGAAGCACAATTTCACATCATTCTGGGTTCATTTGTGTGAAAACAAGGTCCAATCAGGCTGAAATGTTACAGGAAGGTAGAATCTATTGAATTGTAAGTGATCTGAACGTTTCATGATGATAGCACTTACCTAAGGGGGTCAAACCATGTCCCAAAGGTCACCGGATCTGGTGTCAATTTAAAGAAGTAGTCCAGTTACACCTTTGTGGGCTTATAACTTGGCTTCTGAATGTCCTAGAGAGATCAGGTTTGTTTTAATGTAATCCAACCAACAGCCCCTACAACCACAAAAAGGAATGGAGTCATTAGCACTTATGGTTTGTAAATGGCACCCAGAATTATGTTCCACGAAGCACAATTTCACATCATTCTGGGTTCATTTGTGTGAAAACAAGGTACAATCAGGCTGAAATGTTACAGGAAGGTAGAATCTATTGAGTTGTAAGTGATCTGAACGTTTCATGATGATAGCACTTTCCTAAGGGGGTCAAACCATGTCCCAAAGGTCACCGGGCCTGGTGTCACTTTAAAGAAGTAGTCCCGTTACACCTTTGAGGGCTTATAACTTGGCTTCTGAATGTCCTAGAGAGATCAGGTTTGTTTTAGTGTACTCCAATCAACAGCCCCTACAACCTCAAAAAGGAATGGAGTCATTCGCACTTATGGTTTTTAAATGGCACCCAGAATTATGCTGCACTAAGCACAATTTCACATCATTCTGGGTTCATTTGTGTGAAAACAAGGTCCAATCAGGCTGAAACGTTACAGGAAGGTAGAATCTATTGAGTTGTAAGTGATCTGAACGTTTCATGATGATAGCACTTTCCTAAGGGGGTCAAACCATGTCCCAAAGGTCACCGGATCTGGTGTCAATTTAAAGAAGTAGTCCAGTTACACCTTTGTGGGCTTATGACTTGGCTTCTGAATGTCCTAGAGAGATCAGGTTATTTTTAATGTACTCAAACCAACAGCCCCTACAACCACAAATAGGAATGGAGTCATTAGCACTTATGGTTTGTAAATGGCACCGAGAATTATGTTGCACGAAACACAATTTCACATCATTCTGGGTCCATTTGTGTGAAAACAAGGTCCAATCAGGCTGAAACGTTACAAGAAGGTAGAATCTATTGAGTTGTAAGTGATCTGAACGTTTCATGATGATCGCAGAGTCCTATAGGGGGTCAAACCATGTCCCAAAGGTCACCGGGCCTGGTTTCACTTTAAAGAAGTAGTCCAGTTACACCTTTGAGGGCATATAACTTGGCTTCTGAATGTCCTAGAGAGATCAGGTTTCTTTTAATGTACTCCAATCAACAGCCCCTACAACCTCAAAAAGGAATGGAGTCATTAGCACTTATGGTTTTTAAATTGCACCCAGAATTATTTTGCACGAAGCACAATTTCACATCATTCTGGGTTCATTTGTGTGAAAACAAGGTCCAATCAGGCTGAAATGTTACAGGAAGGTAGAATCTATTGAGTTGTAAGTGATCTGAACGTTTCAAGATGATCGCACATTCCTATAGGGGGTCAAACCATGTCCCAAAGGTCACCGGGCCTGGTGTCACTTTAAAGAAGTAGTCCAGTTACACCTTTGTGGGCTTATAACTTGGCTTCTGAATGTCCTAGAGAGGTTAGGTTTGTTTTAGTGTACTCCAATCAACAGCCCCTACAACCACAAAAAGGAATGGAGTCATTAGCACTTATGGTTTGTAAATGGCATCCAAAATTATGTTGCACGAAGCACAATTTCACATCATTCTGGGTTCATTTGTGTGAAAACAAGGTCAAATCAGGCTGAAATGTTACAGGAAGGTAGAATCTATTGAGTTGTAAGTGATCTGAACGTTTCATGATGATAGCACTTTCCTAAGGGGGTCAAACCATGTCCCAAAGGTCACAGGATCTGGTGTCAATTTAAAGAAGTAGTCCAGTTACACATTTGTGGGCTTATAACTTGGCTTCTGAATGTCCTAGAGAGATCAGGTTATTTTTAATGTACTCAAACCAACAGCCCCTACAACCACAAAAAGGAATGGAGTCATTAGCACTTATGGTTTGTAAATGGCACCCAGAATTATGTTGCACGAAGTCAAATTTCACATCATTCTGGGTCCATTTGTGTGAAAACAAGGTCCAATTAGGCTGAAATGTTACAGGAAGGTAGAATCTATTGAGTTGTAAGTGATCTGAACGTTTCATGATGATAGCACTTTCCTAAGGGGGTCAAACCATGTCCCAAAGGTCACCGGATCTGGTGTCAATTTAAAGAAGTAGTCCAGTTACACATTTGTGGGCTTATAACTTGGCTTCTGAATGTCCTAGAGAGATCAGGTTTGTTTTAGTATACTCCAATCAACAGCCCCTACAACCACAAAAAGGAATGGAGTCATTAGCACTTATGGTTTTTAAATCGCACCCAGAATTATGTTGCACGAAGCACAATTTCACATCATTCTGGGTCCATTTGTGTGAAAACAAGGTCCAATCAGGCTGAAACGCTACAAGAAGGTAGAAGCTATTGAGTTGTAAGTGATCTGAACGTTTCAAGATGATCGCAGATTCCTATAGGGGGTCAAACCATGTCCCAAAGGTCACCGGGCCTGGTGTCACTTTAAAGAAGTAGTCCAGTTACACCTTTGTGGGCTTATAACTTGGCTTCTGAATGTCCTAGAGATGTCAGGTTTGTTCTGGTTTACTCCAATCAACAGCACCTACAACCACAAAGAGGAATGGAGTCATTAGCACTTATGGTTTTTAAATGGCACCCAGAATTATGTTGCACGAAGCACAATTTCACATCATTCTGGGTTCATTTGTGTGAAAACAAGGTCCAATCAGGCTGAAATGTTACAGGAAGGTAGAATCTATTGAATTGTAAGTGATCTGAACGTTTCATGATGATAGCACTTACCTAAGGGGGTCAAACCATGTCCCAAAGGTCACCGGATCTGGTGTCAATTTAAAGAAGTAGTCCAGTTACACCTTTGTGGGCTTATAACTTGGCTTCTGAATGTCCTAGAGAGATCAGGTTTGTTTTAATGTAATCCAACCAACAGCCCCTACAACCACAAAAAGGAATGGAGTCATTAGCACTTATGGTTTGTAAATGGCACCCAGAATTATGTTCCACGAAGCACAATTTCACATCATTCTGGGTTCATTTGTGTGAAAACAAGGTACAATCAGGCTTAAATGTTACAGGAAGGTAGAATCTATTGAGTTGTAAGTGATCTGAACGTTTCATGATGATAGCACTTTCCTCAGGGGGTCAAACCATGTCCCAAAGGTCACCGGGCCTGGTGTCACTTTAAAGAAGTAGTCCCGTTACACCTTTGAGGGCTTATAACTTGGCTTCTGAATGTCCTAGAGAGATCAGGTTTGTTTTAGTGTACTCCAATCAACAGCCCCTACAACCTCAAAAAGGAATGGAGTCATTAGCACTTATGGTTTTTAAATGGCACCCAGAATTATGTTGCACGAAGCACAATTTCACATCATTCTGGGTTCATTTGTGTGAAAACAAGGTCCAATCAGGCTGAAACGTTACAGGAAGGTAGAATCTATTGAGTTGTAAGTGATCTGAACGTTTCATGATGATAGCACTTTCCTAAGGGGGTCAAACCATGTCCCAAAGGTCACCGGATCTGGTGTCAATTTAAAGAAGTAGTCCAGTTACACATTTGTGGGCTTATAACTTGGCTTCTGAATGTCCTAGAGAGATCAGGTTTGTTTTAGTATACTCCAATCAACAGCCCCTACAACCACAAAAAGGAATGGAGTCATTAGCACTTATGGTTTTTAAATCGCACCCAGAATTATGTTGCACGAAGCACAATTTCACATCATTCTGGGTCCATTTGTGTGAAAACAAGGTCCAATCAGGCTGAAACGCTACAAGAAGGTAGAAGCTATTGAGTTGTAAGTGATCTGAACGTTTCAAGATGATCGCAGATTCCTATAGGGGGTCAAACCATGTCCCAAAGGTCACCGGGCCTGGTGTCACTTTAAAGAAGTAGTCCAGTTACACCTTTGTGGGCTTATAACTTGGCTTCTGAATGTCCTAGAGATGTCAGGTTTGTTCTGGTTTACTCCAATCAACAGCACCTACAACCACAAAGAGGAATGGAGTCATTAGCACTTATGGTTTTTAAATGGCACCCAGAATTATGTTGCACGAAGCACAATTTCACATCATTCTGGGTTCATTTGTGTGAAAACAAGGTCCAATCAGGCTGAAATGTTACAGGAAGGTAGAATCTATTGAATTGTAAGTGATCTGAACGTTTCATGATGATAGCACTTACCTAAGGGGGTCAAACCATGTCCCAAAGGTCACCGGATCTGGTGTCAATTTAAAGAAGTAGTCCAGTTACACCTTTGTGGGCTTATAACTTGGCTTCTGAATGTCCTAGAGAGATCAGGTTTGTTTTAATGTAATCCAACCAACAGCCCCTACAACCACAAAAAGGAATGGAGTCATTAGCACTTATGGTTTGTAAATGGCACCCAGAATTATGTTCCACGAAGCACAATTTCACATCATTCTGGGTTCATTTGTGTGAAAACAAGGTACAATCAGGCTTAAATGTTACAGGAAGGTAGAATCTATTGAGTTGTAAGTGATCTGAACGTTTCATGATGATAGCACTTTCCTCAGGGGGTCAAACCATGTCCCAAAGGTCACCGGGCCTGGTGTCACTTTAAAGAAGTAGTCCCGTTACACCTTTGAGGGCTTATAACTTGGCTTCTGAATGTCCTAGAGAGATCAGGTTTGTTTTAGTGTACTCCAATCAACAGCCCCTACAACCTCAAAAAGGAATGGAGTCATTAGCACTTATGGTTTTTAAATGGCACCCAGAATTATGTTGCACGAAGCACAATTTCACATCATTCTGGGTTCATTTGTGTGAAAACAAGGTCCAATCAGGCTGAAACGTTACAGGAAGGTAGAATCTATTGAGTTGTAAGTGATCTGAACGTTTCATGATGATAGCGCTTTCCTAAGGGGGTCAAACCATGTCCCAAAGGTCACCGGATCTGGTGTCAATTTAAAGAAGTAGTCCAGTTACACATTTGTGGGCTTATAACTTGGCTTCTGAATGTCCTAGAGAGATCAGGTTTGTTTTAGTATACTCCAATCAACAGCCCCTACAACCACAAAAAGGAATGGAGTCATTAGCACTTATGGTTTTTAAATCGCACCCAGAATTATGTTGCACGAAGCACAATTTCACATCATTCTGGGTCCATTTGTGTGAAAACAAGGTCCAATCAGGCTGAAACGCTACAAGAAGGTAGAAGCTATTGAGTTGTAAGTGATCTGAACGTTTCAAGATGATCGCAGATTCCTATAGGGGGTCAAACCATGTCCCAAAGGTCACCGGGCCTGGTGTCACTTTAAAGAAGTAGTCCAGTTACACCTTTGTGGGCTTATAACTTGGCTTCTGAATGTCCTAGAGATGTCAGGTTTGTTCTGGTTTACTCCAATCAACAGCACCTACAACCACAAAGAGGAATGGAGTCATTAGCACTTATGGTTTTTAAATGGCACCCAGAATTATGTTGCACGAAGCACAATTTCACATCATTCTGGGTTCATTTGTGTGAAAACAAGGTCCAATCAGGCTGAAATGTTACAGGAAGGTAGAATCTATTGAATTGTAAGTGATCTGAACGTTTCATGATGATAGCACTTACCTAAGGGGGTCAAACCATGTCCCAAAGGTCACCGGATCTGGTGTCAATTTAAAGAAGTAGTCCAGTTACACCTTTGTGGGCTTATAACTTGGCTTCTGAATGTCCTAGAGAGATCAGGTTTGTTTTAATGTAATCCAACCAACAGCCCCTACAACCACAAAAAGGAATGGAGTCATTAGCACTTATGGTTTTTAAATGGCACCCAGAATTATGTTCCACGAAGCACAATTTCACATCATTCTGGGTTCATTTGTGTGAAAACAAGGTACAATCAGGCTTAAATGTTACAGGAAGGTAGAATCTATTGAGTTGTAAGTGATCTGAACGTTTCATGATGATAGCACTTTCCTCAGGGGGTCAAACCATGTCCCAAAGGTCACCGGGCCTGGTGTCACTTTAAAGAAGTAGTCCCGTTACACCTTTGAGGGCTTATAACTTGGCTTCTGAATGTCCTAGAGAGATCAGGTTTGTTTTAGTGTACTCCAATCAACAGCCCCTACAACCTCAAAAAGGAATGGAGTCATTAACACTTATGGTTTTTAAATGGCACCCAGAATTATGTTGCACGAAGCACAATTTCACATCATTCTGGGTTCATTTGTGTGAAAACAAGGTCCAATCAGGCTGAAACGTTACAGGAAGGTAGAATCTATTGAGTTGTAAGTGATCTGAACGTTTCATGATGATAGCACTTTCCTAAGGGGGTCAAACCATGTCCCAAAGGTCACCGGATCTGGTGTCAATTTAAAGAAGTAGTCCAGTTACACATTTGTGGGCTTATAACTTGGCTTCTGAATGTCCTAGAGAGATCAGGTTTGTTTTAATGTACTACAATCAACAGCCCCTACAACCACAAAAAGGAATGGAGTCATTAGCACCTATGGTTTTTAAATGGCACCCAGAATTATGTTGCACGAAGCACAATTTCACATAATTCTGGGTCCATTTGTGTGAAAACAAGGTCCAATCAGGCTGAAACGCTACAGAAAGGTAGAATCTATTGAGTTGTAAGTGATCTGAACGTTTCATGATGATAGCACTTTCCTAAGGGGGTCAAACCATGTCCCAAAGGTCACCGGATGTGGTGTCAATTTAAAGAAGTAGTCCAGTTACACATTTGTGGGCTTATAACTTGGCTTCTGAATGTCCTAGAGAGATCAGATTTGTTTTAGTGTACTCCAATCAACAGCCCCTACAACCACAAAAAGGAATGGAGTCATTAGCACTTATGGTTTGTAAATGGCACCCAGAATTATGTTGCACGAAGCACAATTTCACATCATTCTGGGTCCATTTGTTTGAAAACAAGGTCCAATCAGGCTGAAACGCTACAAGAAGGTAGAATCTATTGAGTTGTAAGTGATCTGAACGTTTCAAGATGATCGCACATTCCTATAGGGGGTAAAACCATGTCCCAAAGGTCACCGGGCCTGGAGTCACTTTAAAAAAGTAGTCCAGTTACACCTTTGTGGGCTTATAACTTGGCTTCTGAATGTCCTAGAGAGGTCAGGTTTGTTTTAGTGTACTCCAATCAACAGCCCCTACAACAACAAAAAGGAATGGAGTCATTAGCACTTATGGTTTGTAAATGGCACCCAGAATTATTTGCACGAAGCACAATTTCACATCATTCTGGGTTCATTTGCGTGAAAACAAGGTCCAATCAGGCTGAAACGTTACAGAAAGGTATAATCTATTGAGTTGTAAGTGATCTGAACGTTTCATGATGATAGCACTTTCCTAAGGGGGTCAAACCATGTCCCAAAGGTCACCGGATCTGGTGTCAATTTAAAGAAGTAGTCCAGTTACACCTTTGAGGGCTTATAACTTGGCTTCTGAATGTCCTAGAGCGATCAGGTTTGTTTTAGTATACTCCAATCAACAGCCCCTACAACCACAAAAAGGAATGGAGTCATTAGCACTTATGGTTTGTAAATGACACCCACAATTATGTTGCACGAAGCACAATTTCACATCATTCTGGGTCCATTTGTGTGAAAACAAGGTCCAATCAGGCTGAAACGTTACAAGAAGGTAGAATCTATTGAGTTGTAAGTGATCTGAACGTTTCAAGATGATCGCACATTCCTAAGGGGGTCAAACAATGTCCCAAAGGTCACCGGATCTGGTGTCAATTTAAAGAAGTAGTCCAGTTACACCTTTGTGGGCTTATCACTTGGCTTCTGAATGTCCTAGAGAGGTCAGGTTTGTTTTAGAGTACTCCAATTAACAGCCCCCGTTACCACTAAAAGGAATGGAGTCATTAGCACCTATGGTTTTTAAATGGCACCCAGAATTATGTTGCACGAAGCACAATTTCACATCATTCTGGGTTAATTTGTGTGAAAACAAGGTCCAATCAGGCTGAAACGTTACAAGAAGGTAGAATCTATTGAGTTGTAAGTGATCTGAACGTTTCATGATGATCGCACATTCCTATACGGGGTAAAACCATGTCCCAAAGGTCACCGGGCCTGGTGTCACTTTAAAGAAGTAGTCCAGTTACACATTTGTGGGCTTATAACTTGGCTTCTGAATGTCCTAGAGAGATCAGGTTTGTTTTAGAGTACTCCAATTAACAGCCCCCTTACCACCAACAGGAATGGAGTCATTAGCACTTATGGTTTTTAAATGGCACCCAGAATTATGTTTCACGAAGCACAATTTCACATCATTCTGGGTTCATTTGTGTGAAAACAAGGTCCAATATGGCTGAAACGTTACAAGAAGGTAGAATCTATTGAGTTGTAAGTGATCTGAACGTTTCAAGATGATCGCACTTTCCTAAGGGGGTCAAACCATGTCCCAAAGGTCACCGGATCTGGTGTAAATTTAAAGAAGTTGTCCAGTTACACATTTGTGGGCTTATAACATGGCTTCTGAATGTCCTAGAGAGATCAGGTTTGTTTTAATGTACTCCAACCAACAGCCCCTACAACCACAAAAAGGAATGGAGTCATTAGCACTTATGGTTTGTAAATGGCACCCAGAATTATGTTGCACGAAGCACAATTTAACATCATTCTGGGTTCATTTGTGTGAAAACAAGTTCCAATCAGGCTGAAACGTTACAAGAAGGTAGAATCTATTGAGTTGTAAGTGATCTGAACGTTTCAAGATGATCGCACATTCCTATAGGGGGTCAAACCATGTCCCAAAGGTCACCGGGCCTGGTGTCACTTTAAAGAAGTAGTCCAGTTACACCTTTGTGGGCTTATAACTTGGCTTCTGAATGTCCTAGAGAGATCAGGTTTGTTTTAGTGTACTCCAATCAACAGCCCCTACAACCACTAAAAGGAATGGAGTCATTAGCACTTATGGTTTGTAAATGGCACCCAGAATTATGTTGCACGAAGCACAATTTAACATCATTCTGGGTCCATTTGTGTGAAAACAAGGTCCAATCAGGCTGAAACGTTACAAGAAGGTAGAATCTATTGAGCTGTAATTGATCTGAACGTTTCAAGATGATCGCACATTCCTATAGGGGGTCAAACCATGTCCCAAAGGTCACCGGGCCTGGTGTCACTTTAAAGAAGTAGTCCAGTTACACCTTTGTGGGCTTATAACTTGGCTTCTGAATGTCCTAGAGAGATCAGGTTTGTTTTAGTGTACTCCAATCAACAGCCCCTACAACCACTAAAAGGAATGGAGTCATTAGCACTTATGGTTTGTAAATGGCACCCAGAATTATGTTGCACGAAGCACAATTTCACATCATTCTGGGTCCATTTGTGTGAAAACAAGGTCCAATCAGGCTGAAACGTTACAAGAAGGTAGAATCTATTGAGTTGTAATTGATCTGAACGTTTCAAGATGATCGCACTTTCCTAAGGGGGTCAAACCATGTCCCAAAGGTCACCAGATCTGGTGTCAATTTAAAGAATTAGTCCAGTTACACATTTGTGGGCTTATCACTCTGCTTCTGAATGTCCTAGAGAGATCAGGTTTTTTTTGTGTACTCTAATCAACAGCCCCTACAACCACAAAAAGGAATGGAGTCATTAGCACTTATGGTTTGTAAATGGCACCCAGAATTATTATGCATGAAGCACAATTTCACATCATTATGGGTCCATTTGTGTGAAAACAAGGTCGAATCAGGCTGAAACGTTACAAGAAGGTAGAATCTATTGAGTTGTAAGTGATCTGAACATTTCAAGATGATCACACTTTCCTAAGGGGGTCAAACCATGTCCCAAAGGTCACCGGATCTGGTGTCAATTTAAAGAAGTAGTCCAGTTACACTTTTGTGGGCTTATAACTTGGCTTCTGAATGTCCTAGAGAGATCAGGTTTGTTTTAGTATACTCCAATCGACAGCCCCTACAACCACAAAAAGGAATGGAGTCATTAGCACGTATGGTTTGTAAATGGCACCCAGAATTATGTTGCACGAAGCACAATTTCACATCATTCTGAGTCCATTTGTGTGAAAACAAGGTCCAATCAGGCTGAAACGCTACAAGAAGGTAGAATCTATTGAGTTGTAAGTGATCTGAACGTTTCAAGATGTTCGCACATTCCTATAGGGGGTAAAACCATGTCCCAAAGGTCACCGGGCCTGGTGTCACTTTAAAGAAGTAGTCCAGTTACACCTTTGTGGGCTTATAACTTGGCTTCTGAATGTCCTAGAGAGGTTAGGTTTGTTTTAGTGTTCTCCAATAAAAAGCCCCTACAACCACAAAAAGGAATGGAGTCATTAACACTTATGGTTTGTAAATCGCACCCAGAATTATGTTGCACGAAGCACAATTTCACATCATTCTGGGTTCATTTGTGTGAAAACAAGGTCCAATCAGGCTGAAACATTACAGGAAGGTAGAATCTATTGAGTTGTAAGTGATCTGAACGTTTCATGATGATAGCAATTTCCTAAGGGGGTCAAACCATGTCCCAAAGGTCACCGGATCTGGTGTCAATATAAAGAAGTAGTCCAGTTACACTTTTGTGGGCTTATAACTTGGCTTCTGAATGTCCTAGAGAGATCAGGTTTGTTTTAATGTACTCCAATCAACAGCCCCTACAACCACAAAAAGGAATGGAGTCATAAGCACTTATGGTTTGTAAATGGCACCCAGAATTATGTTGCACGAAGCACAATTTCACATCATTCTGGGTCCATTTGTGTGAAAACAAGGTCCAATCAGGCTGAAACGCTACAAGAAGGTAGAATCTATTGAGTTGTAAGTGATTTGAACGTTTCAAGATGATCGCACATTCCTATAGGGGGTAAAACCATGTCCCAAAGGTCACCGGGCCTGGTGTCACTTTAAAGAAGTAGTCCAGTTACACCTTTGTGGGCTTATAACTTGGCTTCTGAATGTCCTAGAGAGGTCAGGTTTGTTTTAGTGTACTCCAATCAACAGCCCCTAAAACCACAAAAAGGAATGGAGTCATTAGCACTAATGGTTTCTAAATGGCACCCAGAATTATGTTGCACGAAGCACAATTTCACATCATTCTCGGTTCGTTTGTGTGAAAACAAGGTCCAATTAGGCTGAAATGTTACAGGAAGGTAGAATCTATTGAGTTGTAAGTGATCTGAACGTTTCATGATGATAGCACTTTCCTAAGGGGGTCAAACCATGTCCCAAAGGTCACCGGATCTGGTGTCAATTTAAAGAAGTAGTCCAGTTACACATTTGTGGGCTTATAACTTGGCTTCTGAATGTCCTAGAGAGATCAGGTTTGTTTTAGTATACTCCAATCAACAGCCCCTACAACCACAAAAAGGAATGGAGTCATTAGCACTTATGGTTTTTAAATGGCACCCAGAATTATGTTGCACGAAGCACAATTTCACATCATTCTGGGTCCATTTGTGTGAAAACAAGGTCCAATCAGGCTGAAACGCTACAAGAAGGTAGAAGCTATTGAGTTGTAAGTGATCTGAACGTTTCAAGATGATCGCAGATTCCTATAGGGGGTCAAACCATGTCCCAAAGGTCACCGGGCCTGGTGTCACTTTAAAGAAGTAGTCCAGTTACACCTTTGTGGGCTTATAACTTGGCTTCTGAATGTCCTAGAGATGTCAGGTTTGTTCTGGTTTACTCCAATCAACAGCACCTACAACCACAAAGAGGAATGGAGTCATTAGCACTTATGGTTTTTAAATGGCACCCAGAATTATGTTGCACGAAGCACAATTTCACATCATTCTGGGTTCATTTGTGTGAAAACAAGGTCCAATCAGGCTGAAATGTTACAGGAAGGTAGAATCTATTGAATTGTAAGTGATCTGAACGTTTCATGATGATAGCACTTACCTAAGGGGGTCAAACCATGTCCCAAAGGTCACCGGATCTGGTGTCAATTTAAAGAAGTAGTCCAGTTACACCTTTGTGGGCTTATAACTTGGCTTCTGAATGTCCTAGAGAGATCAGGTTTGTTTTAATGTAATCCAACCAACAGCCCCTACAACCACAAAAAGGAATGGAGTCATTAGCACTTATGGTTTGTAAATGGCACCCAGAATTATGTTCCACGAAGCACAATTTCACATCATTCTGGGTTCATTTGTGTGAAAACAAGGTACAATCAGGCTGAAATGTTACAGGAAGGTAGAATCTATTGAGTTGTAAGTGATCTGAACGTTTCATGATGATAGCACTTTCCTCAGGGGGTCAAACCATGTCCCAAAGGTCACCGGGCCTGGTGTCACTTTAAAGAAGTAGTCCCGTTACACCTTTGAGGGCTTATAACTTGGCTTCTGAATGTCCTAGAGAGATCAGGTTTGTTTTAGTGTACTCCAATCAACAGCCCCTACAACCTCAAAAAGGAATGGAGTCATTAGCACTTATGGTTTTTAAATGGCACCCAGAATTATGTTGCACGAAGCACAATTTCACATCATTCTGGGTTCATTTGTGTGAAAACAAGGTCCAATCAGGCTGAAACGTTACAGGAAGGTAGAATCTATTGAGTTGTAAGTGATCTGAACGTTTCATGATGATAGCACTTTCCTAAGGGGGTCAAACCATGTCCCAAAGGTCACCGGATCTGGTGTCAATTTAAAGAAGTAGTCCAGTTACACATTTGTGGGCTTATAACTTGGCTTCTGAATGTCCTAGAGAGATCAGGTTTGTTTTAATGTACTACAATCAACAGCCCCTACAACCACAAAAAGGAATGGAGTCATTAGCACTTATGGTTTGTAAATGGCACCCAGAATTATGTTGCACGAAGCACAATTTCACATAATTCTGGGTCCATTTGTGTGAAAACAAGGTCCAATCAGGCTGAAACGCTACAGAAAGGTAGAATCTATTGAGTTGTAAGTGATCTGAACGTTTCATGATGATAGCACTTTCCTAAGGGGGTCAAACCATGTCCCAAAGGTCACCGGATGTGGTGTCAATTTAAAGAAGTAGTCCAGTTACACATTTGTGGGCTTATAACTTGGCTTCTGAATGTCCTAGAGAGATCAGATTTGTTTTAGTGTACTCCAATCAACAGCCCCTACAACCACAAAAAGGAATGGAGTCATTAGCACTTATGGTTTGTAAATGGCACCCAGAATTATGTTGCACGAAGCACAATTTCACATCATTCTGGGTCCATTTGTTTGAAAACAAGGTCCAATCAGGCTGAAACGCTACAAGAAGGTAGAATCTATTGAGTTGTAAGTGATCTGAACGTTTCAAGATGATCGCACATTCCTATAGGGGGTAAAACCATGTCCCAAAGGTCACCGGGCCTGGAGTCACTTTAAAAAAGTAGTCCAGTTACACCTTTGTGGGCTTATAACTTGGCTTCTGAATGTCCTAGAGAGGTCAGGTTTGTTTTAGTGTACTCCAATCAACAGCCCCTACAACAACAAAAAGGAATGGAGTCATTAGCACTTATGGTTTGTAAATGGCACCCAGAATTATGTTGCACGAAGCACAATTTCACATCATTCTGGGTTCATTTGCGTGAAAACAAGGTCCAATCAGGCTGAAACGTTACAGAAAGGTATAATCTATTGAGTTGTAAGTGATCTGAACGTTTCATGATGATAGCACTTTCCTAAGGGGGTCAAACCATGTCCCAAAGGTCACCGGATCTGGTGTCAATTTAAAGAAGTAGTCCAGTTACACCTTTGAGGGCTTATAACTTGGCTTCTGAATGTCCTAGAGCGATCAGGTTTGTTTTAGTATACTCCAATCAACAGCCCCTACAACCACAAAAAGGAATGGAGTCATTAGCACTTATGGTTTGTAAATGACACCCAGAATTATGTTGCACGAAGCACAATTTCACATCATTCTGGGTCCATTTGTGTGAAAACAAGGTCCAATCAGGCTGAAACGTTACAAGAAGGTAGAATCTATTGAGTTGTAAGTGATCTGAACGTTTCAAGATGATCGCACATTCCTAAGGGGGTCAAACAATGTCCCAAAGGTCACCGGATCTGGTGTCAATTTAAAGAAGTAGTCCAGTTACACCTTTGTGGGCTTATCACTTGGCTTCTGAATGTCCTAGAGAGGTCAGGTTTGTTTTAGAGTACTCCAATTAACAGCCCCCGTTACCACTAAAAGGAATGGAGTCATTAGCACCTATGGTTTTTAAATGGCACCCAGAATTATGTTGCACGAAGCACAATTTCACATCATTCTGGGTTAATTTGTGTGAAAACAAGGTCCAATCAGGCTGAAACGTTACAAGAAGGTAGAATCTATTGAGTTGTAAGTGATCTGAACGTTTCATGATGATCGCACATTCCTATACGGGGTAAAACCATGTCCCAAAGGTCACCGGGCCTGGTGTCACTTTAAAGAAGTAGTCCAGTTACACATTTGTGGGCTTATAACTTGGCTTCTGAATGTCCTAGAGAGATCAGGTTTGTTTTAGAGTACTCCAATTAACAGCCCCCTTACCACCAAAAGGAATGGAGTCATTAGCACTTATGGTTTTTAAATGGCACCCAGAATTATGTTTCACGAAGCACAATTTCACATCATTCTGGGTTCATTTGTGTGAAAACAAGGTCCAATATGGCTGAAACGTTACAAGAAGGTAGAATCTATTGAGTTGTAAGTGATCTGAACGTTTCAAGATGATCGCACTTTCCTAAGGGGGTCAAACCATGTCCCAAAGGTCACCGGATCTGGTGTCAATTTAAAGAAGTTGTCCAGTTACACATTTGTGGGCTTATAACATGGCTTCTGAATGTCCTAGAGAGATCAGGTTTGTTTTAATGTACTCCAACCAACAGCCCCTACAACCACAAAAAGGAATGGAGTCATTAGCACTTATGGTTTGTAAATGGCACCCAGAATTATGTTGCACGAAGCACAATTTAACATCATTCTGGGTTCATTTGTGTGAAAACAAGTTCCAATCAGGCTGAAACGTTACAAGAAGGTAGAATCTATTGAGTTGTAAGTGATCTGAACGTTTCAAGATGATCGCACATTCCTATAGGGGGTCAAACCATGTCCCAAAGGTCACCGGGCCTGGTGTCACTTTAAAGAAGTAGTCCAGTTACACCTTTGTGGGCTTATAACTTGGCTTCTGAATGTCCTAGAGAGATCAGGTTTGTTTTAGTGTACTCCAATCAACAGCCCCTACAACCACTAAAAGGAATGGAGTCATTAGCACTTATGGTTTGTAAATGGCACCCAGAATTATGTTGCACGAAGCACAATTTCACATCATTCTGGGTCCATTTGTGTGAAAACAAGGTCCAATCAGGCTGAAACGTTACAAGAAGGTAGAATCTATTGAGCTGTAATTGATCTGAACGTTTCAAGATGATCGCACTTTCCTAAGGGGGTAAAACAATGTCCCAAAGGTCACCGGATCTGGTGTCAATTTAAAGAATTAGTCCAGTTACACCTTTGTGGGCTTATCACTCTGCTTCTGAATGTCCTAGAGAGATCACGTTTTTTTTAGTGTACTCCAATCAACAGCCCCTACAACCACAAAAAGGAATGGAGTCAATAGCACTTATGGTTTGTAAATGGCACCCAGAATTATGTTGCACGAAGCACAATTTAACATCATTCTGGGTTCATTTGTGTGAAAACAAGTTCCAATCAGGCTGAAACGTTACAAGAAGGTAGAATCTATTGAGTTGTAAGTGATCTGAACGTTTCAAGATGATCGCACATTCCTATAGGGGGTCAAACCATGTCCCAAAGGTCACCGGGCCTGGTGTCACTTTAAAGAAGTAGTCCAGTTACACCTTTGTGGGCTTATAACTTGGCTTCTGAATGTCCTAGAGAGATCAGGTTTGTTTTAGTGTACTCCAATCAACAGCCCCTACAACCACTAAAAGGAATGGAGTCATTAGCACTTATGGTTTGTAAATGGCACCCAGAATTATGTTGCACGAAGCACAATTTCACATCATTCTGGGTCCATTTGTGTGAAAACAAGGTCCAATCAGGCTGAAACGTTACAAGAAGGTAGAATCTATTGAGTTGTAATTGATCTGAACGTTTCAAGATGATCGCACTTTCCTAAGGGGGTCAAACCATGTCCCAAAGGTCACCAGATCTGGTGTCAATTTAAAGAATTAGTCCAGTCACACATTTGTGGGCTTATCACTCTGCTTCTGAATGTCCTAGAGAGATCAGGTTTTTTTGTGTGTACTCTAATCAACAGCCCCTACAACCACAAAAAGGAATGGAGTCATTAGCACTTATGGTTTGTAAATGGCACCCAGAATTATTATGCATGAAGCACAATTTCACATCATTATGGGTCCATTTGTGTGAAAACAAGGTCGAATCAGGCTGAAACGTTACAAGAAGGTAGAATCTATTGAGTTGTAAGTGATCTGAACATTTCAAGATGATCACACTTTCCTAAGGGGGTCAAACCATGTCCCAAAGGTCACCGGATCTGGTGTCAATTTAAAGAAGTAGTCCAGTTACACTTTTGTGGGCTTATAACTTGGCTTCTGAATGTCCTAGAGAGATCAGGTTTGTTTTAGTATACTCCAATCAACAGCCCCTACAACCACAAAAAGGAATGGAGTCATTAGCACGTATGGTTTGTAAATGGCACCCAGAATTATGTTGCACGAAGCACAATTTCACATCATTCTGAGTCCATTTGTGTGAAAACAAGGTCCAATCAGGCTGAAACGCTACAAGAAGGTAGAATCTATTGAGTTGTAAGTGATCTGAACGTTTCAAGATGTTCGCACATTCCTATAGGGGGTAAAACCATGTCCCAAAGGTCACCGGGCCTGGTGTCACTTTAAAGAAGTAGTCCAGTTACACCTTTGTGGGCTTATAACTTGGCTTCTGAATGTCCTAGAGAGGTTAGGTTTGTTTTAGTGTTCTCCAATAAAAAGCCCCTACAACCACAAAAAGGAATGGAGTCATTAACACTTATGGTTTGTAAATCGCACCCAGAATTATGTTGCACGAAGCACAATTTCACATCATTCTGGGTTCATTTGTGTGAAAACAAGGTCCAATCAGGCTGAAACATTACAGGAAGGTAGAATCTATTGAGTTGTAAGTGATCTGAACGTTTCATGATGATAGCAATTTCCTAAGGGGGTCAAACCATGTCCCAAAGGTCACCGGATCTGGTGTCAATATAAAGAAGTAGTCCAGTTACACTTTTGTGGGCTTATAACTTGGCTTCTGAATGTCCTAGAGAGATCAGGTTTGTTTTAATGTACTCCAATCAACAGCCCCTACAACCACAAAAAGGAATGGAGTCATAAGCACTTATGGTTTGTAAATGGCACCCAGAATTATGTTGCACGAAGCACAATTTCACATCATTCTGGGTCCATTTGTGTGAAAACAAGGTCCAATCAGGCTGAAACGCTACAAGAAGGTAGAATCTATTGAGTTGTAAGTGATCTGAACGTTTCAAGATGATCGCACATTCCTATAGGGGGTAAAACCATGTCCCAAAGGTCACCGGGCCTGGTGTCACTTTAAAGAAGTAGTCCAGTTACACCTTTGTGGGCTTATAACTTGGCTTCTGAATGTCCTAGAGAGGTCAGGTTTGTTTTAGTGTACTCCAATCAACAGCCCCTAAAACCACAAAAAGGAATGGAGTCATTAGCACTAATGGTTTGTAAATGGCACCCAGAATTATGTTGCACGAAGCACAATTTCACATCATTCTCGGTCCATTTGTGTGAAAACAAGGTCCAATCAGGCTGAAACGTTACAAGAAGGTAGAATCTATTGAGTTGTAAGTGATCTGAACGTTTCATGATGATCGCAGATTCCTATAGGGGGTCAAACCATGTCCCAAAGGTCACCGGGCCTGGTGTCACTTTAAAGAAGTAGTCCATTTACACCTTTGAGGGCTTATAACTTGGCTTCTGAATGTCCTAGAGAGATCAGGTTTGTTTTAGTGTTCTCCAATCAACAGCCCCTACAACCACAACAAGGAATGGAGTCATTAGCACTTATGGTTTGTAAATGGCACCCAGAATTATGTTTCACGAAGCACAATTTCACATCATTCTGGGTTCATTTGTGTGAAAACAAGGTCCAATCAGGCTGAAACGTTACAGGAAGGTGGAATCTATTGAGTTGTAAGTGATCTGAACATTTCATGATGATAGCACTTTCCTAAGGGGGTCAAACCATGTCCCAAAGGTCACCGGATCTGGTGTCAATTTAAAGAAGTAGTCCTGTTACACATTTGTGGGCTTATAACTTGGCTTCTGAATGTCCTAGAGAGATCAGGTTTGTTTTAATGTACTCCAATCAACAGCCCCTACAACCACAAAAAGGAATGGAGTCATTAGCACTTATGGTTTTTAAATGGCACCCAGAATTATGTTGCACGAAGCACAATTTCACATCATTCTGGGTTCATTTGTGTGAAAACAAGGTCCAATCAGGCTGAAATGTTACAGGAAGGTAGAATCTATTGAGTTGTAAGTGATCTGAACGTTTCATGATGATAGCACTTTCCTAAGGGGGTCAAACCATGTCCCAAAGGTCACCGGATCTGGTGTCAATTTAAAGATGTAGTCCAGTTACACCTTTGTGGGCTTATAACTTGGCTTCTGAATGTCCTAGAGAGATCAGGTTTGTTTTAGTATACTCCAATCAACAACCCCTACAACAACAAAAAGGAATGGAGTCATTAGCACTTATGGTTTTTAAATGGCACCCAGAATTATGTTGCACGAAGCACAATTTCACATCATTCTGGGTTCATTTGAGTGAAAACAAGGTCCAATCAGGCTGAAACATTACAGGAAGGTAGAATCTATTGAGTTGTAAGTGATCTGAACGTTTCATGATGATCGACCTTTCCTAAGGGGGTCAAACCATGTCCCAAAGGTCACCGGATCTGGTGTCAATTTAAAGAAGTAGTCCAGTTACATCTTTGTGGGCTTATAACTTGGCTTCTGAATGTCCTAGAGAGATCAGGTTTGTTTTAGTATACTCCAATCAACAGCCCCTACAACCACAAAAAGGAATGGAGTCATAAGCACTTATGGTTTTTAAATGGCACCCAGAATTATGTTGCACGAAGCACAATTTCACATCATTCTGGGTTCATTTGAGTGAAAACAAGGTACAATCAGGCTGAAATGTTACAGGAAGGTAGAATCTATTGAGTTGTAAGTGATCTGAACGTTTCATGATGATAGCACTTTCCTCAGGGGGTCAAACCATGTCCCAAAGATCACCGGGCCTGGTGTCACTTTAAAGAAGTAGTCCCGTTACACCTTTGAGGGCTTATAACTTGGCTTCTGAATGTCCTAGAGAGATCAGGTTTGTTTTAATGTACTCCAATCAACAGCCCCTACAACCTCAAAAAGGAATGGAGTCATTAGCACTTATGGTTTTTAAATGGCACCCAGAATTATGTTGCACGAAGCACAATTTCACATCATTCTGGGTTCATTTGTGTGAAAACAAGGTCCAATCAGGCTGAAACGTTACAGGAAGGTAGAATCTATTGAGTTGTAAGTGATCTGAACGTTTCATGATGAAAGTACTTTCCTAAGGGGGTCAAACCATGTCCCAAAGGTCACCGGATCTGGTGTCAATTTAAAGAAGTAATCCAGTTACACATTTGTGGGCTTATAACTTGGCTTCTGAATGTCCTAGAGAGATCAGGTTTGTTTTAATGTACTACAATCAACAGCCCCTACAACCACAAAAAGGAATGGAGTCATTAGCACTTATGGTTTGTAAATGGCACCCAGAATTATGTTGCACGAAGCACAATTTCACATAATTCTGGGTCCATTTGTGTGAAAACAAGGTCCAATCAGGCTGAAACGCTACAGAAAGGTAGAATCTATTGAGTTGTAAGTGATCTGAACGTTTCATGATGATAGCACTTTCCTAAGGGGGTCAAACCATGTCCCAAAGGTCACCGGATGTGGTGTCAATTTAAAGAAGTAGTCCAGTTACACATTTGTGGGCTTATAACTTGGCTTCTGAATGTCCTAGAGAGATCAGATTTGTTTTAGTGTACTCCAATCAACAGCCCCTACAACCACAAAAAGGAATGGAGTCATTAGCACTTATGGTTTGTAAATGGCACCCAGAATTATGTTGCACGAAGCACAATTTCACATCATTCTGGGTCCATTTGTTTGAAAACAAGGTCCAATCAGGCTGAAACGCTACAAGAAGGTAGAATCTATTGAGTTGTAAGTGATCTGAACGTTTCAAGATGATTGCACATTCCTATAGGGGGTAAAACCATGTCCCAAAGGTCACCGGGCCTGGAGTCACTTAAAAAAGTAGTCCAGTTACACCTTTGTGGGCATATAACTTGGCTTCTGAATGTCCTAGAGAGGTCAGGTTTGTTTTAGTGTACTCCAATCAACAGCCCCTACAACAACAAAAAGGAATGGAGTCATTAGCACTTATGGTTTGTAAATGGCACCCAGAATTATGTTGCACGAAGCACAATTTCACATCATTCTGGGTTCATTTGCATGAAAACAAGGTCCAATCAGGCTGAAACGTTACAGAAAGGTATAATCTATTGAGTTGTAAGTGATCTGAACGTTTCATGATGATAGCACTTTCCTAAGGGGGTCAAACCATGTCCCAAAGGTCACCGGATCTGGTGTCAATTTAAAGAAGTAGTCCAGTTACATCTTTGAGGGCTTATAACTTGGCTTCTGAATGTCCTAGAGCGATCAGGTTTGTTTTAGTATACTCCAATCAACAGCCCCTACAACCACAAAAAGGAATGGAGTCATTAGCACTTATGGTTTGTAAATGGCTCCCAGAATTATGTTGCACGAAGCACAATTTCACATCATTCTGGGTTCATTTGTGTGAAAACAAGGTCCAATCAGGCTGAAACGTTACAAGAAGGTAGAATCTATTGAGTTGTAAGTGATCTGAACGTTTCAAGATGATCGCACATTCCTAAGGGGGTCAAACAATGTCCCAAAGGTCACCTGATCTGGTGTCAATTTAAAGAAGTAGTCCAGTTACACCTTTGTGGGCTTATCACTTGGCTTCTGAATGTCCTAGAGAGGTCAGGTTTGTTTTAGAGTACTCCAATTAACAGCCCCCGTTACCACTAAAAGGAATGGAGTCATTAGCACCTATGGTTTTTAAATGGCACCCAGAATTATGTTGCACGAAGCACAATTTCACATCATTCTGGGTTAAATTGTGTGAAAACAAGGTCCAATCAGGCTGAAACGTTACAAGAAGGTAGAATCTATTGAGTTGTAATGGATCTGAACATTTCATGATGATCGCACATTCCTATACGGGGTAAAACCATGTCCCAAAGGTCACCGGGCCTGGTGTCACTTTAAAGAAGTAGTCCAGTTACACATTTGTGGGCTTATAACTTGGCTTCTGAATGTCCTAGAGAGATCAGGTTTGTTTTAGAGTACTCCAATTAACAGCCCCCTTACCACTAAAAGGAATGGAGTCATTAGCACTTATGGTTTTTAAATGGCACCCAGAATTATGTTTCACGAAGCACAATTTCACATCATTCTGGGTTCATTTGTGTGAAAACAAGGTCCAATATGGCTGAAACATTACAAGAAGGTAGAATCTATTGAGTTGTAAGTTATCTGAACGTTTCAAGATGATCGCACTTTCCTAAGGGGGTCAAACCATGTCCCAAAGGTCACCGGATCTGGTGTCAATTTAAAGAAGTTGTCCAGTTACACATTTGTGGGCTTATAACATGGCTTCTGAATGTCCTAGAGAGATCAGGTTTGTTTTAATGTACTCCAACCAACAGCCCCTACAACCACAAAAAGGAATGGAGTCATTAGCACTTATGGTTTGTAAATGGCACCCAGAATTATGTTGCACGAAGCACAATTTAACATCATTCTGGGTTCATTTGTGTGAAAACAAGTTCCAATCAGGCTGAAACGTTACAAGAAGGTAGAATCTATTGAGTTGTAAGTGATCTGAACGTTTCAAGATGATCGCACATTCCTAAGGGGGTCAAACAATGTCCCAAATGTCACCGGATCTGGTGTCAATTTAAAGAAGTAGTCCAGTTACACCTTTGTGGGCTTATCACTTGGCTTCTGAATGTCCTAGAGAGGTCAGGTTTGTTTTAGAGTACTCCAATTAACAGCCCCCGTTACCACTAAAAGGAATGGAGTCATTAGCACCTATGGTTTTTAAATGGCACCCAGAATTATGTTGCACGAAGCACAATTTCACATCATTCTGGGTTAATTTGTGTGAAAACAAGGTCCAATCAGGCTGAAACGTTACAAGAAGGTAGAATCTATTGAGTTGTAAGTGATCTGAACATTTCATGATGATCGCACATTCCTATACGGGGTAAAACCATGTCCCAAAGGTCACCGGGCCTGGTGTCACTTTAAAGAAGTAGTCCAGTTACACATTTGTGGGCTTATAACTTGGCTTCTGAATGTCCTAGAGAGATCAGGTTTGTTTTAGAGTACTCCAATTAACAGCCCCCTTACCACTAAAAGGAATGGAGTCATTAGCACTTATGGTTTTTAAATGGCACCCAGAATTATGTTTCACGAAGCACAATTTCACATCATTCTGGGTTCATTTGTGTGAAAACAAGGTCCAATATGGCTGAAACGTTACAAGAAGGTAGAATCTATTGAGTTGTAAGTGATCTGAACGTTTCAAGATGATCGCACTTTCCTAAGGGGGTCAAACCATGTCCCAAAGGTCACCGGATCTGGTGTCAATTTAAAGAAGTTGTCCAGTTACACATTTGTGGGCTTATAACATGGCTTCTGAATGTCCTAGAGAGATCAGGTTTGTTTTAATGTACTCCAACCAACAGCCCCTACAACCACAAAAAGGAATGGAGTCATTAGCACTTATGGTTTGTAAATGGCACCCAGAATTATGTTGCACGAAGCACAATTTAACATCATTCTGGGTTCATTTGTGTGAAAACAAGTTCCAATCAGGCTGAAACGTTACAAGAAGGTAGAATCTATTGAGTTGTAAGTGATCTGAACGTTTCAAGATGATCGCACATTCCTATAGGGGGTCAAACCATGTCCCAAAGGTCACCGGGCCTGGTGTCACTTTAAAGAAGTAGTCCAGTTACACCTTTGTGGGCTTATAACTTGGCTTCTGAATGTCCTAGAGAGATCAGGTTTGTTTTAGTGTACTCCAATCAACAGCCCCTACAACCACTAAAAGGAATGGAGTCATTAGCACTTATGGTTTGTAAATGGCACCCAGAATTATGTTGCACGAAGCACAATTTCACATCATTCTGGGTCCATTTGTGTGAAAACAAGGTCCAATCAGGCTGAAACGTTACAAGAAGGTAGAATCTATTGAGCTGTAATTGATCTGAACGTTTCAAGATGATCGCACTTTCCTAAGGGGGTCAAACAATGTCCCAAAGGTCACCGGATCTGGTGTCAATTTAAAGAATTAGTCCAGTTACACCTTTGTGGGCTTATCACTCTGCTTCTGAATGTCCTAGAGAGATCACGTTTTTTTTAGTGTACTCCAATCAACAGCCCCTACAACCACAAAAAGGAATGGAGTCATTAGCACTTATGGTTTGTAAATGGCACCCAGAATTATGTTGCACGAAGCACAATTTAACATCATTCTGGGTTCATTTGTGTGAAAACAAGTTCCAATCAGGCTGAAACGTTACAAGAAGGTAGAATCTATTGAGTTGTAAGTGATCTGAACGTTTCAAGATGATCGCACATTCCTATAGGGGGTCAAACCATGTCCCAAAGGTCACCGGGCCTGGTGTCACTTTAAAGAAGTAGTCCAGTTACACCTTTGTGGGCTTATAACTTGGCTTCTGAATGTCCTAGAGAGATCAGGTTTGTTTTAGTGTACTCCAATCAACAGCCCCTACAACCACTAAAAGGAATGGAGTCATTAGCACTTATGGTTTGTAAATGGCACCCAGAATTATGTTGCACGAAGCACAATTTCACATCATTCTGGGTCCATTTGTATGAAAACAAGGTCCAATCAGGCTGAAACGTTACAAGAAGGTAGAATCTATTGAGTTGTAATTGATCTGAACGTTTCATGATGATAGCACTTTCCTAAGGGGGTCAAACCATGTCCCAAAGGTCACCGGATCTGGTGTCAATTTAAAGAAGTAGTCCAGTTACACTTTTGTGGGCTTATAACTTGGCTTCTGAATGTCCTAGAGAGATCAGGTTTGTTTTAATGTACTCCAATCAACAGCCCCTACAACCACAAAAAGGAATGGAGTCATTAGCACTTATGGTTTGTAAATGGCACCCAGAATTATGTTGCACGAAGCACAATTTCACATCATTCTGGGTCCATTTGTGTGAAAACAAGGTCCAATCAGGCTGAAACGTTACAAGAAGGTAGAATCTATTGAGTTGTAAGTGATCTGAACGTTTCATGATGATCGCAGATTCCTATAGGGGGTCAAACCATGTCCCAAAGGTCACCGGGCCTGGTGTCACTTTAAAGAAGTAGTCCATTTACACCTTTGAGGGCTTATAACTTGGCTTCTGAATGTCCTAGAGAGATCAGGTTTGTTTTAGTGTTCTCCAATCAACAGCCCCTACAACCACAACAAGGAATGGAGTCATTAGCACTTATGGTTTGTAAATGGCACCCAGAATTATGTTGCACGAAGCACAATTTCACATCATTCTGGGTTCATTTGTGTGAAAACAAGGTCCAATCAGGCTGAAACGTTACAGGAAGGTAGAATCTATTGAGTTGTAAGTGATCTGAATATTTCATGATGATAGCACTTTCCTAAGGGGGTCAAACCATGTCCCAAAGGTCACCGGATCTGGTGTCAATTTAAAGAAGTAGTCCTGTTACACATTTGTGGGCTTATAACTTGGCTTCTGAATGTCCTAGAGAGATCAGGTTTGTTTTAATGTACTCCAATCAACAGCCCCTACAACCACAAAAAGGAATGGAGTCATTAGCACTTATGGTTTTTAAATGGCACCCAGAATTATGTTGCACGAAGCACAATTTCACATCATTCTGGGTTCATTTGTGTGAAAACAAGGTCAAATCAGGCTGAAATGTTACAGGAAGGTAGAATCTATTGAGTTGTAAGTGATCTGAACGTTTCATGATGATAGCACTTTCCTAAGGGGGTCAAACCATGTCCCAAAGGTCACCGGATCTGGTGTCAATTTAAAGAAGTAATCCAGTTACACATTTGTGGGCTTATAACTTGGCTTCTGAATGTCCTAGAGAGATCAGGTTTGTTTTAATGTACTACAATCAACAGCCCCTACAACCACAAAAAGGAATGGAGTCATTAGCACTTATGGTTTGTAAATGGCACCCAGAATTATGTTGCACGAAGCACAATTTCACATAATTCTGGGTCCATTTGTGTGAAAACAAGGTCCAATCAGGCTGAAACGCTACAGAAAGGTAGAATCTATTGAGTTGTAAGTGATCTGAACGTTTCATGATGATAGCACTTTCCTAAGGGGGTCAAACCATGTCCCAAAGGTCACCGGATGTGGTGTCAATTTAAAGAAGTAGTCCAGTTACACATTTGTGGGCTTATAACTTGGCTTCTGAATGTCCTAGAGAGATCAGATTTGTTTTAGTGTACTCCAATCAACAGCCCCTACAACCACAAAAAGGAATGGAGTCATTAGCACTTATGGTTTGTAAATGGCACCCAGAATTATGTTGCACGAAGCACAATTTCACATCATTCTGGGTCCATTTGTTTGAAAACAAGGTCCAATCAGGCTGAAACGCTACAAGAAGGTAGAATCTATTGAGTTGTAAGTGATCTGAACGTTTCAAGATGATTGCACATTCCTATAGGGGGTAAAACCATGTCCCAAAGGTCACCGGGCCTGGAGTCACTTAAAAAAGTAGTCCAGTTACACCTTTGTGGGCATATAACTTGGCTTCTGAATGTCCTAGAGAGGTCAGGTTTGTTTTAGTGTACTCCAATCAACAGCCCCTACAACAACAAAAAGGAATGGAGTCATTAGCACTTATGGTTTGTAAATGGCACCCAGAATTATGTTGCACGAAGCACAATTTCACATCATTCTGGGTTCATTTGCATGAAAACAAGGTCCAATCAGGCTGAAACGTTACAGAAAGGTATAATCTATTGAGTTGTAAGTGATCTGAACGTTTCATGATGATAGCACTTTCCTAAGGGGGTCAAACCATGTCCCAAAGGTCACCGGATCTGGTGTCAATTTAAAGAAGTAGTCCAGTTACATCTTTGAGGGCTTATAACTTGGCTTCTGAATGTCCTAGAGCGATCAGGTTTGTTTTAGTATACTCCAATCAACAGCCCCTACAACCACAAAAAGGAATGGAGTCATTAGCACTTATGGTTTGTAAATGGCTCCCAGAATTATGTTGCACGAAGCACAATTTCACATCATTCTGGGTTCATTTGTGTGAAAACAAGGTCCAATCAGGCTGAAACGTTACAAGAAGGTAGAATCTATTGAGTTGTAAGTGATCTGAACGTTTCAAGATGATCGCACATTCCTAAGGGGGTCAAACAATGTCCCAAAGGTCACCGGATCTGGTGTCAATTTAAAGAAGTAGTCCAGTTACACCTTTGTGGGCTTATCACTTGGCTTCTGAATGTCCTAGAGAGGTCAGGTTTGTTTTAGAGTACTCCAATTAACAGCCCCCGTTACCACTAAAAGGAATGGAGTCATTAGCACCTATGGTTTTTAAATGGCACCCAGAATTATGTTGCACGAAGCACAATTTCACATCATTCTGGGTTAAATTGTGTGAAAACAAGGTCCAATCAGGCTGAAACGTTACAAGAAGGTAGAATCTATTGAGTTGTAATGGATCTGAACATTTCATGATGATCGCACATTCCTATACGGGGTAAAACCATGTCCCAAAGGTCACCGGGCCTGGTGTCACTTTAAAGAAGTAGTCCAGTTACACATTTGTGGGCTTATAACTTGGCTTCTGAATGTCCTAGAGAGATCAGGTTTGTTTTAGAGTACTCCAATTAACAGCCCCCTTACCACTAAAAGGAATGGAGTCATTAGCACTTATGGTTTTTAAATGGCACCCAGAATTATGTTTCACGAAGCACAATTTCACATCATTCTGGGTTCATTTGTGTGAAAACAAGGTCCAATATGGCTGAAACATTACAAGAAGGTAGAATCTATTGAGTTGTAAGTTATCTGAACGTTTCAAGATGATCGCACTTTCCTAAGGGGGTCAAACCATGTCCCAAAGGTCACCGGATCTGGTGTCAATTTAAAGAAGTTGTCCAGTTACACATTTGTGGGCTTATAACATGGCTTCTGAATGTCCTAGAGAGATCAGGT
Source organism: Nothobranchius furzeri (assembly GCF_043380555.1). NCBI lineage: Eukaryota > Metazoa > Chordata > Actinopteri > Cyprinodontiformes > Nothobranchiidae > Nothobranchius > Nothobranchius furzeri. The sequence continues at coordinate 2,156,885 of NC_091750.1, forward strand.
TTGTTTTAATGTACTCCAACCAACAGCCCCTACAACCACAAAAAGGAATGGAGTCATTAGCACTTATGGTTTGTAAATGGCACCCAGAATTATGTTGCACGAAGCACAATTTAACATCATTCTGGGTTCATTTGTGTGAAAACAAGTTCCAATCAGGCTGAAACGTTACAAGAAGGTAGAATCTATTGAGTTGTAAATGATCTGAACGTTTCAAGATGATCGCACATTCCTAAGGGGGTCAAACAATGTCCCAAAGGTCACCGGATCTGGTGTCAATTTAAAGAAGTAGTCCAGTTACACCTTTGTGGGCTTATCACTTGGCTTCTGAATGTCCTAGAGAGGTCAGGTTTGTTTTAGAGTACTCCAGTTAACAGCCCCCGTTACCACTAAAAGGAATGGAGTCATTAGCACCTATGGTTTTTAAATGGCACCCAGAATTATGTTGCACGAAGCACAATTTCACATCATTCTGGGTTAATTTGTGTGAAAACAAGGTCCAATCAGGCTGAAACGTTACAAGAAGGTAGAATCTATTGAGTTGTAAGTGATCTGAACATTTCATGATGATCGCACATTCCTATACGGGGTAAAACCATGTCCCAAAGGTCACCGGGCCTGGTGTCACTTTAAAGAAGTAGTCCAGTTACACATTTGTGGGCTTATAACTTGGCTTCTGAATGTCCTAGAGAGATCAGGTTTGTTTTAGAGTACTCCAATTAACAGCCCCCTTACCACTAAAAGGAATGGAGTCATTAGCACTTATGGTTTTTAAATGGCACCCAGAATTATGTTTCACGAAGCACAATTTCACATCATTCTGGGTTCATTTGTGTGAAAACAAGGTCCAATATGGCTGAAACGTTACAAGAAGGTAGAATCTATTGAGTTGTAAGTGATCTGAACGTTTCAAGATGATCGCACTTTCCTAAGGGGGTCAAACCATGTCCCAAAGGTCACCGGATCTGGTGTCAATTTAAAGAAGTTGTCCAGTTACACATTTGTGGGCTTATAACATGGCTTCTGAATGTCCTAGAGAGATCAGGTTTGTTTTAATGTACTCCAACCAACAGCCCCTACAACCACAAAAAGGAATGGAGTCATTAGCACTTATGGTTTGTAAATGGCACCCAGAATTATGTTGCACGAAGCACAATTTAACATCATTCTGGGTTCATTTGTGTGAAAACAAGTTCCAATCAGGCTGAAACGTTACAAGAAGGTAGAATCTATTGAGTTGTAAGTGATCTGAACGTTTCAAGATGATCGCACATTCCTATAGGGGGTCAAACCATGTCCCAAAGGTCACCGGGCCTGGTGTCACTTTAAAGAAGTAGTCCAGTTACACCTTTGTGGGCTTATAACTTGGCTTCTGAATGTCCTAGAGAGATCAGGTTTGTTTTAGTGTACTCCAATCAACAGCCCCTACAACCACTAAAAGGAATGGAGTCATTAGCACTTATGGTTTGTAAATGGCACCCAGAATTATGTTGCACGAAGCACAATTTCACATCATTCTGGGTCCATTTGTGTGAAAACAAGGTCCAATCAGGCTGAAACGTTACAAGAAGGTAGAATCTATTGAGCTGTAATTGATCTTAACGTTTCAAGATGATCGCACTTTCCTAAGGGGGTCAAACAATGTCCCAAAGGTCACCGGATCTGGTGTCAATTTAAAGAATTAGTCCAGTTACACCTTTGTGGGCTTATCACTCTGCTTCTGAATGTCCTAGAGAGATCACGTTTTTTTTAGTGTACTCCAATCAACAGCCCCTACAACCACAAAAAGGAATGGAGTCATTAGCACTTATGGTTTGTAAATGGCACCCAGAATTATGTTGCACGAAGCACAATTTAACATCATTCTGGGTTCATTTGTGTGAAAACAAGTTCCAATCAGGCTGAAACGTTACAAGAAGGTAGAATCTATTGAGTTGTAAGTGATCTGAACGTTTCAAGATGATCGCACATTCCTATAGGGGTTCAAACCATGTCCCAAAGGTCACCGGGCCTGGTGTCACTTTAAAGAAGTAGTCCAGTTACACCTTTGTGGGCTTATAACTTGGCTTCTGAATGTCCTAGAGAGATCAGGTTTGTTTTAGTGTACTCCAATCAACAGCCCCTACAACCACTAAAAGGAATGGAGTCATTAGCACTTATGGTTTGTAAATGGCACCCAGAATTATGTTGCACGAAGCACAATTTCACATCATTCTGGGTCCATTTGTATGAAAACAAGGTCCAATCAGGCTGAAACGTTACAAGAAGGTAGAATCTATTGAGTTGTAATTGATCTGAACGTTTCATGATGATAGCACTTTCCTAAGGGGGTCAAACCATGTCCCAAAGGTCACCGGCTCTGGTGTCAATTTAAAGAAGTAGTCCAGTTACACTTTTGTGGGCTTATAACTTGGCTTCTGAATGTCCTAGAGAGATCAGGTTTGTTTTAATGTACTCCAATCAACAGCCCCTACAACCAAAAAAAGGAATGGAGTCATTAGCACTTATGGTTTGTAAATGGCACCCAGAATTATGTTGCACGAAGCACAATTTCACATCATTCTGGGTCCATTTGTGTGAAAACAAGGTCCAATCAGGCTGAAACGTTACAAGAAGGTAGAATCTATTGAGTTGTAAGTGATCTGAACGTTTCATGATGATCGCAGATTCCTATAGGGGGTCAAACCATGTCCCAAAGGTCACTGGGCCTGGTGTCACTTTAAAGAAGTAGTCCATTTACACCTTTGAGGGCTTATAACTTGGCTTCTGAATGTCCTAGAGAGATCAGGTTTGTTTTAGTGTTCTCCAATCAACAGCCCCTACAACCACAACAAGGAATGGAGTCATTAGCACTTATGGTTTGTAAATGGCACCCAGAATTATGTTGCACGAAGCACAATTTCACATCATTCTGGGTTCATTTGTGTGAAAACAAGGTCCAATCAGGCTGAAACGTTACAGGAAGGTAGAATCTATTGAGTTGTAAGTGATCTGAACATTTCATGATGATAGCACTTTCCTAAGGGGGTCAAACCATGTCCCAAAGGTCACCGGATCTGGTGTCAATTTAAAGAAGTAGTCCTGTTACACATTTGTGGGCTTATAACTTGGCTTCTGAATGTCCTAGAGAGATCAGGTTTGTTTTAATGTACTCCAATCAACAGCCCCTACAACCACAAAAAGGAATGGAGTCATTAGCACTTATGGTTTTTAAATGGCACCCAGAATTATGTTGCACGAAGCACAATTTCACATCATTCTGGGTTCATTTGTGTGAAAACAAGGTCCAATCAGGCTGAAATGTTACAGGAAGGTAGAATCTATTGAGTTGTAAGTGATCTGAACGTTTCATGATGATAGCACTTTCCTAAGGGGGTCAAACCATGTCCCAAAGGTCACCGGATCTGGTGTCAATTTAAAGAAGTAGTCCAGCTACTCCTTTGTGGGGTTATAACTTGGCTTCTGAATGTCCTAGAGAGATCAGGTTTGTTTTAGTATACTCCAATCAACAACCCCTTCAACCACAAAAAGGAATGGAGTCATTAGCACTTATGGTTTTTAAATGGCACCCAGAATTATGTTGCACGAAGCACAATTTCACATCATTCTGGGTTCATTTGAGTGAAAACAAGGTCCAATCAGGCTGAAACATTACAGGAAGGTAGAATCTATTGAGTTGTAAGTGATCTGAACGTTTCATGATGATCGACCTTTCCTAAGGGGGTCAAACCATGTCCCAAAGGTCACCGGGCCTGGTGTCACTTTAAAGAAGTAGTCCAGTTACACCTTTGTGGGCTTATAACTTGGCTTCTGAATGTCCTAGAGAGGTCAGGTTTGTTTTAGTGTACTCCAATCAACAGCCCCTACAACCACAACAAGGAATGGAGTCATTAGCACTTATGGTTTGTAAATGGCACCCAGAATTATGTTGCACGAAGCACAATTTCACATCATTCTGGGTTCATTTGTGTGAAAACAAGGTCCAGTCAGGCTGAAACGTTACAGGAAGGTAGAATCTATTGAGTTGTAAGTGATCTGAACGTTTCATGATGATAGCACTTTCCTAAGGGGGTCAAACCATGTCCCAAAGGTCACCGGATCTGGTGTCAATTTAAAGAAGTAGTCCAGTTACACATTTGTGGGCTTATAACTTGGCTTCTGAATGTCCTAGAGAGATCAGGTTTTTTTATTGTACTCCAATCAACATCCCCTACAACCTCATAAAGGAATGGAGTCATTAGCACTTATGGTTTTTAAATGGCACCCAGAATTATGCTGCACTAAGCACAATTTCACATCATTCTGGGTTCATTTGTGTGAAAACAAGGTCCAATCAGGCTGAAATGTTACAGGAAGGTAGAATCTATTAAGTTGTAAGTGATCTGAACGTTTCATGATGATAGCACTTTCCTACAGGGGGTAAAACCATTTCCCAAAGGTCACCGGGCCTGGTGTCACTTTAAAGAAGTAGTCCAGTTACACATTTGTGGGCTTATAACTTGGCTTCTGAATGTCCTAGAAAGGTCAGGTTTGTTTTAGTGTACTCCAATCAACAGCCCCTACAACCACAAAAAGGAATGGAGTCATTAGCACTTACGGTTTGTAAATGGCACACAGAATTATGTTGCACGAAGCACAATTTCACATCATTCTGGGTTCATTTGTGTGAAAACAAGGTCCAATCAGGCTGAAACGCTACAAGAAGGTAGAATCTATTGAGTTGTAAGTGATCTGAACGTTTCAAGATGATCGCTCATTCCTATAGGGGGTAAAATCATGTCCCAAAGGTCACCGGGCCTGGTGTCACTTTAAAGAAGTAGTCCAGTTACACCTTTGTGGGCTTATAACTTGGCTTCTGAATGTCCTAGATAGGTCAGGTTTGTTTTAGTGTACTCCAATCAACAGCCCCTACAACCACAAAAAGGAATGGAGTCATTAGCACTTATGGTTTGTAAATGGCACCCAGAATTATGTTGCACGAAGCACAATTTCACATTATTCTGGGTTCATTTGTGTGAAAACAAGGTCCAATCAGGCTGAAACGTTACAGGAAGGTAGAATCTATTGATTTGTAAGTGATCGGAGCGTTTCATGATGATAGCACTTTCCTAAGGGGGTCAAACCATGTCCCAAAGGTCACCGGGTCTGGTGTCAATTTAAAGAAGTAGTCCAGTCACATATTTGTTGGCTTATAACTTGGCTTCTGAATGACCTAGAGAGATCAGGTTTGTTTTAGTGTACTCCAATCAACATCCCCTACAACCTCAAAAAGGAATGGAGTCATTAGCACTAATGGTTTTTAAATGGCACCCAGAATTATGCTGCACTAAGCACAATTTCACATCATTCTGGGTTCATTTGTGTGAAAACAAGGTCCAATCAGGCTGAAACGTTACAGGAAGGTAGAATCTATTGCGTTGTAAGTGATCTGAACGTTTCATGATGATAGCACTTTCCTAAGGGGGTCAAACCATGTCCCAAAGGTCACCGGATCTGGTGTCAATTTAAAGATGTAGTCCAGTTACACTTTTGTGGGCTTATAACTTGTTTTCTGAATGTCCTAGAGAGATCAGGTTTGTTTTAATGTACTCCAACCAACAGCCCCTACAACCACAAAAAGGAATGGAGTCATTAGCACTTATGGTTTGTAAATGGCACCCAGAATTATGTTGCACGAAGCACAATTTCACATCATTCTGGGTCCACTTGTGTGAAAACAAGGTCCAATCAGGCTGAAACGTTACAAGAAGGTAGAATCTATTGAGTTGTAAGTGATCTGAACGTTTCATGCTGATCGCACATTCCTATAGGGGGTCAAACCATGTCCCAAAGGTCACCGGGCCTGGTGTCACTTTAAAGAAGTAGTCCAGTTACACCTTTGAGGGCTTATAACTTGGCTTCTGAATGTCCTAGAGAGATCAGGTTTGTTTTAGTGTACTCCAATCAACAGCCCCTACAACCTCAAAAAGGAATGGAGTCATTAGCACGTATGGTTTTTAAATGGCACCCAGAATTATGTTGCACGAAGCACAATTTCACATCATTCTGGGTTCATTTGTGTGAAAACAAGGTCCAATCAGGCTGAAATGTTACAGGAAGGTAGAATCTATTGAGTTGTAAGTGATCTGAACGTTTCATGATGATAGCACTTTCCTAACGGGGTCAAACCATGTCCCAAAGGTCACCGGATCTGGTGTCAATTTAAAGAAGTAGTCCAGTTACACCTTTGTGGGCTTATAACTTGGCTTCTGAATGTCCTAGAGAGATCAGGTTTGTTTTAGTATACTCCAATCAACAGCCCCTACAACCACAAAAAGGAATGGAGTCATTAGCCCCTATGGTTTTTAAATGGCACCCCGAAATATGTTGCACAAAGCACAATTTCACATCATTCTGGGTTCATTTGTGTGAAAACAAGGTCCAATCAGGCTGAAATGTTACAGGAAGGTAGAATCTATTGAGTTGTAAGTGATCTGAACGTTTCATGATGATCGCACATTCCTATAGAGGGTCAAACCATGTCCCAAAAGTCACCGGGCCTGGTGTCACTTTAAAGAAGAAGTCCAGTTACACCTTTGTGGGCTTATAACTTGGCTTCTGAATGTCCTAGAGAGATCAGGTTTGTTTTAGAGTTCTCCAATTAACAGCCCCTACAACCAAAAAACGGAATGGAGTCATTAGCACTTATGGTTTGTAAATGGCACCCAGAATTATGTTGCACGAAGCACAATTTCACATCATTCTGGGTTCGTGTGAAAACAAGGTCCAATCAGGCTGAAACGTTACAGGATGGTAGAATCTATTGAGTTGTAAGTGATCTGAACGTTTCATGATGATAGCACTTTCCTAAGGGGGTCAAACTATGTCCGAAAGGTCACCGGATCTGGTGTCAATTTAAAGTAGTCCAGTTACACATTTGTGGGCTTATAACTTGGCTTCTGAATGTCCTAGAGAGATCAGGTTTGTTTTAGTATACTCCAATCAAAAGCCCCTACAACCACAAAAAGGAATGGAGTCATTAGCACCTATGGTTTTTAAATGGCACCCAGAATTATGTTGCACGAAGCACAATTTCACATCATTCTGGGTTCATTTGTGTGAAAACAAGGTCCAATCAGGCTGAAACGTTACAGGAAGGTAGTGTCTATTGAGTTGTAAGTGATCTGAACGTTTCAAGATGATCGCACATTCCTATAGGGGGTAAAACCATGTCCCAAAGGTCACCGGGCCTGGTGTCACTTTAAAGAAGTAGTCCAGTTACACCTTTGTGGGCTTATAACTTGGCTTCTGAATGTCCTTGAGAGGTTAGGTTTGTTTTAGTGTACTCCAATCAACAGCCCCTACAACCACAAAAAGGAATGGAGTCATTAGTACTTATGGTTTGTAAATGGCACCCAGAATTATGTTGCACGAAGCACAATTTCACATCATTCTGGGTTAATTTGTGTGAAAACAAGGTCCAATCAGGCTGAAACGTTACAGGAAGGTAGAATCTATTGAGCTGTAAGTGATCTGAACGTTTCATGATGATAGCACTTTCCTAAGGGGGTCAAACCATGTCCCAAAGGTCACCGGATCTGGTGTCAATTTAAAGATGTAGTCCAGTTACACATTTGTGGGCTTATAACTTGTTTTCTGAATGTCCTAGAGAGATCAGGTTTGTTTTAATGTTCTCCAACCAACAGCCCCTACAACCACAAAAAGGAATGGAGTCATTAGCACTTATGGTTTGTAAATGGCACTCAGAATTATGTTGCACGAAGCACAATTTCACATCATTCTGGGTCCACTTGTGTGAAAACAAGGTCCAATCAGGCTGAAATGTTACAGGAAGGTAGAATCTATTGGTTTGTAAGTGATCTGAACGTTTCATGCTGATAGCATATTCCTATAGGGGGTCAAACCATGTCCCAAAGGTCACCGGGCCTGGTGTCACTTTAAAGAAGTAGTCCAGTTACACCTTTGTGGGCTTATAACTTGGCTTCTGAATGTCCTAGAGAGATCAGGTTTGTTTTAGTATACTCCAATCAACAGCCCCTACAACCACAAAAAGGAATGGAGTCATTAGCCCCTATGGTTTTTAAATGACACCCAGAATTATGTTGCACGAAGCACAATTTCACATCATTCTGGGTTCATTTGTGTGAAAACAAGGTCCAATCAGGCTGAAACGTTACAGGAAGGTAGAATCTATTGAGTTGTAAGTGATCTGAACGTTTCATGATGATAGCACTTTCCTAAGGGGGTCAAACCATGTCCGAAAGGTCACCGGATCTGGTGTCAATTTAAAGTAGTCCAGTTACACATTTGTGGGCTTATAACTTGTTTTCTGAATGTCCTAGAGAGATCAGTTTTGTTTTAGTGTACTCCAATCAACAGCCCCTACAACCACAAAAAGGAATGGAGTCATTAGCACTTAAGGTTTGTAAATGGCACCCAGAATTATGTTGCACGAAGCACAATTTCACATCATTCTGGGTCCATTTGTGTGAAAACAAGGTCCAATCAGGCTGAAACGATACAAGAAGGTAGAATCTATTGAGTTGTAAGTGATCTGAACGTTTCAAGATTATCGCACATTCCTATAGGGGGTAAAACCATGTCCCAAAGGTCACCGGGCCTGGTGTCACTTTACAGAAGTAGTCCAGTTACACCTTTGTGGGCTTATAACTTGGCTTCTGAATGTCCTTGAGAGGTTAGGTTTGTTTTAGTGTACTCCAATCAACAGCCCCTACAACCACAAAAAGGAATGGAGTCATTAGCACTTATGGTTTGTAAATGGCACGCAGAATTATGTTGCACAAAGCACAATTTCACATCATTCTGGGTTCATTTGTGTGAAAACAAGGTCCAATCAGGCTGAAACGTTACAGGAAGGTAGAATCTATTGAGTTGTAAGTGATCTGAACGTTTCATGATGATAGCACTTTCCTAAGGGGGTCAAACCATGTCCCAAAGGTCACCGGATCTGGTGTCAATTTAAAGATGTAGTCCAGTTACACATTTGTGGGCTTATAACTTGTTTTCTGAATGTCCTAGAGTGATCAGGTTTGTTTTAATGTACTCCAACCAACAGCCCCTACAACCACAAAAAGGAAAGGAGTCATTAGCACTTATGGTTTGTAAATGGCACCCAGAATTATGTTGCACGAAGCACAATTTCACATCATTCTGGGTCCACTTGTGTGAAAACAAGGTCCAATCAGGCTGAAACGTTACAAGAAGGTAGAATCTATTGAGTTGTAAGTGATCTGAACGTTTCATGATGATCGCACATTCCTATAGGGGGTCAAACCATGTCCCAAAGGTCACCGGGCCTGGTGTCAATTTAAAGAAGTAGTCCAGTTACACCTTTGTGGGCTTATAACTTGGCTTCTGAATGTCCTAGAGAGATCAGGTTTGTTTTAGTATACTCCAATCAACAGCCCCTACAACCACAAAAAGGAATGGAGTCATTAGCACCTATGGTTTTTAAATGGCACCCAGAATTATGTTGCACGGAGCACAATTTCACATCATTCTGGGTTCATTTGTGTGAAAACAAGGTCCAATCAGGCTGAAACGTTACAGGAAGGTAGAATCTATTGAGTTGTAAGTGATCTGAACGTTTCATGATTATAGCACTTTCCTAAGGGGGTCAAACCATGTCCGAAAGGTCACCGGATCAGGTGTCAATTTAAAGAAGTAGTCCAGTTACACATTTGTGGGCTTATAACTTGGCTTCTGAATGTCCTAGAGAGATCAGGTTTGTTTTAGTGTACTCCAATCAACAGCCCCTACAACCACAAAAAGGAATGGAGTCATTAGCACTTAAGGTTTGTAAATGGCACCCAGAATTATGTTGCACGAAGCACAATTTCACATCATTCTGGGTCCATTTGTGTGAAAACAAGGTCCAATCAGGCTGAAACGCTACAAGTGTCACACCCGGTCATGTCTCCCCGTTTAGTTCAGCCTTGTGTCTCATTGATTACTCCCACCTGCCTCTCGTTTCCCAATCACCTTAGCTCCCAACCCTCCTGTATTTAAACCCTGTCTGTTCTTTGTACTGTGTCGGATCATTGTTTCATTGTCCAGCGTGCTTCAGTATTAAAACCCTTTGAATGTGCTCACCTGTCTGCCTGTTTTCCTGCTCCGCGTTGGATCCTCATCTCATCTCAGCTCCGCTCCTCTCGGCAGCGCGCTGACAGAATGATCCGACCCAAACCCGTTGTGAGATCCAGCGAGGAGATTCTCCCGTGGAAGCACCTGCTTCAGTGGCTCACTCCGAGCCACCACCCAGCTTCTCCATCGCCTTCCCCTGCTTCAGTTCTGCCTCGCCGAAAACGCTGTCCTCGGCCATCAGCCGCAGCAATCCTCGCTGCTCTCCCGGAACCGGACGAGGGGTCGGACCGGGAGCTGCTTCCGGATCGCTCCAGCTTCGTGGGCACCCGCCTGGCTGTGTGCTCCCCGGGAGTTGGCCCACTGCGTGGGGAGGCATGCCGGGCTCCACCGCAGCGGCTGGTCCCTGGACGGAGCCGCGAGCTCGCTGCAGTTCTGGCTCAGTGCGCCAACTTGGACATGCCCCCAGTCAGACCAGCAGTCCCGTCTCCGGTCCAACCAGCGCCTTCGTCATCTGCAGGCGGAGGAACCACGCCCACAGCCCAGCTGATGGAGCTCCAGGCGGAGCTTGACCGGATCCGCCAGCTCGTCAGCCTCCAGGAGAGTCACCTGGACTCTATCCTCCCCGAACTGCCAGGAGAGGAGCGAGCCCGTCCACCCAGCGGAGCTCGCTGGTCTCCGGGCTGAACTGGCCCAGCTCCATCGAACCCTCGACCTCCAGGAGCTTCAGCTGGACGGGCTGTCCCCCCTGCTCTCACGGCTTCCAGCCCTACCAGTTCCACCACCTCCAGTCCAGCCTGTCCAGGCAGCCCCTCCTGCAGCTGCCTCGCCTCCACTCCAGAGGGCCCAGAAGCAGAAGGGACGGGCTCAGAAGCAGAAGGGATGGGCCCAGAAGCAGACGGTTCCGGTTCTGGCCCCGCAGCGGACGGGTCGGCCCCAGCAGTCGGCGGTCCAGCAGTCGGCGGTCCAGCAGTCGACGCCCCCGGACCAGAATTCGACGCCCCCGGACCAGAAGTCGACGCCCCCGGACCAGAAGTCGACACCCCCGGACCAGAAGTCGACGGTCCAGAAGTCAACGGTCCAGACGTCGACGGTCCAGAAGTCGACGATCTAGAAGTCGACGGTCCAGAAGTCAACGGTCCAGGGCTCTGTGGCCGACGCCCCTGCCAGTCCTGTGGCCGACGCCCCTGCCAGTCCTGTGGCCGACGCCAGTCCTGTGGCCGACGCCTCTTCCTCGTGTTCTGAAGTCGACGCCTCTTCCTCGTGTTCTGAAGTCGACGCCTCTTCCTCGTGCTCTGATGACGTTGCCTGTCCAGAAGTCGACGCCTCTGATGACGTCGCCTGTCCAGAAGTCGACGCCTCTGGTGACGTCGCCTGTCCAGAAGTCGACGCCTCTGATGACGTCGCCTGTCCAGAAGTCTACGCCTCTGATGACGTCGCCTGTCCAGAAGTCGATGCCTCTGATGATGTCGCCTGTCCAGAAGTCGACGCCTCTGATGACGTCGCCTGTCCAGAAGTCGACGCCTCTGATGACGTCGCCTGTCCAGAAGTCGTCGCCCCTGATGACGACGTGTCCGAAGTCGTCGCCCCTGATGACGACGTGTCCGAAGTCGTCGCCCCTGATGACGACGTGTCCGAAGTCGTCGCCCCTGATGACGACGTGTCCGAAGTCGTCGCCCCTGATGACGACGTGTCCAAAGTCGTCGCCTCCTCCTCTGATGACGACGTGTTCGAAGTCGTCGCCTCCTCCTCTGATGACGACGTGTCCGAAGTCGTCGCCTCCTCCTCTGATAACGTCGCCTCCTCCTCTGATGATGACGTGTCCGAAGTCGTCGCCTCCTCCTCTGATGACGTCCCGTCTGATGACGTCGCCGCCTCCTCTGATGACGTCGCCGCCACGTCCGATGACGTCCCGTCTGATGACGTCGCCGCCACGTCCGATGACATCCCGTCTGACGACGTCCCCGAAGTCGGCTCGTCTGACGACGTCGCCGCCTCCTCTGATGACGTCCCCGAAGTCGGCTCGTCTGACAACGTCGCCGCCTCCTCTGATGACGGCCCCGAAGTCGGCTCGTCTGACGACGTCGCCGCCTCCTCTGATGACGTCCCCGAAGTCGGCTCGTCTGATGACATCGCCGCTGCCTCGTCTGGGGATGCTCTTTGCACTCAAGAGGCCGACGCTCCATCCAGCCCGGCGTCTCCACGGTTTCCGGTTCCGATGGTGGTTTTGAGGGCAACGCCGGCCCAGCCTGCAGTGACTTTGTCGCCGGCCCAGCCTGCAGTGACTTTGTCGCCGGCCCAGCCTGCAGTGACTTTGTCGCCGGCCCAGCCTGCAGAGCTCCTCCTCTGCCGCAGGCGCCGGCCTCCAGAGGCCCGTCGCCTGCTCTTCTGCCGCAGGCGCCGGCCTCCAGAGGCCCGTCGCCTCCTCTTCTGCCGCAGGCGCCGGCCTCCAAGGGCCCGTCGCCTCCTCATCTGCCGTAGGCGCCGGCCTCCAAGGGCCCGTCGCCTCCTCATCTGCCGCAGGCGCCGGCCTCCAAGGGCCCGTCGCCTCCTCATCTGCCGCAGGCGCCGGCCTCCAAGGGCCCGTCGCCTCCTCATCTGCCGCAGGCGCCGGCCTCCAAGGGCCCGTCGCCTCCTCATTTGCGGCAGGCGCCGGCCTCCAAGGGCCCGTCGTCTCCTCCTCTGCCTCAGACGCCGGCCTTCCAGTGCTCGTCGTCTCCTCCTCTGCCTCAGACGCCGGCCCCCAGAGCTCGTCGTCTCCTCCTCTGCCTCAGACGCCGGCCTCCAAGAGCCTGTTGTCGCCTCCTCCTCTGCCCCTCTGCTGGTCCCTCTGTTCCTCTGGGCCTTTCCTCCTGGTTCCACTCCTCCCACCCTGCTCCTCGTTCCTGTGGGCGTCTGGGATCCGCCCCTTGAGGGGGGGGGGGGGGGGGTACTGTCACACCCGGTCATGTCTCCCCGTTTAGTTCAGCCTTGTGTCTCGTTGATTACTCCCACCTGCCTCTCGTTTCCCAATCACCTTAGCTCCCAACCCTCCTGTATTTAAAACCCTGTCTGTTCTTTGTACTGTGTCGGATCATTGTTTCATTGTCCAGCGTGCTTCAGTATTAAAACCCTTTGAATGTGCTCACCTGTCTGCCTGTTTTCCTGCTCCGTGTTGGATCCTCATCTCATCTCAGCTCCGCTCCTCTCGGCAGCGCGCTGACAACAAGAAGGTAGAATCTATTGAGTTGTAAGTGATCTGAACGTTTAAAGATGATCACACATTCCTATAGGGGGTAAAACCATGTCCCAAAGGTCACCGGGCCTGGTGTCACTTTAAAGAAGTAGTCCAGTTACACCTTTGTGGGCTTATAACTTGGCTTCTGAATGTCCTAGAGAGGTTAAGTTTGTTTTAGTGTACTCCAATCAACAGCCCCTACAACCAAAAAGGAATGGAGTCATTAGCACTTATGGTTTGTAAATGGCACCCAGAATTATGTTGCACGAAGCACAATTTCACATCATTCTGGGTTCATTTGTGTGAAAACAAGGTCCAATCAGGCTGAAACGTTACAGGAAGGTAGAATCTCTTGAGTTGTAAGTGATCTGAACGTTTCATGATGATAGCACTTTCCTAAGGGGGTCAAACCATGTCCCAAAGGTCACCGGATCTGGTGTCAATTTAAAGATGTAGTCAAGTTACACATTTGTGGGCTTATAACTTGTTTTCTGAATGTCCTAGAGAGATCAGGTTTGTTTTAATGTACTCCAACCAACAGCCCCTACAACCACAAAAAGGAATGGAGTCATTAGCACTTATGGTTTGTAAATGGCACCCAGAATTATGTTGCACGAAACACAATTTCACATCATTCTGGGTCCACTTGTGTGAAAACAAGGTCCAATCAGGCTGAAACGTTACAAGAAGGTAGAATCTATTGAGTTGTAAGTGATCTGAACGTTTTATGATGATCGCACATTCCTATATTGGGTCAAACCATGTCCCAAAGGTCACCGGGCCTGGTGTCACTTTAAAGAAGTAGTCCAGTTACACCTTTGAGGGCTTATAACTTGGCTTCTGAATGTCCCAGAGAGATCAGGTTTGTTTTAGTGTACTCCAATCAACAGCCCCTACAACCTCACAAAGGAATTGAGTCATTAGCACGTATGGTTTTTAAATGGCAACCAGAATTATGTTGCACGAAGCACAATTTCACATCATTCTGGGTTCATTTGTGTGAAAACAAGGTCCAATCAGGCTTAAATGTTACAGGAAGGTAGAATCTCTTGAGTTGTAAGTGATCTGAACGTTTCATGATGATAGCACTTTCCTAACGGGGTCAAACCATGTCCCAAAGGTCACCGGATCTGGTGCCAATTTAAAGAAGTAGTCCAGTTACACCTTTGTGGGCTTATAACTTGGCTTCTGAATGTCCTAGAGAGATCAGGTTTGTTTTAGTATACTCCAATCAAAAGCCCCTACAACCACAAAAAGGAATGGAGTCATTAGCACCTATGGTTTTTAAATGGCACCCAGAATTATGTTGCACGAAGCACAATTTCACATCATTCTGGGTTCATTTGTGTGAAAACAAGGTCCAATCAGGCTGAAACGTTACAGGAAGGTAGAATCTATTGAGTTGTAAGTGATCTGAACGTTTCATGATGATAGCACTTTCCTAAGGGGGTCCAACCATGTCCGAAATGTCACCGGATCTGGTGTCAATTTAAAGAAGTAGTCCAGTTACACATTTGTGGGCTTATAACTTGTTTTCTGAATGTCCTAGAGAGATCAGGTTTGTTTTATTGTACTCCAACCAACAGCCCCTACAACCACAAAAAGGAATGGAGTCATTAGCACTTATGGTTTGTAAATGGCACCCAGAATTATGTTGCACGAAGCAGAATTTCACATCATTCTGGGTCCACTTGTGTGAAAACAAGGTCCAATCAGGCTGAAACGTTACAAGAAGGTAGAATCTATTGAGTTGTAAGTGATCTGAACGTTTCATGATGATCGCACATTCCTATAGGGGGTCAAACCATGTCCCAAAGGTCACCGGGCCTGGTGTCACTTTAAAGAAGTAGTCCAGTTACAACTTTGAGGGCTTATAACTTGGCTTCTGAATGTCCTAGAGAGATCAGGTTTGTTTTAGTGTACTCCAATCAACAGCCCCTACAATCTCAAAAAGGAATGGAGTCATTAGCACGTATGGTTTTTAAATGGCACCCAGAATTATGTTGCACGATGCACAATTTCACATCATTCTGGGTTCATTTGTGTGAAAACAAGGTCCAATCAGGCTGAAATGTTACAGGAAGGTAGAATCTATTGAGTTGTAAGTGATCTGAACGTTTCATGATGATAGCACTTTCCTAACGGGGTCAAACCATGTCCCAAAGGTCACCGGATCTGGTGTCAATTTAAAGAAGTAGTCCAGTTACACCTTTGTGGGCTTATAACTTGGCTTCTGAATGTCCTAGAGAGGTTAGGTTTGTTTTAGTGTACTCCAATCAACAGCCCCTACAACCACAAAAAGGAATGGAGTCATTAGCACTTATGGTTTGTAAATGGCACCCAGAATTATGTTGCACGAAGCACAATTTCACATCATTCTGGGTTCATTTGTGTGAAAACAAGGTCCAATCAGGCTGAAACGTTACAGGAAGGTAGAATCTATTGAGTTGTAAGTGATCTGAACGTTTCATGATGATAGCACTTATCTGAGGGGGTCAAACCATGTCCCAAAGGTCACCGGATCTGGTGTCAATTTAAAGAAGTAGTCTAGTTACACATTTGTGGGCTTATAACTTGGCTTCTGAATGTCCTAGAGAGATCAGGTTTGTTTGAGTGTACTCCAATCAACATCCCCTACAACCTCAAAAAGGAATGGAGTCATTAGCACTTATGGTTCTTAAATGGCACCCAGAATTATGCTGCTCTAAGCACAATTTCACATCATTCTGGGTTCATTTGTGTGAAAACAAGGTCCAATCAGGCTGAAACGCTACAAGAAGGTAGAATCTATTGAGTTGTAAGTGATCTGAACGTTTCATGATGATAGCACTTTCCTAAGGGGGTCAAACCATGTCCCAAAGGTCACCAGGCCTGGTGTCACTTTAAAGAAGTAGTCCAGTTACACCTTTGTGGGCTTACAACTTGGCTTCTGAATGTCCTAGAGAGGTTAGGTTTGTTTTAGTGTACTCCAATCAACAACCCCTACAACCACAAAAAGGAATGGAGTCATTAGCACTTATGGTTTGTAAATGGCACCCAGAATTATGTTGCACGAAGCACAATTTCACATCATTCTGGGTTCATTTGTGTGAAAACAAGGTCCAATCAGGCTGAAACGTTACAGGAAGGTAGAATCTATTGAGTTGTAAGTGATCTGAACGTTTCATGATGATAGCACTTTCCTAAGGGGGTCAAACCATGTCCCAAAGGTCACCGGATCTGGTGTCAATTTAAAGAAGTAGTCCAGTTACACATTTGTGGGCTTATAACTTGGCTTCTGAATGTCCTAGAGAGATCAGGTTTGTTTTAGTGTACTCCAATCAACAGCCCCTACAACCACAAAAAAGAATGGAGTCATTAGCACTTATGGTTTGTAAATGGCACCCAGAATTATGTTGCACAAAGCACAATTTCACAACATTCTGGGTTCATTTGTGTGAAAACAAGGTCCAATCAGGCTGAAACGTTACAAGAAGGTAGAATCTATTGAGTTGTAAGTGATCTGAACGTTTCATGATGATCGCACATTCCTATAGAGGGTCAAACCATGTCCCAAAAGTCACCGGGCCTGGTGTCACTTTAAAGAAGTAGTCCAGTTACACCTTTGTGGGCTTATAACTTGGCTTCTGAATATCCTAGAGAGGTCAGGTTTGTTTTAGAGTACTCCAATTAACAGCCCCCATTACCACTAAAAGGAATGGAGTCATTAGCACTTATAGTTTTTAAATGGCACCCAGAATTATGTTGCGCGAAGCACAATTTCACATCATTCTGGGTCCATTTGTGTGAAAACAAGGTCCAATCAGGCTGAAATGTTACAGGAAGGTAGAATCTATTGAGTTGTAAGTGATCTGAACGTTTCATGATGATAGCACTTTCCTAAGGGGGTCAAACCATGTCCCAAAGGTCACCGGATCTGGTGTCAATTTAAAGAAGTAGTCCAGTTACACATTTGTGGGCTTATAACTTGGCTTCTGAATGTTCTAGAGAGGTCAGGTTTGTTTTAGTGTACTCCAAACAACAGCCCTTACAACCACAAAAATGAATGGAGTCATTAGCACTTATGGTTTGTAAATGGCACCCAGAATTATGTTGCACAAAGCACAATTTCACATCATTCTGGGTCCATTTGTGTGAAAACAAGGTCCAATCAGGCTGAAATGTTACAAGAAGGTAGAATCTATTGAGTTGTAAGTGATCTGAACATTTCATGATGATCGCACATTCCTATAGGGGGTCAAACCATGTCCCAAACGTCACCGGGCCTCGTGTCACTTTAAAGTAGTCCAGTTACACCTTTGTGGGCTTATAACTTGGCTTCTGAATATCCTAGAGAGGTCAGGTTTGTTTTAGAGTACTCCAATTAACAGCCCCCATTACCCCAAAAAGGACTGGAGTCATTAGCACTTATGGTTTTTAAATGGCACCCAGAAATATGTTGCACGAAGCACAATTTCACATCATTCTGGGTTCATTTGTGTGAAAACAAGGTCTAATCAGGCTGAAACGTTACAGGAAGGTAGAATCTATTGAGTTGTAAGTGATCTGAACGTTTCATGATGATAGCACTTTCCTAAGGGAGTCAAACCATGTCCGAAAGGTCACCGGATCTGGTGTCAATTTAAAGAAGTAGTCCAGTTACACATTTGTGGGCTTATAACTTGGCTTCCGAATGTCCTAGAGAGATCAGAATTATTTCAGAGTACTCCAATCAACAGCCCCTACAACCACAAAAAGGAATGGAGTCATTAGCACTTATGGTTTGTAAATGGCACCCAGAATTATGTTGCACGAAGCACAATTTCACATCATTCTGGGTCCATTTGTGTGAAAACAAGGTCCAATCAGAATGAAACGTTACAAGAAGGTAGAATCTATTGAGTTGTAAGTGATCTGAACATTTCATGATGATCGCACATTCCTATAGGGGGTCAAACCATGCCTCAAAGGTCACCGGGCCTGGTGTCACTTTAAAGAAGTAGTCCAGTTACACCTTTGTGGGCTTATAACTTGGCTTCTGAATGTCCTAGAGAGGTTAGGTTTGTTTTAGTGTTCTCCAATCAACAGCCCCTACAACCACAAAAAGGAATGGAGTCATTAGCACTTATGGTTTGTAAATGGCACCCAGAATTATGTTGCACGAAGCACAATTTCACATCATTCTGGGATCGTGTGAAAACAAGGTCCAATCAGGCTGAAACGTTACAGGAAGGTAGAATCTATTGAGTTGTAAGTGATCTGAACGTTTCATGATGATAGCACTTTCCTAAGGGGGTCAAACCATGTCCCAAAGGTCACCGGATCTGGTGTCAATTTAAAGAAGTAGTCCAGATACACATTTGTGGGCTTATAACTTGGCTTCTGAATGTCCTAGAGAGATCAGGTTTGTTTTAGTGTACTCCAATCAACAGCCCCTACAACCACAAAAAAGAATGGAGTCATTAGCACTTATGGTTTGTAAATGGCACCCAGAATTATGTTGCACAAAGCACAATTTCACAACATTCTGGGTCCATTTGTGTGAAAACAAGGTCCAATCAGGCTGAAACGTTACAAGAAGGTAGAATCTATTGAGTTGTAATTGATCTGAACGTTTCATGATGATCGCACATTCCTATAGAGGGTCAAACCATGTCCCAAAAGTCACCGGGCCTGGTGTCACTTTAAAGAAGTAGTCCAGTTACACCTTTGTGGGCTTATAACTTGGCTTCTGAATATCCTAGAGAGGTCAGGTTTGTTTTACAGTACTCCAATTAACAGCCCCCATTACCACTAAAAGGAATGGAGTCATTAGCACGTATGGTTTTTAAATGGCAACCAGAATTATGTTGCACGAAGCACAATTTCACATCATTCTGGGTTCATTTGTGTGAAAACAAGGTCCAATCAGGCTTAAATGTTACAGGAAGGTAGAATCTCTTGAGTTGTAAGTGATCTGAACGTTTCATGATGATAGCACTTTCCTAACGGGGTCAAACCATGTCCCAAAGGTCACCGGATCTGGTGTCAATATAAAGAAGTAGTCCAGTTACACCTTTGTGGGCTTATAACTTGGCTTCTGAATGTCCTAGAGAGATCAGGTTTGTTTTAGTATACTCCAATCAAAAGCCCCTACAACCACAAAAAGGAATGGAGTCATTAGCACCTATGGTTTTTAAATGGCACCCAGAATTATGTTGCACGAAGCACAATTTCACATCATTCTGGGTTCATTTGTGTGAAAACAAGGTCCAATCAGGCTGAAACGTTACAGGAAGGTAGAATCTATTGAGTTGTAAGTGATCTGAACGTTTCATGATGATAGCACTTTCCTAAGGGGGTCAAACCATGTCCGAAATGTCACCGGATCTGGTGTCAATTTAAAGAAGTAGTCCAGTTACACATTTGTGGGCTTATAACTTGTTTTCTGAATGTCCTAGAGAGATCAGGTTTGTTTTATTGTACTCCAACCAACAGCCCCTACAACCACAAAAAGGAATGGAGTCATTAGCACTTATGGTTTGTAAATGGCACCCAGAATTATGTTGCACGAAGCAGAATTTCACATCATTCTGGGTCCACTTGTGTGAAAACAAGGTCCAATCAGGCTGAAACGTTACAAGAAGGTAGAATCTATTGAGTTGTAAGTGATCTGAACGTTTCATGATGATCGCACATTCCTATAGGGGGTCAAACCATGTCCCAAAGGTCACCGGGCCTGGTGTCACTTTAAAGAAGTAGTCCAGTTACAACTTTGAGGGCTTATAACTTGGCTTCTGAATGTCCTAGAGAGATCAGGTTTGTTTTAGTGTACTCCAATCAACAGCCCCTACAATCTCAAAAAGGAATGGAGTCATTAGCACGTATGGTTTTTAAATGGCACCCAGAATTATGTTGCACGATGCACAATTTCACATCATTCTGGGTTCATTTGTGTGAAAACAAGGTCCAATCAGGCTGAAATGTTACAGGAAGGTAGAATCTATTGAGTTGTAAGTGATCTGAACGTTTCATGATGATAGCACTTTCCTAACGGGGTCAAACCATGTCCCAAAGGTCACCGGATCTGGTGTCAATTTAAAGAAGTAGTCCAGTTACACCTTTGTGGGCTTATAACTTGGCTTCTGAATGTCCTAGAGAGATCAGGTTTGTTTAAGTATACTCCAATCAACAGCCCCCCCAACCACAAAAAGGAATGGAGTCATTAGCACCTATGGTTTTTAAATGGCACCCAGAATTATGTTGCACGAAGCACAATTTCACATCATTCTGGGTTCATTTGTGTGAAAACAAGATCCAATCAGGCTGAAACGTTACAGGAAGGTAGAATCTATTGCGTTGTAAGTGATCTGAACGTTTCATGATGATAGCACTTTCCTAAGGGGGTCAAACCATGTCCGAAAGGTCACCGGATCTGGTGTCAATTTAAAGAAGTATTCCAGTTACACATTTGTGGGCTTATAACTTGGCTTCTGAATGTCCTAGAGAGATCAGGTTTGTTTTAGTGTACTCCAATCGACAGCCCCTACAACCACAAAAAGGAATGGAGTCATTAGCACTTAAGGTTTGTAAATGGCACCCAGAATTATGTTGCACGAAGCACAATTTCACATCATTCTGGGTCCATTTGTGTGAAAAAAAGGTCCATTCAGGCTGAAACGCTACAAGAAGGTAGAATCTATTGAGTTGTAAGTGATCTGAACGTTTCAAGATGATCGCACATTCCTATAGGGGGTAAAACCATGTCCCAAAGGTCACCGGGCCTGGTGTCACTTTAAAGAAGTAGTCCAGTTACACCTTTGTGGGCTTATAACTTGGCTTCTGAATGTCCTAGAGAGGTTAGGTTTGTTTTAGTGTACTCCAATCAACAGCCCCTACAACCACAAAAAGGAATGGAGTCATTAGCACTTATGGTTT
Source organism: Nothobranchius furzeri (assembly GCF_043380555.1). Lineage (NCBI taxonomy): Eukaryota > Metazoa > Chordata > Actinopteri > Cyprinodontiformes > Nothobranchiidae > Nothobranchius > Nothobranchius furzeri. Next base: position 2,178,096 of record NC_091750.1, read on the forward strand.
GTAAATGGCACCCAGAATTATGTTGCACGAAGCACAATTTCACATCATTCTGGGTTCATTTGTGTGAAAACAATGTCCAATCAGGCTGAAACGTTACAGGAAGGTAGAATCTATTGAGTTGTAAGTGATCTGAACGTTTCATGATGATAGCACTTATCTGAGGGGGTCAAACCATGTCCCAAAGGTCACCGGATCTGGTGTCAATTTAAAGAAGTAGTCTAGTTACACATTTGTGGGCTTATAACTTGGCTTCTGAATGTCCTAGAGAGATCAGGTTTGTTTTAGTGTACTCCAATCAACATCCCCTACAACCTCAAAAAGGAATGGAGTCATTAGCACTTATGGTTCTTAAATGGCACCCAGAATTATGCTGCACTAAGCACAATTTCACATCATTCTGGGTTCATTTGTGTGAAAACAAGGTCCAATCAGGCTGAAACGCTACAAGAAGGTAGAATCTATTGAGTTGTAAGTGATCTGAACGTTTCATGATGATAGCACTTTCCTAAGGGGGTCAAACCATGTCCCAAAGGTCACCAGGCCTGGTGTCACTTTAAAGAAGTAGTCCAGTTACACCTTTGTGGGCTTACAACTTGGCTTCTGAATGTCCTAGAGAGGTTAGGTTTGTTTTAGTGTTCTCCAATCAACAGCCCCTACAACCACAAAAAGGAATGGAGTCATTAGCACTTATGGTTTGTAAATGGCACCCAGAATTATGTTGCACGAAGCACAATTTCACATCATTCTGGGTTCATTTGTGTGAAAACAAGGTCCAATCAGGCTGAAACGTTACAGGAAGGTAGAATCTATTGAGTTGTAAGTGATCTGAACGTTTCATGATGATAGCACTTTCCTAAGGGGGTCAAACCATGTCCCAAAGGTCACCGGATCTGGTGTCAATTTAAAGAAGTAGTCCAGTTACACATTTGTGGGCTTATAACTTGGCTTCTGAATGTCCTAGAGAGATCAGGTTTGTTTTAGTGTACTCCAATCAACAGCCCCTACAACCACAAAAAAGAATGGAGTCATTAGCACTTATGGTTTGTAAATGGCACCCAGAATTATGTTGCACAAAGCACAATTTCACAACATTCTGGGTCCATTTGTGTGAAAACAAGGTCCAATCAGGCTGAAACGTTACAAGAAGGTAGAATCTATTGAGTTGTAAGTGATCTGAACGTTTCATGATGATCGCACATTCCTATAGAGGGTCAAACCATGTCCCAAAAGTCACCGGGCCTGGTGTCACTTTAAAGAAGTAGTCCAGTTACACCTTTGTGGGCTTATAACTTGGCTTCTGAATATCCTAGAGAGGTCAGGTTTGTTTTAGAGTACTCCAATTAACAGCCCCCATTACCACTAAAAGGAATGGAGTCATTAGCACTTATGGTTTTTAAATGGCACCCAGAATTATGTTGCGCGAAGCACAATTTCACATCATTCTGGGTCCATTTGTGTGAAAACAAGGTCCAATCAGGCTGAAATGTTACAGGAAGGTAGAATCTATTGAGTTGTAAGTGATCTGAACGTTTCATGATGATAGCACTTTCCTAAGGGGGTCAAACCATGTCCCAAAGGTCACCGGATCTGGTGTCAATTTAAAGAAGTAGTCCAGTTACACATTTGTGGGCTTATAACTTGGCTTCTGAATGTCCTAGAGAGGTCAGGTTTGTTTTAGTGTACTCCAAACAACAGCCCTTACAACCACAAAAAGGAATGGAGTCATTAGCACTTATGGTTTGTAAATGGCACCCAGAATTATGTTGCACAAAGCACAATTTCACATCATTCTGGGTCCATTTGTGTGAAAACAAGGTCCAATCAGGCTGAAATGTTACAAGAAGGTAGAATCTATTGAGTTGTAAGTGATATGAACATTTCATGATGATCGCACATTCCTATAGGGGGTCAAACCATGTCCCAAACGTCACCGGGCCTCGTGTCACTTTAAAGAAGTAGTCCAGTTACACCTTTGTGGGCTTATAACTTGGCTTCTGAATATCCTAGAGAGGTCAGGTTTGTTTTAGAGTACTCCAATTAACAGCCCCCATTACCCCAAAAAGGACTGGAGTCATTAGCACTTATGGTTTTTAAATGGCACCCAGAATTATGTTGCACGAAGCACAATTTCACATCATTCTGGGTTCATTTGTGTGAAAACAAGGTCTAATCAGGCTGAAACGTTACAGGAAGGTAGAATCTATTGAGTTGTAAGTGATCTGAACGTTTCATGATGATAGCACTTTTCTAAGGGAGTCAAACCATGTCCGAAAGGTCACCGGATCTGGTGTCAATTTAAAGAAGTAGTCCAGTTACACATTTGTGGGCTTATAACTTGGCTTCTGAATGTCCTAGAGAGATCAGGTTTGTTTTAGTGTACTCCAATCAACAGCCCCTACAACCACAAAAAGGAATGGAGTCATTAGCACTTATGGTTTGTAAATGGCACCCAGAATTATGTTGCACGAAGCACAATTTCACATCATTCTGGGTCCATTTGTGTGAAAACAAGGTCCAATCAGAATGAAACGTTACAAGAAGGTAGAATCTATTGAGTTGTAAATGATCTGAACGTTTCATGATGATCGCACATTCCTATAGGGGGTCAAACCATGTCCCAAAGGTCACCGGGCCTGGTGTCACTTTAAAGAAGTAGTCCAGTTACACCTTTGTGGGCTTATAACTTGGCTTCTGAATGTCCTAGAGAGGTTAGGTTTGTTTTAGTGTTCTCCAATCAACAGCCCATACAACCACAAAAAGGAATGGAGTCATTAGCACTTATGGTTTGTAAATGGCACCCAGAATTATGTTGCACGAAGCACAATTTCACATCATTCTGGATTCGTGTGAAAACAAGGTCCAATCAGGCTGAAACGTTACAGGAAGGTAGAATCTATTGAGTTGTAAGTGATCTGAACGTTTCATGATGATAGCACTTTCCTAAGGGGGTCAAACCATGTCCCAAAGGTCACCGGATCTGGTGTCAATTTAAAGAAGTAGTCCAGTTACACATTTGTGGGCTTATAACTTGGCTTCTGAATGTCCTAGAGAGATCAGGTTTGTTTTAGTGTACTCCAGTCAACAGCCCCTACAACCACAAAAAAGAATGGAGTCATTAGCACTTATGGTTTGTAAATGGCACCCAGAATTATGTTGCACGAAGCACAATTTCACATCATTCTGGGTCCATTTGTGTGAAAACAAGGTCCAATCAGGCTGAAATGTTACAAGAAGGTAGAATCTATTGAGTTGTAAGTGATATGAACATTTCATGATGATCGCACATTCCTATAGGGGGTCAAACCATGTCCCAAACGTCACCGGGCCTCGTGTCACTTTAAAGAAGTAGTCCAGTTACACCTTTGTGGGCTTATAACTTGGCTTCTGAATATCCTAGAGAGGTCAGGTTTGTTTTAGAGTACTCCAATTAACAGCCCCCATTACCCCAAAAAGGACTGGAGTCATTAGCACTTATGGTTTTTAAATGGCACCCAGAATTATGTTGCACGAAGCACAATTTCACATCATTCTGGGTTCATTTGTGTGAAAACAAGGTCTAATCAGGCTGAAACGTTACAGGAAGGTAGAATCTATTGAGTTGTAAGTTATCTGAACGTTTCATGATGATAGCACTTTTCTAAGGGAGTCAAACCATGTCCGAAAGGTCACCGGATCTGGTGTCAATTTAAAGAAGTAGTCCAGTTACACATTTGTGGGCTTATAACTTGGCTTCTGAATGTCCTAGAGAGATCAGAATTATTTCAGAGTACTCCAATCAACAGCCCCTACAACCACAAAAAGGAATGGAGTCATTAGCACTTATGGTTTGTAAATGGCACCCAGAATTATGTTGCACGAAGCACAATTTCACATCATTCTGGGTCCATTTGTGTGAAAACAAGGTCCAATCAGAATGAAACGTTACAAGAAGGTAGAATCTATTGAGTTGTAAATGATCTGAACGTTTCATGATGATCGCACATTCCTATAGGGGGTCAAACCATGTCCCAAAGGTCACCGGGCCTGGTGTCACTTTAAAGAAGTAGTCCAGTTACACCTTTGTGGGCTTATAACTTGGCTTCTGAATGTCCTAGAGAGGTTAGGTTTGTTTTAGTGTTCTCCAATCAACAGCCCCTACAACCACAAAAAGGAATGGAGTCATTAGCACTTATGGTTTGTAAATGGCACCCAGAATTATGTTGCACGAAGCACAATTTCACATCATTCTGGATTCGTGTGAAAACAAGGTCCAATCAGGCTGAAACGTTACAGGAAGGTAGAATCTATTGAGTTGTAAGTGATCTGAACGTTTCATGATGATAGCACTTTCCTAAGGGGGTCAAACCATGTCCCAAAGGTCACCGGATCTGGTGTCAATTTAAAGAAGTAGTCCAGTTACACATTTGTGGGCTTATAACTTGGCTTCTGAATGTCCTAGAGAGATCAGGTTTGTTTTAGTGTACTCCAGTCAACAGCCCCTACAACCACAAAAAAGAATGGAGTCATTAGCACTTATGGTTTGTAAATGGCACCCAGAATTATGTTGCACGAAGCACAATTTCACATCATTCTGGGTCCATTTGTGTGAAAACAAGGTCCAATCAGGCTGAAACGTTACAAGAAGGTAGAATCTATTGAGTTGTAAGTGATCTGAACGTTTCATGATGATCGCACATTCCTATAGAGGGTCAAACCATGTCCCAAAAGTCACCGGGCCTGGTGTCACTTTAAAGAAGTAGTCCAGTTACACCTTTGTGGGCTTATAACTTGGCTTCTGAATATCCTAGAGAGGTCAGGTTTGTTTTAGAGTACTCCAATTAACAGCCCCCATTATCAGTAAAAGGAATGGAGTCATTAGCACTTATGGTTTTTAAATGGCACCCAGAATTATGTTGCGCGAAGCACAATTTCACATCATTCTGGGTTCATTTGTGTGAAAACAAGGTCCAATCAGGCTGAAACGTTACAGGAAGGTAGAATCTATTGAGTTGTAAGTGATCTGAACGTTTCATGATGATAGCACTTTCCTAAGGGGGTCAAACCATGTCCCAAAGGTCACCGGATCTGGTGTCAATTTAAAGAAGTAGTCCAGTTACACATTTGTGGGCTTATAACTTGGCTTCTGAATTTCCTAGAGAGTTCAGGTTTGTTTTAGTGTACTCCAATCAACAGCCCCTACAACCACAAAAAGGAATGGAGTCATTAGCACTTATGGTTTGTAAATGGCACCCAGAATTATGTTGCACAAAGCACAATTTCACATCATTCTGGGTCCATTTGTGTGAAAACAAGGTCCAATCAGGCTGAAACGTTACAAGAAGGTAGAATCTATTGAGTTGTAAGTTTCTGAACGTTTCATGATGATCGCACATTCCTATAGGGGGTCAAACCATGTCCCAAAGGACACTGGGCCTGGTGTCAATTTAAAGAAGTAGTCCATTTACACCTTTGTGGGCTTATAACTTGGATTCTGAATATCCTAGAGAGGTCAGGTTTGATTTGGAGTACTCCAATTAACAGCCCCCATTACCCCAAAAAGGACTGGAGTCATTAGCACTTATGGTTTTTAAATGGCACCCAGAATTATGTTGCAATAAGCACAATTTCACATCATTCTGGGTCCATTTGTGTGAAAACAAGGTCCAATCAGGCTGAAACGTTACAAGAAGGTAGAATCTATTGAGTTGTAAGTGATTTGAACATTTCAAGATGATCGCACATTCCTATAGGTGGTAAAACCATGTCCCAAAGGTCACCGGGCCTGGTGTCACTTTAAAGAAGTAGTCCAGTTACACCTTTGTGGGCTTATAATTTGGCTTCTGAATGTCCTAGAGAGGTCAGGTTTGTTTTAGTGTACTCCAATCAACAGCCCTTACAACCACAAAAAGGAATGGAGTCATTAGCACTTATGGTTTGTAAATGGCACCCAGAATTATGTTGCACAAAGCACAATTTCACATCATTCTGGGTCCATTTGTGTGAAAACAAGGTCCAATCAGGCTGAAACGTTACAAGAAGGTAGAATCTATTGAGTTGTAAGTGATCTGAACGTTTCATGATGATCGCACATTCCTATAGGGGGTGAAACCATGTCCCAAAGGTCACCAGGCCTCGTGTCACTTTAAAGAAGTAGTCCAGTTACAACTTTGTGGGCTTATAACTTGGCTTCTGAATATCCTAGAGAGGTCAGGTTTGTTTTAGAGTACTCCAATTAACAGCCCCCATTACCCCAAAAGGGCTGGAGTCATTAGCACTTATGGTTTTTAAATGGCACCCAGAATTATGTTGCACCAAGCACAATTTCACATCATTCTGGGTTCATTTGTGTGAAAACAAGGTCTAATCAGGCTGAAACGTTACAGGAAGGTAGAATCTATTGAGTTGTAAGTGATCCGAACGTTTCATGATGATAGCACTTTCCTAAGGGAGTCAAACCATGTCCCAAAGGTCACCGGATCTGGTGTCAATTTAAAGAAGTAGTCCAGTTACACATTTGTGGGCTCATAACTTGGCTTCTGAATGTCCTAGAGAGATCAGAATTATTTCAGAGTACTCCAATCAACAGCTCCTACAACCACAAAAAGGAATGGAGTCATTAGCACTTATGGTTTGTAAATGGCACCCAGAATTATGTTGCACGAAGCACAATTTCACATCATTCTGGGTCCATTTGTGTGAAAACAAGGTCCAATCAGAATGAAACGTTACAAGAAGGTAGAATCTATTGAGTTGTAAGTGATCTGAACGTTTCATGATGATCGCACATTCCTATAGGGGGTCAAACCATGTCCCAAAGGTCACCAGGCCTGGTGTCACTTTAAAGAAGTAGTCCAGTTACACCTTTGTGGGCTTATAACTTGGCTTCTGAATGTCCTAGAGAGGTTAGGTTTGTTTTAGTGTTCTCCAATCAACAGCCCCTACAACCACAAAAAGGAATGGAGTCATTAGCACTTATGGTTTGTAAATGGCACCCAGAATTATGTTGCACTAAGCACAATTTCACTTCATTCTGGGTTCGTGTGAAAACAAGGTCCAATCAGGCTGAAACGTTACAGGAAGGTAGAATCTATTGAGTTGTAAGTGATCTGAACGTTTCATGATGATAGCACTTTCCTAAGGGGGTCAAACCATGTCCCAAAGGTCACCGGATCTGGTGTCAATTTAAAGAAGTAGTCCAGTTACACATTTGTGGGCTTATAACTTGGCTTCTGAATGTCCTAGAGAGATCAGGTTTGTTTTAATGTACTCCAATCAACAGCCCCTACAACCACAAAAAGGAATGGAGTCATTAGCACTTATGGTTTGTAAATGGCACCCAGAATTATGTTGCACGAAGCACAATTTCACATCATTCTGGGTCCATTTGTGTGAAAACAAGGTCCAATCAGGCTGAAATGCTACAAGACGGTAGAATCTATTGAGTTGTAAGTGATCTGAACGTTTCAAGATGATCGCACATTCCTATAGGGGGTAAAACCATGTCCCAAAGATCACCGGGCCTGGTGTCACTTTAAAGAAGTAGTCCAGTTACACCTTTGTGGGCTCATAACTTTGCTTCTGAATGTCCTAGAGAGGTTAGGTTTGTTTTAGTGTACTCCAATCAACAGCCCCTACAACCACAAAAGGGAATGGAGTCATTAGCACTTATGGTTTGTAAATGGCACCCAGAATTATGTTGCACGAAGCACAATTTCACATCATTCTGGGTTCATTTGTGTGAAAACAAGGTCCAATCAGGCTGAAATGTTACAGGAAGGTAGAATCTATTGAGTTGTAAGTGATCTGACCGTTTCATGATGATAGCACTTTCCTAAGGGGGTCAAACCATGTCCCAAAGGTCACCGGATCTGGTGTCAATTTAAAGAAGTAGTCCAGTTACACCTTTGTGGGCTTATAACTTGGCTTCTGAATTTCCTAGAGAGTTCAGGTTTGTTTTAGTGTACTCCAATCAACAATCCCTACAACCACAAAAAGGAATGGAGTCATTAGCAACTTATGGTTTGTAAATGGCACCCAGAATTATGTTGCACAAAGCACAATTTCACATCATTCTGGGTCCATTTGTGTGAAAAAAAGGTCCAATCAGGCTGAAACGTTATAAGAAGGTAGAATCTATTGAGTTGTAAGTGATCTGAACGTTTCATGGTGTTCCCACATTCCTATAGGGGGTCAAACCATGTCCCAAAGGTCTCTGGGCCTGGTGTCAATTTAAAGAAGTAGTCCAGTTACACCTTTGTGGGCTTATAACTTGGCTTCTGAATATCCTAGAGAGGTCAGGTTTGTTTTAGAGTACTCCAATTAACAGCCCCCATTACCACAATAAGGACTGGAGTCATTAGCACTTATGGTTTTTAAATGGCACCCAGAATTATGTTGCAATAAGCACAATTTCACATCATTCTGGGTCCATTTGTGTGAAAACAAGGTCCAATCAGGCTGAAACGTTACAAGAAGGTAGAATCTATTGAGCTGTAAGTGATCTGAACATTTCAAGATGATCGCACATTCCTATAGGGGGTCAAACCATGTCCCAAAGGTCACCGGGCCTGGTGTCACTTTAAAGAAGTAGTCCAGTTACACCTTTGTGGGCTTATAACTTGGCTTCTGAATGTCCTAGAGAGGTTAGGTTTGTTTTAGTGTTCTCCAATCAACAGCCCCTACAACCACAAAAAGGAATGGAGTCATTAGCACTTATGGTTTGTAAATGGCACCCAGAATTATGTTGCACGAAGCACAATTTCACATCATTCTGGATTCGTGTGAAAACAAGGTCCAATCAGGCTGAAACGTTACAGGAAGGTAGAATCTATTGAGTTGTAAGTGATCTGAACGTTTCATGATGATAGCACTTTCCTAAGGGGGTCAAACCATGTCCCAAAGGTCACCGGATCTGGTGTCAATTTAAAGAAGTAGTCCAGTTACACATTTGTGGGCTTATAACTTGGCTTCTGAATGTCCTAGAGAGATCAGGTTTGTTTTAGTGTACTCCAGTCAACAGCCCCTACAACCACAAAAAAGAATGGAGTCATTAGCACTTATGGTTTGTAAATGGCACCCAGAATTATGTTGCACGAAGCACAATTTCACATCATTCTGGGTCCATTTGTGTGAAAACAAGGTCCAATCAGGCTGAAACGTTACAAGAAGGTAGAATCTATTGAGTTGTAAGTGATCTGAACGTTTCATGATGATCGCACATTCCTATAGAGGGTCAAACCATGTCCCAAAAGTCACCGGGCCTGGTGTCACTTTAAAGAAGTAGTCCAGTTACACCTTTGTGGGCTTATAACTTGGCTTCTGAATATCCTAGAGAGGTCAGGTTTGTTTTAGAGTACTCCAATTAACAGCCCCCATTACCAGTAAAAGGAATGGAGTCATTAGCACTTATGGTTTTTAAATGGCACCCAGAATTATGTTGCGCGAAGCACAATTTCACATCATTCTGGGTTCATTTGTGTGAAAACAAGGTCCAATCAGGCTGAAACGTTACAGGAAGGTAGAATCTATTGAGTTGTAAGTGATCTGAACGTTTCATGATGATAGCACTTTCCTAAGGGGGTCAAACCATGTCCCAAAGGTCACCGGATCTGGTGTCAATTTAAAGAAGTAGTCCAGTTACACATTTGTGGGCTTATAACTTGGCTTCTGAATTTCCTAGAGAGTTCAGGTTTGTTTTAGTGTACTCCAATCAACAGCCCCTACAACCACAAAAAGGAATGGAGTCATTAGCACTTATGGTTTGTAAATGGCACCCAGAATTATGTTGCACAAAGCACAATTTCACATCATTCTGGGTCCATTTGTGTGAAAACAAGGTCCAATCAGGCTGAAACGTTACAAGAAGGTAGAATCTATTGAGTTGTAAGTTTCTGAACGTTTCATGATGATCGCACATTCCTATAGGGGGTCAAACCATGTCCCAAAGGACACTGGGCCTGGTGTCAATTTAAAGAAGTAGTCCATTTACACCTTTGTGGGCTTATAACTTGGCTTCTGAATATCCTAGAGAGGTCAGGTTTGTTTTAGAGTACTCCAATTAACAGCCCCCATTACCCCAAAAAGGACTGGAGTCATTAGCACTTATGGTTTTTAAATGGCACCCAGAATTATGTTGCAATAAGCACAATTTCACATCATTCTGGGTCCATTTGTGTGAAAACAAGGTCCAATCAGGCTGAAACGTTACAAGAAGGTAGAATCTATTGAGTTGTAAGTGATTTGAACATTTCAAGATGATCGCACATTCCTATAGGTGGTAAAACCATGTCCCAAAGGTCACCGGGCCTGGTGTCACTTTAAAGAAGTAGTCCAGTTACACCTTTGTGGGCTTATAATTTGGCTTCTGAATGTCCTAGAGAGGTCAGGTTTGTTTTAGTGTACTCCAATCAACAGCCCTTACAACCACAAAAAGGAATGGAGTCATTAGCACTTATGGTTTGTAAATGGCACCCAGAATTATGTTGCACAAAGCACAATTTCACATCATTCTGGGTCCATTTGTGTGAAAACAAGGTCGAATCAGGCTGAAACGTTACAAGAAGGTAGAATCTATTGAGTTGTAAGTGATCTGAACGTTTCATGATGATCGCACATTCCTATAGGGGGTGAAACCATGTCCCAAAGGTCACCAGGCCTCGTGTCACTTTAAAGAAGTAGTCCAGTTACAACTTTGTGGGCTTATAACTTGGCTTCTGAATATCCTAGAGAGGTCAGGTTTGTTTTAGAGTACTCCAATTAACAGCCCCCATTACCCCAAAAGGGCTGGAGTCATTAGCACTTATGGTTTTTAAATGGCACCCAGAATTATGTTGCACGAAGCACAATTTCACATCATTCTGGGTTCATTTGTGTGAAAACAAGGTCTAATCAGGCTGAAACGTTACATGAAGGTAGAATATATTGAGTTGTAAGTGATCCGAACGTTTCATGATGATAGCACTTTCCTAAGGGAGTCAAACCATGTCCCAAAGGTCACCGGATCTGGTGTCAATTTAAAGAAGTAGTCCAGTTACACATTTGTGGGCTCATAACTTGACTTCTGAATGTCCTAGAGAGATCAGAATTATTTCAGAGTACTCCAATCAACAGCTCCTACAACCACAAAAAGGAATGGAGTCATTAGCACTTATGGTTTGTAAATGGCACCCAGAATTATGTTGCACGAAGCACAATTTCACATCATTCTGGGTCCATTTGTGTGAAAACAAGGTCCAATCAGAATGAAACGTTACAAGAAGGTAGAATCTATTGAGTTGTAAGTGATCTGAACGTTTCATGATGATCGCACATTCCTATAGGGGGTCAAACCATGTCCCAAAGGTCACCAGGCCTGGTGTCACTTTAAAGAAGTAGTCCAGTTACACCTTTGTGGGCTTATAACTTGGCTTCTGAATGTCCTAGAGAGGTTAGGTTTGTTTTAGTGTTCTCCAATCAACAGCCCCTACAACCACAAAAAGGAATGGAGTCATTAGCACTTATGGTTTGTAAATGGCACCCAGAATTATGTTGCACAAAGCACAATTTCACATAATTCTGGGTTCATTTGTGTGAAAACAAGGCCCAACCAGGCTGAAACGTTACAGGAAGGTAGAATCTATTGAGTTGTAAGTGATCTGAACGTTTCATGATGATAGCACTTTCCTAAGGGGGTCAAACCATGTCCCAAAGGTCACCGGATCTGGTGTCAATTTAAAGAAGTAGTCCAGTTACACATTTGTGGGCTTATAACTTGGCTTCTGAATGTCCTAGAGAGATCAGGTTTGTTTTAATGTACTCCAATCAACAGCCCCTACAACCACAAAAAGGAATGGAGTCATTAGCACTTATGGTTTGTAAATGGCACCCAGAATTATGTTGCACGAAGCACAATTTCACATCATTCTGGGTCCATTTGTGTGAAAACAAGGTCCAATCAGGCTGAAATGCTACAAGACGGTAGAATCTATTGAGTTGTAAGTGATCTGAACGTTTCAAGATGATCGCACATTCCTATAGGGGGTAAAACCATGTCCCAAAGATCACCGGGCCTGGTGTCACTTTAAAGAAGTAGTCCAGTTAAACCTTTGTGGGCTCATAACTTTGCTTCTGAATGTCCTAGAGAGGTTAGGTTTGTTTTAGTGTACTCCAATCAACAGCCCCTACAACCACAAAAGGGAATGGAGTCATTAGCACTTATGGTTTGTAAATGGCACCCAGAATTATGTTGCACGAAGCACAATTTCACATCATTCTGGGTTCATTTGTGTGAAAACAAGGTCCAATCAGGCTGAAATGTTACAGGAAGGTAGAATCTATTGAGTTGTAAGTGATCTGACCGTTTCATGATGATAGCACTTTCCTAAGGGGGTCAAACCATGTCCCAAAGGTCACCGGATCTGGTGTCAATTTAAAGAAGTAGTCCAGTTACACCTTTGTGGGCTTATAACTTGGCTTCTGAATTTCCTAGAGAGTTCAGGTTTGTTTTAGTGTACTCCAATCAACAGCCCCTACAACCACAAAAAGGAATGGAGTCATTAGCACTTATGGTTTGTAAATGGCACCCAGAATTATGTTGCACAAAGCACAATTTCACATCATTCTGGGTCCATTTGTGTGAAAACAAGGTCCAATCAGGCTGAAACGTTACAAGAAGGTAGAATCTATTGAGTTGTAAGTGATCTGAACGTTTCATGATGTTCCCACATTCCTATAGGGGGTCAAACCATGTCCCAAAGGTCTCTGGGCCTGGTGTCAATTTAAAGAAGTAGTCCAGTTACACCTTTGTGGGCTTATAACTTGGCTTCTGAATATCCTAGAGAGGTCAGGTTTGTTTTAGAGTACTCCAATTAACAGCCCCCATTACCACAATAAGGACTGGAGTCATTAGCACTTATGGTTTTTAAATGGCACCCAGAATTATGTTGCAATAAGCACAATTTCACATCATTCTGGGTCCATTTGTGTGAAAACAAGGTCCAATCAGGCTGAAACGTTACAAGAAGGTATAATCTATTGAGCTGTAAGTGATCTGAACATTTCAAGATGATCGCACATTCCTATAGGTGGTAAAACCATGTCCCAAATGGTCACCGGGCCTGGTGTCACTTTAAAGAAGTAGTCCAGTTACACCTTTGTGGGCTTATAACTTGGCTTCTGAATGTCCTAGAGAGGTCAGGTTTGTTTTAGTGTACTCCAATCAACAGCCCTTACAACCACAAAAAGGAATGGAGTCATTAGCACTTATGGTTTGTAAATGGCACCCAGAATTATGTTGCACAAAGCACAATTTCACATCATTCTGGGTCCATTTGTGTGAAAACAAGGTCCAATCAGGCTGAAACGTTACAAGAAGGTAGAATCTATTGAGTTGTAAGTGATCTGAACGTTTCATGATGATCGCACATTCCTATAAGGGGTCAAACCATGTCCCAAAGGTCACCAGGCCTCGTGTCACTTTAAAGAAGTAGTCCAGTTACAACTTTGTGGGCTTATAACTTGGCTTCTGAATATCCTAGAGAGGTCAGGTTTGTTTTAGAGTACTCCAATTAACAGCCCCCATTACCCCAAAAAGGACTGGAGTCATTAGCACTTATGGTTTTTAAATGGCACCCAGAATTATGTTGCACGAAGCACAATTTCACATCATTCTGGGTTCATTTGTGTGAAAACAAGGTCCAATCAGGCTGAAACGTTACAGGAAGGTAGAATCTATGGAGTTGTAAGTGATCCGAACGTTTCATGATGATAGCACTTTCCTAAGGGAGTCAAACCATGTCCCAAAGGTCACCGGATCTGGTGTCAATTTAAAGAAGTAGTCCAGTTACACATTTGTGGGCTTATAACTTGGCTTCTGAATGTCCTAGAGAGATCAGAATTATTTCAGAGTACTCCAATCAACAGCCCCTACAACCACAAAAAGGAATGGAGTCATTAACACTTATGGTTTGTAAATGGCACCCAGAATTATGTTGCACGAAGCACAATTTCACATCATTCTGGGTCCATTTGTGTGAAAACAAGGTCCAATCAGAATGAAATGTTACAAGAAGGTAGAATCTATTGAGTTGTAAGTGATCTGAACGTTTCATGATGATCGCACATTCCTATAGGGGGTCAAACCATGTCCCAAAGGTCACCAGGCCTGGTGTCACTTAAAGAAGTAGTCCAGTTACACATTTGTGGGCTTATAACTTGGCTTCTGAATGTCCTAGAGAGGTTAGGTTTGTTTTAGTGTTCTCCAATCAACAGCCCCTACAACCACAAAAAGGAATGGAGTCATTAGCACTTATGGTTTGTAAATGGCACCCAGAATTATGTTGCACAAAGCACAATTTCACATCATTCTGGGTTCGTGTGAAAACAAGGTCCAATCAGGCTGAAATGTTACAGGAAGGTAGAATCTATTGAGTTGTAAGTGATCTGAATGTTTCATGATGATAGCACTTTCCTAAGGGGGTCAAACCATGTCCCAAAAGTCACCGGATCTGGTGTCAATTTAAAGAAGTAGTCCAGTTACACATTTGTGGGCTTATAACTTGGCTTCTGAATGTCCTAGAGAGATCAGGTTTAATTTAATGTACTCCAATCAACAGCCCCTACAACCACAAAAAGGAATGGAGTCATTAGCACTTATGGTTTGTAAATGGCACCCAGAATTATGTTGCACGAAGCACAATTTCACATCATTCTGGGTCCATTTGTGTGAAAACAAGGTCCAATCAGGCTGAAACGTTACAGGAAGGTAGAATCTATTGAGTTGTAAGTGATCTGAATGTTTCTTGATGATAGCACTTTCCTAAGGGGGTCAAACCATGTCCCAAAGGTCATCGGATCTGGTGTCAATTTAAAGAAGTAGTCCAGTTACACATTTGTGGGCTTATAACTTGGCTTCTGAATGTCCAAGAGAGATCAGGTTTGTTTTAATGTACTCCAACCAACAGCTCCTACAACCACAAAAAGGAATGGAGTCATTAGCACTTATGGTTTGTAAATGGCACCCAGAATTATGTTGCACGAAGCACAATTTCACATCATTCTGGGTTCATTTGTGTGAAAACAAGGTCCAATCAGGCTGAAATGTTACAGGAAGGTAGAATCTATTGAGTTGTAAATGATCTGACCGTTTCATGATGATAGCACTTTCCTAAGGGGGTCAAACCATGTCCCAAAGGTCACCGGATCTGGTGTCAATTTAAAGAAGTAGTCCAGTTACACATTTGTGGTCTTATAACTTGGCTTCTGAATGTCCTAGAGAGATCAGAATTATTTCAGAGTACTCCAATCAACAGCCCCTACAACCACAAAAAGGAATGGAGTCATTAGCACTTATGGTTTGTAAATGGCACCCAGAATTATGTTGCACTAAGCACAATTTCACTTCATTCTGGGTCCATTTGTGTGAAAACAAGGTCCAATCAGAATGAAACGTTACAAGAAGGTAGAATCTATTGAGTTGTAAGTGATCTGAACGTTTCATGATGATCGCACATTCCTATAGGGGGTCAAACCATGTCCCAAAGGTCACCGGGCCTGGTGTCACTTTAAAGAAGTGGTCCAGTTACACATTTGTGGGCTTATAACTTGGCTTCTGAATGTCCTAGAGAGGTTAGGTTTGTTTTAGTGTTCTCCAACCAACAGCCCCTACAACCACAAAAAGGAATGGAGTCATTAGCACTTATGGTTTGTAAATGGCACCCAGAATTATGTTGCACGAAGCACAATTTCACATCATTCTGGGTTCATTTGTGTGAAAACAAGGTCTAATCAGGCTGAAACGTTACAGGAAGGTAGAATCTATTGAGTTGTAAGTGATCCGAAAGTTTCATGATGATAGCACTTTCCTAAGGGAGTCAAACCATGTCCCAAAGGTCACCGGATCTGGTGTCAATTTAAAGAAGTAGTCCAGTTACACATTTGTGGGCTTATAACTTGGCTTCTGAATGTCCTAGAGAGATCAGAATTATTTCAGAGTACTCCAATCAACAGCCCCTACAACCACAAAAAGGAATGGAGTCATTAACACTTATGGTTTGTAAATGGCACCCAGAATTATGTTGCACGAAGCACAATTTCACATCATTCTGGGTCCATTTGTGTGAAAACAAGGTCCAATCAGAATGAAATGTTACAAGAAGGTAGAATCTATTGAGTTGTAAGTGATCTGAACGTTTCATGATGATCGCACATTCCTATAGGTGGTAAAACCATGTCCCAAATGGTCACCGGGCCTGGTGTCACTTTAAAGAAGTAGTCCAGTTACACCTTTGTGGGCTTATAACTTGGCTTCTGAATGTCCTAGAGAGGTCAGGTTTGTTTTAGTGTACTCCAATCAACAGCCCTTACAACCACAAAAAGGAATGGAGTCATTAGCACTTATGGTTTGTAAATGGCACCCAGAATTATGTTGCACAAAGCACAATTTCACATCATTCTGGGTCCATTTGTGTGAAAACAAGGTCCAATCAGGCTGAAACGTTACAAGAAGGTAGAATCTATTGAGTTGTAAGTGATCTGAACGTTTCATGATGATCGCACATTCCTATAAGGGGTCAAACCATGTCCCAAAGGTCACCAGGCCTCGTGTCACTTTAAAGAAGTAGTCCAGTTACAACTTTGTGGGCTTATAACTTGGCTTCTGAATATCCTAGAGAGGTCAGGTTTGTTTTAGAGTACTCCAATTAACAGCCCCCATTACCCCAAAAAGGACTGGAGTCATTAGCACTTATGGTTTTTAAATGGCACCCAGAATTATGTTGCACGAAGCACAATTTCACATCATTCTGGGTTCATTTGTGTGAAAACAAGGTCCAATCAGGCTGAAACGTTACAGGAAGGTAGAATCTATGGAGTTGTAAGTGATCCGAACGTTTCATGATGATAGCACTTTCCTAAGGGAGTCAAACCATGTCCCAAAGGTCACCGGATCTGGTGTCAATTTAAAGAAGTAGTCCAGTTACACATTTGTGGGCTTATAACTTGGCTTCTGAATGTCCTAGAGAGATCAGAATTATTTCAGAGTACTCCAATCAACAGCCCCTACAACCACAAAAAGGAATGGAGTCATTAACACTTATGGTTTGTAAATGGCACCCAGAATTATGTTGCACGAAGCACAATTTCACATCATTCTGGGTCCATTTGTGTGAAAACAAGGTCCAATCAGAATGAAATGTTACAAGAAGGTAGAATCTATTGAGTTGTAAGTGATCTGAACGTTTCATGATGATCGCACATTCCTATAGGGGGTCAAACCATGTCCCAAAGGTCACCAGGCCTGGTGTCACTTAAAGAAGTAGTCCAGTTACACATTTGTGGGCTTATAACTTGGCTTCTGAATGTCCTAGAGAGGTTAGGTTTGTTTTAGTGTTCTCCAATCAACAGCCCCTACAACCACAAAAAGGAATGGAGTCATTAGCACTTATGGTTTGTAAATGGCACCCAGAATTATGTTGCACAAAGCACAATTTCACATCATTCTGGGTTCGTGTGAAAACAAGGTCCAATCAGGCTGAAATGTTACAGGAAGGTAGAATCTATTGAGTTGTAAGTGATCTGAATGTTTCATGATGATAGCACTTTCCTAAGGGGGTCAAACCATGTCCCAAAAGTCACCGGATCTGGTGTCAATTTAAAGAAGTAGTCCAGTTACACATTTGTGGGCTTATAACTTGGCTTCTGAATGTCCTAGAGAGATCAGGTTTAATTTAATGTACTCCAATCAACAGCCCCTACAACCACAAAAAGGAATGGAGTCATTAGCACTTATGGTTTGTAAATGGCACCCAGAATTATGTTGCACGAAGCACAATTTCACATCATTCTGGGTCCATTTGTGTGAAAACAAGGTCCAATCAGGCTGAAACGTTACAGGAAGGTAGAATCTATTGAGTTGTAAGTGATCTGAATGTTTCTTGATGATAGCACTTTCCTAAGGGGGTCAAACCATGTCCCAAAGGTCATCGGATCTGGTGTCAATTTAAAGAAGTAGTCCAGTTACACATTTGTGGGCTTATAACTTGGCTTCTGAATGTCCAAGAGAGATCAGGTTTGTTTTAATGTACTCCAACCAACAGCTCCTACAACCACAAAAAGGAATGGAGTCATTAGCACTTATGGTTTGTAAATGGCACCCAGAATTATGTTGCACGAAGCACAATTTCACATCATTCTGGGTTCATTTGTGTGAAAACAAGGTCCAATCAGGCTGAAATGTTACAGGAAGGTAGAATCTATTGAGTTGTAAATGATCTGACCGTTTCATGATGATAGCACTTTCCTAAGGGGGTCAAACCATGTCCCAAAGGTCACCGGATCTGGTGTCAATTTAAAGAAGTAGTCCAGTTACACATTTGTGGTCTTATAACTTGGCTTCTGAATGTCCTAGAGAGATCAGAATTATTTCAGAGTACTCCAATCAACAGCCCCTACAACCACAAAAAGGAATGGAGTCATTAGCACTTATGGTTTGTAAATGGCACCCAGAATTATGTTGCACTAAGCACAATTTCACTTCATTCTGGGTCCATTTGTGTGAAAACAAGGTCCAATCAGAATGAAACGTTACAAGAAGGTAGAATCTATTGAGTTGTAAGTGATCTGAACGTTTCATGATGATCGCACATTCCTATAGGGGGTCAAACCATGTCCCAAAGGTCACCGGGCCTGGTGTCACTTTAAAGAAGTGGTCCAGTTACACATTTGTGGGCTTATAACTTGGCTTCTGAATGTCCTAGAGAGGTTAGGTTTGTTTTAGTGTTCTCCAACCAACAGCCCCTACAACCACAAAAAGGAATGGAGTCATTAGCACTTATGGTTTGTAAATGGCACCCAGAATTATGTTGCACGAAGCACAATTTCACATCATTCTGGGTTCATTTGTGTGAAAACAAGGTCTAATCAGGCTGAAACGTTACAGGAAGGTAGAATCTATTGAGTTGTAAGTGATCCGAAAGTTTCATGATGATAGCACTTTCCTAAGGGAGTCAAACCATGTCCCAAAGGTCACCGGATCTGGTGTCAATTTAAAGAAGTAGTCCAGTTACACATTTGTGGGCTTATAACTTGGCTTCTGAATGTCCTAGAGAGATCAGAATTATTTCAGAGTACTCCAATCAACAGCCCCTACAACCACAAAAAGGAATGGAGTCATTAACACTTATGGTTTGTAAATGGCACCCAGAATTATGTTGCACGAAGCACAATTTCACATCATTCTGGGTGCATTTGTGTGAAAACAAGGTCCAATCAGAATGAAATGTTACAAGAAGGTAGAATCTATTGAGTTGTAAGTGATCTGAACGTTTCATGATGATCGCACAGTCCTATAGGGGGTCAAACCATGTCCCAAAGGTCACCAGGCCTGGTGTCACTTTAAAGAAGTAGTCCAGTTACACATTTGTGGGCTTATAACTTGGCTTCTGAATGTCCTAGAGAGGTTAGGTTTGTTTTAGTGTTCTCCAATCAACAGCCCCTACAACCACAAAAAGGAATGGAGTCATTAGCACTTATGGTTTGTAAATGGCACCCAGAATTATGTTGCACAAAGCACAATTTCACATCATTCTGGGTTCGTGTGAAAACAAGGTCCAATCAGGCTGAAATGTTACAGGAAGGTAGAATCTATTGAGTTGTAAGTGATCTGAACGTTTCATGATGATAGCACTTTCCTAAGGGGGTCAAACCATGTCCCAAAAGTCACCGGATCTGGTGTCAATTTAAAGAAGTAGTCCAGTTACACATTTGTGGGCTTATAACTTGGCTTCTGAATGTCCTAGAGAGATCAGGTTTAATTTAATGTACTCCAATCAACAGCCCCTACAACCACAAAAAGGAATGGAGTCATTAGCACTTATGGTTTGTAAATGGCACCCAGAATTATGTTGCACGAAGCACAATTTCACATCATTCTGGGTCCATTTGTGTGAAAACAAGGTCCAATCAGGCTGAAATGCTACAAGAAGGTAGAATCTATTGAGTTGTAAGTGATCTGAACGTTTCAAGATGATCGCACATTCCTATAGGGGGTAAAACCATGTCCCAAAGATCACCGGGCGTGGTGTCACTTTAAAGAAGTAGTCCAGTTACACCTTTGTGGGCTCATAACTTTGCTTCTGAATGTCCTAGAGAGGTTAGGTTTGTTTTAGTGTACTCCAATCAACAGCCCCTACAACCACAAAAAGGAATGGAGTCATTAGCACTTATGGTTTGTAAATGGCACCCAGAATTATGCTGCACGAAGCACAATTTCACATCATTCTGGGTTCATTTGTGTGAAAACAAGGTCCAATCAGGCTGAAACGTTACAGGAAG
Source organism: Nothobranchius furzeri (assembly GCF_043380555.1). Classification (NCBI taxonomy): domain Eukaryota; kingdom Metazoa; phylum Chordata; class Actinopteri; order Cyprinodontiformes; family Nothobranchiidae; genus Nothobranchius; species Nothobranchius furzeri. Next base: position 2,198,382 of record NC_091750.1, read on the forward strand.
GTAGAATCTATTGAGTTGTAAGTGATCTGAACGTTTATTGATGATAGCACATTCCTAAGGGGGTCAAACCATGTCCCAAAGGTCATCGGATCTGGTGTCAATTTAAAGAAGTAGTCCAGTTACACATTTGTGGGCTTATAACTTAGCTTCTGAATGTCCTAGAGAGATCAGGTTTGTTTTAATGTACTCCAACCAACAGCTCCTACAACCACAAAAAGGAATGGAGTCATTAGCACTTATGGTTTGTAAATGGCACCCAGAATTATGTTGCACGAAGCACAATTTCACATCATTCTGGGTTCATTTGTGTGAAAACAAGGTCTAATCAGGCTGAAACGTTACAGGAAGGTAGAATCTATTGAGTTGTAAGTGATCCGAAAGTTTCATGATGATAGCACTTTCCTAAGGGAGTCAAACCATGTCCCAAAGGTCACCGGATCTGGTGTCAATTTAAAGAAGTAGTCCAGTTACACATTTGTGGGCTTATAACTTGGCTTCTGAATGTCCTAGAGAGATCAGAATTATTTCAGAGTACTCCAATCAACAGCCCCTACAACCACAAAAAGGAATGGAGTGATTAGCACTTATGGTTTGTAAATGGCACCCAGAATTATGTTGCACGAAGCACAATTTCACATCATTCTGGGTCCATTTGTCTGAAAACAAGGTCCAATCAGAATGAAACGTTACAAGAAGGTAGAATCTATTGAGTTGTAAGTGATCTGAACGTTTCATGATGATCGCACATTCCTATAGGGGGTCAAACCATGTCCCAAAGGTCACCGGGCCTGGTGTCACTTTAAAGAAGTAGTCCAGTTACACCTTTGTGGGCTTATAACTTGGCTTCTGAATGTCCTAGAGAGGTTAGGTTTGTTTTAGTGTTCTCCAATCAACAGCCCCTACAACCACAAAAAGGAATGGAGTCATTAGCACTTATGGTTTGTAAATGGCACCCAGAATTATGTTGCACGAAGCACAATTTCACATCATTCTGGGTTCGTGTGAAAACAAGGTCCAATCAGGCTGAAACGTTACAGGAAGGTAGAATCTATTGAGTTGTAAGTGATCTGAACGTTTCATGATGATAGCACTTTCCTAAGGGGGTCAAACCATGTCCCAAAGGTCACCGGATCTGGTGTCAATTTAAAGAAGTAGTCCAGTTACACATTTGTGGGCTTATAACTTGGCTTCTGAATGTCCTAGAGAGATCAGGTTTTTTTTAATGTACTCCAATCAACAGCCCCTACAACCACAAAAAGGAATGGAGTCATTAGCACTTATGGTTTGTAAATGGCACCCAGAATTATGTTGCACGAAGCACAATTTCACATCATTCTGGGTCCATTTGTGTGAAAACAAGGTCCAATCAGGCTGAAATGCTACAAGAAGGTAGAATCTATTGAGTTGTAAGTGATCTGAACGTTTCAAGATGATCTCACATTCCTGTAGGGGGTAAAACCATGTCCCAAAGATCACCGGGCCTGGTGTCACTTTAAAGAAGTAGTCCAGTTACACCTTTGTGGGCTCATAACTTGGCTTCTGAATGTCCTAGAGAGGTTAGGTTTGTTTTAGTGTACTCCAATCAACAGCCCCTACAACCACAAAAAGGAATGGAGTCATTAGCAAATATGGTTTGTAAATGGCACCCAGAATTATGTTGCACGAAGCACAATTTCACATCATTATGGGTTCATTTGTGTGAAAACAAGGTCCAATCAGGCTGAAACATTACAGGAAGGTAGAATCTATTGAGTTGTAAGTGATCTGAACGTTTCTTGATGATAGCACTTTCCTAAGGGGGTCAAACCATGTCCCAAAGGTCATCGGAACTGGTGTCAATTTAAAGAAGTAGTCCAGTTACACATTTGTGGGCTTATAACTTGGCTTCTGAATGTCCTAGAGAGATCAGGTTTGTTTTAATGTACTCCAACCAACAGCCCCTACAACCACAAAAAGGAATGGAGTCATTAGCACTTATGGTTTGTAAATGGCACCCAGAATTATGTTGCACGAAGCACAATTTCACATCATTCGGGGTTCATTTGTGTGAAAACAAGGTCCAATCAGGCTGAAATGTTACAGGAAGGTAGAATCTATTGAGTTGTAAATGATCTGACCGTTTCATGATGATAGCACTTTCCTAAGGGGGTCAAACCATGTCCCAAAGGTCACCGGATCTGGTGTCAATTTAAAGAAGTAGTCCAGTTACACATTTGTGGTCTTATAACTTGGCTTCTGAATGTCCTAGAGAGATCAGAATTATTTCAGAGTACTCCAATCAACAGCCCCTACAACCACAAAAAGGAATGGAGTCATTAGCACTTATGGTTTGTAAATGGCACCCAGAATTATGTTGCACGAAGCACAATTTCACTTCATTCTGGGTCCATTTGTGTGAAAACAAGGTCCAATCAGAATGAAACGTTACAAGAAGGTAGAATCTATTGAGTTGTAAGTGATCTGAACGTTTCATGATGATCGCACATTCCTATAGGGGGTCAAACCATGTCCCAAAGGTCACCGGGCCTGGTGTCACTTTAAAGAAGTGGTCCAGGTACACCTTTGTGGGCTTATAACTTGGCTTCTGAATGTCCTAGAGAGGTTAGGTTTGTTTTAGTGTTCTCCAACCAACAGCCCCTACAACCACAAAAAGGAATGGAGTCATTAGCACTTATGGTTTGTAAATGGCACCCAGAATTATGTTGCACGAAGCACAATTTCACTTCATTCTGGGTCCATTTGTGTGAAAACAAGGTCCAATCAGAATGAAACGTTACAAGAAGGTAGAATCTATTGAGTTGTAAGTGATCTGAACGTTTCATGATGATCGCACATTCCTATAGGGGGTCAAACCATGTCCCAAAGGTCACCGGGCCTGGTGTCACTTTAAAGAAGTGGTCCAGTTACACCTTTGTGGGCTTATAACTTGGCTTCTGAATGTCCTAGAGAGGTTAGGTTTGTTTTAGTGTTCTCCAACCAACAGCCCCTACAACCACAAAAAGGAATGGAGTCATTAGCACTTATGGTTTGTAAATGGCACCCAGAATTATGTTGCACGAAGCACAATTTCACATCATTCTGGGTTCATTTGTGTGAAAACAAGGTCTAATCAGGCTGAAACGTTACAGGAAGGTAGAATCTATTGAGTTGTAAGTGATCCGAAAGTTTCATGATGATAGCACTTTCCTAAGGGAGTCAAACCATGTCCCAAAGGTCACCGGATCTGGTGTCAATTTAAAGAAGTAGTCCAGTTACACATTTGTGGGCTTATAACTTGGCTTCTGAATGTCCTAGAGAGATCAGAATTATTTCAGAGTACTCCAATCAACAGCCCCTACAACCACAAAAAGGAATGGAGTCATTAGCACTTATGGTTTGTAAATGGCACCCAGAATTATGTTGCACGAAGCACAATTTCACATCATTCTGGGTCCATTTGTCTGAAAACAAGGTCCAATCAGAATGAAACGTTACAAGAAGGTAGAATCTATTGAGTTGTAAGTGATCTGAACGTTTCATGATGATCGCACATTCCTATAGGGGGTCAAACCATGTCCCAAAGGTCACCGGGCCTGGTGTCACTTTAAAGAAGTAGTCCAGTTACACCTTTGTGGGCTCATAACTTGGCTTCTGAATGTCCTAGGGAGGTTAGGTTTGTTTTAGTGTTCTCCAATCAACAGCCCCTACAACCACAAAAAGGAATGGAGTCATTAGCACTTATGGTTTGTAAATGGCACCCAGAATTATGTTGCACGAAGCACAATTTCACATCATTCTGGGTTCGTGTGAAAACAAAGTCCAATCAGGCTGAAACGTTACAGGAAGGTAGAATCTATTGAGTTGTAAGTGATCTGAACGTTTCATGATGATAGCACTTTCCTAAGGGGGTCAAACCATGTCCCAAAGGTCACCGGATCTGGTGTCAATTTAAAGAAGTAGTCCAGTTACACATTTGTGGGCTTATAACTTGGCTTCTGAATGTCCTAGAGAGATCAGGTTTGTTTTAATGTACTCCAATCAACAGCCCCTACAACCACAAAAAGGAATGGAGTCATTAGCACTTATGGTTTGTAAATGGCACCCAGAATTATGTTGCACGAAGCACAATTTCACATCATTCTGGGTCAATTTGTGTGAAAACAAGGTCCAATCAGGCTGAAATGCTACAAGAACGTAGAATCTATTGAGTTGTAAGTGATCTGAACGTTTCAAGATGATCGCACATTCCTGTAGGGGGTAAAACCATGTCCCAAAGATCACCGGGCCTGGTGTCACTTTAAAGAAGTAGTCCAGTTACACCTTTGTGGGCTCATAACTTGGCTTTTGAATGTCCTAGAGAGGTTAGGTTTGTTTTAGTGTACTCCAATCAACAGCCCCTACAACCACAAAAAGGAATGGAGTCATTAGCAAATATGGTTTGTAAATGGCACCCAGAATTTTGTTGCACGAAGCACAATTTCACATCATTATGGGTTCATTTGTGTGAAAACAAGGTCCAATCAGGCTGAAACGTTACAGGAAGGTAGAATCTATTGAGTTGTAAGTGATCTGAACGTTTCTTGATGATAGCACTTTCCTAAGGGGGTCAAACCATGTCCCAAAGGTCATCGGAACTGGTGTCAATTTAAAGAAGTAGTCCAGTTACACATTTGTGGGCTTATAACTTGGCTTCTGAATGTCCTAGAGAGATCAGGTTTGTTTTAATGTACTCCAATCAACAGCCCCTACAACCACAAAAAGGAATGGAGTCATTAGCACATATGGTTTGTAAATGGCACCCAGAATTATGTTGCACGAAGCACAATTTCACATCATTCTGGGTGCATTTGTGTGAAAACAAGGTCCAATCAGGCTGAACCGTTACAGGAAGGTAGAATCTATTGAGTTGTAACTGATCTGACCGTTTCATGATGATAGCACTTTCCTAAGTGGGTCAAACCATGTCCCAAAGGTCACCGGATCTGGTGTCAATTTAAAGAAGTAGTCCAGTTACACATTTGTGGGCTTATAACTTGGCTTCTGAATGTCCTAAAGAGATCAGAATTATTTCAGAGTACTCCAATCAACAGCCCCTACAACCACAAAAAAGAAAGGAGTCATTAGCACTTATGGTTTGTAAATGGCACCCAGAATTATGTTGCATGAAGCACAATTTCACATCATTCTGGGTCCATTTGTGTGAAAACAAGGTCCAATCAGAATGAAACGTTACAAGAAGGTAGAATGTATTGAGTTGTAAGTGATCTGAACGTTTCATGATGATCGCACATTCCTATAGGGGGTCAAACCATGTCCCAAAGGTCACCGGGCCTGGTGTCACTTTAAAGAAGTGGTCCAGTTACACCTTTGTGGGCTTATAACTTGGCTTCTGAATGTCCTAGAGAGGTTAGGTTTGTTTTAGAGTTCTCCAATTAAAAGCCCCTACAACCACAAAACGGAATGGAGTCATTAGCACTTATGGTTTGTAAATGGCACCCAGAATTATGTTGCACGAAGCACAATTTCACATCATTCTGGGTTTGTGTGAAAACAAGGTCCAATCAGGCTGAAACGTTACAGGAAGGTAGAATCTATTGAGTTGTAAGTGATCTGAACGTTTCATGATGATAGCACTTTCCTAAGGGGGTCAAACCATGTCCCAAAGGTCACCGGATCTGGTGTCAATTTAAAGAAGTAGTCCAGTTACACATTTGTGGGCTTATAACTTGGCTTCTGAATGTCCTAGAGAGATCAGATTTGTTTTAATGTACTCCAATCAACAGCCCCTACAACCACACAAAGGAATGGAGTCATTAGCACTTATGGTTTGTAAATGGCACCCAGAATTATGTTGCACGAAGCACAATTTCACATCATTCTGGGTCCATTTGTGTGAAAACAAGGTCCAATCAGGCTGAAACGCTACAAGAAGGTAGAATCTATTGAGTTGTAAGTGATCTGAACGTTTCAAGATGATCGCACATTCCTATAGGGGGTAAAACCATGTCCCAAAGGTCACCGGATCTGGTGTCAATTTAAAGAAGTAGTCCAGTTACACATTTGTGGGCTTATAACTTGGCTTCTGAATGTCCTAGAGAGATCAGGTTTGTTTTAGTGTACTCCAATCAACATCCCCTACAACCTCAAAAAGGAATGGAGTCATTAGCACTTATGGTTTTTAAATGGCACCCAGAATTATGCTGCACTAAGCACAATTTCACATCATTCTGGGTTCATTTGTGTGAAAACAAGGTCCAATTAGGCTGAAACGTTACAGGAAGGTAGAATCTATTGAGTTGTAAGTGATCTGAACGTTTCATGATGATAGCACTTTCCTAAGCGGGACAAACCATGTCCCAAAGGTCACCGGATCTGGTGTCACTTTAAAGAAGTAGTCCAGTTACACATTTGTGGGCTTATAACTTGGCTTCTGAATGTCCTAGAGAGATCAGGTTTGTTTTAATGTACTCCAGCCAACAGCCCCTACAACCACAAAAAGGATTGGAGTCATTAGCACTTATGGTTTGTAAATGGCACCCATAATTATGTTGCACGAAGCACAATTTCACATCATTCTGGGTCCATTTGTGTGAAAACAAGGTCCAATCAGGCTGAAACGTTACAAGAAGGTAGAATCTATTGAGTTGTAAGTGATCTGAACGTTTCAAGATGATCGCACATTCCTATAGGGGGTCAAACCATGTCCCAAAGGTCACCGGGCCTGGTGTCAATTTAAAGAAGTAGTCCAGTTACACATTTGTGGGCTTATAACTTGGCTTCTGAATGTCCTAGAGAGATCAGGTTTGTTTTAGTATACTCCAATCAACAGCCCCTACAACCCAAAAAGGAATGGAGTCATTAGCACTTATGGTTTTTAAATGGCACCCAGAATTATGTTGCACGAAGCACAAGTTCACATCATTCTGGGTTCATTTGTGTGAAAACAAGGTACAATCAGGCTGAAACGTTACAGGAAGGTAGAATCTATTGAGTTGTAAGTGATCTGAACGTTTCACGATGATAGCACTTTCCTAAGGGGGTCAAACCATGTCCCAAAGGTCACCGGATTTGGTGTCAATTTAAAGAAGTAGTCCAGTTACACATTTGTGGGCTTATAACTTGGCTTCTGAATGTCCTAGAGAGATCAGGTTTGTTTTAGTATACTCCAATCAACAGCCCCTACAACCCAAAAAGGAATGGAGTCATTAGCACTTATGGATTTTTAAATGGCACCCAGAATTATGTTGCACGAAGCACAAGTTCACATCATTCTGGGTTCATTTGTGTGAAAACAAGGTACAATCAGGCTGAAACGTTACAGGAAGGTAGAATCTATTGAGTTGTAAGTGATCTGAACGTTTCATGATGATAGCACTTTCCTAAGGGGGTCAAACCATGTCCCAAAGGTCACCGGATCTGGTGTCAATTTAAAGAAGTAGTCCAGTTACACATTTATGGGCTTATAACTTGGCTTCTGAATGTCCTAGAGAGATCAGGTTTGTTTTAATGTACTCCAATCAACAGCTCTACAACCACACAAGGGAATGGAGTCATTAGCACTTATGGTTTGTGAATAACACCCAGAATTATGTTGCACGAAGCACAATTTCACATCATTCTGGGTCCATTTGTGTGAAAACAAGGTCCAATCAGGCTGAAACGCTACAAGAAGGTAGAATCTATTGAGTTGTAAGTGATCTGAACGTTTCAAGATGATCGCGCATTCCTATAGGGGGTAAAACCATGTCCCAAAGATCACCGGGCCTGGTGTCACTTTAAAGAAGTAGTCCAGTTACACCTTTGTGGGCTTATAACTTGGCTTCTGAATGTCCTAGAGAGGTTAGGTTTGTTTTAGTGTACTCCAATCAAACTCCCCTACAACCACAAAAAGGAATGGAGTCATTAGCACTTATGGTTTGTAAATGGCACCCAGAATTATGTTGCACGAAGCACAATTTCACATCATTTTGGGTTCATTTGTGTGAAAACAAGGTCCAATCAGGCTGAAACGTTACAGGAAGGTAGAAACTATTGAGTTGTAAGTGATCTGAACATTTCATGATGATAGCACTTTCCTAAGGGGGTCAAACCATGTCCCAAAGGTCACCGGATCTGGTGTCAATTTAAAGAAGTAGTCCAGTTACACATTTGTGGGCTTATAACTTGGCTTCTTAATGTCCTAGAGAGATCAGGTTTGTTTTAGTGTACTCCAATCAACATCCCCTACAACCTCAAAAAGGAATGGAGTCATTAGCACTTATGGTTTTTAAATGGCACCCAGAATTATGCTGCACTAAGCACAATTTCACATCATTCTGGGTTCATTTGTGTGAAAACAAGGTCCAATAAGGCTGAAACGTTACAGGAAGGTAGAATCTATTGAGTTGTAAGTGATCTGAACGTTTCATGATGATAGCACTTTCCTAAGGGGGGCAAACCATGTCCCAAAGGTCACCGGATCTGGTGTCACTTTAAAGAAGTAGTCCAGTTACACATTTGTGGGCTTATAACTTGGCTTCTGAATGTCCTAGAGAGATCAGGTTTGTTTTAATGTACTCCAACCAACAGCCCCTACAACCACAAAAAGGAATGGAGTCATTAGCAAATATGGTTTGTAAATGGCACCCAGAATTATGTTGCACGAAGCACAATTTCACATCATTATGGGTTCATTTGTGTGAAAACAAGGTCCAATCAGGCTGAAACGTTACAGGAAGGTAGAATCTATTGAGTTGTAAGTGATCTGAACGTTTCTTGATGATAGCACTTTCCTAAGGGGGTCAAACCATGTCCCAAAGGTCATCGGAACTGGTGTCAATTTAAAGAAGTAGTCCAGTTACACATTTGTGGGCTTATAACTTGGCTTCTGAATGTCCTAGAGAGATCAGGTTTGTTTTAATGTACTCCAATCAACAGCCCCTACAACCACAAAAAGGAATGGAGTCATTAGCACATATGGTTTGTAAATGGCACCCAGAATTATGTTGCACGAAGCACAATTTCACATCATTCTGGGTGCATTTGTGTGAAAACAAGGTCCAATCAGGCTGAACCGTTACAGGAAGGTAGAATCTATTGAGTTGTAACTGATCTGACCGTTTCATGATGATAGCACTTTCCTAAGTGGGTCAAACCATGTCCCAAAGGTCACCGGATCTGGTGTCAATTTAAAGAAGTAGTCCAGTTACACATTTGTGGGCTTATAACTTGGCTTCTGAATGTCCTAAAGAGATCAGAATTATTTCAGAGTACTCCAATCAACAGCCCCTACAACCACAAAAAAGAAAGGAGTCATTAGCACTTATGGTTTGTAAATGGCACCCAGAATTATGTTGCATGAAGCACAATTTCACATCATTCTGGGTCCATTTGTGTGAAAACAAGGTCCAATCAGAATGAAACGTTACAAGAAGGTAGAATGTATTGAGTTGTAAGTGATCTGAACGTTTCATGATGATCGCACATTCCTATAGGGGGTCAAACCATGTCCCAAAGGTCACCGGGCCTGGTGTCACTTTAAAGAAGTGGTCCAGTTACACCTTTGTGGGCTTATAACTTGGCTTCTGAATGTCCTAGAGAGGTTAGGTTTGTTTTAGAGTTCTCCAATTAAAAGCCCCTACAACCACAAAACGGAATGGAGTCATTAGCACTTATGGTTTGTAAATGGCACCCAGAATTATGTTGCACGAAGCACAATTTCACATCATTCTGGGTTTGTGTGAAAACAAGGTCCAATCAGGCTGAAACGTTACAGGAAGGTAGAATCTATTGAGTTGTAAGTGATCTGAACGTTTCATGATGATAGCACTTTCCTAAGGGGGTCAAACCATGTCCCAAAGGTCACCGGATCTGGTGTCAATTTAAAGAAGTAGTCCAGTTACACATTTGTGGGCTTATAACTTGGCTTCTGAATGTCCTAGAGAGATCAGATTTGTTTTAATGTACTCCAATCAACAGCCCCTACAACCACACAAAGGAATGGAGTCATTAGCACTTATGGTTTGTAAATGGCACCCAGAATTATGTTGCACGAAGCACAATTTCACATCATTCTGGGTCCATTTGTGTGAAAACAAGGTCCAATCAGGCTGAAACGCTACAAGAAGGTAGAATCTATTGAGTTGTAAGTGATCTGAACGTTTCAAGATGATCGCACATTCCTATAGGGGGTAAAACCATGTCCCAAAGGTCACCGGATCTGGTGTCAATTTAAAGAAGTAGTCCAGTTACACATTTGTGGGCTTATAACTTGGCTTCTGAATGTCCTAGAGAGATCAGGTTTGTTTTAGTGTACTCCAATCAACATCCCCTACAACCTCAAAAAGGAATGGAGTCATTAGCACTTATGGTTTTTAAATGGCACCCAGAATTATGCTGCACTAAGCACAATTTCACATCATTCTGGGTTCATTTGTGTGAAAACAAGGTCCAATTAGGCTGAAACGTTACAGGAAGGTAGAATCTATTGAGTTGTAAGTGATCTGAACGTTTCATGATGATAGCACTTTCCTAAGCGGGACAAACCATGTCCCAAAGGTCACCGGATCTGGTGTCACTTTAAAGAAGTAGTCCATTTACACATTTGTGGGCTTATAACTTGGCTTCTGAATGTCCTAGAGAGATCAGGTTTGTTTTAATGTACTCCAGCCAACAGCCCCTACAACCACAAAAAGGATTGGAGTCATTAGCACTTATGGTTTGTAAATGGCACCCATAATTATGTTGCACGAAGCACAATTTCACATCATTCTGGGTCCATTTGTGTGAAAACAAGGTCCAATCAGGCTGAAACGTTACAAGAAGGTAGAATCTATTGAGTTGTAAGTGATCTGAACGTTTCAAGATGATCGCACATTCCTATAGGGGGTCAAACCATGTCCCAAAGGTCACCGGGCCTGGTGTCAATTTAAAGAAGTAGTCCAGTTACACATTTGTGGGCTTATAACTTGGCTTCTGAATGTCCTAGAGAGATCAGGTTTGTTTTAGTATACTCCAATCAACAGCCCCTACAACCCAAAAAGGAATGGAGTCATTAGCACTTATGGTTTTTAAATGGCACCCAGAATTATGTTGCACGAAGCACAAGTTCACATCATTCTGGGTTCATTTGTGTGAAAACAAGGTACAATCAGGCTGAAACGTTACAGGAAGGTAGAATCTATTGAGTTGTAAGTGATCTGAACGTTTCACGATGATAGCACTTTCCTAAGGGGGTCAAACCATGTCCCAAAGGTCACCGGATTTGGTGTCAATTTAAAGAAGTAGTCCAGTTACACATTTGTGGGCTTATAACTTGGCTTCTGAATGTCCTAGAGAGATCAGGTTTGTTTTAGTATACTCCAATCAACAGCCCCTACAACCCAAAAAGGAATGGAGTCATTAGCACTTATGGATTTTTAAATGGCACCCAGAATTATGTTGCACGAAGCACAAGTTCACATCATTCTGGGTTCATTTGTGTGAAAACAAGGTACAATCAGGCTGAAACGTTACAGGAAGGTAGAATCTATTGAGTTGTAAGTGATCTGAACGTTTCATGATGATAGCACTTTCCTAAGGGGGTCAAACCATGTCCCAAAGGTCACCGGATCTGGTGTCAATTTAAAGAAGTAGTCCAGTTACACATTTATGGGCTTATAACTTGGCTTCTGAATGTCCTAGAGAGATCAGGTTTGTTTTAATGTACTCCAATCAACAGCTCTACAACCACACAAGGGAATGGAGTCATTAGCACTTATGGTTTGTGAATAACACCCAGAATTATGTTGCACGAAGCACAATTTCACATCATTCTGGGTCCATTTGTGTGAAAACAAGGTCCAATCAGGCTGAAACGCTACAAGAAGGTAGAATCTATTGAGTTGTAAGTGATCTGAACGTTTCAAGATGATCGCGCATTCCTATAGGGGGTAAAACCATGTCCCAAAGATCACCGGGCCTGGTGTCACTTTAAAGAAGTAGTCCAGTTACACCTTTGTGGGCTTATAACTTGGCTTCTGAATGTCCTAGAGATGTCAGGTTTGTTCTGGTTTACTCCAATCAACAGCACCTACAACCACAAAGAGGAATGGAGTCATTAGCACTTATGGTTTTTAAATGGCACCCAGAATTATGTTGCACGAAGCACAATTTCACATCATTCTGGGTTCATTTGTGTGAAAACAAGGTCCAATCAGGCTGAAATGTTACAGGAAGGTAGAATCTATTGAATTGTAAGTGATCTGAACGTTTCATGATGATAGCACTTACCTAAGGGGGTCAAACCATGTCCCAAAGGTCACCGGATCTGGTGTCAATTTAAAGAAGTAGTCCAGTTACACCTTTGTGGGCTTATAACTTGGCTTCTGAATGTCCTAGAGAGATCAGGTTTGTTTTAATGTAATCCAACCAACAGCCCCTACAACCACAAAAAGGAATGGAGTCATTAGCACTTATGGTTTGTAAATGGCACCCAGAATTATGTTGCACGAAGCACAATTTCACATCATTTTGGGTTCATTTGTGTGAAAACAAGGTCCAATCAGGCTGAAACGTTACAGGAAGGTAGAAACTATTGAGTTGTAAGTGATCTGAACATTTCATGATGATAGCACTTTCCTAAGGGGGTCAAACCATGTCCCAAAGGTCACCGGATCTGGTGTCAATTTAAAGAAGTAGTCCAGTTACACATTTGTGGGCTTATAACTTGGCTTCTTAATGTCCTAGAGAGATCAGGTTTGTTTTAGTGTACTCCAATCAACATCCCCTACAACCTCAAAAAGGAATGGAGTCATTAGCACTTATGGTTTTTAAATGGCACCCAGAATTATGCTGCACTAAGCACAATTTCACATCATTCTGGGTTCATTTGTGTGAAAACAAGGTCCAATAAGGCTGAAACGTTACAGGAAGGTAGAATCTATTGAGTTGTAAGTGATCTGAACGTTTCATGATGATAGCACTTTCCTAAGGGGGGCAAACCATGTCCCAAAGGTCACCGGATCTGGTGTCACTTTAAAGAAGTAGTCCAGTTACACATTTGTGGGCTTATAACTTGGCTTCTGAATGTCCTAGAGAGATCAGGTTTGTTTTAATGTACTCCAACCAACAGCCCCTACAACCACAAAAAGGAATGGAGTCATTAGCAAATATGGTTTGTAAATGGCACCCAGAATTATGTTGCACGAAGCACAATTTCACATCATTATGGGTTCATTTGTGTGAAAACAAGGTCCAATCAGGCTGAAACGTTACAGGAAGGTAGAATCTATTGAGTTGTAAGTGATCTGAACGTTTCTTGATGATAGCACTTTCCTAAGGGGGTCAAACCATGTCCCAAAGGTCACCGGGCCTGGTGTCAATTTAAAGAAGTAGTCCAGTTACACATTTGTGGGCTTATAACTTGGCTTCTGAATGTCCTAGAGAGATCAGGTTTGTTTTAGTATACTCCAATCAACAGCCCCTACAACCCAAAAAGGAATGGAGTCATTAGCACTTATGGTTTTTAAATGGCACCCAGAATTATGTTGCACGAAGCACAAGTTCACATCATTCTGGGTTCATTTGTGTGAAAACAAGGTACAATCAGGCTGAAACGTTACAGGAAGGTAGAATCTATTGAGTTGTAAGTGATCTGAACGTTTCACGATGATAGCACTTTCCTAAGGGGGTCAAACCATGTCCCAAAGGTCACCGGATTTGGTGTCAATTTAAAGAAGTAGTCCAGTTACACATTTGTGGGCTTATAACTTGGCTTCTGAATGTCCTAGAGAGATCAGGTTTGTTTTAGTATACTCCAATCAACAGCCCCTACAACCCAAAAAGGAATGGAGTCATTAGCACTTATGGATTTTTAAATGGCACCCAGAATTATGTTGCACGAAGCACAAGTTCACATCATTCTGGGTTCATTTGTGTGAAAACAAGGTACAATCAGGCTGAAACGTTACAGGAAGGTAGAATCTATTGAGTTGTAAGTGATCTGAACGTTTCATGATGATAGCACTTTCCTAAGGGGGTCAAACCATGTCCCAAAGGTCACCGGATCTGGTGTCAATTTAAAGAAGTAGTCCAGTTACACATTTATGGGCTTATAACTTGGCTTCTGAATGTCCTAGAGAGATCAGGTTTGTTTTAATGTACTCCAATCAACAGCTCTACAACCACACAAGGGAATGGAGTCATTAGCACTTATGGTTTGTGAATAACACCCAGAATTATGTTGCACGAAGCACAATTTCACATCATTCTGGGTCCATTTGTGTGAAAACAAGGTCCAATCAGGCTGAAACGCTACAAGAAGGTAGAATCTATTGAGTTGTAAGTGATCTGAACGTTTCAAGATGATCGCGCATTCCTATAGGGGGTAAAACCATGTCCCAAAGATCACCGGGCCTGGTGTCACTTTAAAGAAGTAGTCCAGTTACACCTTTGTGGGCTTATAACTTGGCTTCTGAATGTCCTAGAGATGTCAGGTTTGTTCTGGTTTACTCCAATCAACAGCACCTACAACCACAAAGAGGAATGGAGTCATTAGCACTTATGGTTTTTAAATGGCACCCAGAATTATGTTGCACGAAGCACAATTTCACATCATTCTGGGTTCATTTGTGTGAAAACAAGGTCCAATCAGGCTGAAATGTTACAGGAAGGTAGAATCTATTGAATTGTAAGTGATCTGAACGTTTCATGATGATAGCACTTACCTAAGGGGGTCAAACCATGTCCCAAAGGTCACCGGATCTGGTGTCAATTTAAAGAAGTAGTCCAGTTACACCTTTGTGGGCTTATAACTTGGCTTCTGAATGTCCTAGAGAGATCAGGTTTAACAGCCCCTACAACCACAAAAAGGAATGGAGTCATTAGCACTTATGGTTTGTAAATGGCACCCAGAATTATGTTGCACGAAGCACAATTTCACATCATTTTGGGTTCATTTGTGTGAAAACAAGGTCCAATCAGGCTGAAACGTTACAGGAAGGTAGAAACTATTGAGTTGTAAGTGATCTGAACATTTCATGATGATAGCACTTTCCTAAGGGGGTCAAACCATGTCCCAAAGGTCACCGGATCTGGTGTCAATTTAAAGAAGTAGTCCAGTTACACATTTGTGGGCTTATAACTTGGCTTCTTAATGTCCTAGAGAGATCAGGTTTGTTTTAGTGTACTCCAATCAACATCCCCTACAACCTCAAAAAGGAATGGAGTCATTAGCACTTATGGTTTTTAAATGGCACCCAGAATTATGCTGCACTAAGCACAATTTCACATCATTCTGGGTTCATTTGTGTGAAAACAAGGTCCAATAAGGCTGAAACGTTACAGGAAGGTAGAATCTATTGAGTTGTAAGTGATCTGAACGTTTCATGATGATAGCACTTTCCTAAGGGGGGCAAACCATGTCCCAAAGGCCACCGGATCTGGTGTCACTTTAAAGAAGTAGTCCAGTTACACATTTGTGGGCTTATAACTTGGCTTCTGAATGTCCTAGAGAGATCAGGTTTGTTTTAATGTACTCCAACCAACAGCCCCTACAACCACAAAAAGGAATGGAGTCATTAGCAAATATGGTTTGTAAATGGCACCCAGAATTATGTTGCACGAAGCACAATTTCACATCATTATGGGTTCATTTGTGTGAAAACAAGGTCCAATCAGGCTGAAACGTTACAGGAAGGTAGAATCTATTGAGTTGTAAGTGATCTGAACGTTTCTTGATGATAGCACTTTCCTAAGGGGGTCAAACCATGTCCCAAAGGTCATCGGAACTGGTGTTAATTTAAAGAAGTAGTCCAGTTACACATTTGTGGGCTTATAACTTGGCTTCTGAATGTCCTAGAGAGATCAGGTTTGTTTTAATGTACTCCAACCAACAGCCCCTACAACCACAAAAAGGAATGGAGTCATTAGCACTTATGGTTTGTAAATGGCACCCAGAATTATGCTGCACTAAGCACAATTTCACATCATTCTGGGTTCATTTGTGTGAAAACAAGGTCCAATTAGGCTGAAACGTTACAGGAAGGTAGAATCTATTGAGTTGTAAGTGATCTGAACGTTTCATGATGATAGCACTTTCCTAAGCGGGACAAACCATGTCCCAAAGGTCACCGGATCTGGTGTCACTTTAAAGAAGTAGTCCAGTTACACATTTGTGGGCTTATAACTTGGCTTCTGAATGTCCTAGAGAGATCAGGTTTGTTTTAATGTACTCCAACCAACAGCCCCTACAACCACAAAAAGGAATGGAGTCATTAGCACTTATGGTTTGTAAATGGCACCCAGAATTATGTTGCACGAAGCACCATTTCACATCATTCTGGGTTCATTTGTGTGAAAACAAGGTACAATCAGGCTGAAACGTTACAGGAAGGTAGAATGTATTGAGTTGTAAGTGATCTGAATGTTTCATGATGATCGCACATTCCTATAGGGGGTCAAACCATGTCCCAAAGGTCACCGGGCCTGGTGTCACTTTAAAGAAGTGGTCCAGTTACACTTTTGTGGGCTTATAACTTGGCTTCTGAATGTCCTAGAGAGGTTAGGTTTGTTTTAGAGTTCTCCAATTAACAGCCCCTACAACCACAAAACGGAATGGAGTCATTAGCACTTATGGTTTGTAAATGGCACCCAGAATTATGTTGCACGAAGCACAATTTCACATCATTCTGGGTTCGTGTGAAAACAATGTCCAATCAGGCTGAAACGTTACAGGAAGGTAGAATCTATTGAGTTGTAAGTGATCTGAACACTTCATGATGATAGCACTTTCCTAAGGGGGTCAAACCATGTCCCAAAGGTCACAGGATCTGGTGTCAATTTAAAGAAGTAGTCCAGTTACACATTTGTGGGCTTATAACTTGGCTTCTGAATGTCCTAGAGAGATCAGATTTGTTTTAATGTACTCCAATCAACAGCCCCTACAACCACACAAAGGAATGGAGTCATTAGCACTTATGGTTTGTAAATGGCACCCAGAATTATGTTGCACGAAGCACAATTTCACATCATTCTGGGTCCATTTGTGTGAAAACAAGGTCCAATCAGGCTGAAACGCTACAAGAAGGTAGAATCTATTGAGTTGTAAGTGATCTGAACGTTTCAAGATGATCGCACATTCCTATAGGGGGTAAAACCATGTCCCAAAGGTCACCGGATCTGGTGTCAATTTAAAGAAGTAGTCCAGTTACACATTTGTGGGCTTATAACTTGGCTTCTGAATGTCCTAGAGAGATCAGGTTTGTTTTAGTGTACTCCAATCAACATCCCCTACAAACTCAAAAAGGAATGGAGTCATTAGCACTTATGGTTTTTAAATGGCACCCAGAATTATGCTGCACTAAGCACAATTTCACATCATTCTGGGTCCATTTGTGTGAAAACAAGGTCCAATCAGGCTGAAATGCTACAAGAAGGTAGAATCTATTGAGTTGTAAGTGATCTGAACGTTTCAAGATGATCGCACATTCCTATAGGGGGTCAAACCATGTCCCAAAGGTCACCGGGCCTGGTGTCACTTTAAAGAAGTAGTCCAGTTACACCTTTGAGGGCTTATAACTTGGCTTCTGAATGTCCTAGAGAGGTTAGGTTTGTTTTAGTGTTCTCCAATCAACAGCCCCTACAACCACAAAATGGAATGGAGTCATTAGCACTTATGGTTTGTAAATGGCACCCAGAGTTATGTTGCACGAAGCACAATTTCACATCGTTCTGGGTTCATTTGTGTGAAAACAAGGCCCAATCAGGCTGAAACGTTACAGGAAGGTAGAATCTATTGAGTTGTAAGTGATCTGAACGTTTCATGATGATAGCACTTTCCTAAGGGGGTCAAACCATGTCCCAAAGGTCACCGGATCTGGTGTCAATTTAAAGAAGTAGTCCAGTTACACATTTGTGGGCTTATAACTTGGCTTCTGAATGTCCTAGAGAGATCAGGTTTGTTTTAGTATACTCCAATCAACAGCCCCTACAACCCAAAAAGGAATGGAGTCATTAGCACTTATGGTTTTTAAATGGCACCCAGAATTATGTTGCACGAAGCACAAGTTCACATCATTCTGGGTTCATTTGTGTGAAAACAAGGTACAATCAGGCTGAAACGTTACAGGAAGGTAGAATCTATTGAGTTGTAAGTGATCTGAACGTTTCATGATGATAGCACTTTCCTAAGGGGGTCAAACCATGTCCCAAAGGTCACCGGATCTGGTGTCAATTTAAAGTAGTCCAGTTACACATTTGTGGGCTTATAACTTGGCTTCTGAATGTCCTAGAGAGGTTAGGTTTGTTTTAGAGTTCTCCAATTAACAGCCCCTACAACCACAAAAAGGAATGGAGTCATTAGCACTTATGGTTTGTAAATGGCACCCAGAATTATGTTGCACGAAGCACAATTTCACATCATTCTGGGTTCGTGTGAAAACAAGGTCCAATCAGGCTGAAACGTTACAGGAAGGTAGAATCTATTGAGTTGTAAGTGATCTGAACGTTTCATGATGATAGCACTTTCCTAAGGGGGTCAAACCATGTCCCAAAGGTCACCGGATCTGGTGTCAATTTAAAGAAGTAGTCCAGTTACACATTTATGGGCTTATAACTTGGCTTCTGAATGTCCTAGAGAGATCAGGTTTGTTTTAATGTACTCCAATCAACAGCTCTACAACCACACAAAGGAATGGAGTCATTAGCACTTATGGTTTGTGAATGGCACCCAGAATTATGTTGCACGAAGCACAATTTCACATCATTCTGGGTCCATTTGTGTGAAAACAAGGTCCAATCAGGCTGAAACGCTACAAGAAGGTAGAATCTATTGAGTTGTAAGTGATCTGAACTGTTACGGCCGCAGCCGTTTTGAAGCCCAGAGGTGTGCTCCGCGCCATTCCCTGTGCAGCAGCGCAGCACCACGGACAGCTACGCTCTGAGATGTTGTCCTTACTCCAGCACCATGGAGAGCGCCGGAGCGGCAGGCACAAGCAGCTGGGACTTTTTATCTCATCAGCCGGCCCTCCAAAAACGGCCAGCTGGAGCTCATCAGGGGAGAGAAATGTTTGGAGTTGCAGAGGCAACGTTTGTTCTCTCCCCGTTGGCAGTTAACAGGTTGTTGTTGGCTTTTTGTAAAGAAGCAGCTTTAGAACCTTTTGTGTTTTGGGATAGTTGCATTTAAGCGGTAATTTTGGTTTTGGTGTGTCTGCTAGACCATCTTGTGGTTTAAATTACCAGGTGGGGATTATTCCCCTTTTGAAGTCTCAGTTTCCTGAGCTATTTTTGTTGTTTGGGTAACCTAAGTTAATTCAGCATTTGGTTTTGTCTGTTAGACAAACCTTGGTTAATTTAAGGGTGGGATTTTCCCCTTTTGCTGTTTCATTCCCTTTTTAAATAAAGGAGATTAATTTTAAGAGTGGTTGGTCCTCTGGACATTTTCAGTTATTCGTTTAAACTCAGTTTGGTAAGGGTTTTTGGCCCTTCTTTTGATACTTTCTTTTTGTAATAAAATCCTTGAAAGGAAACTTTGAGTTTGGTCTTGCTTGGACAAGCCTTTTTCTCCCCAACGAGGGTCACTTTTTGTTAGACTGGTCCATCTTATGTTTATTCCCCTCACCTTCCTAGCTGAGCCCATAGAGGGGTGTAACATAAATGGGGGCTCGTCCGGGATTTCACTGATTTATAGCTGTTTTATTACACGGTTATAGCCTGTTTTAGATCAGTTAAGCCCGTGCCAAACGTTTGGACTAGTTTTAACATTTGCTCTTTGTTGGTTTTGCGAAGACACAAAACCCACGCTGTTTTGTGTTGTGTCATTTTGTTTTGTGCTTAAACATGGCTCAGTTTTGTGTGGAGACATTTATGGAGGCTCCATCCCGTGAGGTGCTGGAGCGTTGACGCAAGGCTGACCTTCTGCAGATAGCTGTCAACCTTGCTCTTGACATCCCAAACCCTGTGCTGAAAAAAGACTTGAAATTGCTCATTGTGGAGCATTTGGAGGACATGGGGATTTTAAAGACTGAGAATGAGTCTGGTGCAAAGACGGAACCAGAAGGATCTCCTGCAGATCCTGATGAATGTGACGATCCTGAAGTCCCTGCTGCTGCGGAGGATCATGAGGGTGAGACGATGGAGACAGGAAAAACTCCTCTAACCGTACGAAAGTCTGTTCCGACCTCCCCAGGTTCGCCGACGGAAGGATCTCGAGACGCACGACTGCAGGTGCGGCTGGCACGTCTGGACATGGAAAGAGAGGAGAGAGCCCAGGCTAAAAGACTCCAGATGGAACTGGAGGTTCGGAGGATGGAGATTGAAGCTGACACAGCTGTGAGAATAAGGAAATTGGAACTGGAAGCCCAGCTTTCCAACCCTGGACTTCATATCACGCCCACCAAAGCTCCGCAACCCGCCACAACCCCGGCCTTTGACATTAGTAAGTGCATTTCCTTAATGCCTACATTTAGAGAGACCGAGGTTGACAGCTATTTTGTAGCTTTTGAAAGAATTGCGGAGACGTTGCAGTGGCCGCGCGGGGTGTGGTCTCTGCTGCTCCAGTGCAAGCTGAGCGGCAGAGCTTTAGAAGTTCTGTCTGCGCTCCCTGTCACAGATAGTCTGGACTATGACCGAGTGAAAACTGTTATACTACAAGCGTATGAGTTAATCCCTGAAGCTTATCGTCAAAAATTCAGACAAGCTAAGAAAAGTGCTGGACAAACACATGTGGAATTTGCACGTGAAATAAGCATGCTGTTTGATAAATGGTGTGCGTCCACAAAAATTAAAACTTTGAGTGACCTCCGAGAGCTTATCCTTTTGGAGGATTTTAAACGTAAGCTGCCTGAGAGACTGGTAACCTACTTAAACGAACAAAAAGTCAGCACTTTATCAGCTGCGTCCCTTTTAGCGGACAAATTCACACTCACTCACAGAGAGATTGTGAGGAGAGATGAGAGAAAAGACGTTCAGCCCGTTTTGATGAAGAAATCCATAAAAAGAAGCTCTCAAAACGGAAATCCTGAAACCCGTACCTGTTACTATTGTCACAGAACGGGACACGTTCTTAAGGATTGTTTTATGTTGCAGAAAAAGAACGGGAAGCCCACTGCAGCTCCTAAGGAAGTTGCATTCCTTAAAAAGTCGCCTGTGGTTAACCCCTTGTGCGCCGCCGGGGAGCCTGATGCTTGTTTTGCACCCTTTATTCTTTCGGGGGAGATCTCGTTGACTCCTGGTGATGCAGACAAGCAAAACGTTCGCATTTTGAGAGACACAGGTGCGTCTCAAACGTTAATACTGAGCAGCGCACTCCCATTTTCAGCCAGTAGTTCACGCGGGTACGCTGTTTTGTTACAGGGAATTGAAATGAAATCCCTGCCTGCCCAGGTGCACCGCGTTCACCTGGAATGCCAGCTCGTTAGCGGCTGCTTTGATGTTGCCATTTGTGACCATTTACCGGTAAACGGGGTTGATGTGTTGTTGGGGAATGATGTTGCTGGAGGTAAAGTGCTACCTCTTCTAGAAGTAGTTCCTCAACCTCAAGCCGAACATGTAAATTGTGCTGCTGATTCACATTTTTACCCAGCTTGTGCTGTCACCCGTTCGCAAACGCAGAATAATGCGGACATCCAGTTAAGTGACTCGGTGCTGATGAGACTCCTCAGTGATGACTCCGAACAGACAGCCCATGATGAACTTGGATTTGTTCCGTCATCAGACGCAGAAGAGCAGAGAGAAAAGGCTGATGCTGATCCTCAGCAAGGAGAACCTTTTCCACTTACGGCAGAAACCCTTTCTGCTGCACAGAAGAGTGATATTACTCTGAAACCTTATTTTGAACAGGTGACCACTTCAGATAAAACAGACAAAACTACAACACATTATTTATTAGATAATGATGTGCTGGTGCGTTGTTGGCCTCAGCCCGCGGCTGAGGGCATGGAATGGGGGTTGGTGAAACAAATAATTGTTCCATCCTCTTACAGAGAACATGTGGTCTCCTTGGCACACGAGAGTGACTGGTCTGGCCATTTGGGTGTCAACAAAACTTATAAACTGTTGTTGCAGCATTTCTTTTGGCCAGGGATGAAGAAAGAGGTGTCTCTCTTCTGTCGGCGTTGTCATGTCTGTCAGATGACAGGAAAGCCGAACCAGCCCATTCCTCCTGCCCCGTTACAGCCCATTCCTGTAGTGAGTACGCCTTTTGACCATGTCATCTTAGACTGTGTGGGACCTTTACCTCCTTCTAGAACAGGAAAGCGATTTTTGTTAACCCTTATGTGTTCAGCTACAAGGTTTCCGGAGGCCATACCGCTGAACTCCATCACCACCAGGTCTATAATCAGAGCTCTAACCCATTTCTTCTCCATCTTTGGGTTACCAAAGGTAATACAGACCGACCAAGGGACAAACTTCAAATCTAAACTGTTCAAACAGGTAACAAAAACCTTAGGAATCACACATGTCATGTCATCCGCGTATCATCCTCAGAGTCAAGGCGCTTTGGAAAGATGGCACCAAACTTTAAAGGCAATGCTGACAAAGTATTGCTTAAGTAAAAGCAAAACGTGGGAAGAAGGATTGCCTTTTGTGTTGTTTGCTGCTCGTGAGGCTGTGCAGGATTCTCTTGGTTTTAGTCCTGCCCAGCTTGTGTTTGGACACACTCCTCGTGGTCCCCTGAAAGCTCTAAAAGAGAGATTTCTTTTTTCTGATCCGCCTGACAGAAAAGTGAGGGAGTATGTCCAACTCTTCCAGAAAAGATTAAAGGAAGCAAACTCTATTGCTAAAACTCACTTGGACAAAGCTAAACTGAAGATGAAGGTTCAGTATGATAAGACGGCAACCAGACGTAACTTTGCAGTTGGAGACAAGGTACTGGTTCTAACTCCTTTGTCCAATTCGGCTCTCAGCACCAAATTTGAGGGACCATTTGAGATCCTGAGTAAGCTCGGGGACACAAATTATGTGCTACACACACCTGCCAGGAGACAAAAAAGCAGGGTTTGTCATGTTAACATGTTGAAGCGCTATGAGGATGGTTCCCCTCTGTCTAAACCTGTAACAACTTGTGTTTTAGTACCAGATGCTGCTAACAAACCTATGGTACCACAGGAAGCTGGTGAAGTCGGAGAAGACTTCCCCTCTAGTTGTAGTCCTCGGTTAAATAACTCCGAGGCACTTAAGGAACTGGAAGGACAGATAACACATTTGTCACCTGAAATGGCTGGAGACTTGGTGAAGTTAATTCACTCTAGGAAGAGTCTGTTTGTTGATGTGCCCACTCAGACCACTGTGTTAGCACATCATGTTGAGGTGAGTGAAGCCAAGCCCATTAGACAGCATCCGTACCGTGCTAGTCCCGAGAAAAGACTGATTATGAAAGAAGAAACGGAGTACTTATTGAAAAATGGCTTTGCTATTCCCAGCAGGAGCCCCTGGAGTTCACCCTGTCTGGTGGAGAGGAAACCAGATGGAACCGCTCGACGATTACAGGAAGTTAAATGCGGTTACCATCTCAGACTCATATCCTCTACCCCGTATAGATGATTGCGTTGACAGTGTGGGACCTTCCAAGTTTGTGACTAAGTTGGACCTGTTAAAGGGATATTGGCAGGTACCTTTAACAGAAGAAGCTTCTCTTATGTCAGCTTTTGTTACCCCAGATGCCTTTTTACAGTACACTGTGTTACCCTTTGGCATGAAAAATGCACCTGCCACCTTCCAAAGGTTAATTAACACTGTTACTTCTGGCCTCTCACATTGTAGTGCTTACCTCGACGATATTGTTGTTTATACAGACACCTGGGAAGAACACCTCAACACTCTCACTCAGTTATTTGATCGTCTGGTGCAGGCCAACCTGACCCTGAACTTGGCCAAATGTGACTTTGTTAAGGCTACCGTCACTTACTTAGGTAAAGAAGTTGGGCAGGGGAAAGTAAAGGTCCTGCATGAAAAGGTGAAGGCTATGATGTCGTTTCCTCCTCCCTCTACTCGCCGAGAACTGAGACGGTTCCTGGGCATGGTTGGATACTATAGGGGGTTTTGTCGAAACTTTTCTGCCGTTGTTCTTCCTCTCACAGATCAGCTAAGTCCCAAAAGGAAGTTTGAATGGACTTCGGAGTGCCAAGCCTCTTTTGAGGCTGCCAAGCTGCTGCTGTGCTCTGCTCCTGTCCTGGCTGCACCCGATCTGACCAGGCCGTTCAAGCTGGAAGTTGATGCCAGCGCTATAGCCGCTGGAAGTGTGCTGATCCAGGAAGATTCAGCTGGTATTGATCATCCGGTCTGTTATTTTTCTAAGAAGTTCAACCGACACCAACTGCACTATTCCACGATCGAAAAGGAAACGTTGGCTCTACTCCTTTCATTACAGCATTTCCACGTTTACGTGGGTTCCAGTTGTTCTCCTACAATAGTGTATACAGACCATAACCCTTTGACTTTCCTCAGTAGGATGTATAACCAGAACCAGCGGCTCATGCGGTGGGCGCTCATCCTACAGGAATATGCCATCGAGGTTCGACACAAGAAGGGGACTAACAACATCATTGCTGATGGGTTGTCCAGAAGTTTTGGTAACCTGTAGCGTCCAATAACCACTACATATCACAGATGCATACAATTTGTTTTAACTCCTCCTTCCAGGGCCCCTTGTAGGCACAAGGGCTTCACCCTCTTTAGGGTGTTGCCGTTTGTTGTTTTCTCTAGGGTTGCGGCAAGAGGCTAGTGTTGTCTGTGTCCTGCAGACATCTCGGGAGCACCCCAGGGTGATGGGGGACGGGCTTGCCAATGGGCCACCCCTCGTCGTCGCTGGTTTGTATGTGTACACCCACACATGTGCTTAATCTGCCCGCCTTAACCCGCATGAAGAGCAAGGGTTGAGTTAGAGAAGCTCCCCCATAGGTAGTTAGCGGGATGCCCTGGTTGTGTGTAAATGGAGGATACTGTTGAGTTTTAAATGTATCTTGCGTTTTAAGAAAAAAGATGGTGGTGTCTTATGTATGGTTTTAGATTCTTTATCTCACCCCCTCCTTTTTTCTTTTAAGGGTGGGGATGTTACGGCCGCAGCCGTTTTGAAGCCCAGAGGTGTGCTCCGCGCCGTTCCCTGTGCAGCAGCGCAGCACCACGGACAGCTACGCTCTGAGATGTTGTCCTTACTCCAGCACCATGGAGAGCGCCGGAGCGGCAGGCACAAGCAGCTGGGACTTTTTATCTCATCAGCCGGCCCTCCAAAAACGGCCAGCTGGAGCTCATCAGGGGAGAGAAATGTTTGGAGTTGCAGAGGCAACGTTTGTTCTCTCCCCGTTGGCAGTTAACAGGTTGTTGTTGGCTTTTTGTAAAGAAGCAGCTTTAGAACCTTTTGTGTTTTGGGATAGTTGCATTTAAGCGGTAATTTTGGTTTTGGTGTGTCTGCTAGACCATCTTGTGGTTTAAATTACCAGGTGGGGATTATTCCCCTTTTGAAGTCTCAGTTTCCTGAGCTATTTTTGTTGTTTGGGTAACCTAAGTTAATTCAGCATTTGGTTTTGTCTGTTAGACAAACCTTGGTTAATTTAAGGGTGGGATTTTCCCCTTTTGCTGTTTCATTCCCTTTTTAAATAAAGGAGATTAATTTTAAGAGTGGTTGGTCCTCTGGACATTTTCAGTTATTCGTTTAAACTCAGTTTGGTAAGGGTTTTTGGCCCTTCTTTTGATACTTTCTTTTTGTAATAAAATCCTTGAAAGGAAACTTTGAGTTTGGTCTTGCTTGGACAAGCCTTTTTCTCCCCAACGAGGGTCACTTTTTGTTAGACTGGTCCATCTTATGTTTATTCCCCTCACCTTCCTAGCTGAGCCCATAGAGGGGTGTAACATGAACGTTTCAAGATCATCGCACATTCCTATAGGGGGTAAAACCATGTCCCAAAGATCACCGGGCCTGGTGTCACTTTAAAGAAGTAGTCCAGTTACACCTTTGTGGGCTTATAACTTGGCTTCTGAATGTCCTAGAGAGGTTAGGTTTGTTTTAGTGTACTCCAATCAAACGCCCCTACAACCACAAAAAGGAATGGAGTCATTAGCACTTATGGTTTGTAAATGGCACCCAGAATTATGTTGCACGAAGCACAATTTCACATCATTCTGGGTTCATTTGTGTGAAAACAAGGTCCAATCAGGCTGAAACGTTACAGGAAGGTAGAAACTATTGAGTTGTAAGTGATCTGAACGTTTCATGATGATAGCACTTTCCTAAGGGGGTCAAACCATGTCCCAAAGGTCACCGGATCTGGTGTCAATTTAAAGAAGTAGTCCAGTTACACATTTGTGGGCTTATAACTTGGCTTCTGAATGTCCTAGAGAGATCAGGTTTGTTTTAGTGTACTCAAATCAACATCCCCTACAACCTCAAAAAGGAATGGAGTCATTAGCACTTATGGTTTTTAAATGGCACCCAGAATTATGCTGCACTAAGCACAATTTCACATCATTCTGGGTTCATTTGTGTGAAAACAAGGTCCAATCAGGCTGAAACGTTACAGGAAGGTAGAATCTATTGAGTTTTAAGTGATCTGAACGTTTCATGATGATAGCACTTTCCTAAGGGGGGGGAAAACCATGTCCCAAAGGTCACCGGATCTGGTGTCACTTTAAAGAAGTAGTCCAGTTACACATTTGTGGGCTTATAACTTGGCTTCTGAATGTCCTAGAGAGATCAGGTTTGTTTTAATGTACTCCAACCAACATCCCCTACAACCACAAAAAGGATTGGAGTCATTAGCACTTATGGTTTGTAAATGGCACCCAGAATTATGTTGCACGAAGCACAATTTCACATCATTATGGGTCCATTTGTGTGAAAACAAGGTCCAATCAGGCTGAAACGTTACAAGAAGGTAGAATCTATTGAGTTGTAAGTGATCTGAACGTTTCAAGATGATCGCACATTCCTATAAGGGGTCAAACCATGTCCCAAAGGTCACCGGGCCTGGTGTCACTTTAAAGAAGTAGTCCAGTTACACCTTTGAGGGCTTATAACTTGGCTTCTGAATGTCCTAGAGAGGTTAGGTTTGTTTTAGTGTTCTCCAATCAACAGCCCCTACAACCACAAAAAGGAATGGAGTCATTAGCACTTCTGGTTTGTAAATGGCACCCAGAATTATGTTGCACGAAGCACAATTTCACATCATTCTGGGTTCATTTGTGTGAAAACAAGGCCCAATCAGGCGGAAACGTTACAGGAAGGTAGAATCTATTGAGTTGTAAGTGATCTAAACGTTTCATGATGATAGCACTTTCCTAAGGGGGTCAAACCATGTCCCAAAGGTCACCGGATCTGGTGTCAATTTAAAGAAGTAGTCCAGTTACACATTTGTGGGCTTATAACTTGGCTTCTGAATGTCCTAGAGAGATCAGGTTTGTTTTAGTGTACTCCAATCAACATCCCCTACAACCTCAAAAAGGAATGGAGTCATTAGCACTTATGGTTTTTAAATGGCACCCAGAATTATGCTGCACTAAGCACAATTTCACATCATTCTGGGTTCATTTGTGTGAAAATAAGGTCCAATCAGGCCGAAACGTTACAAGAAGGTAGAATCTATTGAGTTGTAAGAGATCTGAATGTTTCATGATGATAGCACTTTCCTAAGGGGGTCAAACCATGTCCCAAAGGTCACCGGATCTGGTGTCAATTTAAAGAAGTAGTCCAGTTACACCTTTGTGGGCATATAACTTGGCTTCTGAATGTCCTAGAGAGATCAGGTTTGTTTTAGTATACTCCAATCAACAGCCCCTACAACCCAAAAAGGAATGGAGTCATTAGCACTTATGGTTTTTAAATGCCACCCAGAATTATGTTGCACGAAGCACAAGTTCACATCATTCTGGGTTCATTTGTGTGAAAACAAGGTACAATCAGGCTGAAACGTTACAGGAAGGTAGAATCTATTGAGTTGTAAGTGATCTGAACGTTTCATGATGATAGCACTTTCCTAAGGGGGTCAAACCATGTCCCAAAGGTCACCGGATCTGGTGTCAATTTAAAGTAGTCCAGTTACACATTTGTGGGCTTATAACTTGGCTTCTGAATGTCCTAGAGAGATCAGGTTTGTTTTAGTGTACTCCAATCAACAGCCCCTACAACCACAAAAAGGAACGGAGTCATTAGCACTTATGGTTTTTAAATGGCACCCAGAATTATGTTGCGCGAAGCACAATTTCACATCATTCTGGGTTCATTTGTGTGAAAACAAGGTCCAATCAGGCTGAAACGTTACAGGAAGGTAGAATCTATTGAGTTGTAAGTGATCTGAACGTTTCATGATGATAGCACTTTCCTAAGGGGGTCAAACCATGTCCGAAAGGTCACCGGATCTGGTGTCAATTTAAAGAAGTAGTCCAGTTACACATTTGTGGGCTTATAACTTGGCTTCTGAATGTCCTAGAGAGGTCAGGTTTGTTTTAGTGTACTCCAAACAACAGCCCTTACAACCACAAAAAGGAATGGAGTCATTAGCACTTATGGTTTGTAAATGGCACCCAGAATTATGTTGCACAAAGCACAATTTCACATCATTCTGGGTCCATTTGTGTGAAAACAAGGTCCAATCAGGCTGAAATGTTACAAGAAGGTAGAATCTATTGAGTTGTAAGTGATCTGAACATTTCATGATGATCGCACATTCCTATAGGGGGTCAAACCATGTCCCAAACGTCACCGGGCCTCGTGTCACTTTAAAGAAATAGTCCAGTTACACCTTTGTGGGCTTATAACTTGGCTTCTGAATATCCTAGAGAGGTCAGGTTTGTTTTAGAGTACTCCAATTAACAGCCCCCATTACCCCAAAAAGGACTGGAGTCATTAGCACTTATGGTTTTTAAATGGCACCCAGAATTATGTTGCACGAAGCACAATTTCACATCATTCTGGGTTCATTTGTGTGAAAACAAGGTCTAATCAGGCTGAAACGTTACAGGAAGGTAGAATCTATTGAGTTGTAAGTGATCTGAACGTTTCATGATGATAGCACTTTCCTAAGGGAGTCAAACCATGTCCGAAAGGTCACCGGATCTGGTGTCACTTTAAAGAAGTAGTCCAGTTACACATTTGTGGGCTTATAACTTGGCTTCTGAATGTCCTAGAGAGATCAGGTTTGTTTTAATGTACTCCAGCCAACAGCCCCTACAACCACAAAAAGGATTGGAGTCATTAGCACTTATGGTTTGTAAATGGCACCCAGAATTATGTTGCACGAAGCACAATTTCACATCATTCTGGGTCCATTTGTGTGAAAACAAGGTCCAATCAGAATGAAACGTTACAAGAAGGTAGAATCTATTGAGTTGTAAGTGATCTGAACGTTTCATGATGATCGCACATTCCTATAGGGGGTCAAACCCTGTCCCAAAGGTCACCGGGCCTGGTGTCACTTTAAAGAAGTAGTCCAGTTACACCTTTGTGGGCTTATAACTTGGCTTCTGAATGTCCTAGAGAGGTTAGGTTTGTTTTAGTGTTCTCCAATCAACAGCCCCTACAACCACAAAAAGGAATGGAGTCATTAGCACTTATGGTTTGTAAATGGCACCCAGAATTGTTTTGCACGAAGAACAATTTCACAT
Organism: Nothobranchius furzeri; assembly: GCF_043380555.1. Lineage (NCBI taxonomy): Eukaryota > Metazoa > Chordata > Actinopteri > Cyprinodontiformes > Nothobranchiidae > Nothobranchius > Nothobranchius furzeri. The sequence continues at coordinate 2,227,911 of NC_091750.1, forward strand.
CATTCTGGGATCGTGTGAAAACAAGGTCCAATCAGGCTGAAACGTTACAGGAAGGTAGAATCTATTGAGTTGTAAGTGATCTGAACGTTTCATGATGATAGCACTTTCCTAAGGGGGTCAAACCATGTCCCAAAGGTCACCGGATCTGGTGTCAATTTAAAGAAGTTGTCCAGTTACACATTTGTGGGCTTATAACTTGGCTTCTGAATGTCCTAGAGAGATCAGGTTTGTTTTAGTGTACTCCAATCAACAGCCCCTACAACCACAAAAAAGAATGGAGTCATTAGCACTTATGGTTTGTAAATGGCACCCAGAATTATGTTGCACAAAGCACAATTTCACATCATTCTGGGTCCATTTGTGTGAAAACAAGGTCCAATCAGGCTGAAACGTTACAAGAAGGTAGAATCTATTGAGTTGTAAGTGATCTGAACGTTTCATGATGATCGCACATTCCTATCGAGGGTCAAACCATGTCCCAAAAGTCACCGGGCCTGGTGTCACTTTAAAGAAGTAGTCCAGTTACACCTTTGTGGGCTTATAACTTGGCTTCTGAATATCCTAGAGAGGTCAGGTTTGTTTTAGAGTACTCCAATTAACAGCACCCATTACCACTAAAAGGAATGGAGTCATTAGCACTTATGGTTTTTAAATGGCACCCAGAATTATGTTGCGCGAAGCACAATTTCACATCATTCTGGGTTCATTTGTGTGAAAACAAGGTCCAATCAGGCTGAAACGTTACAGGAAGGTAGAATCTATTGAGTTGTAAGTGATCTGAACGTTTCATGATGATAGCACTTTCCTAAGGGGGTCAAACCATGTCCCAAAGGTCACCGGATCTGGTGTCAATTTAAAGAAGTAGTCCAGTTACACATTTGTGGGCTTATAACTTGGCTTCTGAATGTCCTAGAGAGGTCAGGTTTGTTTTAGTGTACTCCAAACAACAGCCCTTACAACCACAAAAAGGAATGGAGTCATTAGCACTTATGGTTTGTAAATGGCACCCAGAATTATATTGCACAAAGCACAATTTCACATCATTCTGGGTCTATTTGTGTGAAAACAAGGTCCAATCAGGCTGAAATGTTACAAGAAGGTAGAATCTATTGAGTTGTAAGTGATCTGAACATTTCATGATGATCGCACATTCCTATAGGGGGTCAAACCATGTCCCAAACGTCACCGGGCCTCGTGTCACTTTAAAGAAGTAGTCCAGTTACACCTTTGTGGGCTTATAACTTGGCTTCTGAATATCCTAGAGAGGTCAGGTTAGTTTTAGAGTACTCCAATTAACAGCCCCCATTACCCCAAAAAGGACTGGAGTCATTAGCACTTATGGTTTTTAAATGGCACCCAGAATTATGTTGCACGAAACACAATTTCACATCATTCTGGGTTCATTTGTGTGAAAACAAGGTCTAATCAGGCTGAAACGTTACAGGAAGGTAGAATTTACTGAGTTGTAAGTGATCTGAACGTTTCATGATGATAGCACTTTCCTAAGGGAGTCAAACCATGTCCGAAAGGTCACCGGATCTGGTGTCAATTTAAAGAAGTAGTCCAGTTACACATTTGTGGGCTTATAACTTGTCTTCTGAATGTCCTAGAGAGATCAGAATTATTTCAGAGTACTCCAATCAACAGCCCTTCCAACCACAAAAAGGAATGGAGTCATTAGCACTTATGGTTTGTAAATGGCACCCAGAATTATGTTGCACGAAGCACAATTTCACATAATTCTGGGTCCATTTGTGTGAAAACAAGGTCCAATCAGAATGAAATGTTACAAGAAGGTAGAATCTATTGAGTTGTAAGTGATCTGAACGTTTCATGATGATCGCACATTCCTATAGGGGGTCAAACCATGTCCCAAAGGTCACCGGGCCTGGTGTCACTTTAAAGAAGTATTCCGGTTACACCTTTGTGGGCTTATAACTTGGCTTCTGAATGTCCTAGAGAGGTTAGGTTTGTTTTAGTGTTCTCCAATAGACAGCCCCTACAACCACAAAAAGGAATGGAGTCATTAGCACTTATGGTTTGTAAATGGCACTCAGAATTATGTTGCACGAAGCACAATTTCACATCATTCTGGGTTTGTGTGAAAACAAGGTCCAATCAGGCTGAAACGTTACAGGAAGGTAGAATCTATTGAGTTGTAAGTGATCTGAACGTTTCATGATGATAGCACATTCCTAAGGGGGTCAAACCATGTCCCAAAGGTCACCGGATCTGGTGTCAATATAAAGAAGTAGTCAGGTTACACATTTGTGGGCTTATAACTTGGCTTCTGAATGTCCTAGAGAGATCAGGTTTGTTTTAGTGTACTCCAATCAACAGCCCCTACAACCACAAAAAAGAATGGAGTCATTAGCACTTATGGTTTGTAAATGGCACCCAAAATTATGTTGCACGAAGCACAATTTCACATCATTCTGGGTCCATTTGTGTGAAAACAAGGTCCAATCAGGCTGAAACGTTACAAGAAGGTAGAATCTATTGAGTTGTAAGTGATCTGAACGTTTCATGATGATTGCACATTCCTATAGAGGGTCAAACCATGTCCCAAAAGTCACCGGGCCTGGTGTCACTTTAAAGAAGTAGTCCAGTTACACCTTTGTGGGCTTATAACTTGGCATCTGAATATCCTAGAGAGGTCAGGTTTGTTTTAGAGTACTCCAATTAACAGCCCCCATTACCACTAAAAGGAATGGAGTCATTAGCACTTATGGTTTTTAAATGGCACCCAGAATTATGTTGCGCGAAGCACAATTTCACATCATTCTGGGTTCATTTGTGTGAAAACAAGGTTCAATCAGGCTGAAACGTTACAGGAAGGTAGAATCTATTGAGTTGTAAGTGATCTGAACGTTTCATGATGATAGCACTTTCCTAAGGGGGTCAAACCATGTCCCAAAGGTCACCGGATCTGGTGTCAATTTAAAGAAGTAGTCCAGTTACACATTTGTGGGCTTATAACTTGGCTTCTGAATTTCCTAGAGAGTTCAGGTTTGTTTTAGTGTACTCCAATCAACAGCCCCTACAACCACAAAAAGGAATGGAGTCATTAGCACTTATGGTTTGTAAATGGCACCCAGAATTATGTTGCACAAAGCACAATTTCACATCATTCTGGGTCCATTTGTGTGAAAACAAGGTCCAATCAGGCTGAAACGTTACAAGAAGGTAGAATCTATTGAGTTGTAAGTGATCTGAACGTTTCATGATGATCGCACATTCCTATAGGGGGTCAAACCATGTCCCAAAGGTCACCGGGCCTGGTGTCAATTTAAAGAAGTAGTCCAGTTACACCTTTGTGGGCTTATAACTTGGCTTCTGAATATCCTAGAGAGGTCAGGTTTGTTTTAGAGTACTCCAATTAACAGCCCCCATTACCCCAAAAAGGACTGGAGTCATTAGCACTTATGGTTTTTAAATGGCACCCAGAATTATGTTGCAATAAGCACAATTTCACATCATTCTGGGTCCATTTGTGTGAAAACAAGGTCCAATCAGGCTGAAACATTACAAGAAGGTAGAATCTATTGAGTTGTAAGTGATCTGAACATTTCAAGATGATCGCACATTCCTATAGGTGGGAAAACCATGTCCCAAAGGTCACCGGGCCTGGTGTCACTTTAAAGAAGTAGTCCAGTTACACCTTTGTGGGCTTATAACTTGGCTTCTGAATGTCCTAGAGAGGTCAGGTTTGTTTTAGTGTACTCCAATCAATAGCCCTTACAACCACAAAAAGGAACGGAGTCATTAGCACTTATGGTTTGTAAATGGCACCCAGAATTATGTTGCACAAAGCACAATTTCACATCATTCTGGGTCCATTTGTGTGAAAACAAGGTCCAATCAGGCTGAAACGTTACAAGAAGGTAGAATCTATTGAGTTGTAAGTGATCTGAACGTTTCATGATGATCGCACATTCCTATAGGGGGTCAAACCATGTCCCAAAGGTCACCGGGCCTCGTGTCACTTTAAAGAAGTAGTCCAGTTACACCTTTGTGGGCTTATAACTTGGCTTCTGAATGTCCTAGAGAGGTCAGGTTTGTTTTAGTGTACTCCAATCAACAGCCCCCATTACCCCAAAAAGGACTGGAGTCATTAGCACTTATGGTTTTTAAATGGCACCCAGAATTATGTTGCACGAAGCACAATTTCACATCATTCTGGGTTCATTTGTGTGAAAACAAGGTCTAATCAGGCTGAAACGTTACAGGAAGGTAGAATCTATTGAGTTGTAAGTGATCCGAACGTTTCATGATGATAGCACTTTCCTAAGGGAGTCAAACCATGTCCCAAAGGTCACCGGATCTGGTGTCAATTTAAAGAAGTAGTCCAGTTACACATTTGTGGGCTTATAACTTGGCTTCTGAATGTCCTAGAGAGATCAGAATTATTTCAGAGTACTCCAATCAACAGCCCCTACAACCACAAAAAGGAATGAAGTCATTAGCACTTATGGTTTGTAAATGGCACCCAGAATTATGTTGCACGAAGCACAATTTCACATCATTCTGGGTCCATTTGTGTGTAAACAAGGTCCAATCAGAATGAAACGTTACAAGAAGGTAGAATCTATTGAGTTGTAAGTGATCTGAACATTTCATGATGATCGCACATTCCTATAGGGGGTCAAACCATGTCCCAAAGGTCACCAGGCCTGGTGTCACTTTAAAGAAGTAGTCCAGTTACACCTTTGTGGGCTTATAACTTGGCTTCTGAATGTCCTAGAGAGGTTAGGTTTGTTTTAGTGTTCTCCAATCAACAGCCCCTACAACCACAAAAAGGAATGGAGTCATTAGCACTTATGGTTTGTAAATGGCACCCAGAATTATGTTGCACGAAGCACAATTTCACATCATTCTGGGTTCGTGTGAAAACAAGGTCCAATCAGGCTGAAACGTTACAGGAAGGTAGAATCTATTGAGTTGTAAGTGATCTGAATGTTTCATGATGATAGCACTTTCTTAAGGGGGTCAAACCATGTCCCAAAGGTCACCGGATCTGGTGTCAATTTAAAGAAGTAGTCCAGTTACACATTTGTGGGCTTATAACTTGGCTTCTGAATGTCCTAGAGAGATCAGGTTTGTTTTAATGTACTCCAATCAACAGGCCCTACAACCACAAAAAGGAATGGAGTCATTAGCACTTATGGTTTGTAAATGGCACCCAGAATTATGTTGCACGAAGCACAATTTCACATCATTCTGGGTCCATTTGTGTGAAAACAAGGTCCAATCAGGCTGAAATGCTACAAGAAGGTAGAATCTATTGAGTTGTAAGTGATCTGAACGTTTCAAGATGATCGCACATTCCTATAGGGGGTAAAACCATGTCCCAAAGATCACCGGGCCTGGTGTCACTTTAAAGAAGTAGTCCAGTTACACCTTTGTGGGCTCATAACTTGGCTTCTGAATGTCCTAGAGAGGTTAGGTTTGTTTTAGTGTACTCCAATCAACAGCCCCTACAACCACAAAAAGGAATGGAGTCATTAGCACTTATGGTTTGTAAATGGCACCCAGAATTATGTTGCACGAAGCACAATTTCACATCATTCTGGGTTCATTTGTGTGAAAACAAGGTCCAATCAGGCTGAAACGTTACAGGAAGGTAGAATCTTTTGAGTTGTAAGTGATCCGAACGTTTCTTGATGACAGCACTTTCCTAAGGGGGTCAAACCATGTCCCAAAGGTCATCGGATCTGGTGTCAATTTAAAGTAGTCCAGTTACACATTTGTGGGCTTATAACTTGGCTTCTGAATGTCCTAGAGAGATCAGGTTTGTTTTAATGTACTCCAACCAACAGCTCCTACAACCACAAAAAGGAATGGAGTCATTAGCACTTATGGTTTGTAAATGGCACCCAGAATTATGTTGCACGAAGCACAATTTCACATCATTCTGGGTTCATTTGTGTGAAAACAAGGTCCAGTCAGGCTGAAATGTTACAGGAAGGTAGAATCTATTGAGTTGTAAGTGATCTGACCGTTTCATGATGATAGCACTTTCCTAAGGGGGTCAAACCATGTCCCAAAGGTATCCGGATCTCGTGTCAATTTAAAGAAGTAGTCCAGTTACACATTTGTGGGCTTATAACTTGGCTTCTGAATGTCCTAGAGAGATCAGAATTATTTCAGAGTACTCCAATCAACAGCCCCTACAACCACAAAAAGGAATGGAGTCATTAGCACTTATGGTTTGTAAATGGCCCCCAGAATTATGTTGCACGAAGCACAATTTCACTTCATTCTGGGTCCATTTGTGTGAAAACAAGGTCCAATCAGGCTGAAACGTTACAAGAAGGTAGAATCTATTGAGTTGTAAGTGATCTGAACGTTTCATGATGATCGCACATTCCTATAGGGGGTCAAACCATGTCCCAAAGGTCACCGGGCCTCGTGTCACTTTAAAGAAGTAGTCCAGTTACACCTTTGTGGGCTTATAACTTGGCTTCTGAATGTCCTAGAGAGGTCAGGTTTGTTTTAGTGTACTCCAATCAACAGCCCCCATTACCCCAAAAAGGACTGGAGTCATTAGCACTTATGGTTTTTAAATGGCACCCAGAATTATGTTGCACGAAGCACAATTTCACATCATTCTGGGTTCATTTGTGTGAAAACAAGGTCTAATCAGGCTGAAACGTTACAGGAAGGTAGAATCTATTGAGTTGTAAGTGATCCGAACGTTTCATGATGATAGCACTTTCCTAAGGGAGTCAAACCATGTCCCAAAGGTCACCGGATCTGGTGTCAATTTAAAGAAGTGGTCCAGTTACACATTTGTGGGCTTATAACTTGGCTTCTGAATGTCCTAGAGAGATCAGAATTATTTCAGAGTACTCCAATCAACAGCCCCTACAACCACAAAAAGGAATGGAGTCATTAACACTTATGGTTTGTAAATGGCACCCAGAATTATGTTGCACGAAGCACAATTTCACATCATTCAGGGTCCATTTGTGTGTAAACAAGGGCCAATCAGAATGAAACGTTACAAGAAGGTAGAATCTATTGAGTTGTAAGTGATCTGAACGTTTCATGATGATCGCACATTCCTATAGGGGGTCAAACCATGTCCCAAAGGTCACCAGGCCTGGTGTCACTTTAAAGAAGTAGTCCAGTTACACCTTTGTGGGCTTATAACTTGGCTTCTGAATGTCCTAGAGAGGTTAGGTTTGTTTTAGTGTTCTCCAATCAACAGCCCCTACAACCACAAAAAGGAATGGAGTCATTAGCACTTATGGTTTGTAAATGGCACCCAGAATTATGTTGCACGAAGCACAATTTCACATCATTCTGGGTTCGTGTGAAAACAAGGTCCAATCAGGCTGAAACGTTACAGGAAGGTAGAATCTATTGAGTTGTAAGTGATCTGAACGTTTCATGATGATAACACTTTCTTAAGGGGGTCAAACCATGTCCCAAAGGTCACCGGATCTGGTGTCAATTTAAAGAAGTAGTCCAGTTACACATTTGTGGGCTTATAACTTGGCTTCTGAATGTCCTAGAGAGATCAGGTTTGTTTTAATGTACTCCAATCAACAGCCCCTACAACCACAAAAAGGAATGGAGTCATTAGCACTTATGGTTTGTAAATGGCACCCAGAATTATGTTGCACGAAGCACAATTTCACATCATTCTGGGTCCATTTGTGTGAAAACAAGGTCCAATCAGGCTGAAATGCTACAAGAAGGTAGAATCTATTGAGTTGTAAGTGATCTGAACGTTTCAAGATGATCGCACATTCCTATAGGGGGTAAAACCATTTCCCAAAGATCACCGGGCCTGGTGTCACTTTAAAGAAGTAGTCCAGTTACATCTTTGTGGGCTCATAACTTGGCTTCTGAATGTCCTAGAGAGGTTACGTTTGTTTTAGTGTTCTCCAATCAACAGCCCCTACAACCACAAAAAGGAATGGAGTCATTAGCACTTATGGTTTGTAAATGGCACCCAGAATTATGTTGCACGAAGCACAATTTCACATCATTCTGGGTTCATTTGTGTGAAAACAAGGTCCAATCAGGCTGAAACGTTACAGGAAGGTAGAATCTATTGAGCTGTAAGTGATCTGAACGTTTCTTGATGATAGCACTTTCCTAAGGGGGTCAAACCATGTCCCAAAGGTCATCGGATCTGGTGTCAATTTAAAGAAGTAGTCCAGTTACACATTTGTGGGCTTATAACTTGGCTTCTGAATGTCCTAGAGAGATCAGGTTTGTTTTAATGTACTCCAACCAACAGCTCCTACAACCACAAAAAGGAATGGAGTCATTAGCACTTATGGTTTGTAAATGGCACCCAGAATTATGTTGCACGAAGCACAATTTCACATCATTCTGGGTTCATTTGTGTGAAAACAAGGTCCAATCAGGCTGAAATGGTACAGGAAGGTAGAATCTATTGAGTTGTAAGTGATCTGACCGTTTCATGATGATAGCACTTTCCTAAGGGGGTCAAACCATGTCCCAAAGGTATCCGGATCTGGTGTCAATTTAAAGAAGTAGTCCAGGTACACATTTGTGGGCTTATAACTTGGCTTCTGAATGTCCTAGAGAGATCAGAATTATTTCAGAGTACTCCAATCAACAGCCCCTACAACCACAAAAAGGAATGGAGTCATTAGCACTTATGGTTTGTAAATGGCACCCAGAATTATGTTGCACGAAGCACAATTTCACTTCATTCTGGGTCCATTTGTGTGAAAACAAGGTCCAATCAGAATGAAACGTTACAAGAAGGCAGAATCTATTGAGTTGTAAGTGATCTGAACGTTTCAAGATGATCGCACATTCCTATAGGGGGTCAAACCATGTCCCAAAGGTCACCGGGCCTGGTGTCACTTTAAAGAAGTGGTCCAGTTACACCTTTGTGGGCTTATAACTTGGCTTCTGAATGTCCTAGAGAGGTTAGGTTTGTTTTAGTGTTCTCCAATCAACAGCCCCTACAACCACAAAAAGGAATGGAGTCATTAGCACTAATGGTTTGTAAATGGCACCCAGAATTATGTTGCACGAAGCACAATTTCACATCATTCTGGGTTCATTTGTGTGAAAACAAGGTCTAATCAGGCTGAAACGTTACAGGAAGGTAGAATCTATTGAGTTGTAAGTGATCCGAACGTTTCATGATGATAGCACTTTCCTAAGGGAGTCAAACCATGTCCCAAAGGTCACCGGATCTGGTGTCAATTTAAAGAAGTAGTCCAGTTACACATTTGTGGGCTTATAACTTGGCTTCTGAATGTCCTAGAGAGATCACAATTATTTCAGAGTACTCCAATCAACAGCCCCTACAACCACAAAAAGGAATGGAGTCATTAGCACTTATGGTTTGTAAATGGCACCCAGAATTATGTTGCACGAAGCACAATTTCACATCATTCTGGGTCCATTTGTGTGAAAACAAGGTCCAATCAGAATGAAACGTTTCAAGAAGGTAGAATCTATTGAGTTGTAAGTGATCTGAACGTTTCATGATGATCGCACTTTCCTAAGGGGGTCAAACTATGTCCCAAAGGTCACCGGATCTGGTGTCAATTTAAAGAAGTAGTCCAGTTACACATTTGTGGGCTTATAACTTGGCTTCTGAATGTCCTAGAGAGATCAGGTTTGTTTTAATGTACTCCAATCAACAGCCCCTACAACCACAAAAAGGAATGGAGTCATTAGCACTTATGGTTTGTAAATGGCACCCAGAATTATGTTGCACGAAGCACAATTTCACATCATTTTGGGTCCATTTGTGTGAAAACAAGGTCCAATCAGGCTGAAATGCTACAAGAAGGTAGAATCTATTGAGTTGTAAGTGATCTGAACGTTTCAAGATGATCGCACATTCCTGTAGGGGGTAAAACCATGTCCCAAAGATCACCGGGCCTGGTGTCACTTTAAAGAAGTAGTCCAGTTACACCTTTGTGGGCTCATAACTTGGCTTCTGAATGTCCTAGAGAGGTTAGGTTTGTTTTAGTGTACTCCAATCAACAGCCCCTACATCCACAAAAAGGAATGGAGTCATTAGCACTTATGGTTTGTAAATGGCACCCAGAATTATGTTGCACGAAGCACAATTTCACATCATTCTGGGTTCATTTGTGTGAAAACAAGGTCCAGTCAGGCTGAAATGTTACAGGAAGGTAGAATCTATTGAGTTGTAAGTGATCTGACCGTTTCATGATGATAGCACTTTCCTAAGGGGGTCAAACCATGTCCCAAAGGTATCCGGATCTCGTGTCAATTTAAAGAAGTAGTCCAGTTACACATTTGTGGGCTTATAACTTGGCTTCTGAATGTCCTAGAGAGATCAGAATTATTTCAGAGTACTCCAATCAACAGCCCCTACAACCACAAAAAGGAATGGAGTCATTAGCACTTATGGTTTGTAAATGGCACCCAGAATTATGTTGCACGAAGCACAATTTCACTTCATTCTGGGTCCATTTGTGTGAAAACAAGGTCCAATCAGGCTGAAACGTTACAAGAAGGTAGAATCTATTGAGTTGTAAGTGATCTGAACGTTTCATGATGATCGCACATTCCTATAGGGGGTCAAACCATGTCCCAAAGGTCACCGGGCCTCGTGTCACTTTAAAGAAGTAGTCCAGTTACACCTTTGTGGGCTTATAACTTGGCTTCTGAATGTCCTAGAGAGGTCAGGTTTGTTTTAGTGTACTCCAATCAACAGCCCCCATTACCCCAAAAAGGACTGGAGTCATTAGCACTTATGGTTTTTAAATGGCACCCAGAATTATGTTGCACGAAGCACAATTTCACATCATTCTGGGTTCATTTGTGTGAAAACAAGGTCTAATCAGGCTGAAACGTTACAGGAAGGTAGAATCTATTGAGTTGTAAGTGATCCGAACGTTTCATGATGATAGCACTTTCCTAAGGGAGTCAAACCATGTCCCAAAGGTCACCGGATCTGGTGTCAATTTAAAGAAGTAGTCCAGTTACACATTTGTGGGCTTATAACTTGGCTTCTGAATGTCCTAGAGAGATCAGAATTATTTCAGAGTACTCCAATCAACAGCCCCTACAACCACAAAAAGGAATGGAGTCATTAACACTTATGGTTTGTAAATGGCACCCAGAATTATGTTGCACGAAGCACAATTTCACATCATTCAGGGTCCATTTGTGTGTAAACAAGGGCCAATCAGAATGAAACGTTACAAGAAGGTAGAATCTATTGAGTTGTAAGTGATCTGAACGTTTCATGATGATCGCACATTCCTATAGGGGGTCAAACCATGTCCCAAAGGTCACCAGGCCTGGTGTCACTTTAAAGAAGTAGTCCAGTTACACCTTTGTGGGCTTATAACTTGGCTTCTGAATGTCCTAGAGAGGTTAGGTTTGTTTTAGTGTTCTCCAATCAACAGCCCCTACAACCACAAAAAGGAATGGAGTCATTAGCACTTATGGTTTGTAAATGGCACCCAGAATTATGTTGCACGAAGCACAATTTCACATCATTCTGGGTTCGTGTGAAAACAAGGTCCAATCAGGCTGAAACGTTACAGGAAGGTAGAATCTATTGAGTTGTAAGTGATCTGAACGTTTCATGATGATAGCACTTTCTTAAGGGGGTCAAACCATGTCCCAAAGGTCACCGGATCTGGTGTCAATTTAAAGAAGTAGTCCAGTTACACATTTGTGGGCTTATAACTTGGCTTCTGAATGTCCTAGAGAGATCAGGTTTGTTTTAATGTACTCCAATCAACAGCCCCTACAACCACAAAAAGGAATGGAGTCATTAGCACTTATGGTTTGTAAATGGCACCCAGAATTATGTTGCACGAAGCACAATTTCACATCATTCTGGGTCCATTTGTGTGAAAACAAGGTCCAATCAGGCTGAAATGCTACAAGAAGGTAGAATCTATTGAGTTGTAAGTGATCTGAACGTTTCAAGATGATCGCACATTCCTATAGGGGGTAAAACCATTTCCCAAAGATCACCGGGCCTGGTGTCACTTTAAAGAAGTAGTCCAGTTACATCTTTGTGGGCTCATAACTTGGCTTCTGAATGTCCTAGAGAGGTTACGTTTGTTTTAGTGTTCTCCAATCAACAGCCCCTACAACCACAAAAAGGAATGGAGTCATTAGCACTTATGGTTTGTAAATGGCACCCAGAATTATGTTGCACGAAGCACAATTTCACATCATTCTGGGTTCATTTGTGTGAAAACAAGGTCCAATCAGGCTGAAACGTTACAGGAAGGTAGAATCTATTGAGTTGTAAGTGATCTGAACGTTTCTTGATGATAGCACTTTCCTAAGGGGGTCAAACCATGTCCCAAAGGTCATCGGATCTGGTGTCAATTTAAAGAAGTAGTCCAGTTACACATTTGTGGGCTTATAACTTGGCTTCTGAATGTCCTAGAGAGATCAGGTTTGTTTTAATGTACTCCAACCAACAGCTCCTACAACCACAAAAAGGAATGGAGTCATTAGCACTTATGGTTTGTAAATGGCACCCAGAATTATGTTGCACGAAGCACAATTTCACATCATTCTGGGTTCATTTGTGTGAAAACAAGGTCCAATCAGGCTGAAATGGTACAGGAAGGTAGAATCTATTGAGTTGTAAGTGATCTGACCGTTTCATGATGATAGCACTTTCCTAAGGGGGTCAAACCATGTCCCAAAGGTATCCGGATCTGGTGTCAATTTAAAGAAGTAGTCCAGGTACACATTTGTGGGCTTATAACTTGGCTTCTGAATGTCCTAGAGAGATCAGAATTATTTCAGAGTACTCCAATCAACAGCCCCTACAACCACAAAAAGGAATGGAGTCATTAGCACTTATGGTTTGTAAATGGCACCCAGAATTATGTTGCACGAAGCACAATTTCACTTCATTCTGGGTCCATTTGTGTGAAAACAAGGTCCAATCAGAATGAAACGTTACAAGAAGGCAGAATCTATTGAGTTGTAAGTGATCTGAACGTTTCATGATGATCGCACATTCCTATAGGGGGTCAAACCATGTCCCAAAGGTCACCGGGCCTGGTGTCACTTTAAAGAAGTGGTCCAGTTACACCTTTGTGGGCTTATAACTTGGCTTCTGAATGTCCTAGAGAGGTTAGGTTTGTTTTAGTGTTCTCCAATCAACAGCCCCTACAACCACAAAAAGGAATGGAGTCATTAGCACTAATGGTTTGTAAATGGCACCCAGAATTATGTTGCACGAAGCACAATTTCACATCATTCTGGGTTCATTTGTGTGAAAACAAGGTCTAATCAGGCTGAAACGTTACAGGAAGGTAGAATCTATTGAGTTGTAAGTGATCCGAACGTTTCATGATGATAGCACTTTCCTAAGGGAGTCAAACCATGTCCCAAAGGTCACCGGATCTGGTGTCAATTTAAAGAAGTAGTCCAGTTACACATTTGTGGGCTTATAACTTGGCTTCTGAATGTCCTAGAGAGATCACAATTATTTCAGAGTACTCCAATCAACAGCCCCTACAACCACAAAAAGGAATGGAGTCATTAGCACTTATGGTTTGTAAATGGCACCCAGAATTATGTTGCACGAAGCACAATTTCACATCATTCTGGGTCCATTTGTGTGAAAACAAGGTCCAATCAGAATGAAACGTTTCAAGAAGGTAGAATCTATTGAGTTGTAAGTGATCTGAACGTTTCATGATGATCGCACTTTCCTAAGGGGGTCAAACTATGTCCCAAAGGTCACCGGATCTGGTGTCAATTTAAAGAAGTAGTCCAGTTACACATTTGTGGGCTTATAACTTGGCTTCTGAATGTCCTAGAGAGATCAGGTTTGTTTTAATGTACTCCAATCAACAGCCCCTACAACCACAAAAAGGAATGGAGTCATTAGCACTTATGGTTTGTAAATGGCACCCAGAATTATGTTGCACGAAGCACAATTTCACATCATTTTGGGTCCATTTGTGTGAAAACAAGGTCCAATCAGGCTGAAATGCTACAAGAAGGTAGAATCTATTGAGTTGTAAGTGATCTGAACGTTTCAAGATGATCGCACATTCCTGTAGGGGGTAAAACCATGTCCCAAAGATCACCGGGCCTGGTGTCACTTTAAAGAAGTAGTCCAGTTACACCTTTGTGGGCTCATAACTTGGCTTCTGAATGTCCTAGAGAGGTTAGGTTTGTTTTAGTGTACTCCAATCAACAGCCCCTACATCCACAAAAAGGAATGGAGTCATTAGCACTTATGGTTTGTAAATGGCACCCAGAATTATGTTGCACGAAGCACAATTTCACATCATTCTGGGTTCATTTTTATGAAAACAAGGTCCAATCAGGCTGAAACGTTACAGGAAGGTAGAATCTATTGAGTTGTAAGTGATCTGAACGTTTCTTGATGATAGCACTTTCCTAAGGGGGTCAAACGATGTCCCAAAGGTCATCGGATCTGGTGTCAATTTAAAGAAGTAGTCCAGTTACACATTTGTGGGCTTATAACTTGGCTTCTGAATGTCCTAGAGAGATCAGGTTTGTTTTAATGTACTCCAACCAACAGCCCCTACAACCACAAAAAGGAATGGAGTCATTAGCACTTATGGTTTGTAAATGGCACCCAGAATTATGTTGCACGAAGCACAATTTCACATCATTCTGGGTTCATTTGTGTGAATACAAGGTCCAATCAGGCTGAAACGTTACAGGAAGGTAGAATCTATTGAGTTGTAACTGATCTGACCGTTTCATGATGATAGCACTTTCCTAAGGGGGTCAAACCATGTCCCAAAGGTCACCGGATCTGGTGTCAATTTAAAGAAGTAGTCCAGTTACACATTTGTGGGCTTATAACTTGGCTTCTGAATGTCCTAGAGAGATCAGAATTATTTCAGAGTACTCCAACCAACAGCCCCTACATCCACAAAAAGGAATGGAGTCATTAGCACTTATGGTTTGTAAATGGCACCCAGAATAATGTTGCAGGAAGATAAATTTCACATCATTCTGGGTCCATTTGTGTGAAAACAAGGTCCAATCAGAATGAAACGTTACAAGAAGGTAGAATCTATTGAGTTGTAAGTGATCTGAACGTTTCATGATGATCGCACATTCCTATAGGGGGTCAAACCATGTCCCAAAGGTCACCGGGCCTGGTGTCACTTTAAAGAAGTGGTCCAGTTACACATTTGTGGGCTTATAACTTGGCTTCTGAATGTCCTAGAGAGGTTAGGTTTGTTTTAGAGTTCTCCAATTAACAGCCCCTACAACCACAAAAAGGAATGGAGTCATTAGCACTTGTGGTTTGTAAATGGCACCCAGAATTATAATGCACGAAGCACAATTTCACATCATTCTGGGTTCATTTGTGTGAAAACAAGGTCCAATCAGGCTGAAACGTTACAGGAAGGTTGAATCTATTGAGTTGTAAGTGATCCGAACGTTTCATGATGATAGCACTTTCCTAAGGGAGTCAAACCATGTCCCAAAGGTCACTGGATCTGGTGTCAATTTAAAGAAGTAGTCCAGTTACACATTTGTGGGCTTATAACTTGGCTTCTGAATGTCCTAGAGAGATCACAATTATTTCAGAGTACTCCAATCAACAGCCCCTACAACCACAAAAAGGAATGGAGTCATTAGCACTTATGGTTTGTAAATGGCACCCAGAATTATGTTGCACGAAGCACAATTTCACATCATTCTGGGTCCATTTGTGTGAAAACAAGGTCCAATCAGAATGAAACGTTTCAAGAAGGTAGAATCTATTGAGTTGTAAGTGATCTGAACGTTTCATGATGATCGCACATTCCTATAGGGGGTCAAACCATGTCCCAAAGGTCACCGGGCCTGGTGTCACTTTAAAGAAGGAGTCCAGTTACACCTTTGTGGGCTTATAACTTGGCTTCTGAATGTCCTAGAGAGGTTAGGTTTGTTTTAGTGTTCTCCAATCAACAGCCCCTACAACCACAAAAAGGAATGGAGTCATTAGCACTTATGGTTTGTAAATGGCACCCAGAATTATGTTGCACGAAGCACAATTTCACATCATTCTGGGTTCGTGTGAAAACAAGGTCCAATCAGGCTGAAACGTTACAGGAAGGTAGAATCTATTGAGTTGTAAGTGATCTGAATGTTTCATGATGATAGCACTTTCCTAAGGGGGTCAAACTATGTCCCAAAGGTCACCGGATCTGGTGTCAATTTAAAGAAGTAGTCCAGTTACACATTTGTGGGCTTATAACTTGGCTTCTGAATGTCCTAGAGAGATCAGGTTTGTTTTAATGTACTCCAATCAACAGCCCCTACAACCACAAAAAGGAATGGAGTCATTAGCACTTATGGTTTGTAAATGGCACCCAGAATTATGTTGCACGAAGCACAATTTCACATCATTTTGGGTCCATTTGTGTGAAAACAAGGTCCAATCAGGCTGAAATGCTACAAGAAGGTAGAATTTATTGAGTTGTAAGTGATCTGAACGTTTCAAGATGATCGCACATTCCTGTAGGGGGTAAAACCATGTCCCAAAGATCATCGGGCCTGGTGTCACTTTAAAGAAGTAGTCCAGTTACACCTTTGTGGGCTCATAACTTGGCTTCTGAATGTCCTAGAGAGGTTAGGTTTGTTTTAGTGTACTCCAATCAACAGCCCCTACATCCACAAAAAGGAATGGAGTCATTAGCACTTATGGTTTGTAAATGGCACCCAGAATTATGTTGCACGAAGCACAATTTCACATCATTCTGGGTTCATTTTTATGAAAACAAGGTCCAATCAGGCTGAAACGTTACAGGAAGGTAGAATCTATTGAGTTGTAAGTGATCTGAACGTTTCTTGATGATAGCACTTTCCTAAGGGGGTCAAACCATGTCCCAAAGGTCATCGGATCTGGTGTCAATTTAAAGAAGTAGCCCAGTTACACATTTGTGGGCTTATAACTTGGCTTCTGAATGTCCTAGAGAGATCAGGTTTGTTTTAATGTACTCCAACCAACAGCCCCTACAACCACAAAAAGGAATGGAGTCATTAGCACTTATGGTTTGTAAATGGCACCCAGAATTATGTTGCACGAAGCACAATTTCACATCATTCTGGGTTCATTTGTGTGAAAACAAGGTCCAATCAGGCTGAAACGTTACAGGAAGGTAGAATCTATTGAGTTGTAACTGATCTGACCGTTTCATGATGATAGCACTTTCCTAAGGGGGTCAAACCATGTCCCAAAGGTCACCGGATCTGGTGTCAATTTAAAGAAGTAGTCCAGTTACACATTTGTGGGCTTATAACTTGGCTTCTGAATGTCCTAGAGAGATCAGAATTATTTCAGAGTACTCCAACCAACAGCCCCTACATCCACAAAAAGGAATGGAGTCATTAGCACTTATGGTTTGTAAATGGCACCCAGAATAATGTTGCACGAAGCACAATTTCACATCATTCTGGGTCCATTTGTGTGAAAACAAGGTCCAATCAGAATGAAACGTTACAAGAAGGTAGAATCTATTGAGTTGTAAGTGATCTGAACGTTTCATGATGATCGCACATTCCTATAGGGGGTCAAACCATGTCCCAAAGGTCACCGGGCCTGGTGTCACTTTAAAGAAGTGGTCCAGTTACACATTTGTGGGCTTATAACTTGGCTTCTGAATGTCCTAGAGAGGTTAGGTTTGTTTTAGAGTTCTCCAATTAACAGCCCCTACAACCACAAAAAGGAATGGAGTCATTAGCACTTGTGGTTTGTAAATGTCACCCAGAATTATAATGCACGAAGCACAATTTCACATCATTCTGGGTTCATTTGTGTGAAAACAAGGTCCAATCAGGCTGAAACGTTACAGGAAGGTAGAATCTATTGAGTTGTAAGTGATCTGAACGTTTCATGATGATAGCACTTTCCTAAGGGGGTCAAACCATGTCCCAAAGGTCACCGGATCTGGTGTCAATTTAAAGAAGTAGTCCAGTTACACATTTGTGGGCTTATAACTTGGCTTCTGAATGTCCTAGAGAGATCAGGTTTGTTTTAATGTTCTCCAATCAACAGCCCCTACAACCACACAAAGAAATGGAGTCATTAGCACTTATGGTTTGTAAATGGCCCCCAGAATTATGTTGCACGAAGCACAATTTCACATCATTCTGGGTCCATTTGTGTGAAAACAAGGTCCAATCAGAATGAAACATTACAAGAAGGTAGAATATATTGAGTTGTAAGTGATCTGAACGTTTCATGATGATCGCACATTCCTATAGGGGGTCAAACCATGTCCCAAAGGTCACCAGGCCTGTAGTCACTTTAAAGAAGTAGTCCAGTTACACCTTTGTGGGCTTATAACTTGGCTTCTGAATGTCCTAGAGAGGTTAGGTTTGTTTTAGTGTTCTCCAATCAACAGCCCCTACAACCACAAAAAGGAATGGAGTCATTAGCACTTATGGTTTGTAAATGGCACCCAGAATTATGTTGCACGAAGCACAATTTCACATCATTCTGGGTTCGTGTGAAAACAAGGTCCAATAAGGCTGAAACGTTACAGGAAGGTAGAATCTATTGAGTTGTAAGTGATCTGAACGTTTCATGATGATAGCACTTTCCTAAGGGGGACAAACCATGTCCCAAAGGTCACCGGGCCTGGTGTCACTTTAAAGAAGTGGTCCAGTTACACATTTGTGGGCTTATAACTTGGCTTCTGAATGTCCTAGAGAGGTTAGGTTTGTTTTAGAGTTCTCCAATTAACAGCCCCTACAACCACAAAAAGGAATGGAGTCATTAGCACTTGTGGTTTGTAAATGTCACCCAGAATTATAATGCACGAAGCACAATTTCACATCATTCTGGGTTCATTTGTGTGAAAACATGGTCCATTCAGGCTGAAACGTTACAGGAAGGTAGAATCTATTGAGTTGTAAGTGATCTGAACGTTTCATGATGATAGCACTTTCCTAAGGGGGTCAAACCATGTCCCAAAGGTCACCGGATCTGGTGTCAATTTAAAGAAGTAGTCCAGTTACACATTTGTGGGCTTATAACTTGGCTTCTGAATGTCCTAGAGAGATCAGGTTTTTTTTTAATGTTCTCCAATCAACAGCCCCTACAACCACACAAAGAAATGGAGTCATTAGCACTTATGGTTTGTAAATGGCCCCCAGAATTATGTTGCACGAAGCACAATTTCACATCATTCTGGGTCCATTTGTGTGAAAACAAGGTCCAATCAGAATGAAACATTACAAGAAGGTAGAATATATTGAGTTGTAAGTGATCTGAACGTTTCATGATGATCGCACATTCCTATAGGGGGTCAAACCATGTCCCAAAGGTCACCAGGCCTGGTGTCACTTTAAAGAAGTAGTCCAGTTACACCTTTGTGGGCTTATAACTTGGCTTCTGAATGTCCTAGAGAGGTTAGGTTTGTTTTAGTGTTCTCCAATCAACAGCCCCTACAACCACAAAAAGGAATGGAGTCATTAGCACTTATGGTTTGTAAATGGCACCCAGAATTATGTTGCACGAAGCACAATTTCACATCATTCTGGGTTCGTGTGAAAACAAGGTCCAATCAGGCTGAAACGTTACAGGAAGGTAGAATCTATTGAGTTGTAAGTGATCTGAACGTTTCATGATGATCGCACATTCCTATAGGAGGTCAAACCATGTCCCAAAGGTCACCGGGCCTGGTGTCACTTTAAAGAAGTGGTCCAGTTACACATTTGTGGGCTTATAACTTGGCTTCTGAATGTCCTAGAGAGGTTAGGTTTGTTTTAGAGTTCTCCAATTAACAGCCCCTACAACCACAAAAAGGAACTGAGTCATTAGCACTTATGGTTTGTAAATGGCACCCAGAATTATTTTGCACAAAGCACAATTTCACATCATTCTGGGTTCATTTGTGTGAAAACAAGGTCCAATCAGGCTGAAACGTTACAGGAAGGTAGAATCTATTGAGTTGTAAGTGATCTGAACGTTTCATGATGATAGCACTTTCCTAAGGGGGTCAAACCATGTCCCAAAGGTCACCGGATCTGGTGTCAATTTAAAGAAGTAGTCCAGTTACACATTTGTGGGCTTATAACTTGGCTTCTGAATGTCCTAGAGAGATCAGGTTTGTTTTAATGTACTCCAATCAACAGCCCCTACAACCACACAAAGGAATGGAGTCATTAGCACTTATGGTTTGTAAATGGCACCCAGAATTATGTTGCACGAAGCACAATTTCACATCATTCTGGGTCCATTTGTGTGAAAACAAGGTCCAATCAGGCTGAAACGCTACAAGAAGGTAGAATCTATTGAGTTGTAAGTGATCTGAACGTTTCAAGATGATCGCACATTCCTATAGGGGGTAAAACCATGTCCCAAAGATCACCGGGCCTGGTGTCACTTTAAAGAAGTAGTCCAGTTACACCTTTGTGGGCTTATAACTTGGCTTCTGAATGTCCTAGAGAGATCAGGTTTGTTTTAATGTTCTCCAATCAACAGCCCCTACAACCACACAAAGAAATGGAGTCATTAGCACTTATGGTTTGTAAATGGCCCCCAGAATTATGTTGCACGAAGCACAATTTCACATCATTCTGGGTCCATTTGTGTGAAAACAAGGTCCAATCAGAATGAAACATTACAAGAAGGTAGAATATATTGAGTTGTAAGTGATCTGAACGTTTCATGATGATCGCACATTCCTATAGGGGGTCAAACCATGTCCCAAAGGTCACCAGGCCTGGTGTCACTTTAAAGAAGTAGTCCAGTTACACCTTTGTGGGCTTATAACTTGGCTTCTGAATGTCCTAGAGAGGTTAGGTTTGTTTTAGTGTTCTCCAATCAACAGCCCCTACAACCACAAAAAGGAATGGAGTCATTAGCACTTATGGTTTGTAAATGGCACCCAGAATTATGTTGCACGAAGCACAATTTCACATCATTCTGGGTTCGTGTGAAAACAAGGTCCAATCAGGCTGAAACGTTACAGGAAGGTAGAATCTATTGAGTTGTAAGTGATCTGAACGTTTCATGATGATCGCACATTCCTATAGGAGGTCAAACCATGTCCCAAAGGTCACCGGGCCTGGTGTCACTTTAAAGAAGTGGTCCAGTTACACATTTGTGGGCTTATAACTTGGCTTCTGAATGTCCTAGAGAGGTTAGGTTTGTTTTAGAGTTCTCCAATCAACAGCCCCTACAACCACAAAAAGGAACTGAGTCATTAGCACTTATGGTTTGTAAATGGCACCCAGAATTATTTTGCACAAAGCACAATTTCACATCATTCTGGGTTCATTTGTGTGAAAACAAGGTCCAATCAGGCTGAAACGTTACAGGAAGGTAGAATCTATTGAGTTGTAAGTGATCTGAACGTTTCATGATGATAGCACTTTCCTAAGGGGGTCAAACCATGTCCCAAAGGTCACCGGATCTGGTGTCAATTTAAAGAAGTAGTCCAGTTACACATTTGTGGGCTTATAACTTGGCTTCTGAATGTCCTAGAGAGATCAGGTTTGTTTTAATGTACTCCAATCAACAGCCCCTACAACCACACAAAGGAATGGAGTCATTAGCACTTATGGTTTGTAAATGGCACCCAGAATTATGTTGCACGAAGCACAATTTCACATCATTCTGGGTCCATTTGTGTGAAAACAAGGTCCAATCAGGCTGAAACGCTACAAGAAGGTAGAATCTATTGAGTTGTAAGTGATCTGAACGTTTCAAGATGATCGCACATTCCTATAGGGGGGAAAACCATGTCCCAAAGATCACCGGGCCTGGTGTCACTTTAAAGAAGTAGTCCAGTTACACCTTTGTGGGCTTATAACTTGGCTTCTGAATGTCCTAGAGAGGTTAGGTTTGTTTTAGTGTACTCCAATCAACAGCCCCTACAACCACAAAAAGGAATGGAGTCATTAGCACTTATGGTTTGTAAATGGCACCCAGAATTATGTTGCACAAAGCACAATTTCACATCATTCTGGGTTCATTTGTGTGAAAACAAGGTCCAATCAGGCTGAAACGTTACAGGAAGGTAGAATCTATTGAGTTGTAAGTGATCTGAACGTTGCATGATGATAGCACTTTCCTAAGGGGGTCAAACCATGTCCCAAAGGTCACCGGATCTGGTGTCAATTTAAAGAAGTAGTCCAGTTACACATTTGTGGGCTTATAACTTGGCTTCTGAATGTCCTAGAGAGATCAGGTTTGTTTTAGTGTACTCCAATCAACAGCCCCTACAACCACAAAAAGGAATGGAGTCATTAGCACTTATGGTTTGTAAATGGCACCCAGAATTATGTTGCACGAAGCACAATTTCACATCATTCTGGGTCCATTTGTGTGAAAACAAGGTCCAATCAGAATGAAACGTTACAAGAAGGTAGAATCTATTGAGTTGTAAGTGATCTGAACGTTTCAAGATGATCGCACATTCCTATAGGGGGTCAAACCATGTCCCAAAGGTCACCAGGCCTGGTGTCACTTTAAAGAAGTAGTCCAGTTACACCTTTGTGGGCTTATAACTTGGCTTCTGAATGTCCTAGAGAGGTTAGGTTTGTTTTAGTGTTCTCCAATCAACAGCCCCTACAACCACAAAAAGGAATGGAGTCATTAGCACTTATGGTTTGTAAATGGCACCCAGAATTATGTTGCACGAAGCACAATTTCACATCATTCTGGGTTCGTGTGAAAACAAGGTCCAATCAGGCTGAAACGTTACAGGAAGGTAGAATCTATTGAGTTGTAAGTGATCTGAACGTTTCATGATGATAGCGCTTTCCTAAGGGGGTCAAACCATGTCCCAAAGGTCACCGGATCTGGTGTCAATTTAAAGAAGTAGTCCAGTTACACATTTGTGGGCTTATAACTTGGCTTCTGAATGTCCTAGAGAGATCAGGTTTGTTTTAATGTACTCCAATCAACAGCCCCTACAACCACAAAAAGGAAGGGAGTCATTAGCACTTATGGTTTGTAAATGGCACCCAGAATTATGTTGCACGAAGCACAATTTCACATCATTCTGGGTCCATTTGTGTGAAAACAAGGTCCAATCAGGCTGAAATGCTACAAGAAGGTAGAATCTATTGAGTTGTAAGTGATCTGAACGTTTCAAGATGATCGCACATTCCTATAGGGGGTAAAACCATGTCCCAAAGATCACCGGGCCTGGTGTCACTTTAAAGAAGTAGTCCAGTTACACCTTTGTGGGCTCATAACTTGGCTTCTGAATGTCCTAGAGAGGTTAGGTTTGTTTTAGTGTACTCCAATCAACAGCCCCTACAACCACAAAAAGGAATGGAGTCATTAGCACTTATGGTTTGTAAATGGCACCCAGAATTATGTTGCACGAAGCACAATTTCACATCATTCTGGGTTCATTTGTGTGAAAACAAGGTCCAATCAGGCTGAAACGTTACAAGAAGGTAGAATCTATTGAGTTGTAAGTGATCTGAATGTTTCTTGATGATAGCACTTTCCTAAGGGGTTCAAACCATGTCCCAAAGGTCATCGGATCTGGTGTCAATTTAAAGAAGTAGTCCAGTTACACATTTGTGGGCTTATAACTTGGCTTCTGAATGTCCTAGAGAGATCAGGTTTGTTTTAATGTACTCCAACCAACAGCTCCTACAACCACAAAAAGGAATGGAGTCATTAGCACTTATGGTTTGTAAATGGCACCCAGAATTATGTTGCACGAAGCACAATTTCACATCATTCTGGGTTCATTTGTGTGAAAACTAGGTCCAATCAGGCTGAAATGTTACAGGAAGGTAGAATCTATTGAGTTGTAAGTGATCTGACCGTTTCATGATGATAGCACTTTCCTAAGGGGGTCAAACCATGTCCCAAAGGTCACCGGATCTGGTGTCAATTTAAAGAAGTAGTCCAGTTACACATTTGTGGGCTTATAACTTGGCTTCTGAATGTCCTAGAGAGATCAGAATTATTTCAGAGTACTCCAATCAACAGCCCCTACAACCACAAAAAGGAATGGAGTCATTAGCACTTATGGTTTGTAAATGGCACCCAGAATTGTGTTGCACGAAGCACAATTTCACATCATTCTGGGTCCATTTGTGTGAAAACAAGGTCCAATCAGAATGAAACGTTACAAGAAGGTAGAATCTATTGAGTTGTAAGTGATCTGAACGTTTCATGATGTTCGCACATTCCTATAGGGGGTCAAACCATGTCCCAAAGGTCACCGGGCCTCGTGTCACTTTAAAGAAGTGGTCCAGTTACACCTTTGTGGGCTTATAACTTGGCTTCTGAATGTCCTAGAGAGGTTAGGTTTGTTTTAGTGTTCTCCAATCAACAGCCCCTACAACCACAAAAAGGAATGGAGTCATTAGCACTTATGGTTTGTAAATGGCACCCAGAATTATGTTGCACGAAGCACAATTTCACATCATTCTGGGTTCATTTGTGTGAAAACAAGGTCTAGCCAGGCTGAAACGTTACAGGAAGGTAGAATCTATTGAGTTGTAAGTGATCCGAACGTTTCATGATGATAGCACTTTCCTAAGGGAGTCAAACCATGTCCCAAAGGTCATCGGATCTGGTGTCAATTTAAAGAAGTAGTCCAGTTACACCTTTGTGGGCTTATAACTTGGCTTCTGAATATCCTAGAGAGGTCAGGTTTGTTTTAGAGTACTCCAATTAACAGCCCCCATTACCCCAAAAAGGACTGGAGTCATTAGCACTTATGGTTTTTAAATGGCACCCAGAATTATGTTGCAATAAGCACAATTTCACATCATTCTGGGTCCATTTGTGTGAAAACAAGGTCCAATCAGGCTGAAACGTTACAAGAAGGTAGAATCTATTGAGTTGTAAGTGATCTGAACATTTCAAGATGATCGCACATTCCTATAGGTGGGAAAACCATGTCCCAAAGGTCACCGGGCCTGGTGTCACTTTAAAGAAGTAGTCCAGTTACACCTTTGTGGGCTTATAACTTGGCTTCTGAATGTCCTAGAGAGGTCAGGTTTGTTTTAGTGTACTCCAATCAACAGCCCTTACAACCACAAAAAGGAATGGAGTCATTAGCACTTATGGTTTGTAAATGGCACCCAGAATTATGTTGCACAAAGCACAATTTCACATCATTCTGGGTCCATTTGTGTGAAAACAAGGTCCAATCAGGCTGAAACGTTACAAGAAGGTAGAATCTATTGAGTTGTAAGTGATCTGAACGTTTCATGATGATCGCACATTCCTATAGGGGGTCAAACCATGTCCCAAAGGTCACCGGGCCTCGTGTCACTTTAAAGAAGTAGTCCAGTTACACCTTTGTGGGCTTATAACTTGGCTTCTGAATGTCCTAGAGAGGTCAGGTTTGTTTTAGTGTACTCCAATCAACAGCCCCCATTACCCCAAAAAGGACTGGAGTCATTAGCACTTATGGTTTTTAAATGGCACCCAGAATTATGTTGCACGAAGCACAATTTCACATCATTCTGGGTTCATTTGTGTGAAAACAAGGTCTAATCAGGCTGAAACGTTACAGGAAGGTAGAATCTATTGAGTTGTAAGTGATCCGAACGTTTCATGATGATAGCACTTTCCTAAGGGAGTCAAACCATGTCCCAAAGGTCACCGGATCTGGTGTCAATTTAAAGAAGTAGTCCAGTTACACATTTGTGGGCTTATAACTTGGCTTCTGAATGTCCTAGAGAGATCAGAATTATTTCAGAGTACTCCAATCAACAGCCCCTACAACCAAAAAAAGGAATGGAGTCATTAGCACTTATGGTTTGTAAATGGCACCCAGAATTATGTTGCACGAAGCACAATTTCACATCATTCTGGGTCCATTTGTGTGTAAACAAGGTCCAATCAGAATGAAACGTTACAAGAAGGTGGAATCTATTGAGTTGTAAGTGATCTGAACATTTCATGATGATCGCACATTCCTATAGGGGGTCAAACCATGTCCCAAAGGTCACCAGGCCTGGTGTCACTTTAAAGAAGTAGTCCAGTTACACCTTTGTGGGCTTATAACTTGGCTTCTGAATGTCCTAGAGAGGTTAGGTTTGTTTTAGTGTTCTCTAATCAACAGCCCCTACAACCACAAAAAGGAATGGAGTCATTAGCACTTATGGTTTGTAAATGGCACCCAGAATTATGTTGCACGAAGCACAATTTCACATCATTCTGGGTTCGTGTGAAAACAAGGTCCAATCAGGCTGAAACGTTACAGGAAGGTAGAATCTATTGAGTTGTAAGTGATCTGAACGTTTCATGATGATAGCACTTTCTTAAGGGGGTCAAACCATGTCCCAAATGTCACCGGATCTGGTGTCAATTTAAAGAAGTAGTCCAGTTACACATTTGTGGGCTTATAACTTGGCTTCTGAATGTCCTAGAGAGATCAGGTTTGTTTTAATGTACTCCAATCAACAGGCCCTACAACCACAAAAAGGAATGGAGTCATTAGCACTTATGGTTTGTAAATGGCACCCAGAATTATGTTGCACGAAGCACAATTTCACATCATTCTGGGTCCATTTGTGTGAAAACAAGGTCCAATCAGGCTGAAATGCTACAAGAAGGTAGAATCTATTGAGTTGTAAGTGATCTGAACGTTTCAAGATGATCGCACATTCCTATAGGGGGTAAAACCATGTCCCAAAGATCACCGGGCCTGGTGTCACTTTAAAGAAGTAGTCCAGTTACACCTTTGTGGGCTCATAAATTGGCTTCTGAATGTCCTAGAGAGGTTAGGTTTGTTTTAGTGTACTCCAATCAACAGCCCCTACAACCACAAAAAGGAATGGAGTCATTAGCACTTATGGTTTGTAAATGGCACCCAGAATTATGTTGCACGAAGCACAATTTCACATCATTCTGGGTTCATTTGTGTGAAAACAAGGTCCAATCAGGCTGAAACGTTACAGGAAGGTAGAATCTATTGAGTTGTAAGTGATCTGAACGTGTCTTGATGATAGCACTTTCCTAAGGGGGTCAAACCATGTCCCAAAGGTCATCGGATCTGGTGTCAATTTAAAGTAGTCCAGTTACACATTTGTGGGCTTATAACTTGGCTTCTGAATGTCCTAGAGAGATCAGGTTTGTTTTAATGTACTCCAACCAACAGCTCCTACAACCACAAAAAGGAATGGAGTCATTAGCACTTATGGTTTGTAAATGGCACCCAGAATTATGTTGCACGAAGCACAATTTCACATCATTCTGGGTTCATTTGTGTGAAAACAAGGTCCAATCAGGCTGAAATGTTACAGGAAGGTAGAATCTATTGAGTTGTAAGTGATCTGACCGTTTCATGATGATAGCACTTTCCTAAGGGGGTCAAACCATGTCCCAAAGGTATCCGGATCTGGTGTCAATTTAAAGAAGTAGTCCAGTTACACATTTGTGGGCTTATAACTTGGCTTCTGAATGTCCTAGAGAGATCAGGTTTGTTTTAATGTACTCCAACCAACAGCTCCTACAACCACAAAAAGGAATGGAGTCATTAGCACTTATGGTTTGTAAATGGCACCCAGAATTATGTTGCACGAAGCACAATTTCACATCATTCTGGGTTCATTTGTGTGAAAACAAGGTCCAATCAGGCTGAAATGTTACAGGAAGGTAGAATCTATTGAGTTGTAAGTGATCTGACCGTTTCATGATGATAGCACTTTCCTAAGGGGGTCAAACCATGTCCCAAAGGTCACCGGATCTGGTGTCAATTTAAAGAAGTAGTCCAGTTACACATTTGTGGGCTTATAACTTGGCTTCTGAATGTCCTAGAGAGATCAGAATTATTTCAGAGTACTCCAATCAACAGCCCCCATTACCCCAAAAAGGACTGGAGTCATTAGCACTTATGGTTTTTAAATGGCACCCAGAATTATGTTGCACGAAGCACAATTTCACTTCATTCTGGGTCCATTTGTGTGAAAACAAGGTCATATCAGAATGAAACGTTACAAGAAGGTAGAATCTATTGAGTTGTAAGTGATCTGAACGTTTCATGATGATCGCACATTCCTATAGGGGGTCAAACCATGTCCCAAAGGTCACCGGGCCTGGTGTCACTTTAAAGAAGTGGTCCAGTTACACCTTTGTGGGCTTATAACTTGGCTTCTGAATGTCCTAGAGAGGTTAGGTTTGTTTTAGTGTTCTCCAATCAACAGCCCCTACAACCACAAAAAGGAATGGAGTCATTAGCACTTATGGTTTTTAAATGGCACCCAGAATTATGTTGCACGAAGCACAATTTCACATCATTCTGGGTTCATTTGTGTGAAAACAAGGTCTAGCCAGGCTGAAACGTTACAGGAAGGTAGAATCTATTGAGTTGTAAGTGATCCGAACGTTTCATGATGATAGCACTTTCCTAAGGGAGTCAAACCATGTCCCAAAGGTCACCGGATCTGGTGTCAATTTAAAGAAGTAGTCCAGTTACACATTTGTGGGCTTATAACTTGGCTTCTGAATGTCCTAGAGAGATCAGAATTATTTCAGAGTACTCCAATCAACAGCCCTACAACCACAAAAAGGAATGGAGTCATTAGCACTTATGGTTTGTAAATGGCACCAAGAATTATGTTGCACGAAGCACAATTTCACATCATTCTGGGTCCATTTGTGTGAAAACAAGGTCCAATCAGAATGAAACGTTACAAGAAGGTAGAATCTATTGAGTTGTAAGTGATCTGAACGTTTCATGATGATCGGACATTCCTATAGGGGGTCAAACCATGTCCCAAAGGTCACCGGGCCTGGTGTCACTTTAAAGAAGTAGTCCAGTTACACCTTTGTGGGCTTATAACTTGGCTTCTGAATGTCCTAGAGAGGTCAGGTTTGTTTTAGAGTACTCCAATTAACAGCCCCCATTACCACTAAAAGGAATGGAGTCATTAGCACTTATGGTTTTTAAATGGCACCCAGAATTATGTTGCGCGAAGCACAATTTCACATCATTCTGGGTTCATTTGTGTGAAAACAAGGTCCAATCAGGCTGAAACGTTACAGGAAGGTAGAATCTATTGAGTTGTAAGTGATCTGAACGTTTCATGATGATAGCACTTTCCTAAGGGGGTCAAACCATGTCCCAAAGGTCACCGGATCTGGTGTCAATTTAAAGAAGTAGTCCAGTTACACATTTGTGGGCTTATAACTTGGCTTCTGAATTTCCTAGAGAGTTCAGGTTTGTTTTAGTGTACTCCAATCAACAGCCCCTACAACCACAAAAAGGAATGGAGTCATTAGCACTTATGGTTTGTAAATGGCACCCAGAATTATGTTGCACAAAGCACAATTTCACATCATTCTGGGTCCATTTGTGTGAAAACAAGGTCCAATCAGGCTGAAACGTTACAAGAAGGTAGAATCTATTGAGTTGTAAGTGATCTGAACGTTTCATGATGATCGCACATTCCTATAGGGGGTCAAACCATGTCCCAAAGGTCACCGGGCCTGGTGTCAATTTAAAGAAGTAGTCCAGTTACACCTTTGTGGGCTTATAACTTGGCTTCTGAATATCCTAGAGAGGTCAGGTTTGTTTTAGAGTACTCCAATTAACAGCCCCCATTACCCCAAAAAGGACTGGAGTCATTAGCACTTATGGTTTTTAAATGGCACCCAGAATTATGTTGCAATAAGCACAATTTCACATCATTCTGTGTCCATTTGTGTGAAAACAAGGTCCAATCAGGCTGAAACGTTACAAGAAGGTAGAATCTATTGAGTTGTAAGTGATCTGAACATTTCAAGATGATCGCACATTCCTATAGGTGGGAAAACCATGTCCCAAAGGTCACCGGGCCTGGTGTCACTTTAAAGAAGTAGTCCAGTTACACCTTTGTGGGCTTATAACTTGGCTTCTGAATGTCCTAGAGAGGTCAGGTTTGTTTTAGTGTACTCCAATCAACAGCCCTTACAACCACAAAAAGGAATGGAGTCATTAGCACTTATGGTTTGTAAATGGCACCCAGAATTATGTTGCACAAAGCACAATTTCACATCATTCTGGGTCCATTTGTGTGAAAACAAGGTCCAATCAGGCTGAAACGTTACAAGAAGGTAGAATCTATTGAGTTGTAAGTGATCTGAACGTTTCATGATGATCGCACATTCCTATAGGGGGTCAAACCATGTCCCAAAGGTCACCGGGCCTCGTGTCACTTTAAAGAAGTAGTCCAGTTACACCTTTGTGGGCTTATAACTTGGCTTCTGAATGTCCTAGAGAGGTCAGGTTTGTTTTAGTGTACTCCAATCAACAGCCCCCATTACCCCAAAAAGGACTGGAGTCATTAGCACTTATGGTTTTTAAATGGCACCCAGAATTATGTTGCACGAAGCACAATTTCACATCATTCTGGGTTCATTTGTGTGAAAACAAGGTCCAATCAGGCTGAAACGTTACAGGAAGGAAGAATCTATTGAGTTGTAAGTGATCCGAACGTTTCATGATGATAGCACTTTCCTAAGGGAGTCAAACCATGTCCCAAAGGTCACCGGATCTGGTGTCAATTTAAAGAAGTAGTCCAGTTACACATTTGTGGGCTCATAACTTGGCTTCTGAATGTCCTAGAGAGATCAGAATTATTTCAGAGTACTCCAATCAACAGCCCCTACAACCACAAAAAGGAATGGAGTCATTAGCACTTATGGTTTGTAAATGGCACCCAGAATTATGTTGCACGAAGCACAATTTCACATCATTCTGGGTCCATTTGTGTGTAAACAAGGTCCAATCAGAATGAAACGTTACAAGAAGGTGGAATCTATTGAGTTGTAAGTGATCTGAACATTTCATGATGATCGCACATTCCTATAGGGGGTCAAACCATGTCCCAAAGGTCACCAGGCCTGGTGTCACTTTAAAGAAGTAGTCCAGTTACACCTTTGTGGGCTTATAACTTGGCTTCTGAATGTCCTAGAGAGGTTAGGTTTGTTTTAGTGTTCTCTAATCAACAGCCCCTACAACCACAAAAAGGAATGGAGTCATTAGCACTTATGGTTTGTAAATGGCACCCAGAATTATGTTGCACGAAGCACAATTTCACATCATTCTGGGTTCGTGTTAAAACAAGGTCCAATCAGGCTGAAACGTTACAGGAAGGTAGAATCTATTGAGTTGTAAGTGATCTGAACGTTTCATGATGATAGCACTTTCTTAAGGGGGTCAAACCATGTCCCAAATGTCACCGGATCTGGTGTCAATTTAAAGAAGTAGTCCAGTTACACATTTGTGGGCTTATAACTTGGCTTCTGAATGTCCTAGAGAGATCAGGTTTGTTTTAATGTACTCCAATCAACAGGCCCTACAACCACAAAAAGGAATGGAGTCATTAGCACTTATGGTTTGTAAATGGCACCCAGAATTATGTTGCACGAAGCACAATTTCACATCATTCTGGGTCCATTTGTGTGAAAACAAGGTCCAATCAGGCTGAAATGCTACAAGAAGGTAGAATCTATTGAGTTGTAAGTGATCTGAACGTTTCAAGATGATCGCACATTCCTATAGGGGGTAAAACCATGTCCCAAAGATCACCGGGCCTGGTGTCACTTTAAAGAAGTAGTCCAGTTACACCTTTGTGGGCTCATAACTTGGCTTCTGAATGTCCTAGAGAGGTTAGGTTTGTTTTAGTGTACTCCAATCAACAGCCCCTACAACCACAAAAAGGAATGGAGTCATTAGCACTTATGGTTTGTAAATGGCACCCAGAATTATGTTGCACGAAGCACAATTTCACATCATTCTGGGTTCATTTGTGTGAAAACAAGGTCCAATCAGGCTGAAACGTTACAGGAAGGTAGAATCTATTGAGTTGTAAGTGATCTGAACGTGTCTTGATGATAGCACTTTCCTAAGGGGGTCAAACCATGTCCCAAAGGTCATCGGATCTGGTGTCAATTTAAAGTAGTCCAGTTACACATTTGTGGGCTTATAACTTGGCTTCTGAATGTCCTAGAGAGATCAGGTTTGTTTTAATGTACTCCAACCAACAGCTCCTACAACCACAAAAAGGAATGGAGTCATTAGCACTTATGGTTTGTAAATGGCACCCAGAATTATGTTGCACGAAGCACAATTTCACATCATTCTGGGTTCATTTGTGTGAAAACAAGGTCCAATCAGGCTGAAATGTTACAGGAAGGTAGAATCTATTGAGTTGTAAGTGATCTGACCGTTTCATGATGATAGCACTTTCCTAAGGGGGTCAAACCATGTCCCAAAGGTATCCGGATCTGGTGTCAATTTAAAGAAGTAGTCCAGTTACACATTTGTGGGCTTATAACTTGGCTTCTGAATGTCCTAGAGAGATCAGAATTATTTCAGAGTACTCCAATCAACAGCCCCTACAACCACAAAAAGGAATGGAGTCATTAGCACTTATGGTTTGTAAATGGCACCCAGAATTATGTTGCACGAAGCACAATTTCACTTCATTCTGGGTCCATTTGTGTGAAAACAAGGTCCAATCAGGCTGAAACGTTACAAGAAGGTAGAATCTATTGAGTTGTAAGTGATCTGAACGTTTCATGATGATCGCACATTCCTATAGGGGGTCAAACCATGTCCCAAAGGTCACCGGGCCTCGTGTCACTTTAAAGAAGTAGTCCAGTTACACCTTTGTGGGCTTATAACTTGGCTTCTGAATGTCCTAGAGAGGTCAGGTTTGTTTTAGTGTACTCCAATCAACAGCCCCCATTACCCCAAAAAGGACTGGAGTCATTAGCACTTATGGTTTTTAAATGGCACCCAGAATTATGTTGCACGAAGCACAATTTCACATCATTCTGGGTTCATTTGTGTGAAAACAAGGTCTAATCAGGCTGAAACGTTACAGGAAGGTAGAATCTATTGAGTTGTAAGTGATCCGAACATTTCATGATGATAGCACTTTCCTAAGGGAGTCAAACCATGTCCCAAAGGTCACCGGATCTGGTGTCAATTTAAAGAAGTAGTCCAGTTACACATTTGTGGGCTTATAACTTGGCTTCTGAATGTCCTAGAGAGATCAGAATTATTTCAGAGTACTCCAATCAACAGCCCCTACAACCACAAAAAGGAATGGAGTCATTAGCACTTATGGTTTGTAAATGGCACCCAGAATTATGTTGCACGAAGCACAATTTCACATCATTCTGGGTCCATTTGTGTGTAAACAAGGTCCAATCAGAATGAAACGTTACAAGAAGGTAGAATCTATTGAGTTGTAAGTGATCTGAACGTTTCAAGATGATCGCACATTCCTATAGGGGGTAAAACCATGTCCCAAAGGTCACCAGGCCTGGTGTCACTTTAAAGAAGTAGTCCAGTTACACCTTTGTGGGCTTATAACTTGGCTTCTGAATGTCCTAGAGAGGTTAGGTTTGTTTTAGTGTTCTCCAATCAACAGCCCCTACAACCACAAAAAGGAATGGAGTCATTAGCACTTATGGTTTGTAAATGGCACCCAGAATTATGTTGCACGAAGCACAATTTCACATCATTCTGGGTTCGTGTGAAAACAAGGTCCAATCAGGCTGAAACGTTACAGGAAGGTAGAATATATTGAGTTGTAAGTGATCTGAACGTTTCATGATGATAGCACTTTCTTAAGGGGGTCAAACCATGTCCCAAAGGTCACCGGATCTGGTGTCAATTTAAAGAAGTAGTCCAGTTACACATTTGTGGGCTTATAACTTGGCTTCTGAATGTCCTAGAGAGATCAGGTTTGTTTTAATGTACTCCAATCAACAGCCCCTACAACCACAAAAAGGAATGGAGTCATTAGCACTTATGGTTTGTAAATGGCACCCAGAATTATGTTGCACGAAGCACAATTTCACATCATTCTGGGTCCATTTGTGTGAAAACAAGGTCCAATCAGGCTGAAATGCAACAAGAAGGTAGAATCTATTGAGTTGTAAGTGATCTGAACGTTTCAAGATGATCGCACATTCCTATAGGGGGTAAAACCATTTCCCAAAGATCACCGGGCCTGGTGTCACTTTAAAGAAGTAGTCCAGTTACATCTTTGTGGGCTCATAACTTGGCTTCTGAATGTCCTAGAGAGGTTACGTTTGTTTTAGTGTACTCCAATCAACAGCCCCTACAACCACAAAAAGGAATGGAGTCATTAGCACTTATGGTTTGTAAATGGCACCCAGAATTATGTTGCACGAAGCACAATTTCACATCATTCTGGGTTCATTTGTGTGAAAACAAGGTCCAAACAGGCTGAAACGTTACAGGAAGGTAGAATCTATTGAGTTGTAAGTGATCTGAACGTTTCTTGATGATAGCACTTTCCTAAGGGGGTCAAACCATGTCCCAAAGGTCATCGGATCTGGTGTCAATTTAAAGAAGTAGTCCAGTTACACATTTGTGGGCTTATAACTTGGCTTCTGAATGTCCTAGAGAGATCAGGTTTGTTTTAATGTACTCCAACCAACAGCTCCTACAACCACAAAAAGGAATGGAGTCATTAGCACTTATGGTTTGTAAATGGCACCCAGAATTATGTTGCACGAAGCACAATTTCACATCATTCTGGGTTCATTTGTGTGAAAACAAGGTCCAATCAGGCTGAAATGGTACAGGAAGGTAGAATCTATTGAGTTGTAAGTGATCTGACCGTTTCATGATGATAGCACTTTCCTAAGGGGGTCAAACCATGTCCCAAAGGTATCCCGATCTGGTGTCAATTTAAAGAAGTAGTCCAGTTACACATTTGTGGGCTTATAACTTGGCTTCTGAATGTCCTAGAGAGATCAGAATTATTTCAGAGTACTCCAATCAACAGCCCCTACAACCACAAAAAGGAATGGAGTCATTAGCACTTATGGTTTGTAAATGGCACCCAGAATTATGTTGCACGAAGCACAATTTCACTTCATTCTGGGTCCATTTGTGTGAAAACAAGGTCCAATCAGAATGAAACGTTACAAGAATGTTGAATCTATTGAGTTGTAAGTGATCTGAACGTTTCATGATGATCGCACATTCCTATAGGGGGTCAAACCATGTCCCAAAGGTCACCGGGCCTGGTGTCACTTTAAAGAAGTGGTCCAGTTACACCTTTGTGGGCTTATAACTTGGCTTCTGAATGTCCTAGAGAGGTTAGGTTTGTTTTAGTGTTCTCCAATCAACAGCCCCTACAACCACAAAAAGGAATGGAGTCATTAGCACTTATGGTTTGTAAATGGCACCCAGAATTATGTTGCACGAAGCACAATTTCACATCATTCTGGGTTCATTTGTGTGAAAACAAGGTCCAATCAGGCTGAAACGTTACAGGAAGGTAGAATCTATTGAGTTGTAAGTGATCCGAACGTTTCATGATGATAGCACTTTCCTAAGGGAGTCAAACCATGTCCCAAAGGTCACCGGATCTGGTGTCAATTTAAAGAAGTAGTCCAGTTACACATTTGTGGGCTTACAGAACTTGGCTTCTGAATGTCCTAGAGAGATCACAATTATTTCAGAGTACTCCAATCAACAGCCCCTACAACCACAAAAAGGAATGGAGTCATTAGCACTTATGGTTTGTAAATGGCACCCAGAATTATGTTGCACGAAGCACAATTTCACATCATTCTGGGTCCATTTGTGTGAAAACAAGGTCCAATCAGAATGAAACGTTTCAAGAAGGTAGAATCTATTGAGTTGTAAGTGATCTGAACGTTTCATGATGATCGCACATTCCTATAGGGGGTCAAACCATGTCCCAAAGGTCACCGGGCCTGGTGTCACTTTAAAGAAGGAGTCCAGTTACACCTTTGTGGGCTTATAACTTGGCTTCTGAATGTCCTAGAGAGGTTAGGTTTGTTTTAGTGTTCTCCAATCAACAGCCCCTACAACCACAAAAAGG
Organism: Nothobranchius furzeri; assembly: GCF_043380555.1. Lineage (NCBI taxonomy): Eukaryota > Metazoa > Chordata > Actinopteri > Cyprinodontiformes > Nothobranchiidae > Nothobranchius > Nothobranchius furzeri. The sequence continues at coordinate 2,263,674 of NC_091750.1, forward strand.
AATGGAGTCATTAGCACTTATGGTTTGTAAATGGCACCCAGAATTATGTTGCACGAAGCACAATTTCACATCATTCTGGGTTCGTGTGAAAACAAGGTCCAATCAGGCTGAAACGTTACAGGAAGGTAGAATCTATTGAGTTGTAAGTGATCTGAACGTTTCATGATGATAGCACTTTCCTAAGGGGGTCAAACTATGTCCCAAAGGTCACCGGATCTGGTGTCAATTTAAAGAAGTAGTCCAGTTACACATTTGTGGGCTTATAACTTGGCTTCTGAATGTCCTAGAGAGATCAGGTTTGTTTTAATGTACTCCAATCAACAGCCCCTACAACCACAAAAAGGAATGGAGTCATTAGCACTTATGGTTTGTAAATGGCACCCAGAATTATGTTGCACGAAGCACAATTTCACATCATTCTGGGTCCATTTGTGTGAAAACAAGGTCCAATCAGGCTGAAATGCTACAAGAAGGTAGAATCTATTGAGTTGTAAGTGATCTGAACGTTTCAAGATGATCGCACATTCCTGTAGGGGGTAAAACCATGTCCCAAAGATCACCGGGCCTGGTGTCACTTTAAAGAAGTAGTCCAGTTACACCTTTGTGGGCTCATAACTTGGCTTCTGAATGTCCTAGAGAGGTTAGGTTTGTTTTAGTGTACTCCAATCAACAGCCCCTACAACCACAAAAAGGAATGGAGTCATTAGCACTTATGGTTTGTAAATGGCACCCAGAATTATGTTGCACGAAGCACAATTTCACATCATTCTGGGTTCATTTGTGTGAAAACAAGGTCCAATCAGGCTGAAACGTTACAGGAAGGTAGAATCTATTGAGTTGTAACTGATCTGACCGTTTCATGATGATAGCACTTTCCTAAGGGGGTCAAACCATGTCCCAAAGGTCACCGGATCTGGTGTCAATTTAAAGAAGTAGTCCAGTTACACATTTGTGGGCTTATAACTTGGCTTCTGAATGTCCTAGAGAGATCAGAATTATTTCAGAGTACTCCAATCAACAGCCCCTACATCCACAAAAAGGAATGGAGTCATTAGCACTTATAGTTTGTAAATGGCACCCAGAATAATGTTGCACGAAGCTAAATTTCACATCATTCTGGGTCCATTTGTGTGAAAACAAGGTCCAATCAGAATGAAACGTTACAAGAAGGTAGAATCTATTGAGTTGTAAGTGATCTGAACGTTTCATGATGATCGCACATTCCTATAGGGGGTCAAACCATGTCCCAAAGGTCACCGGGCCTGGTGTCACTTTAAAGAAGTGGTCCAGTTACACATTTGTGGGCTTATAACTTGGCTTCTGAATGTCCTAGAGAGGTTAGGTTTGTTTTAGAGTTCTCCAATTAACAGCCCCTACAACCACAAAAAGGAATGGAGTCATTAGCACTCGTGGTTTGTAAATGGCACCCAGGATTATAATGCACGAAGCACAATTTCACATCATTCTGGGTTCATTTGTGTGAAAACAAGGTCCAATCAGGCTGAAACGTTACAGGAAGGTAGAATCTATTGAGTTGTAAGTGATCTGAACGTTTCATGATGATAGCACTTTCCTAAGGGGGTCAAACCATGTCCCAAAGGTCACCGGATCTGGTGTCAATTTAAAGAAGTAGTCCAGTTACACATTTGTGGGCTTATAACTTGGCTTCTGAATGTCCTAGAGAGATCAGGTTTGTTTTAATGTTCTCCAATCAACAGCCCCTACAACCACACAAAGAAATGGAATCATTAGCACTTATGGTTTGTAAATGGCCCCCAGAATTATGTTGCACGAAGCACAATTTCACATCATTCTGGGTCCATTTGTGTGAAAACAAGGTCCAATCAGGCTGAAACGCTACAAAAAGGTAGAATCTATTGAGTTGTAAGTGATCTGAACGTTTCAAGATGATCGCACATTCCTATAGGGGGTAAAACCATGTCCCAAAGATCACCGGGCCTGGTGTCACTTTAAAGAAGTAGTCCAGTTACACATTTGTGGGCTTATAACTTGGCTTCTGAATGTCCTAGAGAGAACAGAATTGTTTTAGTGTACTCCAATCAACAGCCCCTACAACCACAAAAAGGAATGGAGTCATTAGCACTTATGGTTTGTAAATGGCACCCAGAATTATGTTGCACAAAGCACAATTTCACATCATTCTGGGTTCATTTGTGTGAAAACAAGGTCCAATCAGGCTGAAACATTACAGGAAGGTAGAATCTATTGAGTTGTAAGTGACCTGAACGTTGCATGATGATAGCACTTTCCTAAGGGGGTCAAACCATGTCCCAAAAGTCACCGGATCTGGTGTCAATTTAAAGAAGTAGTCCAGTTACACATTTGTGGGCTTATAACTTGGCTTCTGAATGTCCTAGAGAGATCAGGTTTGTTTTAGTGTACTCCAATCAACAGCCCCTACAACCACAAAAAGGAATGGAGTCATTAGCACTTATGGTTTGTAAATGGCACCCAGAATTATGATGCACGAAGCACAATTTCACATCATTCTGGGTCCATTTGTGTGAAAACAAGGTCCAATCAGAATGAAACATTACAAGAAGGTAGAATCTATTGAGTTGTAAGTGATCTGAACGTTTCATGATGATCGCACATTCCTATAGGGGGTCAAACCATGTCCCAAAGGTCACCAGGCCTGGTGTCACTTTAAAGAAGTAGTCCAGTTACACCTTTGTGGGCTTATAACTTGGCTTCTGAATGTCCTAGAGAGGTTAGGTTTGTTTTAGTGTTCTCCAATCAACAGCCCCTACAACCACAAAAAGGAATGGAGTCATTAGCACTTATGGTTTGTAAATGGCACCCAGAATTATGTTGCACGAAGCACAATTTCACATCATTCTGGGTTCGTGTGAAAACAAGGTCCAATCAGGCTGAAACGTTACAGGAAGGTAGAATCTATTGAGTTGTAAGTGATCTGAACGTTTCATGATGATCGCACATTCCTATAGGAGGTCAAACCATGTCCCAAAGGTCACCGGGCCAGGTGTCACTTTAAAGAAGTGGTCCAGTTACACATTTGTGGGCTTATAACTTGGCTTCTGAATGTCCTAGAGAGATCAGGTTTGTTTTAATGTACTCCAATCAACAGCCCCTACAACCACACAAAGGAATGGAGTCATTAGCACTTATGGTTTGTAAATGGCACCCAGAATTATGTTGCACGAAGCACAATTTCACATCATTCTGGGTCCATTTGTGTGAAAACAAGGTCCAATCAGGCTGAAACGCTACAAGAAGGTAGAATCTATTGAGTTGTAAGTGATCTGAACGTTTCAAGATGATCGCACATTCCTATAGGGGGTAAAACCATGTCCCAAAGATCACCCGGCCTGGTGTCACTTTAAAGAAGTAGTCCAGTTACACCTTTGTGGGCTTATAACTTGGCTTCTGAATGTCCTAGAGAGGTTAGGTTTGTTTTAGTGTACTCCAATCAACAGCCCCTACACCCACAAAAAGGAATGGAGTCATTAGCACTTATGGTTTGTAAATGGCACCCAGAATTATGTTGCACAAAGCACAATTTCACATCATTCTGGGTTCATTTGTGTGAAAACAAGGTCCAATCAGGCTGAAACGTTACAGGAAGGTAGAATCTATTGAGTTGTAAGTGATCTGAACGTTGCATGATGATAGCACTTTCCTAAGGGGGTCAAACCATGTCCCAAAGGTCACCGGATCTGGTGTCAATTTAAAGAAGTAGTCCAGTTACACATTTGTGGGCTTATAACTTGGCTTCTGAATGTCCTAGAGAGATCAGGTTTGTTTTAGTGTACTCCAATCAACAGCCCCTACAACCACAAAAAGGAATGGAGTCATTAGCACTTATGGTTTGTAAATGGCACCCAGAATTATGTTGCACGAAGCACAATTTCACATCATTCTGGGTCCATTTGTGTGAAAACAAGGTCCAATCAGAATGAAACTTTACAAGAAGGTAGAATCTATTGAGTTGTAAGTGATCTGAACGTTTCATGATGATCGCACATTCCTATAGGGGGTCAAACCATGTCCCAAAGGTCACCAGGCCTGGTGTCACTTTAAAGAAGTAGTCCAGTTACACCTTTGTGGGCTTATAACTTGGCTTCTGAATGTCCTAGAGAGGTTAGGTTTGTTTTAGTGTTCTCCAATCAACAGCCCCTACAACCACAAAAAGGAATGGAGTCATTAGCACTTATGGTTTGTAAATGGCACCCAGAATTATGTTGCACGAAGCACAATTTCACATCATTCTGGGTTCGTGTGAAAACAAGGTCCAATCAGGCTGAAACGTTACAGGAAGGTAGAATCTATTGAGTTGTAAGTGATCTGAACGTTTCATGATGATAGCGCTTTCCTAAGGGGGTCAAACCATGTCCCAAAGGTCACCGGATCTGGTGTCAATTTAAAGAAGTAGTCCAGTTACACATTTGTGGGCTTATAACTTGGCTTCTGAATGTCCTAGAGAGATCAGGTTTGTTTTAATGTACTCCAATCAACAGCCCCTACAACCACAAAAAGGAATGGAGTCATTAGCACTTATGGTTTGTAAATGGCACCCAGAATTATGTTGCACTAAGAACAATTTCACATCATTTTGGGTCCATTTGTGTGAAAACAAGGTCCAATCAGGCTGAAATGCTACAAGAAGGTAGAATCTATTGAGTTGTAAGTGATCTGAACGTTTCAAGATGATCGCACATTCCTATAGGGGGTAAAACCATGTCCCAAAGATCACCGGGCCTGGTGTCACTTTAAAGAAGTAGTCCAGTTACACCTTTGTGGGCTCATAACTTGGCTTCTGAATGTCCTAGAGAGGTTAGGTTTGTTTTAGTGTACACCAATCAACAGCCCCTACAACCACAAAAAGGAATGGAGTCATTAGCACTTATGGTTTGTAAATGGCACCCAGAATTATGTTGCACGAAGCACAATTTCACATCATTCTGGGTTCATTTGTGTGAAAACAAGGACCAATCAGGCTGAAACGTTACAGGAAGGTAGAATCTATTGAGTTGTAAGTGATCTGAATGTTTCTTGATGATAGCACTTTCCTAAGGGGGTCAAACCATGTCCCAAAGGTCATCGGATCTGGTGTCAATTTAAAGAAGTAGTCCAGTTACACATTTGTGGGCTTATAACTTGGCTTCTGAATGTCCTAGCGAGATCAGGTTTGTTTTAATGTACTCCAACCAACAGCTCCTACAACCACAAAAAGGAATGGAGTCATTAGCACTTATGGTTTGTAAATGGCACCCAGAATTATGTTGCACGAAGCACAATTTCACATCATTCTGGGTTCATTTGTGTGAAAACAAGGTCCAATCAGGCTGAAATGTTACAGGAAGGTAGAATCTATTGAGTTGTAAGGGATCTGACCGTTTCATGATGATAGCACTTTCCTAAGGGGGTCAAACCATGTCCCAAAGGTCACCGGATCTGGTGTCAATTTAAAGAAGTAGTCCAGTTACACATTTGTGGGCTTATAACTTGGCTTCTGAATGTCCTAGAGAGATCAGAATTAGTTCAGAGTACTCCAATCAACAGCCCCTACAACCACAAAAAGGAATGGAGTCATTAGCACTTATGGTTTGTAAATGGCACCCAGAATTGTGTTGCACGAAGCACAATTTCACTTCATTCTGGGTCCATTTGTGTGAAAACAAGGTCCAATCAGAATGAAACGTTACAAGAAGGTAGAAACTATTGAGTTGTAAGTGATCTGAACGTTTCATGATGATCGCACATTCCTATAGGGGGTCAAACCATGTCCCAAAGGTCACCGGGCCTGGTGTCACTTTAAAGAAGTGGTCCAGTTACACCTTTGTGGGCTTATAACTTGGCTTCTGAATGTCCTAGAGAGGTTAGGTTTGTTTTAGTGTTCTCCAATCAACAGCCCCTACAACCACAAAAAGGAATGGAGTCATTAGCACTTATGGTTTGTAAATGGCACCCAGAATTATGTTGCACGAAGCACAATTTCACATCATTCTGGGTTCATTTGTGTGAAAACAAGGTCTAATCAGGCTGAAACGTTACAGGAAGGTAGAATCTATTGAGTTGTAAGTGATCCGAACGTTTCATGATGATAGCACTTTCCTAAGGGAGTCAAACCATGTCCCAAAGGTCACCGGATCTGGTGTCAATTTAAAGAATTAGTCCAGTTACACATTTGTGGGCTTATAACTTGGCTTCTGAATGTCCTAGAGAGATCAGAATTATTTCAGAGTACTCCAATCAACAGCCCCTACAACCACAAAAAGGAATGGAGTCATTAGCACTTATGGTTTGTAAATGGCACCAAGAATTATGTTGCACGAAGCACAATTTCACATCATTCTGGGTCCATTTGTGTGAAAACAAGGTCCAATCAGAATGAAACGTTACAAGAAGGTAGAATCTATTGAGTTGTAAGTGATCTGAACGTTTCATGATGATCGGACATTCCTATAGGGGGTCAAACCATGTCCCAAAGGTCACCGGGCCTGGTGTCACTTTAAAGAAGTAGTCCAGTTACACCTTTGTGGGCTTATAACTTGGCTTCTGAATATCCTAGAGAGGTCAGGTTTGTTTTAGAGTACTCCAATTAACAGCCCCCATTACCACTAAAAGGAATGGAGTCATTAGCACTTATGGTTTGTAAATGGCACCCAGAATTATGTTGCACGAAGCACAATTTCACATCATTCTGGGTCCATTTGTGTGAAAACAAGGTCCAATCAGGCTGAAACGTTACAAGAAGGTAGAATCTATTGAGTTGTAAGTGATCTGAACGTTTCATGATGATCGCACATTCCTATAGGGGGTCAAACCATGTCCCAAAAGTCACCGGGCCTGGTGTCACTTTAAAGAAGTAGTCCAATTACACCTATGAGGGCTTATAACTTGGCTTCTGAATGTCCTAGAGAGATCAGGTTTGTTTTAGTGTACTCCAATTAACAGCCCCTAAAACCTCAAAAAGGAATGGAATCATTAGCACTTATGGTTTTTAAATGGCACCCAGAATTATGTTGCACGAAGCACAATTTCACATCATTCTGGGTTCATTTGTGTGAAAACAAGGTCCAATCAGGCTGAAACGTTACAAGAAGGTAGAATCTATTGAGTTGTAAGTGATCTGAACGTTTCAAGATGATCGCACTTTCCTAAGGGGGTCAAACAATGTCCCAAAGGTCACCGGATCTGGTGTCAATTTAAAGAAGTAGTCCAGTTACACATTTGTGGGCTTATAACTTGGCTTCTGAATGTCCTAGAGAGATCAGGTTTGTTTTAGTATACTCCAATCAACAGCCCCTACAACCCAAAAAGGAATGGAGTCATTAGCACTTATGGTTTTTAAATGGCACCCAGAATTATGTTGCACGAAGCACAAGTTCACATCATTCTGGGTTCATTTGTGTGAAAACAAGGTACAATCAGGCTGAAACGTTACAGGAAGGTAGAATCTATTGAGTTGTAAGTGATCTGAACGTTTCACGATGATAGCACATTCCTATAGGGGGTCAAACCATGTCCCAAAGGTCACCAGGCCTGGTGTCACTTTAAAGAAGTAGTCCAGTTACACCTTTGTGGGCTTATAACTTGGCTTCTGAATGTCCTAGAGAGGTTAGGTTTGTTTTAGTGTTCTCCAATCAACAGCCCCTACAACCACAAAAAGGAATGGAGTCATTAGCACTTATGGTTTGTAAATGGCACCCAGAATTATGTTGCACGAAGCACAATTTCACATCATTCTGGGTTCGTGTGAAAACAAGGTCCAATCAGGCTGAAACGTTACAGGAAGGTAGAATCTATTGAGTTGTAAGTGATCTGAACGTTTCATGATGATAGCGCTTTCCTAAGGGGGTCAAACCATGTCCCAAAGGTCACCGGATCTGGTGTCAATTTAAAGAAGTAGTCCAGTTACACATTTGTGGGCTTATAACTTGGCTTCTGAATGTCCTAGAGAGATCAGGTTTGTTTTAATGTACTCCAATCAACAGCCCCTACAACCACAAAAAGGAATGGAGTCATTAGCACTTATGGTTTGTAAATGGCACCCAGAATTATGTTGCACTAAGAACAATTTCACATCATTTTGGGTCCATTTGTGTGAAAACAAGGTCCAATCAGGCTGAAATGCTACAAGAAGGTAGAATCTATTGAGTTGTAAGTGATCTGAACGTTTCAAGATGATCGCACATTCCTATAGGGGGTAAAACCATGTCCCAAAGATCACCGGGCCTGGTGTCACTTTAAAGAAGTAGTCCAGTTACACCTTTGTGGGCTCATAACTTGGCTTCTGAATGTCCTAGAGAGGTTAGGTTTGTTTTAGTGTACTCCAATCAACAGCCCCTACAACCACAAAAAGGAATGGAGTCATTAGCACTTATGGTTTGTAAATGGCACCCAGAATTATGTTGCACGAAGCACAATTTCACATCATTCTGGGTTCATTTGTGTGAAAACAAGGACCAATCAGGCTGAAACGTTACAGGAAGGTAGAATCTATTGAGTTGTAAGTGATCTGAATGTTTCTTGATGATAGCACTTTCCTAAGGGGGTCAAACCATGTCCCAAAGGTCATCGGATCTGGTGTCAATTTAAAGAAGTAGTCCAGTTACACATTTGTGGGCTTATAACTTGGCTTCTGAATGTCCTAGCGAGATCAGGTTTGTTTTAATGTACTCCAACCAACAGCTCCTACAACCACAAAAAGGAATGGAGTCATTAGCACTTATGGTTTGTAAATGGCACCCAGAATTATGTTGCACGAAGCACAATTTCACATCATTCTGGGTTCATTTGTGTGAAAACAAGGTCCAATCAGGCTGAAATGTTACAGGAAGGTAGAATCTATTGAGTTGTAAGGGATCTGACCGTTTCATGATGATAGCACTTTCCTAAGGGGGTCAAACCATGTCCCAAAGGTCACCGGATCTGGTGTCAATTTAAAGAAGTAGTCCAGTTACACATTTGTGGGCTTATAACTTGGCTTCTGAATGTCCTAGAGAGATCAGAATTAGTTCAGAGTACTCCAATCAACAGCCCCTACAACCACAAAAAGGAATGGAGTCATTAGCACTTATGGTTTGTAAATGGCACCCAGAATTGTGTTGCACGAAGCACAATTTCACTTCATTCTGGGTCCATTTGTGTGAAAACAAGGTCCAATCAGAATGAAACGTTACAAGAAGGTAGAAACTATTGAGTTGTAAGTGATCTGAACGTTTCATGATGATCGCACATTCCTATAGGGGGTCAAACCATGTCCCAAAGGTCACCGGGCCTGGTGTCACTTTAAAGAAGTGGTCCAGTTACACCTTTGTGGGCTTATAACTTGGCTTCTGAATGTCCTAGAGAGGTTAGGTTTGTTTTAGTGTTCTCCAATCAACAGCCCCTACAACCACAAAAAGGAATGGAGTCATTAGCACTTATGGTTTGTAAATGGCACCCAGAATTATGTTGCACGAAGCACAATTTCACATCATTCTGGGTTCATTTGTGTGAAAACAAGGTCTAATCAGGCTGAAACGTTACAGGAAGGTAGAATCTATTGAGTTGTAAGTGATCCGAACGTTTCATGATGATAGCACTTTCCTAAGGGAGTCAAACCATGTCCCAAAGGTCACCGGATCTGGTGTCAATTTAAAGAAGTAGTCCAGTTACACATTTGTGGGCTTATAACTTGGCTTCTGAATGTCCTAGAGAGATCAGGTTTGTTTTAGTGTACTCCAATCAACAGCCCCTACAACCACAAAAAGGAATGGAGTCATTAGCACTTATGGTTTGTAAATGGCACCCAGAATTGTGTTGCACGAAGCACAATTTCACTTCATTCTGGGTCCATTTGTGTGAAAACAAGGTCCAATCAGAATGAAACGTTACAAGAAGGTAGAATCTATTGAGTTGTAAGTGATCTGAACGTTTCATGATGATCGCACATTCCTATAGGGGGTCAAACCATGTCCCAAAGGTCACCGGGCCTGGTGTCACTTTAAAGAAGTGGTCCAGTTACACCTTTGTGGGCTTATAACTTGGCTTCTGAATGTCCTAGAGAGGTTAGGTTTGTTTTAGTGTTCTCCAATCAACAGCCCCTACAACCACAAAAAGGAATGGAGTCATTAGCACTTATGGTTTGTAAATGGCACCCAGAATTATGTTGCACGAAGCACAATTTCACATCATTCTGGGTTCATTTGTGTGAAAACAAGGTCTAATCAGGCTGAAACGTTACAGGAAGGTAGAATCTATTGAGTTGTAAGTGATCCGAACGTTTCATGATGATAGCACTTTCCTAAGGGAGTCAAACCATGTCCCAAAGGTCACCGGATCTGGTGTCAATTTAAAGAAGTAGTCCAGTTACACATTTGTGGGCTTATAACTTGGCTTCTGAATGTCCTAGAGAGATCAGAATTATTTCAGAGTACTCCAATCAACAGCCCCTACAACCACAAAAAGGAATGGAGTCATTAGCACTTATGGTTTGTAAATGGCACCAAGAATTATGTTGCACGAAGCACAATTTCACATCATTCTGGGTCCATTTGTGTGAAAACAAGGTCCAATCAGAATGAAACGTTACAAGAAGGTAGAATCTATTGAGTTGTAAGTGATCTGAACATTTCATGATGATCGGACATTCCTATAGGGGGGTCAAACCATGTCCCAAAGGTCACCGGGCCTGGTGTCACTTTAAAGAAGTAGTCCAGTTACACCTTTGTGGGCTTATAACTTGGCTTCTGAATGTCCTAGAGAGGTTAGGTTTGTTTTAGTGTTCTCCAATCAACAGCCCCTACAACCACAACAAGGAATGGAGTCATTAGAACTTATGGTTTGTAAATGGCACCCAGAATTATGTTGCACGAAGCACAATTTCACATCATTCTGGGTTCGTGTGAAAACAAGGTCCAATCAGGCTGAAACGTTACAGGAAGGTAGAATCTATTGAGTTGTAAGTGATCTGAACGTTTCATGATGATAGCACTTTCCTAAGGGGGTCAAACCATGTCCCAAAGGTCACCGGATCTGGTGTCAATTTAAAGAAGTAGTCCAGTTACACATTTGTGGGCTTATAACTTGGCTTCTGAATGTCCTAGAGAGATCAGGTTTCTTTTAATGTACTCCAATCAACAGCCCCTACAATCTCAAAAAGGAATGGAGTCATTAGCACGTATGGTTTTTAAATGGCACCCAGAATTATGTTGCACGATGCACAATTTCACATCATTCTGGGTCCATTTGTGTGAAAACAAGGTCCAATCAGGCTGAAATGCTACAAGAAGGTAGAATCTATTGAGTTGTAAGTGATCAGAACGTTTCAAGATGATCGCACATTCCTGTAGGGGGTAAAACCATGTCCCAAAGATCACCGGGCCTGGTGTCACTTTAAAGATTTAGTCCAGTTACACCTTTGTGGGCTCATAACTTGGCTTCTGAATGTCCTAGAGAGGTTAGGTTTGTTTTAGTGTACTCCAATCAACAGCCCCTACAACCACAAAAAGGAATGGAATCATTAGCACTTATGGTTTGTAAATGGCACCCAGAATTATGTTGCACGAAGCACAATTTCACATCATTCTGGGTTCATTTGTGTGAAAACAAGGTCCAATCAGGCTGAAACGTTACAGGAAGGTAGAATCTATTGAGTTGTAAGTGATCTGAACGTTTCTTGATGATAGCACTTTCCTAAGGGGGTCAAACCATGTCCCAAAGGTCATCGGATCTGGTGTCAATTTAAAGAAGTAGTCCAGTTACACATTTGTGGGCTTATAACTTGGCTTCTGAATGTCCTAGAGAGATCAGGTTTGTTTTAATGTTCTCCAAACAACAGCTCCTACAACCACAAAAAGGAATGGAGTCATTAGCACTTATGGTTTGTAAATGGCACCCAGAATTATGTTGCACGAAGCACAATTTCACATCATTCTGGGTTCATTTGTGTGAAAACAAGGTCCAATCAGGCTGAAACGTTACAGGAAGGTAGAATCTATTGAGTTGTAACTGATCTGACCGTTTCATGATGATAGCACTTTCCTAAGGGAGTCAAACCATGTCCCAAAGGTCACCGGATCTGGTGTCAATTTAAAGAAGTAGTCCAGTTACACATTTGTGGGCTTATAACTTGGCTTCTGAATGTCCTAGAGAGATCAGAATTATTTCAGAGTACTCCAATCAACAGCCCCTACAACCACAAAAAGGAATGGAGTCATTAGCACTTATGGTTTGTAAATGGCACCAAGAATTATGTTGCACGAAGCACAATTTCACATCATTCTGGGTCCATTTGTGTGAAAACAAGGTCCAATCAGAATCAAACGTTACAAGAAGGTAGAATCTATTGAGTTGTAAGTGATCTGAACGTTTCATGATGATCGCACATTCCTATAGGGGGTCAAACCATGTCCCAAAGGTCACCGGGCCTGGTGTCACTTTAAAGAAGTAGTCCAGTTACACCTTTGTGGGCTTATAACTTGGCTTCTGAATGTCCTAGAGAGGTTAGGTTTGTTTTAGTGTTCTCCAATCAACAGCCCCTACAACCACAACAAGGAATGGAGTCATTGGCACTTATGGTTTGTAAATGGCACCCAGAATTATGTTGCACGAAGCACAATTTCACATCATTCTGGGTTCGTGTGAAAACAAGGTCCAATCAGGCTGAAACGTTACAGGAAGGTAGAATCTATTGAGTTGTAAGTGATCTGAACGTTTCATGATGATAGCACTTTCCTAAGGGGGTCAAACCATGTCCCAAAGGTCACCGGATCTGGTGTCAATTTAAAGAAGTAGTCCAGTTACACATTTGTGGGCTTATAACTTGGCTTCTTAATGTCCTAGAGAGATCAGGTTTGTTTTAATGTACTCCAATCAACAGCCCCTACAACCACAAAAAGGAATGGAGTCATTAGCACTTATGGTTTGTTAATGGCACCCAGAATTATGTTGCACGAAGCACAATTTCACATCATTCTGGGTCCATTTGTGTGAAAACAAGGTCCAATCAGGCTGAAATGCTACAAGAAGGTAGAATCTATTCAGTTGTAAGTGATCTGAACGTTTCAAGATGATCGCACATTCCTGTAGGGGGTAAAACCATGTCCCAAAGATCACCGGGCCTGGTGTCACTTTAAAGAATTAGTCCAGTTACACCTTTGTGGGCTCATAACTTGGCTTCTGAATGTCCTAGAGAGGTTAGGTTTGTTTTAGTGTACTCCAATCAACAGCCCCTACAACCACAAAAAGGAATGGAATCATTAGCACTTATGGTTTGTAAATGGCACCCAGAATTATGTTGCACGAAGCACAATTTCACATCATTCTGGGTTCATTTGTGTGAAAACAAGGTCCAATCAGGCTGAAACGTTACAGGAAGGTAGAATCTATTGAGTTGTAAGTGATCTGAACGTTTCTTGATGATAGCACTTTCCTAAGGGGGTCAAACCATGTCCCAAAGGTCATCGGATCTGGTGTCAATTTAAAGAAGTAGTCCAGTTACACATTTGTGGGCTTATAACTTGGCTTCTGAATGTCCTAGAGAGATCAGGTTTGTTTTAATGTACTCCAACCAACAGCTCCTACAACCACAAAAAGGAATGGAGTCATTAGCACTTATGGTTTGTAAATGGCACCCAGAATTATGTTGCACGAAGCACAATTTCACATCATTCTGGGTTCATTTGTGTGAAAACAAGGTCCAATCAGGCTGAAACGTTACAGGAAGGTAGAATCTATTGAGTTGTAACTGATCTAACCGTTTCATGATGATAGCACTTTCCTAAGGGGGTCAAACCATGTCCCAAAGGTCACCGGATCTGGTGTCAATTTAAAGAAGTAGTCCAGTTACACATTTGTGGGCTTATAACTTGGCTTCTGAATGTCCTAGAGAGATCAGAATTATTTCAGAGTACTCCAATCAACAGCCCCTACAACCACAAAAAGGAATGGAGTCATTAGCACTTATGGTTTGTAAATGGCACCCAGAATTATGTTGCACGAAGCACAATTTCACATCATTCTGGGTCCATTTGTGTGAAAACAAGGTCCAATCAGGCTGAAATTCTACAAGAAGGTAGAATCTATTGAGTTGTAAGTGATCTGAACGTTTCAAGTTGATCGCACATTCCTATAGGGGGTAAAACCATGTCCCAAAGATCACCGGGCCTGTTGTCACTTTAAAGAAGTAGTCCAGTTACACCTTTGTGGGCTCATAACTTGGCTTCTGAATGTCCTAGAGAGGTTAGGTTTGTTTTAGTGTACTCCAATCAACAGCCCCTACAACCACAAAAAGGAATGGAGTCATTAGCACTTATGGTTTGTAAATGGCACCCAGAATTATGTTGCACGAAGCACAATTTCACATCATTCTGGGTTCGTGTGAAAACAAGGTCCAATAAGGCTGAAACGTTACAGGAAGGTAGAATCTATTGATTTGTAAGTGATCTGAACGTTTCATGATGATAGCACTTTCCTAAGGGGGTCAAACCATGTCCCAAAGGTCACCGGATCTGGTGTCAATTTAAAGAAGTAGTCCAGTTACACATTTGTGGGCTTATAACTTGGCTTCTGAATGTCCTAGAGAGATCAGGTTTGTTTTAATGTACTCCAATCAACAGCCCCCACAACCACACAAAGGAATGGAGTCATTAGCACTTATGGTTTGTAAATGGCACCCAGAATTATGTTGCACGAAGCACAATTTCACATCATTCTGGGTTCATTTGTGTGAAAACAAGGCCCAATCAGGCTGAAACGTTACAGGAAGGTAGAACCTATTGAGTTGTAAGTGATCTGAACGTTTCATGATGATAGCACTTTCCTAAGGGGGTCAAACCATGTCCCAAAGGTCACCGGATCTGGTGTCAATTTAAAGAAGTAGTCCAGTTACACATTTGTGGGCTTATAACTTGGCTTCTGAATGTCCTAGAGAGATCAGGTTTGTTTTAGTGTACTCCAATCAACATCCCCTACAACCTCAAAAGGAATGGAGTCATTAGCACTTATGGTTTTTAAATGGCACCCAGAATTATGCTGCACTAAGCACAATTTCACATCATTCTGGGTTCATTTGTGTGAAAACAAGGTCCAATCAGGCTGAAACGTTACAGAAAGGTAGAATCTATTGAGTTGTAAGTGATCTGAACGTTTCATGATGATAGCACTTTCCTAAGGGGGTCAAACCATGTCCCAAAGGTCACCGGATCTGGTGTCAATTTAAAGAAGTAGTCCAGTTACACCTTTGTGGGCTTATAACTTGGCTTCTGAATGTCCTAGAGAGATCAGGTTTGTTTTAGTATACTCCAATCAACAGCCCCTACAACCCAAAAAGGAATGGAGTCATTAGCACTTATGGTTTTTAAATGGCACCCAGAATTATGTTGCACGAAGCACAATTTCACATCATTCTGGGTTCATTTGTGTGAAAACAAGGTACAATCAGGCTGAAACGTTACAGGAAGGTAGAATCTATTGAGTTGTAAGTGATCTGAACGTTTCATGATGATAGCACTTTCCTAAGGGGGTCAAACTATGTCCCAAAGGTCACCGGATCTGGTGTCAATTTAAAGTAGTCCAGTTACACATTTGTGGGCTTATAACTTGGCTTCTGAATGTCCTAGAGAGATCAGGTTTGATTTAGTGTACTCCAATCAACAGCCCCTAAAACCACAAAAAGGAACGGAGTCATTAGCACTTAAGGTTTGTAAATGGCACCCAGAATTATGCTGCACTAAGCACAATTTCACATCAATCTGGGTTCATTTGTGTGAAAACAAGGTCCAATCAGGCTGAAACGTTACAGGAAGGTAGAATCTATTGAGTTGTAAGTGATCTGAACGTTTCATGATGACAGCACTTTCCTAAGGGGGTCAAACCATGTCCCAAAGGTCACCGGATCTGGTGTCAATTTAAAGAAGTAGTCCAGTTACACATTTGTGGGCTTATAACTTGGCTTCTGAATGTCCTAGAGAGATCAGGTTTGTTTTAGTGTACTCCAATCAACAGCCCCTACAACCACAAAAAGGAATGGAGTCATTAGCACTTATGGTTTGTAAATGGCACCCAGAATTATGTTGCACGAAGCACAATTTCACATCATTCTGGGTACATTTATGTCAAAACAAGGTCCAATCAGGCTGAAACGTTACAGGAAGGTAGAATCTATTGAGTTGTAAGTGATCTGAACGTTTCAAGATGATAGCACTTTCCTAAGGGGGTAAAACCATGTCCCAAAGGTCACCGGATCTGGTGTCAATTTAAAGAAGTAGTCCAGTTACACATTTGTGGGCTTATAACTTGGCTTCAGAATGTCCTAGAGAGATCAGGTTTGTTTTAGAGTTCTCCAATTAACAGCCCCCATTACCACTAAAAGGAATGGAGTCATTAGCACTTATGGTTTTTAAATGGCACCCAGAATTATGCTGCACTAAGCACAATTTCACATCATTCTGGGTTCATTTGTGTGAAAACAAGGTCCAATCAGGCTGAAACGTTACAGAAAGGTAGAATCTATTGAGTTGTAAGTGATCTGAACGTTTCATGATGATAGCACTTTTCTAAGGGGGTCAAACCATGTCCCAAAAGTCACCGGATCTGGTGTCAATTTAAAGAAGTAGTCCAGTTACACCTTTGTGGGCTTATAACTTGGCTTCTGAATGTCCTAGAGAGATCAGGTTTGTTTTAGTATACTCCAATCAACAGCCCCTGCAACCCAAAAAGGAATGGAGTCATTAGCACTTATGGTTTTTAAATGGCACCCAGAATTATGTTGCACGAAGCACAATTTCACATCATTCTGGGTTAATTTGTGTGAAAACAAGGTACAATCAGGCTGAAACGTTACAGGAAGGTAGAATCTATTGAGTTGTAAGTGATCTGGACGTTTCATGATGATAGCACTTTCCTAAGGGGGTCAAACCATGTCCCAAAGGTCACCGGATCTGGTGTCAATTTAAAGTAGTCCAGTTACACATTTGTGGGCTTATAACTTGGCTTCTGAATGTCCTAGAGAGATCAGGTTTGTTTTAGTGTACTCCAATCAACAGCCCCTACAACCACAAAAAGGAACGGAGTCATTAGCACTTAAGGTTTGTAAATGGCACCCAGAATTATGCTGCACTAAGCACAATTTCACATCATTCTGGGTTCATTTATGTGAAAACAAGGTCCAATCAGGCTGAAACGTTACAGGAAGGTAGAATCTATTGAGTTGTAAGTGATCTGAACGTTTCATGATGATAGCACTTTCCTAAGGGGGACAAACCATGTCCCAAAGGTCACCGGATCTGGTGTCAATTTAAAGAAGTAGTCCAGTTACACATTTGTGGGCTTATAACTTGGCTTCTGAATGTCCTAGAGAGATCAGGTTTGTTTTAGTGTACTCCAATCAACAGCCCCTACAACCACAAAAAGGAATGGAGTCATTAGCACTTATGGTTTGTAAATGGCACCCAGAATTATGTTGCACGAAGCACAATTTCACATCATTCTGGGTACATTTGTGTGAAAACAAGGTCCAATCAGGCTGAAACGTTACAGGAAGGTAGAATCTATTGAGTTGTAAGTGATCTGAACGTTTCAAGATGATAGCACTTTCCTAAGGGGGTAAAACCATGTCCCAAAGGTCACCGGATCTGGTGTCAATTTAAAGAAGTAGTCCAGTTACACATTTGTGGGCTTATAACTTGGCTTCTGAATGTCCTAGAGAGATCAGGTTTGTTTTAGAGTACTCCAGTTAACAGCCCCCATTACCACTAAAAGGAATGGAGTCATTAGCACTTATGGTTTTTAAATGGCACCCAGAATTATGTTGCACGAAGCACAATTTCACATCATTCTGGGTTCATTTGTGTGAAAACAAGGTCCAATCAGGCTGAAACGTTACAAGAAGATAGAATCTATTGAGTTGTAAGTGATCTGAACGTTTCATGATGATCGCACATTCCTATAGGGGGTAAAACCATGTCCCAAAGGTCACCGGGCCTGGTGTCAATTTAAAGAAGTAGTCCAGTTACACATTTGTGGGCTTATAACTTGGTTTCTGAATGTCCTAGAGAGATCAGGTTTGTTTTAATGTACTCCAATCAACAGCCCCTACAACCACAAAAAGGAATTGAGTCATTAGCACTTATGGTTTGTAAATGGCACCCAGAATTATGTTGCACGAAGCACAATTTCACATCATTCTGGGTCCATTTGTGTGAAAACAAGGTCCAATCAGGCTGAAACGTTACAAGAAGGTAGAATCTATTGAGTTGTAAGTGATCTGAACGTTTCACGATGATAGCACTTTCCTAAGGGGGTCAAACCATGTCCCAAAGGTCACCGGATCTGGTGTCAATTTAAAGAAGTAGTCCAGTTACACCTTTGTGGGCTTATAACTTGGCTTCTGAATGTCCTAGAGAGATCAGGTTTGTTTTAGTATACTCCAATCAACAGCCCCTGCAAACCAAAAAGGAATGGAGTCATTAGCACTTATGGTTTTTAAATGGCACCCAGAATTATGTTGCACGAAGCACAATTTCACATCATTCTGGGTTCATTTGTGTGAAAACAAGGTACAATCAGGCTGAAACGTTACAGGAAGGTAGAATCTATTGAGTTTTAAGTGATCTGAACGTTTCATGATGATAGCACTTTCCTAAGGGGGTCAAACCATGTCCCAAAGGTCACCGGATCTGGTGTCAATTTAAAGTAGTCCAGTTACACATTTGTGGGCTTATAACTTGGCTTCTGAATGTCCTAGAGAGATGAGGTTTGTTTTAGAGTACTCCAATCAACAGCCCCTACAACCACAAAAAGGAACGGAGTCATTAGCACTTAAGGTTTGTAAATGGCACCCAGAATTATGCTGCACTAAGCACAATTTCACATCATTCTGGGTTCATTTGTGTGAAAACAAGGTCCAATCAGGCTGAAACGTTACAGGAAGGTAGAATCTATTGAGTTGTAAGTGATCTGAACGTTTCATGATGATAGCACTTTCCTAAGGGGGTCAAACAATGTCCCAAAGGTCACCGGATCTGGTGTCAATTTAAAGAAGTAGTCCAGTTACACATTTGTGGGCTTATAACTTGGCTTCTGAATGTCCTAGAGAGATCAGGTTTGTTTTAGTGTACTCCAATCAACAGCCCCTACAACCACAAAAAGGAATGGAGTCATTAGCACTTATGGTTTGTAAATGGCACCCAGAATTATGTTGCACGAAGCACAATTTCACATCATTCTGGGTACATTTGTGTGAAAACAAGGTCCAATCAGGCTGAAACGTTACAAGAAGGTAGAATCTATTGAGTTGTAAGTGATCTGAACGTTTCATGATGATCGCACATTCCTATAGGGGGTCAAACCATGTCCCAAAGGTCACCGGGCCTGGTGTCACTTCAAAGAAGTAGTCCAGTTACACTTTTGTGGGCTTATAACTTGGCTTCTGAATATCCTAGAGAGGTCAGGTTTGTTTTAGAGTACTCCAATTAGCAGCCCCCATTACCACTAAAAGGAATGGAGTCATTAGCACTTATGGTTTTTAAATGGCACCCAGAATTATGTTGCACGAAGCACAATTTCACATCATTCTGGGTTCATTTGTGTGTAAACAAGGTCCAATCAGGCTGAAACGTTACAGGAAGGTAGAATCTATTGAGTTGTAAGTGATCTGAATGTTTCATGATGATCGCACATTCCTATAGGGGGTAAAACCATGTCCCAAAGGTCACCGGGCCTGGTGTCACTTTAAAGAAGTAGTCCAGTTACACATTTGTGGGCTTATAACTTGGCTTCTGAAGGTCCTAGAGAGATCAGGTTTGTTTTAGTGTACTCCAATCAACAGGCCCTACAACCACAAAAAGGAATGGAGTCATTAGCACTTATGGTTAGCAAATGGCACCCAGAATTATGTTGCACAAAGCACAATTTCACATCATTCTGGGTCCATTTGTGTGAAAACAAGGTCCAATCAGGCTGAAACGTTACAAGAAGGTAGAATCTATTGAGTTGTAAGTGAGCTGAACGTTTCATGATGATCGCACATTCCTATAGGGGGTCAAACCATGTCCCAAAAGTCACCGGGCCTGGTGTCACTTTAAAGAAGTAGTCCAATTACACCTATGAGGGCTTATAACTTGGCTTCTGAATGTCCTAGAGAGATCAGGTTTGTTTTAGTGTACTCCAATTAACAGCCCCTAAAACCTCAAAAAGGAATGGAATCATTAGCACTTATGGTTTTTAAATGGCACCCAGAATTATGTTGCACGAAGCACAATTTCACATCATTCTGGGTTCATTTGTGTGAAAACAAGGTCCAAACAGGCTGAAACTTTACAGGAAGGTAGAATCTATTGAGTTGTAAGTGATCTGAACGTTTCAAGATGATCGCACTTTCCTAAGGGGGTCAAACCATGTCCCAAAGGTCACCGGATCTGGTTTCAATTTAAAGAAGTAGTCCAGTTACACATTTGTGGGCTTATAACTTGGCTTCTGAATGTCCTAGAGAGATCAGGTTTGTTTTAGTGTACTCCAATCAACAGCCCCTACAACAACAAAAAGGAATGGAGTCATTGGCACTTATGGTTTGTAAATGGCACCCAGAATTATGTTGCACGAAGCACAATTTCCCCCCTTTCTGGGTCCATTTGTGTGAAAACAAGGTCCAATCAGGCTGAAACGTTACAGGAAGGTAGAATCTATTGAGTTGTAAGTGATCTGAACGATTCAAGATGATAGCACTTTCCTAAGGGGGTCAAACCATGTCCCAAAGGTCACCGGATTTGGTGTCAATTTAAAGAAGTAGTCCAGTTACACATTTGTGGGCTTATAACTTGGCTTCTGAATGTCCTAGAGAGATCAGGTTTGCTTTAATGTACTCCAACCTACAGCCCCTACAACCACAAAAAGGAATTGAGTCATTAGCACTTATGGTTTGTAAATGGCACCCAGAATTATGTTGCACGAAGCACAATTTCACATCATTCTGGGTCCATTTGTGTGAAAACAAGGTCCAATCAGGCTGAAACGTTACAAGAAGGTAGAATCTATTGAGTTGAAAGTGATCTGAACGTTTCAAGATGATCGCACTTTCCTAAGGGGGTCAAACAATGTCCCAAAGGTCACCGGATCTGGTGTCAATTTAAAGAAGTAGTCCAGTTACACATTTGTGGGCTTATAACTTGGCTTCTGAATGTCCTAGAGAGATCAGGTTTGTTTTAGTGTACTCCAATCAACAGCCCCTACAACAACAAAAAGGAATGGAGTCATTAGCACTTATGGTTTGTAAATGGCACCCAGAATTATGTTGCACGAAGCACAATTTGACATCATTCTGGGTCCATTTGTGTGAAAACAAGGTCCAATCAGGCTGAAACGTTACAAGAAGGTAGAATCTATTGAGTTGTAAGTGATCTGAACGTTTCATGATGATCGCAGATTCCTATAGGGGGTCAAACCATGTCCCAAAGGTCACCGGGCCTGGTGTCACTTTAAAGAAGTAGTCCATTTACACCTTTGTGGGCTTATAACTTGGCTTCTGAATATCCTAGAGAGGTCAGGTTTGTTTTAGAGTACTCCAATTAACAGCCCCCATTACCACTAAAATGAACGGAGTCATTAGCACTTATGGTTTTTAAATGGCACCCAGAATTATGTTGCACGAAGCACAATTTCACATCATTCTGGGTTCATTTGTGTGAAAACAAGGTCCAATCAGGCTGAAACGTTACAGGAAGGTAGAATCTATTGAGTTGTAAGTGATCTGAACGTTTCATGATGATAGCACTTTCCTATAGGGGGTAAAACCATTTCCCAAAGGTCACCGGGCCTGATGTCACTTTAAAGAAGTAGTCCAGTTACACATTTGTGGGCTTATAACTTGGCTTCTGAATGTCCTAGAGAGATCAGGTTTGTTTTAGTGTACTCCAATCAACAGGCCCTACAACCACAAAAAGGAATGGAGTCATTAGCACTTATGGTTTTTAAATGGCACCCAGAATAATGTTGCACGAAGCACAATTTCACATCATTCTGGGTCCATTTGTGTGAAAACAAGGTCCAATCAGGCTGAAACGTTACAAGAAGGTAGAATCTATTGAGTTGTAAGTTATCTGAACATTTCAAGATGATCGCACTTTCCTAAGGGGGTCAAACCATGTCCCAAAGGTCACCGGATCTGGTGTCAATTTAAAGAAGTAGTCCAGTTACACATTTGTGGGCTTATAACTTGGCTTCTGAATGTCCTAGAGAGATCAGGTTTGTTTTAGTATACTCCAATCAACAGCCCCTTCAACCACAAAAAGGAATGGAGTCATTAGCACTTATGTTTTTTAAATGGCACCCAGAATTATGTTGCACGAAGCACAATTTCACATCATTCTGGGTTCATTTGTGTGAAAACAAGGCCCAATCAGGCTGAAATGTTACAGGAAGGTAGAATCTATTGAATTGTAAGTGATCTGAACGTTTCATGATGATAGCACTTTCCTAAGGGGGTCAAACCATGTCCCAAACGTCACCGGATCTGGTGTCAATTTAAAGAAGTAGTCCAGTTACACATTTGTGGGCTTATAACTTGGCTTCTGAATGTCCTAGAGAGATCAGGTTTGTTTTAATGTACTCCAATCAACAGCCCCTACAACCACTCAAAGGAATGGAGTCATTAGCACTTATGGTTTGTAAATGGCACCCAGAATTATGTTGCACTAAGCACAATTTCACATCATTCTGGGTTCATTTGTGTGAAAACAAGGTCCAATCAGGCTGAAACGTTACAGGAAGGTAGAATCTATTGAGGTGTAAGTGATCTGAACATTTCATGATGATAGCACTTTCCTAAGGGGGACAAACCATGTCCCAAAGGTCACCGGATCTGGTGTCACTTTAAAGAAGTAGTCCAGTTACACATTTGTGGAATTATAACTTGGCTTCTGAATGTCCTAGAGAGATCAGGTTTGTTTTAATGTACTCCAACCAACAGCCCCTACAACCACAAAAAGGAATGGAGTCATTAGCACTTATGGTTTTTAAATGGCACCCAGAATTATGTTGCACGAAGCACAATTTCACATCATTCTGGGTCCATTTGTGTGAAAACAAGGTCCAATCAGGCTGAAACGTTACAAGAAGTTAGAATCTATTGAGTTGTAAGTGATCTGAAAGTTTCAAGATGATCGCACATTCCTATAGGGGGTCAAACCATGTCCCAAAGGTCACCGGGCCTGGTGTCACTTTAAAGAAGTAGTCCAGTTACACCTTTGAGGGCTTATAACTTGGCTTCTGAATGTCCTAGAGAGGTTAGGTTTGTTTAGTGTTCTCCAATCAACAGCCCCTACAACCACAAAAAGGAATTGAGTCATTAGCACTTATGATTTGTAAATGGCACCCAGAATTATGTTGCACGAAGCACAATTTCACATCATTCTGGGTTCATTTGTGTGAAAACAAGGCCCAATCAGGCTGAAACGTTACAGGAAGGTAGAATCTATTGAGTTGTAAGTGATCTGAACGTTTCATGATGATAGCACTTTCCTAAGGGGGTCAAACCATGTCCCAAAGGTCACCGGATCTGGTGTCAATTTAAAGAAGTAGTCCAGTTACACATTTGTGGGCTTATAACTTGGCTTCTGAATGTCCTAGAGAGATCAGGTTTGTTTTAGTGTACTCCAATCAACATCCCCTACAACCTCAAAAGGAATGGAGTCATTAGCACTTATGGTTTTTAAATGGCACCCAGAATTATGCTGCACAAAGCACAATTTCACATCATTCTGGGATCATTTGTGTGAAAACAAGGTCCAATCAGGCTGAAACGTTACAGAAAGGTAGAATCTATTGAGTTGTAAGTGATCTGAACGTTTCATGATGATAGCACTTTCCTAAGGGGGTCAAACCATGTCCCAAAGGTCACCGGATCTGGTGTCAATTTAAAGTAGTCCAGTTACACATTTGTGGGCTTATAACTTGGCTTCTGAATGTCCTAGAGAGATCAGGTTTGTTTTAGTGTACTCCAATAAACAGCCCCTACAACCACAAAAAGGAACGGAGTCATTAGCACTTAAGGTTTGTAAATGGCACCCAGAATTATGCTGCACTAAGCACAATTTCACATCATTCTGGGTTCACTTGTGTGAAAACAAGGACCAATCAGGCTGAAACGTTACAGGAAGGTAGAATCTATTGAGTTGTAAGTGATCTGAACGTTTCATGATGATAGCACTTTCCTAAGGGGGTCAAACCATGTCCCAAAGGTCACCGGATCTGGTGTCAATTTAAAGAAGTAGTCCAGTTACACATTTGTGGGCTTATAACTTGGCTTCTGAATGTCCTAGAGAGATCAGGTTTGTTTTAGTGTACTCCAATCAACAGCCCCTACAACCAAAAAAAGGAAAGGAGTCATTAGCACTTATGGTTTGTAAATGGCACCCAGAATTATGTTGCACGAAGCACAATTTCACATCATTCTGGGTACATTTGTGTGAAAACAAGGTCCAATCAGGCTGAAACGTTACAGGAAGGTAGAATCTATTGAGTTGTAAGTGATCTGAACGTTTCAAGATGATAGCACTTTCCTAAGGGGGTCAAACCATGTCCCAAAGGTCACCAGATCTGGTGTCAATTTAAAGAAGTAGTCCAGTTACACATTTGTGGGCTTATAACTTGGCTTATGAATGTCCTAGAGAGATCAGGTTTGTTTTAGAGTACTCCAATTAACAGCCCCCATTACCACTAAAAGGAATGGAGTCAATTGCACTTATGGTTTTTAAATGGCACCCAGAATTATGTTGCACGAAGCACAATTTCACATCATTCTGGGTTCATTTGTGTGAAAACAAGGTCCAATCAGGCTGAAACGTTACAAGAAGATAGAATCTATTGAGTTGTAAGTCATCTGAACGTTTCATGATGATCGCACATTCCTATAGGGGGTAAAACCATGTCCCAAAGGTCACCGGGCCTGGTGTCACTTTAAAGAAGTAGTCCAGTTACACATTTGTGGGCTTATAACTTGGCTTCTGAATGTCCTAGAGAGATCAGGTTTGTTTTAGTGTACTCCAATCAACATCCCCTACAACCTCAAAAGGAATGGAGTCATTAGCACTTATGGTTTTTAAATGGCACCCAGAATTATGCTGCACTAAGCACAATTTCACATCATTCTGGGTTCATTTGTGTGAAAACAAGGTCCAATCAGGCTGAAACGTTACAGAAAGGTAGAATCTATTGAGTTGTAAGTGATCTGAACGTTTCATGATGATAGCACTTTCCTAAGGGGGTCAAACCATGTCCCAAAGGTCACCGGATCTGGTGTCAATTTAAAGAAGTAGTCCAGTTACACCTTTGTGGGCTTATAACTTGGCTTCTGAATGTCCTAGAGAGATCAGGTTTGTTTTAGTATACTCCAATCAACAGCCCCTGCAACCCAAAAAGGAATGGAGTCATTAGCACTTATGGTTTTTAAATGGCACCCAGAATTATGTTGCACGAAGCACAATTTCACATCATTCTGGGTTCATTTGTGTGAAAACAAGGTTCAATCAGGCTGAAACGTTACAGGAAGGTAGAATCTATTGAGTTGTAAGTGATCTGAACGTTTCATGATGATAGCACTTTCCTAAGGGGGTCAAACCATGTCCCAAAGGTCACCGGATCTGGTGTCAATTTAAAGTAGTCCAGTTACACATTTGTGGGCTTATAACTTGGCTTATGAATGTCCTAGAGAGATCAGGTTTGTTTTAGTGTACTCCAATCAACAGCCCCTACAACATCAAAAAGGAACGGAGTCATTAGCACTTAAGGTTTGTAAATGGCACCCAGAATTATGCTGCACTAAGCACAATTTCACATCATTCTGGGTTCATTTGTGTGAAAAAGAGGTCCAATCAGGCTGAAACGTTACAGGAAGGTAGAATCTATTGAGTTGTAAGTGATCTGAACGTTTCATGATGATAGCACTTTCCTAAGGGGGTCAAACAATGTCCCAAAGGTCACCGGATCTGGTGTCAATTTAAAGAAGTAGTCCAGTTACACATTTGTGGGCTTATAACTTGGCTTCTGAATGTCCTAGAGAGATCAGGTTTGTTTTAGTGTACTCCAATCAACAGCCCCTACAACCACAAAAAGGAATGGAGTCATTAGCACTTATGGTTTGTAAATGGCACCCAGAATTATGTTGCACGAAGCACAATTTCACATCATTCTGGGTACATTTGTGTGAAAACAAGGTCCAATCAGACTGAAACGTTACAGGAAGGTAAAATCTATTGAGTTGTAAGTGATCTGAACGTTTCAAGATGATAGCACTTTCCTAAGGGGGTAAAACCATGTCCCAAAGGTCACCGGATCTGGTGTCAATTTAAAGAAGTAGTCCAGTTACACATTTGTGGGCTTATAACTTAGCTTCTGAATGTCCTAGAGAGATCAGGTTTGTTTTAGAGTACTCCAATTAACAGCCCCCGTTACCACTAAAAGGAATGGAGTCATTAGCACTTATGGTTTTTAAATGGCACCCAGAATTATGTTGCACGAAGCACAATTTCACATCATTCTGGGTTCATTTGTGTGAAAACAAGGTCCAATCAGGCTGAAACGTTACAAGAAGATATAATCTATTGAGTTGTAAGTGATCTGAACGTTTCATGATGATCGCACATTCCTATAGGGGGTAAAACCATGTCCCAAAGGTCACCGGGCCTGGTGTCACTTTAAAGAAGTAGTCCAGTTACACATTTGTGGGCTTATAACTTGGCTTCTGAATGTCCTAGAGAGATCAGGTTTGTTTTAATGTACTCCAATCAACAGCCCCTACAACCACAAAAAGGAATTGAGTCATTAACACTTATGGTTTGTAAATGGCACCCAGAATTATGTTGCACGAAGCACAATTTCACATCATTCTGGGTCCATTTGTGTGAAAACAAGGTCCAATCAGGCTGAAACGTTACAAGAAGGTAGAATCTATTGAGTTGTAAGTGATCTGAACGTTTCAAGATGATCGCACTTTCCTAAGGTGGTCAAACAATGTCCCAAAGGTCACCGGGCCTGGTGTCACTTCAAAGAAGTAGTCCAGTTACACTTTTGTGGGCTTATAACTTGGCTTCTGAATATCCTAGAGAGGTCACGTTTGTTTTAGAGTACTCCAATTAGCAGCCCCCATTACCACTAAAAGGAATGGAGTCATTAGCACTTATGGTTTTTAAATGGCACCCAGAATTATGTTGCACGAAGCACAATTTCACATCATTCTGGGTTAATTTGTGTGTAAACAAGGTCCAATCAGGCTGAAACGTTACAGGAAGGTAGAATCTATTGAGTTGTAAGTGATCTGAACGTTTCATGATGATCGCACATTCCTATAGGGGGTCAAACCATGTCCCAAAGGTCACCGGGCCTGGTGTCACTTTAAAGAAGTAGTCCAGTTACACCTTTGAGGGCTTATAACTTGGCTTCTGAATGTCCTAGAGAGGTTAGGTTTGTTTAGTGTTCTCCAATCAACAGCCCCTACAACCACAAAAAGGAATGGAGTCATTAGCACTTATGGTTTGTAAATGGCACCCAGAATTATGTTGCACGAAGCACAATTTCACATCATTCTGGGTTCATTTGTGTGAAAACAAGGCCCAATCAGGCTGAAACGTTACAGGAAGGTAGAATCTATTGAGTTGTAAGTGATCTGAACGTTTCATGATGATAGCACTTTCCTAAGGGGGTCAAACCATGTCCCAAAGGTCACCGGATCTGGTGTCAATTTAAAGAAGTAGTCCAGTTACACATTTGTGGGCTTATAACTTGGCTTCTGAACGTCCTAGAGAGATCGGGTTCGTTTTAGTGTACTCCAATCAACATCCCCTACAACCTCAAAAGGAATGGAGTCATTAGCGCTTATGGTTTTTAAATGGCACCCAGAATTATGCTGCACTAAGCACAATTTCACATCATTCTGGGTTCATTTGTGTAAAAACAAGGTCTAATCAGGCTGAAACGTTACAGAAAGGTAGAATCTATTGAGTTGTAAGTGATCTGAACGTTTCATGATGACAGCACTTTCCTAAGGGGGTCAAACCATGTCCCAAAGGTCACCGGATCTGGTGTCAATTTAAAGTAGTCCAGTTACACATTTGTGGGCTTATAACTTGGCTTCTGAATGTCCTAGAGAGATCAGGTTTGTTTTAGTGTACTCCAATCAACAGCCCCTACAACCACAAAAAGGAACGGAGTCATTAGCACTTAAGGTTTGTAAATGGCACCCAGAATTATGCTGCACTAAGCACAATTTCACATCATTCTGGGTTCACTTGTGTGAAAACAAGGACCAATCAGGCTGAAACGTTACAGGAAGGTAGAATCTATTGAGTTGTAAGTGATCTGAACGTTTCATGATGATAGCACTTTCCTAAGGGGGTCAAACCATGTCCCAAAGGTCACCGGATCTGGTGTCAATTTAAAGAAGTAGTCCAGTTACACATTTGTGGGCTTATAACTTGGCTTATGAATGTCCTAGAGAGATCAGGTTTGTTTTAGAGTACTCCAATTAACAGCCCCCATTACCACTAAAGGGAATGGAGTCATTAGCACTTATGGTTTTTAAATGGCACCCAGAATTATGTTGCACGAAGCACAATTTCACATCATTCTGGGTTCATTTGTGTGAAAACAAGGTCCAATCAGGCTGAAACGTTACAAGAAGATAGAATCTATTGAGTTGTAAGTCATATGAACGTTTCACGATGATCGCACATTCCTATAGGGGGTAAAACCATGTCCCAAAGGTCACCGGGCCTGGTGTCACTTTAAATAAGTAGTCCAGTTACACATTTGTGGGCTTATAACTTGGCTTCTGAATGTCCTAGAGAGATCAGGTTTGTTTTAGTGTACTCCAATCAACATCCCCTACAACCTCAAAAGGAATGGAGTCATTAGCACCTATGGTTTTTAAATGGCACCCAGAATTATGCTGCACTAAGCACAATTTCACATCATTCTGGGTTCATTTGTGTGAAAACAAGGTCCAGTCAGGCTGAAACGTTACAGAAAGGTAGAATCTATTGAGTTGTAAGTTTTCTGAACGTTTCATGATGATAGCACTTTCCTAAGCGGGTCAAACCATGTCCCAAAGGTCACCGGATCTGGTGTCAATTTAAAGAAGTAGTCCAGTTACACCTTTGTGGGCTTATAACTTGGCTTCTGAATGTCCTAGAGAGATCAGGTTTGTTTTAGTATACTCCAATCAACAGCCCCTGCAACCCAAAAAGGAATGGAGTCATTAGCACTTATGGTTTTTAAATGGCACCCAGAATTATGTTGCACGACGCACAATTTCACATCATTCTGGGTTCATTTGTGTGAAAACAAGGTTCAATAGGGCTGAAACGTTACAGGAAGGTAGAATCTATTGAGTTGTAAGTGATCTGAACGTTTCATGATGATAGCACTTTCCTAAGGGGGTCAAACCATGT
Source organism: Nothobranchius furzeri (assembly GCF_043380555.1). Classification (NCBI taxonomy): domain Eukaryota; kingdom Metazoa; phylum Chordata; class Actinopteri; order Cyprinodontiformes; family Nothobranchiidae; genus Nothobranchius; species Nothobranchius furzeri. Next base: position 2,293,082 of record NC_091750.1, read on the forward strand.
CCCAAAGGTCACCGGATCTGGTGTCAATTTAAAGTAGTCCAGTTACACATTTGTGGGCTTATAACTTGGCTTATGAATGTCCTAGAGAGATCAGGTTTGTTTTAGTGTACTCCAATCAACAGCCCCTACAACATCAAAAAGGAACGGGTCATTAGCACTTAAGGTTTGTAAATGGCACCCAGAATTATGCTGCACTAAGCACAATTTCACATCATTCTGGGTTCATTTGTGTGAAAACAAGGTCCAATCAGGCTGAAACGTTACAGGAAGGTAGAATCTATTGAGTTGTAAGTGATCTGAACGTTTCATGATGATAGCACTTTCCTAAGGGGGTCAAACCATGTCCCAAAGGTCACCGGATCTGGTGTCAATTTAAAGAAGTAGTCCAGTTACACATTTGTGGGCTTATAACTTGGCTTCTGAATGTCCTAGAGAGATCAGGTTTGTTTTAGTGTACTCCAATCAACAGCCCCTACAACCACAAAAAGGAATGGAGTCATTAGCACTTATGGTTTGTAAATGGCACCCAGAATTATGTTGCACGAAGCACAATTTCACATCATTCTGGGTACATTTGTGTGAAAACAAGGTCCAATCAGACTGAAACGTTACAGGAAGGTAGAATCTATTGAGTTGTAAGTGATCTGAACGTTTCAAGATGATAGCACTTTCCTAAGGGGGTAAAACCATGTCCCAAAGGTCACCGGATCTGGTGTCAATTTAAAGAAGTAGTCCAGTTACACATTTGTGGGCTTATATCTTGGCTTCTGAATGTCCTAGAGAGATCAGGTTTGTTTTAGAGTACTCCAATAAACAGCCCCCGTTACCACTAAAAGGAATGGAGTCATTAGCACTTATGGTTTTTAAATGGCACCCAGAATTATGTTGCACGAAGCACAATTTCACATCATTCTGGGTTCATTTGTGTGAAAACAAGGTCCAATCAGGCTGAAACGTTACAAGAAGATAGAATCTATTGAGTTTTAAGTGATCTGAACGTTTCATGATGATCGCACATTCCTATAGGGGGTAAAACCATGTCCCAAAGGTCACCGGGCCTGGTGTCACTTTAAAGAAGTAGTCCAGTTACACATTTGTGGGCTTATAACTTGGCTTCTGAATGTCCTAGAGAGATCAGGTTTGTTTTAATGTACTCCAATCAACAGACCCTACAACCACAAAAAGGAATTGAGTCATTAGCACTTATGGTTTGTAAATGGCACCCAGAATTATGTTGCACGAAGCACAATTTCACATCATTCTGGGTCCATTTGTGTGAAAACAAGGTCCAATCAGGCTGAAACGTTACAAGAAGGTAGAATCTATTGAGTTGTAAGTGATCTGAACGTTTCAATATGATCGCACTTTCCTAAGGTGGTCAAACAATGTCCCAAAGGTCACCGGGCCTGGTGTCACTTCAAAGAAGTAGTCCAGTTACACTTTTGTGGGCTTATAACTTGGCTTCTGAATATCCTAGAGAGGTCAGGTTTGTTTTAGAGTACTCCAATTAGCAGCCCCCATTACCACTAAAAGGAATGGAGTCATTAGCACTTATGGTTTTTAAATGGCACCCAGAATTATGTTGCACGAAGCACAATTTCACATCATTCTTGGTTCATTTGTGTGTAAACAAGGTCCAATCAGGCTGAAACGTTACAGGAAGGTAGAATCTATTGAGTTGTAAGTGATCTGAACGTTTCATGATGATCGCACATTCCTATAGGGGGTCAAACCATGTCCCAAAGGTCACCGGGCCTGGTGTCACTTTAAAGAAGTAGTCCAGTTACACCTTTGTGGGCTTATAACTTGGCTTCTGAATATCCTAGAGAGGTCAGGATTGTTTTAGAGTACTCCAATTAACAGCCCCCATTACCACTAAAAGGAATGGAGTCATTAGCACTTATGGTTTTTAAATGGCACCCAGAATTATGTTGCACAAAGCACAATTTCACATCATTCTGGGTTCATTTGAGTGAAAACAAGGTCCAATCAGGCTGAAACGTTACAAGAAGGTAGAATCTATTCAGTTGTAAGTGATCTGAATGTTTCATGATGATCGCACATTCCTATAGGGGGTAAAACCATGTCCCAAAGGTCACCGGGCCTGGTGTCACTTTAAAGAAGTAGTCCAGTTACACATTTGTGGGCTTATAACTTGGCTTCTGAATGTCCTAGAGAGATCAGGTTTGTTTTAGTGTACTCCAATCAACAGGCCCTACAACCACAAAAAGGAATGGAGTCATTAGCACTTATGGTTTTTAAATGGCACCCAGAATTATGCTGCACTAAGCACAATTTCACATCATTCTGGGTTCATTTGTGTGAAAACAAGGTCCAATCAGGCTGAAACGTTACAGGAAGGTAGAATCTATTGAGTTGTAAGTGATCTGAACGTTTCATGATGATAGCACTTTCCTAAGGGGGTCAAACCATGTCCCAAAGGTCACCGGATCTGGTGTCAATTTAAAGAAGTAGTCCAGTTACACATTTGTGGGCTTATAACTTGGCTTCTGAATGTCCTAGAGAGATCAGGTTTGTTTTAGTGTACTCCAATCAACAGCCCCTACAACCACAAAAAGGAATGGAGTCATTAGCACTTATGGTTTGTAAATGGCACCCAGAATTATGTTGCACGAAGCACAATTTCACATCATTCTGGGTACATTTGTGTGAAAACAAGGTCCAATCAGGCTGAAACGTTACAGGAAGGTAGAATCTATTGAGTTGTAAGTGATCTGAACGTTTCATGATGATAGCACTTTCCTAAGGGGGTCAAACCATGTCCCAAAGGTCACCTGATCTGGTGTCAATTTAAAGTAGTCCAGTTACACATTTGTGGGCTTATAACTTGGCTTATGAATGTCCTAGAGAGATCAGGTTTGTTTTAGTGTACTCCAATCAACAGCCCCTACAACATCAAAAAGGAACGGAGTCATTAGCACTTAAGGTTTTTAAATGGCACCCAGAATTATGCTGCACTAAGCACAATTTCACATCATTCTGGGTTCATTTGTGTGAAAACAAGGTCCAATCAGGCTGAAACGATACAGGAAGGTAGAATCTATTGAGTTGTAAGTGATCTGAACGTTTCATGATGACAGCACTTTCCTAAGGGGGTCAAACCATGTCCCAAAGGTCACCGGATCTGGTGTCAATTTAAAGAAGTAGTCCAGTTACACATTTGTGGGCTTATAACTTGGCTTATGAATGTCCTAGAGAGATCAGGTTTGTTTTAGAGTACTCCAATTAACAGCCCCCATTACCACTAAAAGAAATGGAGTCATTAGCACTTATGGTTTTTAAATGGCACCCAGAAATATGTTGCACGAAGCACAATTTCACATCATTCTGGGTTCATTTGTGTGAAAACAAGGTCCAATCAGGCTGAAACGTTACAAGAAGATAGAATCTATTGAGTTGTAAGTGATCTGAACGTTTCATGATGATCGCACATTCCTATAGGGGGTAAAACCATGTCCCAAAGGTCACCGGGCCTGGTGTCACTTCAAAGAAGTAGTCCAGTTACACCTTTGTGGGCTTATAACTTGGCTTCTGAATATCCTAAAGAGGTCAGGTTTGCTTTAGAGTACTCCAATTAACAGCCCCCATTACCACTAAAAGGAATGGAGTCATTAGCACTTATGGTTTTTAAATGGCACCCAGAATTATGTTGCACGAAGCACAATTTCACATCATTCTGGGTTCATTTGTGTGAAAACAAGGTCCAATCAGGCTGAAACGTTACAAGAAGGTAGAATCTATTGAGTTGTAAGTGATCTGAATGTTTCATGATGATCGCACATTCCTATAGGGGGTAAAACCATGTCCCAAAGGTCACCGGGCCTGGTGTCACTTTAAAGAAGTAGTCCAGTTACACATTTGTGGGCTTATAACTTGGCTTCTGAATTTCCTAGAGAGATCAGGTTTGTTTTAGTGTACTCCAATCAACAGGCCCTACAACCACAAAAAGGAATGGAGTCATTAGCACTTATGGTTTGTAAATGGCACCCAGAATTATGTTGCACGAAGCACAATTTCACATCATTCTGGGTCCATTTGTGTGAAAACAAGGTCCAATCAGGCTGAAACGTTACAAGAAGGTAGAATCTATTGAGTTGTAAGTGATCTGAACGTTTCATGATGATCGCACATTCCTATAGGGGGTCAAACCATGTCCCAAAAGTCACCGGGCCTGGTGTCACTTTAAAGAAGTAGTCCAATTACACCTATGAGGGCTTATAACTTGGCTTCTGAATGTCCTAGAGAGATCAGGTTTGTTTTAGTGTACTCCAATTAACAGCCCCTAAAACCTCAAAAAGGAATGGAATCATTAGCACTTATGGTTTTTAAATGGCACCCAGAATTATGTTGCACGAAGCACAATTTCACATCATTCTGGGTTCATTTGTGTGAAAACAAGGTCCAATCAGGCTGAAACGTTACAGGAAGGTAGAATCTATTGAGTTGTAAGTGATCTGAACGTTTCAAGATGATCGCACTTTCCTAAGGGGGTCAAACCATGTCCCAAAAGTCACCGGATCTGGTTTCAATTTAAAGTAGTCCAGTTACACATTTGTGGGCTTATAACTTGGCTTCTGAATGTCCTAGAGAGATCAGGTTTATTTTAGTGTACTCCAATCAACAGCCCCTACAACAAAAAAAGGAATGGAGTCATTAGCACTTATGGTTTGTAAATGGCACCCAGAATTATGTTGCACGAAGCACAATTTGACACCATTCTGGGTCCATTTGTGTGAAAACAAGGTCCAATCAGGCTGAAATGTTACAGGAAGGTAGAATCTATTGAGTTGTAAGTGATCTGAACGATTCAAGATGATAGCACTTTCCTAAGGGGGTCAAACCATGTCCCAAAGGTGACCGGATTTGGTGTCAATTTAAAGAAGTAGTCCAGTTACACATTTGTGGGCTTATAACTTGGCTTCTGAATGTCCTAGAGAGATCAGGTTTGCTTTAATGTACTCCAACCTACAGCCCCTACAACCACAAAAAGGAATTGAGTCATTAGCACTTATGGTTTGTAAATGGCACCCAGAATTATGTTGCACGAAGCACAATTTCACATCATTCTGGGTCCATTTGTGTGAAAACAAGGTCCAATCAGGCTGAAACGTTACAAGAAGGTAGAATCTATTGAGTTGTAAGTGATCTGAACGTTTCATGATGATCGCACATTCCTATAGGGGGTCAAACCATGTCCCAAAGGTCACCGGGCCTGGTGTCACTTTAAAGAAGTAGTCCAGTTACACCTTTGTGGGCTTATAACTTGGCTTCTGAATATCCTAGAGAGGTCAGGATTGTTTTAGAGTACTCCAATTAACAGCCCCCATTACCACTAAAAGGAATGGAGTCATTAGCACTTATGGTTTTTAAATGGCACCCAGAATTATGTTGCACAAAGCACAATTTCACATCATTCTGGGTTCATTTGAGTGAAAACAAGGTCCAATCAGGCTGAAACGTTACAAGAAGGTAGAATCTATTGAGTTGTAAGTGATCTGAATGTTTCATGATGATCGCACATTCCTATAGGGGGTAAAACCATGTCCCAAAGGTCACCGGGCCTGGTGTCACTTTAAAGAAGTAGTCCAGTTACACATTTGTGGGCTTATAACTTGGCTTCTGAATGTCCTAGAGAGATCAGGTTTGTTTTAGTGTACTCCAATCAACAGGCCCTACAACCACAAAAAGGAATGGAGTCATTAGCACTTATGGTTTTTAAATGGCACCCAGAATTATGCTGCACTAAGCACAATTTCACATCATTCTGGGTTCATTTGTGTGAAAACAAGGTCCAGTCAGGCTGAAACGTTACAGGAAGGTAGAATCTATTGAGTTGTAAGTGATCTGAACGTTTCATGATGATAGCACTTTCCTAAGGGGGTCAAACCATGTCCCAAAGGTCACCGGATCTGGTGTCAATTTAAAGAAGTAGTCCAGTTACACATTTGTGGGCTTATAACTTGGCTTATGAATGTCCTAGAGAGATCAGGTTTGTTTTAGTGTACTCCAATCAACAGCCCCTACAACATCAAAAAGGAACGGAGTCATTAGCACTTAAGGTTTGTAAATGGCACCCAGAATTATGCTGCACTAAGCACAATTTCACATCATTCTGGGTTCATTTGTGTGAAAACAAGGTCCAATCAGGCTGAAACGTTACAGGAAGGTAGAATCTATTGAGTTGTAAGTGATCTGAACGTTTCATGATGATAGCACTTTCCTAAGGGGGTCAAACCATGTCCCAAAGGTCACCGGATCTGGTGTCAATTTAAAGAAGTAGTCCAGTTACACATTTGTGGGCTTATAACTTGGCTTCTGAATGTCCTAGAGAGATCAGGTTTGTTTTAGTGTACTCCAATCAACAGCCCCTACAACCACAAAAAGGAATGGAGTCATTAGCACTTATGGTTTGTAAATGGCACCCAGAATTATGTTGCACGAAGCACAATTTCACATCATTCTGGGTACATTTGTGTGAAAACAAGGTCCAATCAGGCTGAAACGTTACAGGAAGGTAGAATCTATTGAGTTGTAAGTGATCTGAACGTTTCATGATGATAGCACTTTCCTAAGGGGGTCAAACCATGTCCCAAAGGTCACCTGATCTGGTGTCAATTTAAAGTAGTCCAGTTACACATTTGTGGGCTTATAACTTGGCTTATGAATGTCCTAGAGAGATCAGGTTTGTTTTAGTGTACTCCAATCAACAGCCCCTACAACATCAAAAAGGAACGGAGTCATTAGCACTTAAGGTTTTTAAATGGCACCCAGAATTATGCTGCACTAAGCACAATTTCACATCATTCTGGGTTCATTTGTGTGAAAACAAGGTCCAATCAGGCTGAAACGTTACAGGAAGGTAGAATCTATTGAGTTGTAAGTGATCTGAACGTTTCATGATGACAGCACTTTCCTAAGGGGGTAAAACCATGTCCCAAAGGTCACCGGATCTGGTGTCAATTTAAAGAAGTAGTCCAGTTACACATTTGTGGGCTTATAACTTGGCTTATGAATGTCCTAGAGAGATCAGGTTTGTTTTAGAGTACTCCAATTAACAGCCCCCATTACCACTAAAAGAAATGGAGTCATTAGCACTTATGGTTTTTAAATGGCACCCAGAAATATGTTGCACGAAGCACAATTTCACATCATTCTGGGTTCATTTGTGTGAAAACAAGGTCCAATCAGGCTGAAACGTTACAAGAAGATAGAATCTATTGAGTTGTAAGTGATCTGAACGTTTCATGATGATCGCACATTCCTATAGGGGGTAAAACCATGTCCCAAAGGTCACCGGGCCTGGTGTCACTTCAAAGAAGTAGTCCAGTTACACCTTTGTGGGCTTATAACTTGGCTTCTGAATATCCTAAAGAGGTCAGGTTTGCTTTAGAGTACTCCAATTAACAGCCCCCATTACCACTAAAAGGAATGGAGTCATTAGCACTTATGGTTTGTAAATGGCACCCAGAATTATGTTGCACGAAGCACAATTTCACATCATTCTGGGTCCATTTGTGTGAAAACAAGGTCCAATCAGGCTGAAACGTTACAAGAAGGTAGAATCTATTGAGTTGTAAGTGATCTGAACGTTTCATGATGATCGCACATTCCTATAGGGGGTCAAACCATGTCCCAAAAGTCACCGGGCCTGGTGTCACTTTAAAGAAGTAGTCCAATTACACCTATGAGGGCTTATAACTTGGCTTCTGAATGTCCTAGAGAGATCAGGTTTGTTTTAGTGTACTCCAATTAACAGCCCCTAAAACCTCAAAAAGGAATGGAATCATTAGCACTTATGGTTTTTAAATGGCACCCAGAATTATGTTGCACGAAGCACAATTTCACATCATTCTGGGTTCATTTGTGTGAAAACAAGGTCCAATCAGGCTGAAACGTTACAGGAAGGTAGAATCTATTGAGTTGTAAGTGATCTGAACGTTTCAAGATGATCACACTTTCCTAAGGGGGTCAAACCATGTCCCAAAAGTCACCGGATCTGGTTTCAATTTAAAGTAGTCCAGTTACACATTTGTGGGCTTATAACTTGGCTTCTGAATGTCCTAGAGAGATCAGGTTTATTTTAGTGTACTCCAATCAACAGCCCCTACAACAACAAAAAGGAATGGAGTCATTAGCACTTATGGTTTGTAAATGGCACCCAGAATTATGTTGCACGAAGCACAATTTGACACCATTCTGGGTCCATTTGTGTGAAAACAAGGTCCAATCAGGCTGAAATGTTACAGGAAGGTAGAATCTATTGAGTTGTAAGTGATCTGAACGATTCAAGATGATAGCACTTTCCTAAGGGGGTCAAACCATGTCCCAAAGGTGACCGGATTTGGTGTCAATTTAAAGAAGTAGTCCAGTTACACATTTGTGGGCTTATAACATGGCTTCTGAATGTCCTAGAGAGATCAGGTTTGCTTTAATGTACTCCAACCTACAGCCCCTACAACCACAAAAAGGAATTGAGTCATTAGCACTTATGGTTTGTAAATGGCACCCAGAATTATGTTGCACGAAGCACAATTTCACATCATTCTGGGTCCATTTGTGTGAAAACAAGGTCCAATCAGGCTGAAACGTTACAAGAAGGTAGAATCTATTGAGTTGTAAGTGATCTGAACGTTTCAAGATGATCGCACTTTCCTAAGGGGGTCAAACAATGTCCCAAAGGTCACCGGATCTGGTGTCAATTTAAAGAAGTAGTCCAGTTACACATTTGTGGGCTTATAACTTGGCTTCTGAATGTCCTAGAGAGATCAGGTTTGTTTTAGTGTACTCCAATCAACAGCCCCTACAACCACCAAAAGGAATTGAGTCATTAACACTTATGGTTTGTAAATGGCACCCAGAATTATGTTGCACGAAGCACAATTTCACATCATTCTGGGTCCATTTGTGTGAAAACAAGGTCCAATCAGGCTGAAACGTTACAAGAAGGTAGAATATATTGAGTTGTAAGTGATCTGAACGTTTCAAGATGATCGCACATTCCTATAGGGGGTCAAACCATGTCCCAAAGGTCACCGGGCCTGGTGTCACTTTAAAGAAGTAGTCCAGTTACACCTTTGAGGGCTTATAACTTGGCTTCTGAATGTCCTAGAGAGGTTAGGTTTGTTTTAGAGTACTCCAATTAACATCCCCCATTACCACTAAAAGGAATGGAGTCATTAGCACTTATGGTTTTTAAATGGCACCCAGAATTATGTTGCACGAAGCACAATTTCACATCATTCTGGGTCCATTTGTGTGAAAACAAGGTCCAATCAGGCTGAAACGTTACAAGAAGGTAGAATCTATTGAGTTGTAAGTGATCTGAACGTTTCAAGATGATCGCACTTTCCTAAGGTGGTCAAACAATGTCCCAAAGGTCACCGGGCCTGGTGTCACTTCAAAGAAGTAGTCCAGTTACACTTTTGTGGGCTTATAACTTGGCTTCTGAATATCCTAGAGAGGTCAGGTTTGTTTTAGAGTACTCCAATTAGCAGCCCCCATTACCACTAAAAGGAATGGAGTCATTAGCACTTATGGTTTTTAAATGGCACCCAGAATTATGTTGCACGAAGCACAATTTCACATCATTCTGGGTTCATTTGTGTGTAAACAAGGTCCAATCAGGCTGAAACGTTACAGGAAGGTAGAATCTATTGAGTTGTAAGTGATCTGAACGTTTCATGATGATCGCACATTCCTATAGGGGGTCAAACCATGTCCCAAAGGTCACCGGGCCTGGTGTCACTTTAAAGAAGTAGTCCAGTTACACCTTTGAGGGCTTATAACTTGGCTTCTGAATGTCCTAGAGAGGTTAGGTTTGTTTAGTGTTCTCCAATCAACAGCCCCTACAACCACAAAAAGGAATGGAGTCATTAGCACTTATGGTTTGTAAATGGCACCCAGAATTATGTTGCACGAAGCACAATTTCACATCATTCTGGGTTCATTTGTGTGAAAACAAGGCCCAACCAGGCTGAAACGTTACAGGAAGGTAGAATCTATTGAGTTGTAAGTGATCTGAACGTTTCTTGATGATAGCACTTTCCTAAGGGGGTCAAACCATGTCCCAAAGGTCACCGGATCTGGTGTCAATTTAAAGAAGTAGTCCAGTTACACATTTGTGGGCTTATAACTTGGCTTCTGAATGTCCTAGAGAGATCAGGTTTGTTTTAGTGTACTCCAATCAACATCCCCTACAACCTCAAAAGGAATGGAGTCATTAGCACTTATGGTTTTTAAATGGCACCCAGAATTATGCTGCACTAAGCACAATTTCACATCATTCTGGGTTCATTTGTGTGAAAACAAGGTCCAATCAGGCTGAAACGTTACAGAAAGGTAGAATCTATTGAGTTGTAAGTGATCTGAACGTTTCATGATGATAGCACTTTCCTAAGGGGGTCAAACCATGTCCCAAAGGTCACCGGATCTGGTGTCAATTTAAAGTAGTCCAGTTACACATTTGTGGGCTTATAACTTGGCTTCTGAATGTCCTAGAGAGATCAGGTTTGTTTTAGTGTACTCCAATCAACAGCCCCTACAACCATAAAAAGGAACGGAGTCATTAGCACTTAAGGTTTGTAAATGGCACCCAGAATTATGCTGCACTAAGCACAATTTCACATCATTCTGGGTTCACTTGTGTGAAAACAAGGACCAATCAGGCTGAAACGTTACAGGAAGGTAGAATCTATTGAGTTGTAAGTGATCTGAACGTTTCATGATGATAGCACTTTCCTAAGGGGGTCAAACCATGTCCCAAAGGTCACCGGATCTGGTGTCAATTTAAAGAAGTAGTCCAGTTACACATTTGTGGGCTTATAACTTGGCTTCTGAATGTCCTAGAGAGATCAGGTTTGTTTTAGTGTACTCCAATCAACAGCCCCTACAACCACAAAAAGGAATGGAGTCATTAGCACTTATGGTTTGTAAATGGCACCCAGAATTATGTTGCACGAAGCACAATTTCACATCATTCTGGGTACATTTGTGTGAAAACAAGGTCCAATCAGGCTGAAACGTTACAAGAAGGTAGAATCTATTGAGTTGTAAGTGATCTGAACGTTTCAAGATGATCGCACTTTCCTAAGGGGGTCAAACAATGTCCCAAAGGTCACCGGATCTGGTGTCAATTTAAAGAAGTAGTCCAGTTACACATTTGTGGGCTTATAACTTGGCTTCTGAATGTCCTAGAGAGATCAGGTTTGTTTTAGTGTACTCCAATCAACAGCCCCTACAACCACCAAAAGGAATTGAGTCATTAACACTTATGGTTTGTAAATGGCACCCAGAATTATGTTGCACGAAGCACAATTTCACATCATTCTGGGTCCATTTGTGTGAAAACAAGGTCCAATCAGGCTGAAACGTTACAAGAAGGTAGAATCTATTGAGTTGTAAGTGATCTGAACGTTTCAAGATGATCGCACATTCCTATAGGGGGTCAAACCATGTCCCAAAGGTCACCGGGCCTGGTGTCACTTTAAAGAAGTAGTCCAGTTACACCTTTGAGGGCTTATAACTTGGCTTCTGAATGTCCTAGAGAGGTTAGGTTTGTTTTAGAGTACTCCAATTAACATCCCCCATTACCACTAAAAGGAATGGAGTCATTAGCACTTATGGTTTTTAAATGGCACCCAGAATTATGTTGCACGAAGCACAATTTCACATCATTCTGGGTCCATTTGTGTGAAAACAAGGTCCAATCAGGCTGAAACGTTACAAGAAGGTAGAATCTATTGAGTTGTAAGTGATCTGAACGTTTCAAGATGATCGCACTTTCCTAAGGTGGTCAAACAATGTCCCAAAGGTCACCGGGCCTGGTGTCACTTCAAAGAAGTAGTCCAGTTACACTTTTGTGGGCTTATAACTTGGCTTCTGAATATCCTAGAGAGGTCAGGTTTGTTTTAGAGTACTCCAATTAGCAGCCCCCATTACCACTAAAAGGAATGGAGTCATTAGCACTTATGGTTTTTAAATGGCACCCAGAATTATGTTGCACGAAGCACAATTTCACATCATTCTGGGTTCATTTGTGTGTAAACAAGGTCCAATCAGGCTGAAACGTTACAGGAAGGTAGAATCTATTGAGTTGTAAGTGATCTGAACGTTTCATGATGATCGCACATTCCTATAGGGGGTCAAACCATGTCCCAAAGGTCACCGGGCCTGGTGTCACTTTAAAGAAGTAGTCCAGTTACACCTTTGAGGGCTTATAACTTGGCTTCTGAATGTCCTAGAGAGGTTAGGTTTGTTTAGTGTTCTCCAATCAACAGCCCCTACAACCACAAAAAGGAATGGAGTCATTAGCACTTATGGTTTGTAAATGGCACCCAGAATTATGTTGCACGAAGCACAATTTCACATCATTCTGGGTTCATTTGTGTGAAAACAAGGCCCAACCAGGCTGAAACGTTACAGGAAGGTAGAATCTATTGAGTTGTAAGTGATCTGAACGTTTCTTGATGATAGCACTTTCCTAAGGGGGTCAAACCATGTCCCAAAGGTCACCGGATCTGGTGTCAATTTAAAGAAGTAGTCCAGTTACACATTTGTGGGCTTATAACTTGGCTTCTGAATGTCCTAGAGAGATCAGGTTTGTTTTAGTGTACTCCAATCAACATCCCCTACAACCTCAAAAGGAATGGAGTCATTAGCACTTATGGTTTTTAAATGGCACCCAGAATTATGCTGCACTAAGCACAATTTCACATCATTCTGGGTTCATTTGTGTGAAAACAAGGTCCAATCAGGCTGAAACGTTACAGAAAGGTAGAATCTATTGAGTTGTAAGTGATCTGAACGTTTCATGATGATAGCACTTTCCTAAGGGGGTCAAACCATGTCCCAAAGGTCACCGGATCTGGTGTCAATTTAAAGTAGTCCAGTTACACATTTGTGGGCTTATAACTTGGCTTCTGAATGTCCTAGAGAGATCAGGTTTGTTTTAGTGTACTCCAATCAACAGCCCCTACAACCATAAAAAGGAACGGAGTCATTAGCACTTAAGGTTTGTAAATGGCACCCAGAATTATGCTGCACTAAGCACAATTTCACATCATTCTGGGTTCACTTGTGTGAAAACAAGGACCAATCAGGCTGAAACGTTACAGGAAGGTAGAATCTATTGAGTTGTAAGTGATCTGAACGTTTCATGATGATAGCACTTTCCTAAGGGGGTCAAACCATGTCCCAAAGGTCACCGGATCTGGTGTCAATTTAAAGAAGTAGTCCAGTTACACATTTGTGGGCTTATAACTTGGCTGCTGAATGTCCTAGAGAGATCAGGTTTGTTTTAGTGTACTCCAATCAACAGCCCCTACAACCACAAAAAGGAATGGAGTCATTAGCACTTATGGTTTGTAAATGGCACCCAGAATTATGTTGCACGAAGCACAATTTCACATCATTCTGGGTACATTTGTGTGAAAACAAGGTCCAATCAGGCTGAAACGTTACAAGAAGGTAGAATCTATTGAGTTGTAAGTGATCTGAACATTTCATGATGATAGCACTTTCCTAAGGGGGACAAACCATGTCCCAAAGGTCACCGGATCTGGTGTCACTTTAAAGTAGTCCAGTTACACATTTGTGGGCTTATAACTTGGCTTCTGAATGTCCTAGAGAGATCAGGTTTGTTTTAATGTACTCCAACCAACAGCCCCTACAACCACAAAAAGGAATGGAGTCATTAGCACTTATGGTTTTTAAATGGCACCCAGAATTATGTTGCACGAAGCACAATTTCACATCATTCTGGGTCCATTTGTGTGAAAACAAGGTCCAATCAGGCTGAAACGTTACAAGAAGGTAGAATCTATTGAGTTGTAAGTGATCTGAACGTTTCAAGATGATCGCACATTCCTATAGGGGGTCAAACCATGTCCAAAAGGTCACCGGGCCTGGTGTCACTTTAAAGAAGTAGTCCAGTTACACCTTTGAGGGCTTATAACTTGGCTTCTGAATGTCCTAGAGAGGTTAGGTTTGTTTTAGAGTACTCCAATTAACATCCCCCATTACCACTAAAAGGAATGGAGTCATTAGCACTTATGGTTTTTAAATGGCACCCAGAATTATGTTGCACGAAGCACAATTTCACATCATTCTGGGTCCATTTGTGTGAAAACAAGGTCCAATCAGGCTGAAACGTTACAAGAAGGTAGAATCTATTGAGTTGTAAGTGATCTGAACGTTTCAAGATGATCGCACTTTCCTAAGGTGGTCAAACAATGTCCCAAAGGTCACCGGGCCTGGTGTCACTTCAAAGAAGTAGTCCAGTTACACTTTTGTGGGCTTATAACTTGGCTTCTGAATATCCTAGAGAGGTCAGGTTTGTTTTAGAGTACTCCAATTAGCAGCCCCCATTACCACTAAAAGGAATGGAGTCATTAGCACTTATGGTTTTTAAATGGCACCCAGAATTATGTTGCACGAAGCACAATTTCACATCATTCTGGGTTCATTTGTGTGTAAACAAGGTCCAGTCAGGCTGAAACGTTACAGGAAGGTAGAATCTATTGAGTTGTAAGTGATCTGAACATTTCATGATGATCGCACATTCCTATAGGGGGTCAAACCATGTCCCAAAGGTCACCGGGCCTGGTGTCACTTTAAAGAAGTAGTCCAGTTACACCTTTGAGGGCTTATAACTTGGCTTCTGAATGTCCTAGAGAGGTTAGGTTTGTTTAGTGTTCTCCAATCAACAGCCCCTACAACCACAAAAAGGAATGGAGTCATTAGCACTTATGGTTTGTAAATGGCACCCAGAATTATGTTGCACGAAGCACAATTTCACATCATTCTGGGTTCATTTGTGTGAAAACAAGGCCCAATCAGGCTGAAACGTTACAGGAAGGTAGAATCTATTGAGTTGTAAGTGATCTGAACGTTTCATGATGATAGCACTTTCCTAAGGGGGTCAAACCATGTCCCAAAGGTCACCGGATCTGGTGTCAATTTAAAGAAGTAGTCCAGTTACACATTTGTGGGCTTATAACTTGGCTTCTGAATGTCCTAGAGAGATCAGGTTTGTTTTAGTGTACTCCAATCAACATCCCCTACAACCTCAAAAGGAATGGAGTCATTAGCACTTATGGTTTTTAAATGGCACCCAGAATTATGCTGCACTAAGCACAATTTCACATCATTCTGGGTTCATTTGTGTGAAAACAAGGTCCAATCAGGCTGAAACGTTACAGAAAGGTAGAATCTATTGAGTTGTAAGTGATCTGAACGTTTCATGATGATAGCACTTTCCTAAGGGGGTCAAACCATGTCCCAAAGGTCACCGGATCTGGTGTCAATTTAAAGTAGTCCAGTTACACATTTGTGGGCTTATAACTTGGCTTCTGAATGTCCTAGAGAGATCAGGTTTGTTTTAGTGTACTCCAATCAACAGCCCCTACAACCATAAAAAGGAACGGAGTCATTAGCACTTAAGGTTTGTAAATGGCACCCAGAATTATGCTGCACTAAGCACAATTTCACATCATTCTGGGTTCACTTGTGTGAAAACAAGGACCAATCAGGCTGAAACGTTACAGGAAGGTAGAATCTATTGAGTTGTAAGTGATCTGAACGTTTCATGATGATAGCACTTTCCTAAGGGGGTTAAACCATGTCCCAAAGGTCACCGGATCTGGTGTCAATTTAAAGAAGTAGTCCAGTTACACATTTGTGGGCTTATAACTTGGCTTCTGAATGTCCTAGAGAGATCAGGTTTGTTTTAGTGTACTCCAATCAACAGCCCCTACAACCACAAAAAGGAATGGAGTCATTAGCACTTATGGTTTGTAAATGGCACCCAGAATTATGTTGCACGAAGCACAATTTCACATCATTCTGGGTACATTTGTGTGAAAACAAGGTCCAATCAGGCTGAAACGTTACAGGAAGGTAGAATCTATTGAGGTGTAAGTGATCTGAACGTTTCAAGATGATAGCACTTTTCTAAGGGGGTCAAACCATGTCCCAAAGGTCACCGGATCTGGTGTCAATTTAAAGAAGTAGTCCAGTTACACATTTGTGGGCTTATAACTTGGCTTATGAATGTCCTAGAGAGATCAGGTTTGTTTTAGAGTACTCCAATTAACAGCCCCCATTACCACTAAAAGGAATGGAGTCATTAGCACTTATGGTTTTTAAATGGCACCCAGAATTATGTTGCACGAAGCACAATTTCACATCATTCTGGGTTCATTTGTGTGAAAACAAGGTCCAATCAGGCTGAAACGTTACAAGAAGATAGAATCTATTGAGTTGTAAGTCATCTGAACGTTTCATGATGATCGCACATTCCTATAGGGGGTAAAACCATGTCCCAAAGGTCACCGGGCCTGGTGTCACTTTAAATAAGTAGTCCAGTTACACATTTGTGGGCTTATAACTTGGCTTCTGAATGTCCTAGAGAGATCAGGTTTGTTTTAGTGTACTCCAATCAACATCCCCTACAACCTCAAAAGGAATGGAGTCATTAGCACCTATGGTTTTTAAATGGCACCCAGAATTATGCTGCACGAAGCACAATTTCACATCATTCTGGGTTCATTTGTGTGAAAACAAGGTCCAGTCAGGCTGAAACGTTACAGAAAGGTAGAATCTATTGAGTTGTAAGTTTTCTGAACGTTTCATGATGATAGCACTTTCCTAAGGGGGTCAAACCATGTCCCAAAGGTCACCGGATCTGGTGTCAATTTAAAGAAGTAGTCCAGTTACACCTTTGTGGGCTTATAACTTGGCTTCTGAATGTCCTAGAGAGATCAGGTTTGTTTTAGTATACTCCAATCAACAGCCCCTGCAACCCAAAAAGGAATGGAGTCATTAGCACTTATGGTTTTTAAATGGCACCCAGAATTATGTTGCACAAAGCACAATTTCACATCATTCTGGGTTCATTTGTGTGAAAACAAGGTCCAATCAGGCTGAAACGTTACAGGAAGGTAGAATCTATTGAGTTGTAAGTGATCTGAACGTTTCATGATGATAGCACTTTCCTAAGGGGGTCAAACCATGTCCCAAAGGTCAGCGGATCTGGTGTCAATTTAAAGAAGTAGTCCAGTTACACATTTGTGGGCTTATAACTTGGCTTCTGAATGTCCTAGAGAGATCAGGTTTGTTTTAGAGTACTCCAATTAACAGCCCCCATTACCACTAAAAGAAATGGAGTCATTAGCACTTATCGTTTTTAAATGGCACCCAGAATTATGTTGCACGAAGCACAATTTCACATCATTCTGGGTTCATTTGTGTGAAAACAAGGTTCAATCAGGCTGAAACGTTACAAGAAGAAAGAATCTATTGAGTTGTAAGTGATCTGAACGTTTCATGATGATCGCACATTCCTATAGGGGGTAAAACCATGTCCCAAAGGTCACCGGGCCTGGTGTCACTTTAAAGAAGTAGTCCAGTTACACATTTGTGGGCTTATAACTTGGCTTCTGAATGTCCTAGAAAGATCAGGTTTGATTTAATGTACTCCAATCAACAGCCCCTACAACCACAAAAAGGAATTGAGTCATTAGCACTTATGGTTTGTAAATGGCACCCAGAATTATGTTGCACGAAGCACAATTTCACATCATTCTGGGTCCATTTGACTGAAAACAAGGTCCAATCAGGCTGAAACGTTACAAGAAGGTAGAATCTATTGAGTTGTAAGTGATCTGAACGTTTCAAGATGATCGCACTTTCCTAAGGGGGTCAAACAATGTCCCAAAGGTCACCGGGCCTGGTGTCACTTCAAAGAAGTAGTCCAGTTACACCTTTCTGGGCTTATAACTTGGCTTCTGAATATCCTAGAGAGGCCAGGTTTGTTTTAGAGTACTCCAATTAACAGCCCCCATTACCACTAAAAGGAATGGAGTCATTAGCACTTATGGTTTTTAAATGGCACCCAGAATTATGTTGCACGAAGCACAATTTCACATCATTCTGGGTCCATTTGACTGAAAACAAGGTCCAATCAGGCTGAAACGTTACAAGAAGGTAGAATCTATTGAGTTGTAAGTGATCTGAACGTTTCATGATGATAGCACTTTCCTAAGGGGGTCAAACCATGTCCCAAAGGTCACCTGATCTGGTGTCAATTTAAAGTAGTCCAGTTACACATTTGTGGGCTTATAACTTGGCTTATGAATGTCCTAGAGAGATCAGGTTTGTTTTAGTGTACTCCAATCAACAGCCCCTACAACATCAAAAAGGAACGGAGTCATTAGCACTTAAGGTTTTTAAATGGCACCCAGAATTATGCTGCACTAAGCACAATTTCACATCATTCTGGGTTCATTTGTGTGAAAACAAGGTCCAATCAGGCTGAAACGTTACAGGAAGGTAGAATCTATTGAGTTGTAAGTGATCTGAACGTTTCATGATGACAGCACTTTCCTAAGGGGGTAAAACCATGTCCCAAAGGTCACCGGATCTGGTGTCAATTTAAAGAAGTAGTCCAGTTACACATTTGTGGGCTTATAACTTGGCTTATGAATGTCCTAGAGAGATCAGGTTTGTTTTAGAGTACTCCAATTAACAGCCCCCATTACCACTAAAAGAAATGGAGTCATTAGCACTTATGGTTTTTAAATGGCACCCAGAAATATGTTGCACGAAGCACAATTTCACATCATTCTGGGTTCATTTGTGTGAAAACAAGGTCCAATCAGGCTGAAACGTTACAAGAAGATAGAATCTATTGAGTTGTAAGTGATCTGAACGTTTCATGATGATCGCACATTCCTATAGGGGGTAAAACCATGTCCCAAAGGTCACCGGGCCTGGTGTCACTTCAAAGAAGTAGTCCAGTTACACCTTTGTGGGCTTATAACTTGGCTTCTGAATATCCTAAAGAGGTCAGGTTTGCTTTAGAGTACTCCAATTAACAGCCCCCATTACCACTAAAAGGAATGGAGTCATTAGCACTTATGGTTTGTAAATGGCACCCAGAATTATGTTGCACGAAGCACAATTTCACATCATTCTGGGTCCATTTGTGTGAAAACAAGGTCCAATCAGGCTGAAACGTTACAAGAAGGTAGAATCTATTGAGTTGTAAGTGATCTGAACGTTTCATGATGATCGCACATTCCTATAGGGGGTCAAACCATGTCCCAAAAGTCACCGGGCCTGGTGTCACTTTAAAGAAGTAGTCCAATTACACCTATGAGGGCTTATAACTTGGCTTCTGAATGTCCTAGAGAGATCAGGTTTGTTTTAGTGTACTCCAATTAACAGCCCCTAAAACCTCAAAAAGGAATGGAATCATTAGCACTTATGGTTTTTAAATGGCACCCAGAATTATGTTGCACGAAGCACAATTTCACATCATTCTGGGTTCATTTGTGTGAAAACAAGGTCCAATCAGGCTGAAACGTTACAGGAAGGTAGAATCTATTGAGTTGTAAGTGATCTGAACGTTTCAAGATGATCACACTTTCCTAAGGGGGTCAAACCATGTCCCAAAAGTCACCGGATCTGGTTTCAATTTAAAGTAGTCCAGTTACACATTTGTGGGCTTATAACTTGGCTTCTGAATGTCCTAGAGAGATCAGGTTTATTTTAGTGTACTCCAATCAACAGCCCCTACAACAACAAAAAGGAATGGAGTCATTAGCACTTATGGTTTGTAAATGGCACCCAGAATTATGTTGCACGAAGCACAATTTGACACCATTCTGGGTCCATTTGTGTGAAAACAAGGTCCAATCAGGCTGAAATGTTACAGGAAGGTAGAATCTATTGAGTTGTAAGTGATCTGAACGATTCAAGATGATAGCACTTTCCTAAGGGGGTCAAACCATGTCCCAAAGGTGACCGGATTTGGTGTCAATTTAAAGAAGTAGTCCAGTTACACATTTGTGGGCTTATAACATGGCTTCTGAATGTCCTAGAGAGATCAGGTTTGCTTTAATGTACTCCAACCTACAGCCCCTACAACCACAAAAAGGAATTGAGTCATTAGCACTTATGGTTTGTAAATGGCACCCAGAATTATGTTGCACGAAGCACAATTTCACATCATTCTGGGTCCATTTGTGTGAAAACAAGGTCCAATCAGGCTGAAACGTTACAAGAAGGTAGAATCTATTGAGTTGTAAGTGATCTGAACGTTTCAAGATGATCGCACTTTCCTAAGGGGGTCAAACAATGTCCCAAAGGTCACCGGATCTGGTGTCAATTTAAAGAAGTAGTCCAGTTACACATTTGTGGGCTTATAACTTGGCTTCTGAATGTCCTAGAGAGATCAGGTTTGTTTTAGTGTACTCCAATCAACAGCCCCTACAACCACCAAAAGGAATTGAGTCATTAACACTTATGGTTTGTAAATGGCACCCAGAATTATGTTGCACGAAGCACAATTTCACATCATTCTGGGTCCATTTGTGTGAAAACAAGGTCCAATCAGGCTGAAACGTTACAAGAAGGTAGAATATATTGAGTTGTAAGTGATCTGAACGTTTCAAGATGATCGCACATTCCTATAGGGGGTCAAACCATGTCCCAAAGGTCACCGGGCCTGGTGTCACTTTAAAGAAGTAGTCCAGTTACACCTTTGAGGGCTTATAACTTGGCTTCTGAATGTCCTAGAGAGGTTAGGTTTGTTTTAGAGTACTCCAATTAACATCCCCCATTACCACTAAAAGGAATGGAGTCATTAGCACTTATGGTTTTTAAATGGCACCCAGAATTATGTTGCACGAAGCACAATTTCACATCATTCTGGGTCCATTTGTGTGAAAACAAGGTCCAATCAGGCTGAAACGTTACAAGAAGGTAGAATCTATTGAGTTGTAAGTGATCTGAACGTTTCAAGATGATCGCACTTTCCTAAGGTGGTCAAACAATGTCCCAAAGGTCACCGGGCCTGGTGTCACTTCAAAGAAGTAGTCCAGTTACACTTTTGTGGGCTTATAACTTGGCTTCTGAATATCCTAGAGAGGTCAGGTTTGTTTTAGAGTACTCCAATTAGCAGCCCCCATTACCACTAAAAGGAATGGAGTCATTAGCACTTATGGTTTTTAAATGGCACCCAGAATTATGTTGCACGAAGCACAATTTCACATCATTCTGGGTTCATTTGTGTGTAAACAAGGTCCAATCAGGCTGAAACGTTACAGGAAGGTAGAATCTATTGAGTTGTAAGTGATCTGAACGTTTCATGATGATCGCACATTCCTATAGGGGGTCAAACCATGTCCCAAAGGTCACCGGGCCTGGTGTCACTTT
This sequence comes from Nothobranchius furzeri, assembly GCF_043380555.1. Classification (NCBI taxonomy): domain Eukaryota; kingdom Metazoa; phylum Chordata; class Actinopteri; order Cyprinodontiformes; family Nothobranchiidae; genus Nothobranchius; species Nothobranchius furzeri. The sequence continues at coordinate 2,314,319 of NC_091750.1, forward strand.
AAAGAAGTAGTCCAGTTACACCTTTGAGGGCTTATAACTTGGCTTCTGAATGTCCTAGAGAGGTTAGGTTTGTTTAGTGTTCTCCAATCAACAGCCCCTACAACCACAAAAAGGAATGGAGTCATTAGCACTTATGGTTTGTAAATGGCACCCAGAATTATGTTGCACGAAGCACAATTTCACATCATTCTGGGTTCATTTGTGTGAAAACAAGGCCCAACCAGGCTGAAACGTTACAGGAAGGTAGAATCTATTGAGTTGTAAGTGATCTGAACGTTTCTTGATGATAGCACTTTCCTAAGGGGGTCAAACCATGTCCCAAAGGTCACCGGATCTGGTGTCAATTTAAAGAAGTAGTCCAGTTACACATTTGTGGGCTTATAACTTGGCTTCTGAATGTCCTAGAGAGATCAGGTTTGTTTTAGTGTACTCCAATCAACATCCCCTACAACCTCAAAAGGAATGGAGTCATTAGCACTTATGGTTTTTAAATGGCACCCAGAATTATGCTGCACTAAGCACAATTTCACATCATTCTGGGTTCATTTGTGTGAAAACAAGGTCCAATCAGGCTGAAACGTTACAGAAAGGTAGAATCTATTGAGTTGTAAGTGATCTGAACGTTTCATGATGATAGCACTTTCCTAAGGGGGTCAAACCATGTCCCAAAGGTCACCGGATCTGGTGTCAATTTAAAGTAGTCCAGTTACACATTTGTGGGCTTATAACTTGGCTTCTGAATGTCCTAGAGAGATCAGGTTTGTTTTAGTGTACTCCAATCAACAGCCCCTACAACCATAAAAAGGAACGGAGTCATTAGCACTTAAGGTTTGTAAATGGCACCCAGAATTATGCTGCACTAAGCACAATTTCACATCATTCTGGGTTCACTTGTGTGAAAACAAGGACCAATCAGGCTGAAACGTTACAGGAAGGTAGAATCTATTGAGTTGTAAGTGATCTGAACGTTTCATGATGATAGCACTTTCCTAAGGGGGTCAAACCATGTCCCAAAGGTCACCGGATCTGGTGTCAATTTAAAGAAGTAGTCCAGTTACACATTTGTGGGCTTATAACTTGGCTTCTGAATGTCCTAGAGAGATCAGGTTTGTTTTAGTGTACTCCAATCAACAGCCCCTACAACCACAAAAAGGAATGGAGTCATTAGCACTTATGGTTTGTAAATGGCACCCAGAATTATGTTGCACGAAGCACAATTTCACATCATTCTGGGTACATTTGTGTGAAAACAAGGTCCAATCAGGCTGAAACGTTACAAGAAGGTAGAATCTATTGAGTTGTAAGTGATCTGAACGTTTCAAGATGATCGCACTTTCCTAAGGGGGTCAAACAATGTCCCAAAGGTCACCGGATCTGGTGTCAATTTAAAGAAGTAGTCCAGTTACACATTTGTGGGCTTATAACTTGGCTTCTGAATGTCCTAGAGAGATCAGGTTTGTTTTAGTGTACTCCAATCAACAGCCCCTACAACCACCAAAAGGAATTGAGTCATTAACACTTATGGTTTGTAAATGGCACCCAGAATTATGTTGCACGAAGCACAATTTCACATCATTCTGGGTCCATTTGTGTGAAAACAAGGTCCAATCAGGCTGAAACGTTACAAGAAGGTAGAATCTATTGAGTTGTAAGTGATCTGAACGTTTCAAGATGATCGCACATTCCTATAGGGGGTCAAACCATGTCCCAAAGGTCACCGGGCCTGGTGTCACTTTAAAGAAGTAGTCCAGTTACACCTTTGAGGGCTTATAACTTGGCTTCTGAATGTCCTAGAGAGGTTAGGTTTGTTTTAGAGTACTCCAATTAACATCCCCCATTACCACTAAAAGGAATGGAGTCATTAGCACTTATGGTTTTTAAATGGCACCCAGAATTATGTTGCACGAAGCACAATTTCACATCATTCTGGGTCCATTTGTGTGAAAACAAGGTCCAATCAGGCTGAAACGTTACAAGAAGGTAGAATCTATTGAGTTGTAAGTGATCTGAACGTTTCAAGATGATCGCACTTTCCTAAGGTGGTCAAACAATGTCCCAAAGGTCACCGGGCCTGGTGTCACTTCAAAGAAGTAGTCCAGTTACACTTTTGTGGGCTTATAACTTGGCTTCTGAATATCCTAGAGAGGTCAGGTTTGTTTTAGAGTACTCCAATTAGCAGCCCCCATTACCACTAAAAGGAATGGAGTCATTAGCACTTATGGTTTTTAAATGGCACCCAGAATTATGTTGCACGAAGCACAATTTCACATCATTCTGGGTTCATTTGTGTGTAAACAAGGTCCAATCAGGCTGAAACGTTACAGGAAGGTAGAATCTATTGAGTTGTAAGTGATCTGAACGTTTCATGATGATCGCACATTCCTATAGGGGGTCAAACCATGTCCCAAAGGTCACCGGGCCTGGTGTCACTTTAAAGAAGTAGTCCAGTTACACCTTTGAGGGCTTATAACTTGGCTTCTGAATGTCCTAGAGAGGTTAGGTTTGTTTAGTGTTCTCCAATCAACAGCCCCTACAACCACAAAAAGGAATGGAGTCATTAGCACTTATGGTTTGTAAATGGCACCCAGAATTATGTTGCACGAAGCACAATTTCACATCATTCTGGGTTCATTTGTGTGAAAACAAGGCCCAACCAGGCTGAAACGTTACAGGAAGGTAGAATCTATTGAGTTGTAAGTGATCTGAACGTTTCTTGATGATAGCACTTTCCTAAGGGGGTCAAACCATGTCCCAAAGGTCACCGGATCTGGTGTCAATTTAAAGAAGTAGTCCAGTTACACATTTGTGGGCTTATAACTTGGCTTCTGAATGTCCTAGAGAGATCAGGTTTGTTTTAGTGTACTCCAATCAACATCCCCTACAACCTCAAAAGGAATGGAGTCATTAGCACTTATGGTTTTTAAATGGCACCCAGAATTATGCTGCACTAAGCACAATTTCACATCATTCTGGGTTCATTTGTGTGAAAACAAGGTCCAATCAGGCTGAAACGTTACAGAAAGGTAGAATCTATTGAGTTGTAAGTGATCTGAACGTTTCATGATGATAGCACTTTCCTAAGGGGGTCAAACCATGTCCCAAAGGTCACCGGATCTGGTGTCAATTTAAAGTAGTCCAGTTACACATTTGTGGGCTTATAACTTGGCTTCTGAATGTCCTAGAGAGATCAGGTTTGTTTTAGTGTACTCCAATCAACAGCCCCTACAACCATAAAAAGGAACGGAGTCATTAGCACTTAAGGTTTGTAAATGGCACCCAGAATTATGCTGCACTAAGCACAATTTCACATCATTCTGGGTTCACTTGTGTGAAAACAAGGACCAATCAGGCTGAAACGTTACAGGAAGGTAGAATCTATTGAGTTGTAAGTGATCTGAACGTTTCATGATGATAGCACTTTCCTAAGGGGGTCAAACCATGTCCCAAAGGTCACCGGATCTGGTGTCAATTTAAAGAAGTAGTCCAGTTACACATTTGTGGGCTTATAACTTGGCTGCTGAATGTCCTAGAGAGATCAGGTTTGTTTTAGTGTACTCCAATCAACAGCCCCTACAACCACAAAAAGGAATGGAGTCATTAGCACTTATGGTTTGTAAATGGCACCCAGAATTATGTTGCACGAAGCACAATTTCACATCATTCTGGGTACATTTGTGTGAAAACAAGGTCCAATCAGGCTGAAACGTTACAAGAAGGTAGAATCTATTGAGTTGTAAGTGATCTGAACATTTCATGATGATAGCACTTTCCTAAGGGGGACAAACCATGTCCCAAAGGTCACCGGATCTGGTGTCACTTTAAAGTAGTCCAGTTACACATTTGTGGGCTTATAACTTGGCTTCTGAATGTCCTAGAGAGATCAGGTTTGTTTTAATGTACTCCAACCAACAGCCCCTACAACCACAAAAAGGAATGGAGTCATTAGCACTTATGGTTTTTAAATGGCACCCAGAATTATGTTGCACGAAGCACAATTTCACATCATTCTGGGTCCATTTGTGTGAAAACAAGGTCCAATCAGGCTGAAACGTTACAAGAAGGTAGAATCTATTGAGTTGTAAGTGATCTGAACGTTTCAAGATGATCGCACATTCCTATAGGGGGTCAAACCATGTCCAAAAGGTCACCGGGCCTGGTGTCACTTTAAAGAAGTAGTCCAGTTACACCTTTGAGGGCTTATAACTTGGCTTCTGAATGTCCTAGAGAGGTTAGGTTTGTTTTAGAGTACTCCAATTAACATCCCCCATTACCACTAAAAGGAATGGAGTCATTAGCACTTATGGTTTTTAAATGGCACCCAGAATTATGTTGCACGAAGCACAATTTCACATCATTCTGGGTCCATTTGTGTGAAAACAAGGTCCAATCAGGCTGAAACGTTACAAGAAGGTAGAATCTATTGAGTTGTAAGTGATCTGAACGTTTCAAGATGATCGCACTTTCCTAAGGTGGTCAAACAATGTCCCAAAGGTCACCGGGCCTGGTGTCACTTCAAAGAAGTAGTCCAGTTACACTTTTGTGGGCTTATAACTTGGCTTCTGAATATCCTAGAGAGGTCAGGTTTGTTTTAGAGTACTCCAATTAGCAGCCCCCATTACCACTAAAAGGAATGGAGTCATTAGCACTTATGGTTTTTAAATGGCACCCAGAATTATGTTGCACGAAGCACAATTTCACATCATTCTGGGTTCATTTGTGTGTAAACAAGGTCCAGTCAGGCTGAAACGTTACAGGAAGGTAGAATCTATTGAGTTGTAAGTGATCTGAACATTTCATGATGATCGCACATTCCTATAGGGGGTCAAACCATGTCCCAAAGGTCACCGGGCCTGGTGTCACTTTAAAGAAGTAGTCCAGTTACACCTTTGAGGGCTTATAACTTGGCTTCTGAATGTCCTAGAGAGGTTAGGTTTGTTTAGTGTTCTCCAATCAACAGCCCCTACAACCACAAAAAGGAATGGAGTCATTAGCACTTATGGTTTGTAAATGGCACCCAGAATTATGTTGCACGAAGCACAATTTCACATCATTCTGGGTTCATTTGTGTGAAAACAAGGCCCAATCAGGCTGAAACGTTACAGGAAGGTAGAATCTATTGAGTTGTAAGTGATCTGAACGTTTCATGATGATAGCACTTTCCTAAGGGGGTCAAACCATGTCCCAAAGGTCACCGGATCTGGTGTCAATTTAAAGAAGTAGTCCAGTTACACATTTGTGGGCTTATAACTTGGCTTCTGAATGTCCTAGAGAGATCAGGTTTGTTTTAGTGTACTCCAATCAACATCCCCTACAACCTCAAAAGGAATGGAGTCATTAGCACTTATGGTTTTTAAATGGCACCCAGAATTATGCTGCACTAAGCACAATTTCACATCATTCTGGGTTCATTTGTGTGAAAACAAGGTCCAATCAGGCTGAAACGTTACAGAAAGGTAGAATCTATTGAGTTGTAAGTGATCTGAACGTTTCATGATGATAGCACTTTCCTAAGGGGGTCAAACCATGTCCCAAAGGTCACCGGATCTGGTGTCAATTTAAAGTAGTCCAGTTACACATTTGTGGGCTTATAACTTGGCTTCTGAATGTCCTAGAGAGATCAGGTTTGTTTTAGTGTACTCCAATCAACAGCCCCTACAACCATAAAAAGGAACGGAGTCATTAGCACTTAAGGTTTGTAAATGGCACCCAGAATTATGCTGCACTAAGCACAATTTCACATCATTCTGGGTTCACTTGTGTGAAAACAAGGACCAATCAGGCTGAAACGTTACAGGAAGGTAGAATCTATTGAGTTGTAAGTGATCTGAACGTTTCATGATGATAGCACTTTCCTAAGGGGGTTAAACCATGTCCCAAAGGTCACCGGATCTGGTGTCAATTTAAAGAAGTAGTCCAGTTACACATTTGTGGGCTTATAACTTGGCTTCTGAATGTCCTAGAGAGATCAGGTTTGTTTTAGTGTACTCCAATCAACAGCCCCTACAACCACAAAAAGGAATGGAGTCATTAGCACTTATGGTTTGTAAATGGCACCCAGAATTATGTTGCACGAAGCACAATTTCACATCATTCTGGGTACATTTGTGTGAAAACAAGGTCCAATCAGGCTGAAACGTTACAGGAAGGTAGAATCTATTGAGGTGTAAGTGATCTGAACGTTTCAAGATGATAGCACTTTTCTAAGGGGGTCAAACCATGTCCCAAAGGTCACCGGATCTGGTGTCAATTTAAAGAAGTAGTCCAGTTACACATTTGTGGGCTTATAACTTGGCTTATGAATGTCCTAGAGAGATCAGGTTTGTTTTAGAGTACTCCAATTAACAGCCCCCATTACCACTAAAAGGAATGGAGTCATTAGCACTTATGGTTTTTAAATGGCACCCAGAATTATGTTGCACGAAGCACAATTTCACATCATTCTGGGTTCATTTGTGTGAAAACAAGGTCCAATCAGGCTGAAACGTTACAAGAAGATAGAATCTATTGAGTTGTAAGTCATCTGAACGTTTCATGATGATCGCACATTCCTATAGGGGGTAAAACCATGTCCCAAAGGTCACCGGGCCTGGTGTCACTTTAAATAAGTAGTCCAGTTACACATTTGTGGGCTTATAACTTGGCTTCTGAATGTCCTAGAGAGATCAGGTTTGTTTTAGTGTACTCCAATCAACATCCCCTACAACCTCAAAAGGAATGGAGTCATTAGCACCTATGGTTTTTAAATGGCACCCAGAATTATGCTGCACGAAGCACAATTTCACATCATTCTGGGTTCATTTGTGTGAAAACAAGGTCCAGTCAGGCTGAAACGTTACAGAAAGGTAGAATCTATTGAGTTGTAAGTTTTCTGAACGTTTCATGATGATAGCACTTTCCTAAGGGGGTCAAACCATGTCCCAAAGGTCACCGGATCTGGTGTCAATTTAAAGAAGTAGTCCAGTTACACCTTTGTGGGCTTATAACTTGGCTTCTGAATGTCCTAGAGAGATCAGGTTTGTTTTAGTATACTCCAATCAACAGCCCCTGCAACCCAAAAAGGAATGGAGTCATTAGCACTTATGGTTTTTAAATGGCACCCAGAATTATGTTGCACAAAGCACAATTTCACATCATTCTGGGTTCATTTGTGTGAAAACAAGGTCCAATCAGGCTGAAACGTTACAGGAAGGTAGAATCTATTGAGTTGTAAGTGATCTGAACGTTTCATGATGATAGCACTTTCCTAAGGGGGTCAAACCATGTCCCAAAGGTCAGCGGATCTGGTGTCAATTTAAAGAAGTAGTCCAGTTACACATTTGTGGGCTTATAACTTGGCTTCTGAATGTCCTAGAGAGATCAGGTTTGTTTTAGAGTACTCCAATTAACAGCCCCCATTACCACTAAAAGAAATGGAGTCATTAGCACTTATCGTTTTTAAATGGCACCCAGAATTATGTTGCACGAAGCACAATTTCACATCATTCTGGGTTCATTTGTGTGAAAACAAGGTCCAATCAGGCTGAAACGTTACAAGAAGAAAGAATCTATTGAGTTGTAAGTGATCTGAACGTTTCATGATGATCGCACATTCCTATAGGGGGTAAAACCATGTCCCAAAGGTCACCGGGCCTGGTGTCACTTTAAAGAAGTAGTCCAGTTACACATTTGTGGGCTTATAACTTGGCTTCTGAATGTCCTAGAAAGATCAGGTTTGATTTAATGTACTCCAATCAACAGCCCCTACAACCACAAAAAGGAATTGAGTCATTAGCACTTATGGTTTGTAAATGGCACCCAGAATTATGTTGCACGAAGCACAATTTCACATCATTCTGGGTCCATTTGACTGAAAACAAGGTCCAATCAGGCTGAAACGTTACAAGAAGGTAGAATCTATTGAGTTGTAAGTGATCTGAACGTTTCAAGATGATCGCACTTTCCTAAGGGGGTCAAACAATGTCCCAAAGGTCACCGGGCCTGGTGTCACTTCAAAGAAGTAGTCCAGTTACACCTTTCTGGGCTTATAACTTGGCTTCTGAATATCCTAGAGAGGCCAGGTTTGTTTTAGAGTACTCCAATTAACAGCCCCCATTACCACTAAAAGGAATGGAGTCATTAGCACTTATGGTTTTTAAATGGCACCCAGAATTATGTTGCACGAAGCACAATTTCACATCATTCTGGGTTCATTTGTGTGAAAACAAGGTCCAATCAGGCTGAAACGTTACAAGAAGGTAGAATCTATTGAGTTGTAAGTGATCTGAATGTTTCATGATGATCGCACATTCCTATAGGGGGTAAAACCATGTCCCAAAGGTCACCGGGCCTGGTGTCACTTTAAAGAAGTAGTCCAGTTACACATTTGTAGGCTTATAACTTGGCTTCTGAATTTCCTAGAGAGATCAGGTTTGTTTTAGTGTACTCCAATCAACAGGCCCTACAACCACAAAAAGGAATGGAGTCATTAGCACTTATGGTTTGTAAATGGCACCCAGAATTATGTTGCACGAAGCACAATTTCACATCATTCTGGGTCCATTTGTGTGAAAACAAGGTCCAATCAGGCTGAAACGTTACAAGAAGATAGAATCTATTGAGTTGTAAGTCATCTGAACGTTTCATGATGATCGCACATTCCTATAGGGGGTAAAACCATGTCCCAAAGGTCACCGGGCCTGGTGTCACTTTAAATAAGTAGTCCAGTTACACATTTGTGGGCTTATAACTTGGCTTCTGAATGTCCTAGAGAGATCAGGTTTGTTTTAGTGTACTCCAATCAACATCCCCTACAACCTCAAAAGGAATGGAGACATTAGCACCTATGGTTTTTAAATGGCACCCAGAATTATGCTGCACGAAGCACAATTTCACATCATTCTGGGTTCATTTGTGTGAAAACAAGGTCCAGTCAGGCTGAAACGTTACAGAAAGGTAGAATCTATTGAGTTGTAAGTTTTCTGAACGTTTCATGATGATAGCACTTTCCTAAGGGGGTCAAACCATGTCCCAAAGGTCACCGGATCTGGTGTCAATTTAAAGAAGTAGTCCAGTTACACCTTTGTGGGCTTATAACTTGGCTTCTGAATGTCCTAGAGAGATCAGGTTTGTTTTAGTATACTCCAATCAACAGCCCCTGCAACCCAAAAAGGAATGGAGTCATTAGCACTTATGGTTTTTAAATGGCACCCAGAATTATGTTGCACAAAGCACAATTTCACATCATTCTGGGTTCATTTGTGTGAAAACAAGGTCCAATCAGGCTGAAACGTTACAGGAAGGTAGAATCTATTGAGTTGTAAGTGATCTGAACGTTTCATGATGATAGCACTTTCCTAAGGGGGTCAAACCATGTCCCAAAGGTCAGCGGATCTGGTGTCAATTTAAAGAAGTAGTCCAGTTACACATTTGTGGGCTTATAACTTGGCTTATGAATGTCCTAGAGAGATCAGGTTTGTTTTAGAGTACTCCAATTAACAGCCCCCATTACCACTAAAAGAAATGGAGTCATTAGCACTTATCGTTTTTAAATGGCACCCAGAATTATGTTGCACGAAGCACAATTTCACATCATTCTGGGTTCATTTGTGTGAAAACAAGGTCCAATCAGGCTGAAACGTTACAAGAAGATAGAATCTATTGAGTTGTAAGTGATCTGAACGTTTCATGATGATCGCACATTCCTATAGGGGGTAAAACCATGTCCCAAAGGTCACCGGGCCTGGTGTCACTTTAAAGAAGTAGTCCAGTTACACATTTGTGGGCTTATAACTTGGCTTCTGAATGTCCTAGAAAGATCAGGTTTGATTTAATGTACTCCAATCAACAGCCCCTACAACCACAAAAAGGAATTGAGTCATTAGCACTTATGGTTTGTAAATGGCACCCAGAATTATGTTGCACGAAGCACAATTTCACATCATTCTGGGTCCATTTGACTGAAAACAAGGTCCAATCAGGCTGAAACGTTACAAGAAGGTAGAATCTATTGAGTTGTAAGTGATCTGAACGTTTCAAGATGATCGCACTTTCCTAAGGGGGTCAAACAATGTCCCAAAGGTCACCGGGCCTGGTGTCACTTCAAAGAAGTAGTCCAGTTACACCTTTGTGGGCTTATAACTTGGCTTCTGAATATCCTAGAGAGGCCAGGTTTGTTTTAGAGTACTCCAATTAACAGCCCCCATTACCACTAAAAGGAATGGAGTCATTAGCACTTATGGTTTTTAAATGGCACCCAGAATTATGTTGCACGAAGCACAATTTCACATCATTCTGGGTTCATTTGTGTGAAAACAAGGTCCAATCAGGCTGAAACGTTACAAGAAGGTAGAATCTATTGAGTTGTAAGTGATCTGAATGTTTCATGATGATCACACATTCCTATAGGGGGTAAAACCATGTCCCAAAGGTCACCGGGCCTGGTGTCACTTTAAAGAAGTAGTCCAGTTACACATTTGTGGGCTTATAACTTGGCTTCTGAATTTCCTAGAGAGATCAGGTTTGTTTTAGTGTACTCCAATCAACAGGCCCTACAACCACAAAAAGGAATGGAGTCATTAGCACTTATGGTTTGTAAATGGCACCCAGAATTATGTTGCACGAAGCACAATTTCACATCATTCTGGGTCCATTTGTGTGAAAACAAGGTCCAATCAGGCTGAAACGTTACAAGAAGGTAGAATCTATTGAGTTGTAAGTGATCTGAACGTTTCATGATGATCGCACATTCCTATAGGGGGTCAAACCATGTCCCAAAAGTCAGCGGGCCTGGTGTCACTTTAAAGAAGTAGTCCAATTACACCTATGAGGGCTTATACCTTGGCTTCTGAATGTCCTAGAGAGATCAGGTTTGTTTTAGTGTACTCCAATTAACAGCCCCTAAAACCTCAAAAAGGAATGGAATCATTAGCACTTATGGTTTTTAAATGGCAGCCAGAATTATGTTGCACGAAGCACAATTTCACATCATTCTGGTTTCATTTGTGTGAAAACAAGGTCCAATCAGGCTGAAACGTTACAGGAAGGTAGAATCTATTGAGTTGTAAGTGATCTGAACGTTTCAAGATGATCGCCCTTTCCTAAGGGGGTCAAACCATGTCCCAAAAGTCACCGGATCTGGTTTCAATTTAAAGAAGTAGTCCAGTTACACATTTGTGGGCTTATAACTTGGCTTCTGAATGTCCTAGAGAGATCATGTTTGTTTTAGTGTACTCCAATCAACAGCCCCTACAACCACAAAAAGGAATGGAGTCATTAGCACTTATGGTTTGTAAATGGCACCCAGAATTATGTTGCACGAAGCACAATTTGACACCATTCTGGGTCCATTTGTGTGAAAACAAGGTCCAATCAAGCTGAAACGTTACAGGAAGGTAGAATCTATTGAGTTGTAAGTGATCTGAACGATTCAAGATGATAGCACTTTCCTAAGGGGGTCAAACCATGTCCCAAAGGTCACCGGATTTGGTGTCAATTTAAAGAAGTAGTCCAGTTACACATTTGTGGGCTTATAACTTGGCTTCTGAATGTCCTAGAGAGATCAGGTTTGCTTTAATGTACTCCAACCTACAGCCCCTACAACCACAAAAAGGAATGGAGTCATTAGCACTTATGGTTTGTAAATGGCACCCAGAATTATGTTGCACGAAGCACAATTTCACATCATTCTGGGTTCATTTGTGTGAAAACAAGGCCCAATCAGGCTGAAACGTTACAGGAAGGTAGAATCTATTGAGTTGTAAGTGATCTGAACGTTTCATGATGATAGCACTTTCCTAAGGGGGTCAAACCATGTCCCAAAGGTCACCGGATCTGGTGTCAATTTAAAGAAGTAGTCCAGTTACACATTTGTGGGCTTATAACTTGGCTTCTGAATGTCCTAGAGAGATCAGGTTTGTTTTAGTGTACTCCAATCAACATCCCCTACAACCTCAAAAGGAATGGAGTCATTAGCACTTATGGTTTTTAAATGGCACCCAGAATTATGCTGCACTAAGCACAATTTCACATCATTCTGGGTTCATTTGTGTGAAAACAAGGTCCAATCAGGCTGAAACGTTACAGAAAGGTAGAATCTATTGAGTTGTAAGTGATCTGAACGTTTCATGATGATAGCACTTTCCTAAGGGGGTCAAACCATGTCCCAAAGGTCACCGGATCTGGTGTCAATTTAAAGTAGTCCAGTTACACATTTGTGGGCTTATAACTTGGCTTCTGAATGTCCTAGAGAGATCAGGTTTGTTTTAGTGTACTCCAATCAACAGCCCCTACAACCATAAAAAGGAACGGAGTCATTAGCACTTAAGGTTTGTAAATGGCACCCAGAATTATGCTGCACTAAGCACAATTTCACATCATTCTGGGTTCACTTGTGTGAAAACAAGGTCCAATCAGGCTGAAACGTTACAGGAAGGTAGAATCTATTGAGTTGTAAGTGATCTGAACATTTCAAGATGATAGCACTTTTCTAAGGGGGTCAAACCATGTCCCAAAGGTCACCGGATCTGGTGTCAATTTAAAGAAGTAGTCCAGGTACACATTTGTGGGCTTATAACTTGGCTTATGAATGTCCTAGAGAGATCAGGTTTGTTTTAGAGTACTCCAATTAACAGCCCCCATTACCACTAAAAGGAATGGAGTCATTAGCACTTATGGTTTTTAAATGGCACCCAGAATTATGTTGCACGAAGCACAATTTCACATCATTCTGGGTTCATTTGTGTGAAAACAAGGTCCAATAAGGCTGAAACGTTACAAGAAGATAGAATCTATTGAGTTGTAAGTCATCTGAACGTTTCATGATGATCGCACATTCCTATAGGGGGTAAAACCATGTCCCAAAGGTCACCGGGCCTGGTGTCACTTTAAATAAGTAGTCCAGTTACACATTTGTGGGCTTATAACTTGGCTTCTGAATGTCCTAGAGAGATCAGGTTTGTTTTAGTGTACTCCAATCAACATCCCCTACAACCTCAAAAGGAATGGAGTCATTAGCACCTATGGTTTTTAAATGGCACCCAGAATTATGCTGCACTAAGCACAATTTCACATCATTCTGGGATCATTTGTGTGAAAACAAGGTCCAGTCAGGCTGAAACGTTACAGAAAGGTAGAATCTATTGAGTTGTAAGTTTTCTGAACGTTTCATGATGATAGCACTTTCCTAAGGGGGTCAAACCATGTCCCAAAGGTCACCGGATCTGGTGTCAATTTAAAGAAGTAGTCCAGTTACACCTTTGTGGGCTTATAACTTGGCTTCTGAATGTCCTAGAGAGATCAGGTTTGTTTTAGTATACTCCAATCAACAGCCCCTGCAACCCAAAAAGGAATGGAGTCATTAGCACTTATGGTTTTTAAATGGCACCCAGAATTATGTTGCACGAAGCACAATTTCACATCATTCTGGGTTCATTTGTGTGAAAACAAGGTTCAATCAGGCTGAAACGTTACAGGAAGGTAGAATCTATTGAGTTGTAAGTGATCTGAACGTTTCATGATGATATCACTTTCCTAAGGGGGTCAAACCATGTCCCAAAGGTCACCGGATCTGGTGTCAATTTAAAGTAGTCCAGTTACACATTTGTGGGCTTATAACTTGGCTTATGAATGTCCTAGAGAGATCAGGTTTGTTTTAGTGTACTCCAATCAACAGCCCCTACAACATCAAAAAGGAACGGAGTCATTAGCACTTAAGGTTTGTAAATGGCACCCAGAATTATGCTGCACTAAGCACAATTTCACATCATTCTGGGTTCATTTGTGTGAAAACAAGGTCCAATCAGGCTGAAAAGTTACAGGAAGGTAGAATCTATTGAGTTGTAAGTGATCTGAACGTTTCATGATGATAGCACTTTCCTAAGGGGGTCAAACCATGTCCCAAAGGTCACCGGATCTGGTGTCAATTTAAAGAAGTAGTCCAGTTACACATTTGTGGGCTTATAACTTGGCTTCTGAATGTCCTAGAGAGATCAGGTTTGTTTTAGTGTACTCCAATCAACAGCCCCTACAACCACAAAAAGGAATGGAGTCATTAGCACTTATGGTTTGTAAATGGCACCCAGAATTATGTTGCACGAAGCACAATTTCACATCATTCTGGGTACATTTGTGTGAAAACAAGGTCCAATCAGACTGAAACGTTACAGGAAGGTAGAATCTATTGAGTTGTAAGTGATCTGAACGTTTCAAGATGATAGCACTTTCCTAAGGGGGTAAAACCATGTCCCAAAGGTCACCGGATCTGGTGTCAATTTAAAGAAGTAGTCCAGTTACACATTTGTGGGCTTATATCTTGGCTTCTGAATGTCCTAGAGAGATCAGGTTTGTTTTAGAGTACTCCAATAAACAGCCCCCGTTACCACTAAAAGGAATGGAGTCATTAGCACTTATGGTTTTTAAATGGCACCCAGAATTATGTTGCACGAAGCACAATTTCACATCATTCTGGGTTCATTTGTGTGAAAACAAGGTCCAATCAGGCTGAAACGTTACAAGAAGATAGAATCTATTGAGTTGTAAGTGATCTGAACGTTTCATGATGATCGCACATTCCTATAGGGGGTAAAACCATGTCCCAAAGGTCACCGGGCCTGGTGTCACTTTAAAGAAGTAGTCCAGTTACACATTTGTGGGCTTATAACTTGGCTTCTGAATGTCCTAGAGAGATCAGGTTTGTTTTAATGTACTCCAATCAACAGCCCCTACAACCACAAAAAGGAATTGAGTCATTAGCACTTATGGTTTGTAAATGGCACCCAGAATTATGTTGCACGAAGCACAATTTCACATCATTCTGGGTCCATTTGTGTGAAAACAAGGTCCAATCAGGCTGAAACGTTACAAGAAGGTAGAATCTATTGAGTTATAAGTTATCTGAACGTTTCAAGATGATCGCACTTTCCTAAGGGGGTCAAACCATGTCCCAAAGGTCACCGGATCTGGTGTCAATTTAAAGAAGTAGTCCAGTTACACATTTGTGGGCTTATAACTTGGCTTCTGAATGTCCTAGAGAGATCAGGTTTGTTTTAGTGTACTCCAATCAACATCCCCTACAACCTCAAAAGGAATGGAGTCATTAGCACTTATGGTTTTTAAATGGCACCCAGAATTATGCTGCACTAAGCACAATTTCACATCATTCTGGGTTCATTTGTGTGAAAACAAGGTTCAATCAGGCTGAAACGTTACAGGAAGGTAGAATCTATTGAGTTGTAAGTGATCTGAACGTTTCATGATGATATCACTTTCCTAAGGGGGTCAAACCATGTCCCAAAGGTCACCGGATCTGGTGTCAATTTAAAGTAGTCCAGTTACACATTTGTGGGCTTATAACTTGGCTTATGAATGTCCTAGAGAGATCAGGTTTGTTTTAGTGTACTCCAATCAACAGCCCCTACAACATCAAAAAGGAACGGAGTCATTAGCACTTAAGGTTTGTAAATGGCACCCAGAATTATGCTGCACTAAGCACAATTTCACATCATTCTGGGTTCATTTGTGTGAAAACAAGGTCCAATCAGGCTGAAAAGTTACAGGAAGGTAGAATCTATTGAGTTGTAAGTGATCTGAACGTTTCATGATGATAGCACTTTCCTAAGGGGGTCAAACCATGTCCCAAAGGTCACCGGATCTGGTGTCAATTTAAAGAAGTAGTCCAGTTACACATTTGTGGGCTTATAACTTGGCTTCTGAATGTCCTAGAGAGATCAGGTTTGTTTTAGTGTACTCCAATCAACAGCCCCTACAACCACAAAAAGGAATGGAGTCATTAGCACTTATGGTTTGTAAATGGCACCCAGAATTATGTTGCACGAAGCACAATTTCACATCATTCTGGGTACATTTGTGTGAAAACAAGGTCCAATCAGACTGAAACGTTACAGGAAGGTAGAATCTATTGAGTTGTAAGTGATCTGAACGTTTCAAGATGATAGCACTTTCCTAAGGGGGTAAAACCATGTCCCAAAGGTCACCGGATCTGGTGTCAATTTAAAGAAGTAGTCCAGTTACACATTTGTGGGCTTATATCTTGGCTTCTGAATGTCCTAGAGAGATCAGGTTTGTTTTAGAGTACTCCAATAAACAGCCCCCGTTACCACTAAAAGGAATGGAGTCATTAGCACTTATGGTTTTTAAATGGCACCCAGAATTATGTTGCACGAAGCACAATTTCACATCATTCTGGGTTCATTTGTGTGAAAACAAGGTCCAATCAGGCTGAAACGTTACAAGAAGATAGAATCTATTGAGTTGTAAGTGATCTGAACGTTTCATGATGATTGCACATTCCTATAGGGGGTAAAACCATGTCCCAAAGGTCACCGGGCCTGGTGTCACTTTAAAGAAGTAGTCCAGTTACACATTTGTGGGCTTATAACTTGGCTTCTGAATGTCCTAGAGAGATCAGGTTTGTTTTAATGTACTCCAATCAACAGCCCCTACAACCACAAAAATGAATTGAGTCATTAGCACTTATGGTTTGTAAATGGCACCCAGAATTATGTTGCACGAAGCACAATTTCACATCATTCTGGGTCCATTTGTGTGAAAACAAGGTCCAATCAGGCTGAAACGTTACAAGAAGGTAGAATCTATTGAGTTATAAGTTATCTGAACATTTCAAGATGATCGCACTTTCCTAAGGGGGTCAAACCATGTCCCAAAGGTCACCGGATCTGGTGTCAATTTAAAGAAGTAGTCCAGTTACACATTTGTGGGCTTATAACTTGGCTTCTGAATGTCCTAGAGAGATCAGGTTTGTTTTAGTGTACTCCAATCAACAGCCCCTACAACCATAAAAAGGAACGGAGTCATTAGCACTTAAGGTTTGTAAATGGCACCCAGAATTATGCTGCACTAAGCACAATTTCACATCATTCTGGGTTCACTTGTGTGAAAACAAGGTCCAATCAGGCTGAAACGTTACAGGAAGGTAGAATCTATTGAGTTGTAAGTGATCTGAACGTTTCAAGATGATAGCACTTTTCTAAGGGGGTCAAACCATGTCCCAAAGGTCACCGGATCTGGTGTCAATTTAAAGAAGTAGTCCAGGTACACATTTGTGGGCTTATAACTTGGCTTATGAATGTCCTAGAGAGATCAGGTTTGTTTTAGAGTACTCCAATTAACAGCCCCCATTACCACTAAAAGGAATGGAGTCATTAGCACTTATGGTTTTTAAATGGCACCCAGAATTATGTTGCACGAAGCACAATTTCACATCATTCTGGGTTCATTTGTGTGAAAACAAGGTCCAATAAGGCTGAAACGTTACAAGAAGATAGAATCTATTGAGTTGTAAGTCATCTGAACGTTTCATGATGATCGCACATTCCTATAGGGGGTAAAACCATGTCCCAAAGGTCACCGGGCCTGGTGTCACTTTAAATAAGTAGTCCAGTTACACATTTGTGGGCTTATAACTTGGCTTCTGAATGTCCTAGAGAGATCAGGTTTGTTTTAGTGTACTCCAATCAACATCCCCTACAACCTCAAAAGGAATGGAGTCATTAGCACCTATGGTTTTTAAATGGCACCCAGAATTATGCTGCACTAAGCACAATTTCACATCATTCTGGGATCATTTGTGTGAAAACAAGGTCCAGTCAGGCTGAAACGTTACAGAAAGGTAGAATCTATTGAGTTGTAAGTTGTCTGAACGTTTCATGATGATAGCACTTTCCTAAGGGGGTCAAACCATGTCCCAAAGGTCACCGGATCTGGTGTCAATTTAAAGAAGTAGTCCAGTTACACCTTTGTGGGCTTATAACTTGGCTTCTGAATGTCCTAGAGAGATCAGGTTTGTTTTAGTATACTCCAATCATAAGCCCCTGCAACCCAAAAAGGAATGGAGTCATTAGCACTTATGGTTTTTAAATGGCACCCAGAATTATGTTGCACGAAGCACAATTTCACATCATTCTGGGTTCATTTGTGTGAAAACAAGGTTCAATCAGGCTGAAACGTTACAGGAAGGTAGAATCTATTGAGTTGTAAGTGATCTGAACGTTTCATGATGATATCACTTTCCTAAGGGGGTCAAACCATGTCCCAAAGGTCACCGGATCTGGTGTCAATTTAAAGTAGTCCAGTTACACATTTGTGGGCTTATAACTTGGCTTATGAATGTCCTAGAGAGATCAGGTTTGTTTTAGTGTACTCCAATCAACAGCCCCTACAACATCAAAAAGGAACGGAGTCATTAGCACTTAAGGTTTGTAAATGGCACCCAGAATTATGTTGCACGAAGCAAAATTTCACATCATTCTGGGTACATTTGTGTGAAAACAAGGTCCAATCAGACTGAAACGTTACAGGAAGGTAGAATCTATTGAGTTGTAAGTGATCTGAACGTTTCAAGATGATAGCACTTTCCTAAGGGGGTAAAACCATGTCCCAAAGGTCACCGGATCTGGTGTCAATTTAAAGAAGTAGTCCAGTTACACATTTGTGGGCTTATATCTTGGCTTCTGAATGTCCTAGAGAGATCAGGTTTGTTTTAGAGTACTCCAATAAACAGCCCCCGTTACCACTAAAAGGAATGGAGTCATTAGCACTTATGGTTTTTAAATGGCACCCAGAATTATGTTGCACGAAGCACAATTTCACATCATTCTGGGTTCATTTGTGTGAAAACAAGGTCCAATCAGGCTGAAACGTTACAAGAAGATAGAATCTATTGAGTTGTAAGTGATCTGAACGTTTCATGATGATCGCACATTCCTATAGGGGGTAAAACCATGTCCCAAAGGTCACCGGGCCTGGTGTCACTTTAAAGAAGTAGTCCAGTTACACATTTGTGGGCTTATAACTTGGCTTCTGAATGTCCTAGAGAGATCAGGTTTGTTTTAATGTACTCCAATCAACAGCCCCTACAACCACAAAAAGGAATTGAGTCATTAGCACTTATGGTTTGTAAATGGCACCCAGAATTATGTTGCACGAAGCACAATTTCACATCATTCTGGGTCCATTTGTGTGAAAACAAGGTCCAATCAGGCTGAAACGTTACAAGAAGGTAGAATCTATTGAGTTATAAGTTATCTGAACGTTTCAAGATGATCGCACTTTCCTAAGGTGGTCAAACAATGTCCCAAAGGTCACTGGGCCTGGTGTCACTTCAAAGAAGTAGTCCAGTTACACATTTGTGGGATTATAACTTGGCTTCTGAATATCCTAGAGAGGTCAGGTTTGTTTTAGAGTACTCCAATTAGCAGCCCCCATTACCACTAAAAGGAATGGAGTCATTAGCACTTATGGTTTTTAAATGGCACCCAGAATTATGTTGCACGAAGCACAATTTCACATCATTCTGGCTTCATTTGTGTGTAAACAAGGTCCAATCAGGCTGAAACGTTACAGGAAGGTAGAATCTATTGAGTTGTAAGTGATCTGAACGTTTCATGATGATCGCACATTCCTATAGGGGGTCAAACCATGTCCCAAAGGTCACCGGGCCTGGTGTCACTTTAAAGAAGTAGTCCAGTTACACCTTTGTGGGCTTATAACTTGGCTTCTGAATATCCTAGAGAGGTCAGGATTGTTTTAGAGTACTCCAATTAACAGCCCCCATTACCACTAAAAGGAATGGAGTCATTAGCACTTATGGTTTTTAAATGGCACCCAGAATTATGTTGCACGAAGCACAATTTCACATCATTCTGGGTTCATTTGAGTGAAAACAAGGTCCAATCAGGCTGAAATGTTACAAGAAGGTAGAATCTATTGAGTTGTAAGTGATCTGAATGTTTCATGATGATAGCACTTTCCTAAGGGGGTCAAACCATGTCCCAAAGGTCACCGGATCTGGTTAAAGAAGTAGTCCAGTTACACATTTGTGGGCTTATAACTTGGCTTCTGAATGTCCTAGAGAGATCAGGTTTGTTTTAGTGTACTCCAATCAACAGCCCCTACAACCACAAAAAGGAATGGAGTCATTAGCACTTATGGTTTGTAAATGGCACCCAGAATTATGTTGCACGAAGCACAATTTCACATCATTCTGGGTACATTTGTGTGAAAACAAGGTCCAATCAGGCTGAAACGTTACAGGAAGGTAGAATCTATTGAGTTGTAAGTGATCTGAACGTTTCATGATGATAGCACTTTCCTAAGGGGGTCAAACCATGTCCCAAAGGTCAACGGATCTGGTGTCAATTTAAAGTAGTCCAGTTACACATTTGTGGGCTTATAACTTGGCTTATGAATGTCCTAGAGAGATCAGGTTTGTTTTAGTGTACTCCAATCAACAGCCCCTACAACATCAAAAAGGAACGGAGTCATTAGCACTTAAGGTTTGTAAATGGCACCCAGAATTATGCTGCACTAAGCACTATTTCACATCATTCTGGGTTTATTTGTGTGAAAACAAGGTCCAATCAGGCTGAAACGTTACAGGAAGGTAGAATCTATTGAGTTGTAAGTGATCTGAACGTTTCATCATGATAGCACTTTCCTAAGGGGGTCAAACCATGTCCCAAAGGTCACCGGATCTGGTGTCAATTTAAAGAAGTAGTCCAGTTACACATTTGTGGGCTTATAACTTGGCTTATGAATGTCCTAGAGAGATCAGGTTTGTTTTAGAGAACTCCAATTAACAGCCCCCATTACCACTAAAAGAAATGGAGTCATTAGCACTTATGGTTTTTAAATGGCACCCAGAATTATGTTGCACGAAGCACAATTTCACATCATTCTGGGTTCATTTGTGTGAAAACAAGGTCCAATCAGGCTGAAACGTTACAAGAAGATAGAATCTATTGAGTTGTAAGTGATCTGAACGTTTCATGATGATCGCACATTCCTATAGGGGGTAAAACCATGTCCCAAAGGTCACCGGGCCTGGTGTCACTTTAAAGAAGTAGTCCAGTTACACATTTGTGGGCTTATAACTTGGCTTCTGAATGTCCTAGAGAGATCAGGTTTGATTTAATGTACTCCAATCAACAGCCCCTACAACCACAAAAAGGAATTGAGTCATTAGCACTTATGGTTTGTAAATGGCACCCAGAATTATGTTGCACGAAGCACAATTTCACATCATTCTGGGTCCATTTGTGTGAAAACAAGGTCCAATCAGGCTGAAACGTTACAAGAAGGTAGAATCTATTGAGTTGTAAGTGATCTGAACGTTTCAAGATGATCGCACTTTCCTAAGGGGGTCAAACAATGTCCCAAAGGTCACCGGGCCTGGTGTCACTTCAAAGAAGTAGTCCAGTTACACCTTTGTGGGCTTATAACTTGGCTTCTGAATATCCTAGAGAGGTCAGGTTTGTTTTAGAGTACTCCAATTAACAGCCCCCATTACCACTAAAAGGAATGGAGTCATTAGCACTTATGGTTTTTAAATGGCACCCAGAATTATGTTGCACGAAGCACAATTTCACATCATTCTGGGTACATTTGTGTGAAAACAAGGTCCAATCAGGCTGAAACGTTACAGGAAGGTAGAATCTATTGAGTTGTAAGTGATCTGAACGTTTCATGATGATAGCACTTTCCTAAGGGGGTCAAACCATGTCCCAAAGGTCAACGGATCTGGTGTCAATTTAAAGTAGTCCAGTTACACATTTGTGGGCTTATAACTTGGCTTATGAATGTCCTAGAGAGATCAGGTTTGTTTTAGTGTACTCCAATCAACAGCCCCTACAACCACAAAAAGGAACGGAGTCATTAGCACTTAAGGTTTGTAAATGGCACCCAGAATTATGCTGCACTAAGCACAATTTCACATCATTCTGGGTTTATTTGTGTGAAAACAAGGTCCAATCAGGCTGAAACGTTACAGGAAGGTAGAATCTATTGAGTTGTAAGTGATCTGAACGTTTCATCATGATAGCACTTTCCTAAGGGGGTCAAACCATGTCCCAAAGGTCACCGGATCTGGTGTCAATTTAAAGAAGTAGTCCAGTTACACATTTGTGGGCTTATAACTTGGCTTATGAATGTCCTAGAGAGATCAGGTTTGTTTTAGAGAACTCCAATTAACAGCCCCCATTACCACTAAAAGAAATGGAGTCATTAGCACTTATGGTTTTTAAATGGCACCCAGAATTATGTTGCACGAAGCACAATTTCACATCATTCTGGGTTCATTTGTGTGAAAACAAGGTCCAATCAGGCTGAAACGTTACAAGAAGATAGAATCTATTGAGTTGTAAGTGATCTGAACGTTTCATGATGATCGCACATTCCTATAGGGGGTAAAACCATGTCCCAAAGGTCACCGGGCCTGGTGTCACTTTAAAGAAGTAGTCCAGTTACACATTTGTGGGCTTATAACTTGGCTTCTGAATGTCCTAGAGAGATCAGGTTTGATTTAATGTACTCCAATCAACAGCCCCTACAACCACAAAAAGGAATTGAGTCATTAGCACTTATGGTTTGTAAATGGCACCCAGAATTATGTTGCACGAAGCACAATTTCACATCATTCTGGGTCCATTTGTGTGAAAACAAGGTCCAATCAGGCTGAAACGTTACAAGAAGGTAGAATCTATTGAGTTGTAAGTGATCTGAACGTTTCAAGATGATCGCACTTTCCTAAGGGGGTCAAACAATGTCCCAAAGGTCACCGGGCCTGGTGTCACTTCAAAGAAGTAGTCCAGTTACACCTTTGTGGGCTTATAACTTGGCTTCTGAATATCCTAGAGAGGTCAGGTTTGTTTTAGAGTACTCCAATTAACAGCCCCCATTACCACTAAAAGGAATGGAGTCATTAGCACTTATGGTTTTTAAATGGCACCCAGAATTATGTTGCACGAAGCACAATTTCACATCATTCTGGGTTCATTTGTGTGAAAACAAGGTCCAATCAGGCTGAAACGTTACAAGAAGGTAGAATCTATTGAGTTGTAAGTGATCTGAATGTTTCATGATGATCGCACATTCCTATAGGGGGTAAAACCATGTCCCAAAGGTCACCGGGCCTGGTGTCACTTTAAAGAAGTAGTCCAGTTACACATTTGTGGGCTTATAACTTGGCTTCTGAATTTCCTAGAGAGATCAGGTTTGTTTTAGTGTACTCCAATCAACAGGCCCTACAACCACAAAAAGGAATGGAGTCATTAGCACTTATGGTTTGTAAATGGCACCCAGAATTATGTTGCACGAAGCACAATTTCACATCATTCTGGGTCTATTTGTGTGAAAACAAGGTCCAATCAGGCTGAAACGTTACAAGAAGGTAGAATCTATTGAGTTGTAAGTGATCTGAACGTTTCATGATGATCGCACATTCCTATAGGGGGTCAAACCATGTCCCAAAAGTCAGCGGGCCTGGTGTCACTTTAAAGAAGTAGTCCAATTACACCTATGAGGGCTTATAACTTGGCTTCTGAATGTCCTAGAGAGATCAGGTTTGTTTTAGTGTACTCCAATTAACAGCCCCTAAAACCTCAAAAAGGAATGGAATCATTAGCACTTATGGTTTTTAAATGGCACCCAGAATTATGTTGCACGAAGCACAATTTCACATCATTCTGGTTTCATTTGTGTGAAAACAAGGTCCAATCAGGCTGAAACGTTACAGGAAGGTAGAATCTATTGAGTTGTAAGTTATCTGAACGTTTCAAGATGATCGCACTTTCCTAAGGGGGTCAAACCATGTCCCAAAAGTCACCGGATCTGGTTTCAATTTAAAGAAGTAGTCCAGTTACACCTTTGTGGGCTTATAACTTGGCTTCTGAATGTCCTAGAGAGATCAGGTTTGTTTTAGTGTACTCCAATCAACAGCCCCTACAACCACAAAAAAGAACTGAGTCATTAGCACTGATGGTTTGTAAATGGCACCCAGAATTATGTTGCACGAAGCACAATTTCACATCATTCTGGGTACATTTGTGTGAAAACAAGGTCCAATCAGACTGAAACGTTACAGGAAGGTAGAATCTATTGAGTTGTAAGTGATCTGAACGTTTCAAGATGATAGCACTTTCCTAAGGGGGTAAAACCATGTCCCAAAGGTCACCGGATCTGGTGTCAATTTAAAGAAGTAGTCCAGTTACACATTTGTGGGCTTATATCTTGGCTTCTGAATGTCCTAGAGAGATCAGGTTTGTTTTAGAGTACTCCAATAAACAGCCCCCGTTACCACTAAAAGGAATGGAGTCATTAGCACTTATGGTTTTTAAATGGCACCCAGAATTATGTTGCACGAAGCACAATTTCACATCATTCTGGGTTCATTTGTGTGAAAACAAGGTCCAATCAGGCTGAAACGTTACAAGAAGATAGAATCTATTGAGTTGTAAGTGATCTGAACGTTTCATGATGATCGCACATTCCTATAGGGGGTAAAACCATGTCCCAAAGGTCACCGGGCCTGGTGTCACTTTAAAGAAGTAGTCCAGTTACACATTTGTGGGCTTATAACTTGGCTTCTGAATGTCCTAGAGAGATCAGGTTTGTTTTAATGTACTCCAATCAACAGCCCCTACAACCACAAAAAGGAATTGAGTCATTAGCACTTATGGTTTGTAAATGGCACCCAGAATTATGTTGCACGAAGCACAATTTCACATCATTCTGGGTCCATTTGTGTGAAAACAAGGTCCAATCAGGCTGAAACGTTACAAGAAGGTAGAATCTATTGAGTTATAAGTTATCTGAACGTTTCAAGATGATCGCACTTTCCTAAGGTGGTCAAACAATGTCCCAAAGGTCACTGGGCCTGGTGTCACTTCAAAGAAGTAGTCCAGTTACACATTTGTGGGATTATAACTTGGCTTCTGAATATCCTAGAGAGGTCAGGTTTGTTTTAGAGTACTCCAATTAGCAGCCCCCATTACCACTAAAAGGAATGGAGTCATTAGCACTTATGGTTTTTAAATGGCACCCAGAATTATGTTGCACGAAGCACAATTTCACATCATTCTGGCTTCATTTGTGTGTAAACAAGGTCCAATCAGGCTGAAACGTTACAGGAAGGTAGAATCTATTGAGTTGTAAGTGATCTGAACGTTTCATGATGATCGCACATTCCTATAGGGGGTCAAACCATGTCCCAAAGGTCACCGGGCCTGGTGTCACTTTAAAGAAGTAGTCCAGTTACACCTTTGTGGGCTTATAACTTGGCTTCTGAATATCCTAGAGAGGTCAGGATTGTTTTAGAGTACTCCAATTAACAGCCCCCATTACCACTAAAAGGAATGGAGTCATTAGCACTTATGGTTTTTAAATGGCACCCAGAATTATGTTGCACGAAGCACAATTTCACATCATTCTGGGTTCATTTGAGTGAAAACAAGGTCCAATCAGGCTGAAATGTTACAAGAAGGTAGAATCTATTGAGTTGTAAGTGATCTGAATGTTTCATGATGATCGCACATTCCTATAGGGGGTAAAACCATGTCCCAAAGGTCACCGGGCCTGGTGTCACTTTAAAGACGTAGTCCAGTTACACATTTGTGGGCTTATAACTTGGCTTCTGAATGTCCTAGAGAGATCAGGTTTGTTTTAGTGTACTCCAATCAACAGGCCCTACAACCACAAAAAGGAATGGAGTCATTAGCACTTATGGTTTTTAAATGGCACCCAGAATTATGCTGCACTAAGCACAATTTCACATCATTCTGGGTTCATTTGTGTGAAAACAAGGTCCAGTCAGGCTGAAACGTTACAGAAAGGTAGAATCTATTGAGTTGTAAGTGATCTGAACGTTTCATGATGATAGCCCTTTCCTAAGGGGGTCAAACCATGTCCCAAAGGTCACCGGATCTGGTGTCAATTTAAAGTAGTCCAGTTACACATTTGTGGGCTTATAACTTGGCTTATGAATGTCCTAGAGAGATCAGGTTTGTTTTAGTGTACTCCAATCAACAGCCCCTACAACATCAAAAAGGAACGGAGTCATTAGCACTTAAGGTTTGTAAATGGCACCCAGAATTATGCTGCACTAAGCACAATTTCACATCATTCTGGGTTCATTTGTGTGAAAACAAGGTCCAATCAGGCTGAAACGTTACAGGAAGGTAGAATCTATTGAGTTGTAAGTGATCTGAACGTTTCATGATGATAGCACTTTCCTAAGGGGGTCAAACCATGTCCCAAAGGTCACCGGATCTGGTTAAAGAAGTAGTCCAGTTACACATTTGTGGGCTTATAACTTGGCTTCTGAATGTCCTAGAGAGATCAGGTTTGTTTTAGTGTACTCCAATCAACAGCCCCTACAACCACAAAAAGGAATGGAGTCATTAGCACTTATGGTTTGTAAATGGCACCCAGAATTATGTTGCACGAAGCACAATTTCACATCATTCTGGGTACATTTGTGTGAAAACAAGGTCCAATCAGGCTGAAACGTTACAGGAAGGTAGAATCTATTGAGTTGTAAGTGATCTGAACGTTTCATGATGATAGCACTTTCCTAAGGGGGTCAAACCATGTCCCAAAGGTCAACGGATCTGGTGTCAATTTAAAGTAGTCCAGTTACACATTTGTGGGCTTATAACTTGGCTTATGAATGTCCTAGAGAGATCAGGTTTGTTTTAGTGTACTCCAATCAACAGCCCCTACAACATCAAAAAGGAACGGAGTCATTAGCACTTAAGGTTTGTAAATGGCACCCAGAATTATGCTGCACTAAGCACAATTTCACATCATTCTGGGTTTATTTGTGTGAAAACAAGGTCCAATCAGGCTGAAACGTTACAGGAAGGTAGAATCTATTGAGTTGTAAGTGATCTGAACGTTTCATCATGATAGCACTTTCCTAAGGGGGTCAAACCATGTCCCAAAGGTCACCGGATCTGGTGTCAATTTAAAGAAGTAGTCCAGTTACACATTTGTGGGCTTATAACTTGGCTTATGAATGTCCTAGAGAGATCAGGTTTGTTTTAGAGTACTCCAATTAACAGCCCCCATTACCACTAAAAGAAATGGAGTCATTAGCACTTATGGTTTTTAAATGGCACCCAGAATTATGTTGCACGAAGCACAATTTCACATCATTCTGGGTTCATTTGTGTGAAAACAAGGTCCAATCAGGCTGAAACGTTACAAGAAGATAGAATCTATTGAGTTGTAAGTGATCTGAACGTTTCATGATGATCGCACATTCCTATAGGGGGTAAAACCATGTCCCAAAGGTCACCGGGCCTGGTGTCACTTTAAAGAAGTAGTCCAGTTACACATTTGTGGGCTTATAACTTGGCTTCTGAATGTCCTAGAGAGATCAGGTTTGATTTAATGTACTCCAATCAACAGCCCCTACAACCACAAAAAGGAATTGAGTCATTAGCACTTATGGTTTGTAAATGGCACCCAGAATTATGTTGCACGAAGCACAATTTCACATCATTCTGGGTCCATTTGTGTGAAAACAAGGTCCAATCAGGCTGAAACGTTACAAGAAGGTAGAATCTATTGAGTTGTAAGTGATCTGAACGTTTCAAGATGATCGCACTTTCCTAAGGGGGTCAAACAATGTCCCAAAGGTCACCGGGCCTGGTGTCACTTCAAAGAAGTAGTCCAGTTACACCTTTGTGGGCTTATAACTTGGCTTCTGAATATCCTAGAGAGGTCAGGTTTGTTTTAGAGTACTCCAATTAACAGCCCCCATTACCACTAAAAGGAATGGAGTCATTAGCACTTATGGTTTTTAAATGGCACCCAGAATTATGTTGCACGAAGCACAATTTCACATCATTCTGGGTTCATTTGTGTGAAAACAAGGTCCAATCAGGCTGAAACGTTACAAGAAGGTAGAATCTATTGAGTTGTAAGTGATCTGAATGTTTCATGATGATCGCACATTCCTATAGGGGGTAAAACCATGTCCCAAAGGTCACCGGGCCTGGTGTCACTTTAAAGAAGTAGTCCAGTTACACATTTGTGGGCTTATAACTTGGCTTCTGAATTTCCTAGAGAGATCAGGTTTGTTTTAGTGTACTCCAATCAACAGGCCCTACAACCACAAAAAGGAATGGAGTCATTAGCACTTATGGTTTGTAAATGGCACCCAGAATTATGTTGCACGAAGCACAATTTCACATCATTCTGGGTCTATTTGTGTGAAAACAAGGTCCAATCAGGCTGAAACGTTACAAGAAGGTAGAATCTATTGAGTTGTAAGTGATCTGAACGTTTCATGATGATCGCACATTCCTATAGGGGGTCAAACCATGTCCCAAAAGTCAGCGGGCCTGGTGTCACTTTAAAGAAGTAGTCCAATTACACCTATGAGGGCTTATAACTTGGCTTCTGAATGTCCTAGAGAGATCAGGTTTGTTTTAGTGTACTCCAATTAACAGCCCCTAAAACCTCAAAAAGGAATGGAATCATTAGCACTTATGGTTTTTAAATGGCACCCAGAATTATGTTGCACGAAGCACAATTTCACATCATTCTGGTTTCATTTGTGTGAAAACAAGGTCCAATCAGGCTGAAACGTTACAGGAAGGTAGAATCTATTGAGTTGTAAGTTATCTGAACGTTTCAAGATGATCGCACTTTCCTAAGGGGGTCAAACCATGTCCCAAAAGTCACCGGATCTGGTTTCAATTTAAAGAAGTAGTCCAGTTACACATTTGTGGGCTTATAACTTGGCTTCTGAATGTCCTAGAGAGATCATGTTTGTTTTAGTGTACTCCAATCAACAGCCCCTACAACAACAAAAAGGAATGGAGTCATTAGCACTTATGGTTTGTAAATGGCACCCAGAATTATGTTGCACGAAGCACAATTTGACACCATTCTGGGTCCATTTGTGTGAAAACAAGGTCCAATCAAGCTGAAACGTTACAGGAAGGTAGAATCTATTGAGTTGTAAGTGATCTGAACGATTCAAGATGATAGCACTTTCCTAAGGGGGTCAAACCATGTCCCAAAGGTCACCGGATTTGGTGTCAATTTAAAAAAGTAGTCCAGTTACACATTTGTGGGCTTATAACTTGGCTTCTGAATGTCCTAGAGAGATCAGGTTTGCTTTAATGTACTCCAACCTACAGCCCCTACAACCACAAAAAGGAATTGAGTCATTAGCACTTATGGTTTGTAAATGGCACCCAGAATTATGTTGCACGAAGCACAATTTCACATCATTCTGGGTCCATTTGTGTGAAAAAAAGGTCCAATCAGGCTGAAACGTTACAAGAAGGTAGAATCTATTGAGTTGTAAGTGATCTGAACATTTCAAGATGAACGCACTTTCCTAAGGTGGTCAAACAATGTCCCAAAGGTCACCGGGCCTGGTGTCACTTCAAAGAAGTAGTCCAGTTACACTTTTGTGGGCTTATAACTTGGCTTCTGAATATCCTAGAGAGGTCAGGTTTGTTTTAGAGTACTCCAATTAGCAGCCCCCATTACCACTAAAAGGAATGGAGTCATTAGCACTTATGGTTTTTAAGTGGCACCCAGAATTATGTTGCACGAAGCACAATTTCACATCATTCTGGGTTCATTTGTGTGTAAACAAAGTCCAATCAGGCTGAAACGTTACAGGAAGGTAGAATCTATTGAGTTGTAAGTGATCTGAACGTTTCATGATGATCGCACATTCCTATAGGGGGTCAAACCATGTCCCAAAGGTCACCGGGCCTGGTGTCACTTTAAAGAAGTAGTCCAGTTACACCTTTGTGGGCTTATAACTTGGCTTCTGAATATCCTAGAGAGGTCAGGATTGTTTTAGAGTACTCCAATTAACAGCCCCCATTACCACTAAAAGGAATGGAGTCATTAGCACTTATGGTTTTTAAATGGCACCCAGAATTATGTTGCACGAAGCACAATTTCACATCATTCTGGGTTCATTTGTGTGAAAACAAGGTCCAATCAGGCTGAAACGTTACAAGAAGATAGAATCTATTGAGTTGTAAGTGATCTGAACGTTTCATGATGATCGCACATTCCTATAGGGGGTAAAACCATGTCCCAAAGGTCACCGGGCCTGGTGTCACTTTAAAGAAGTAGTCCAGTTACACATTTGTGGGCTTATAACTTGGCTTCTGAATGTCCTAGAGAGATCAGGTTTGTTTTAATGTACTCCAATCAACAGCCCCTACAACCACAAAAAGGAATGGAGTCATTAGCACTTATGGTTTGTAAATGGCACCCAGAATTATGTTGCACTAAGCACAATTTCACATCATTCTGGGTTCATTTGTGTGAAAACAAGGTCCAATCAGGCTGAAACGTTACAAGAAGGTAGAATCTATTGAGTTGTAAGTGATCTGAACATTTCATGATGATAGCACTTTCCTAAGGGGGACAAACCATGTCCCAAAGGTCACCGGATCTGGTGTCACTTTAAAGAAGTAGTCCAGTTACACATTTGTGGGCTTATAACTTGGCTTCTGAATGTCCGAGAGAGATCAGGTTTGTTTTAATGTACTCCAACCAACAGCCCCTACAACCACAAAAAGGAATGGATTCATTAGCACTTATGGTTTTTAAATGGCACCCAGAATTATGTTGCACGAAGCACAATTTCACATCATTCTGGGTCCATTTGTGTGAAAACAAGGTCCAATCAGGCTGAAACGTTACAAGAAGGTAGAATCTATTGAGTTGTAAGTGATCTGAACGTTTCAAGATGATCGCACATTCCTATAGGGGGTCAAACCATGTCCCAAAGGTCACCGGGCCTGGTGTCACTTTAAAGAAGTAGTCCAGTTACACCTTTGAGGGCTTATAACTTGGCTTCTGAATGTCCTAGAGAGGTTAGGTTTGTTTAGTGTTCTCCAATCAACAGCCCCTACAACCACAAAAAGGAATGGAGTCATTAGCACTTATGGTTTGTAAATGGCACCCAGAATTATGTTGCACGAAGCACAATTTCACATCATTCTGGGTTCATTTGTGTGAAAACAAGGTCCAGTCAGGCTGAAACGTTACAGAAAGGTAGAATCTATTGAGTTGTAAGTGATCTGAACGTTTCATGATGATAGCACTTTCCTAAGGGGGTCAAACCATGTCCCAAAGGTCACCGGATCTGGTGTCAATTTAAAGAAGTAGTCCAGTTACACCTTTGTGGGCTTATAACTTGGCTTCTGAATATCCTAGAGAGGTCAGGATTGTTTTAGAGTACTCCAATTAACAGCCCCCATTACCACTAAAAGGAATGGAGTCATTAGCACTTATGGTTTTTAAATGGCACCCAGAATTATGTTGCACGAAGCACAATTTCACATCATTCTGGGTTCATTTGTGTGAAAACAAGGTCCAATCAGGCTGAAACGTTACAAGAAGATAGAATCTATTGAGTTGTAAGTGATCTGAACGTTTCATGATGATAGCACTTTCCGAAGGGGGTCAAACCATGTCCCAAAGGTCACCGGATCTGGTGTCAATTTAAAGCAGTAGTCCAGTTACACATTTGTGGGCTTATAACTTGGCTTCTGAATGTCCTAGAGAGATCAGGTTTGTCTTAGTGTACTCCAATCAACATCCCCTACAACCTCAAAAGGAATGGAGTCATTAGCACTTATGGTTTTTAAATGGCACCCAGAATTATGCTGCACTAAGCACAATTTCACATCATTCTGGGTTCATTTGTGTGAAAACAAGGTCCAATCAGGCTGAAGCGTTACAGAAAGGTAGAATCTATTGAGTTGTAAGTGATCTGAACGTTTCATGATGATAGCACTTTCCTAAGGGGGTCAAACCATGTCCCAAAGGTCACCGGATCTGGTGTCAATTTAAAGTAGTCCAGTTACACATTTGTGGGCTTATAACTTGGCTTCTGAATGTCCTAGAGAGATCAGGTTTGTTTTAGTGTACTCCAATCAACAGCCCCTACAACCACAAAAAGGAACGGAGTCATTAGCACTTAAGGTTTGTAAATGGCACCCAGAATTATGCTGCACTAAGCACAATTTCACATCATTCTGGGTTCACTTGTGTGAAAACAAGGACCAATCAGGCTGAAACGTTACAGGAAGGTAGAATCTATTGAGTTGTAAGTGATCTGAACGTTTCATGATGATAGCACTTTCCTAAGGGGGTCAAACCATGTCCCAAAGGTCACCGGATCTGGTGTCAATTTAAAGAAGTAGTCCAGTTACACATTTGTGGGCTTATAACTTGGCTTCTGAATGTCCTAGAGAGATCAGGTTTGTTTTAGTGTACTCCAATCAACAGCCCCTACAACCACAAAAAGGAATGGAGTCATTAGCACTTATGGTTTGTAAATGGCACCCAGAATTATGTTGCACGAAGCACAATTTCACATCATTCTGGGTACATTTGTGTGAAAACAAGGTCCAATCAGGCTGAAACGTTACAGGAAGGTAGAATCTATTGAGTTGTAAGTGATCTGAACGTTTCAAGATGATAGCACTTTCCTAAGGGGGTCAAACCATGTCCCAAAGGTCACCGGATCTGGTGTCAATTTAAAGAAGTAGTCCAGTTACACATTTGTGGGCTTATAACTTGGCTTCTGAATGTCCTAGAGAGATCAGGTTTGTTTTAGAGTACTCCAATTAACAGCCCCCATTACCACTAAAAGGAATGGAGTCATTAGCACTTATGGTTTTTAAATGGCACCCAGAATTATGTTGCACGAAGCACAATTTCACATCATTCTGGGTTCATTTGTGTGAAAACAAGGTCCAATAAGGCTGAAACGTTACAAGAAGATAGAATCTATTGAGTTGTAAGTCATCTGAACGTTTCATGATGATCGCACATTCCTATAGGGGGTAAAACCATGTCCCAAAGGTCACCGGGCCTGGTGTCACTTTAAAGAAGTAGTCCAGTTACACATTTGTGGGCTTATAACTTGGCTTCTGAATGTCCTAGAGAGATCAGGTTTGTTTTAGTGTACTCCAATCAACATCCCCTACAACCTCAAAAGGAATGGAGTCATTAGCACTTATGGTTTTTAAATGGCACCCAGAATTATGCTGCACTAAGCACAATTTCACATCATTCTGGGTTCATTTGTGTGAAAACAAGGTCCACTCAGGCTGAAACGTTACAGAAAGGTAGAATCTATTGAGTTGTAAGTGATCTGAACGTTTCATGATGATAGCACTTTCCTAAGGGGGTCAAACCATGTCCCAAAGGTCACCGGATCTGGTGTCAATTTAAAGAAGTAGTCCAGTTACACCTTTGTGGGGTTATAACTTGGCTTCTGAATGTCCTAGAGAGATCAGGTTTGTTTTAGTATACTCCCATCAACAGCCCCTGCAACCCAAAAAGGAATGGAGTCATTAGCACTTATGGTTTTTAAATGGCACCCAGAATTATGTTGCACAAAGCACAATTTCACATCATTCTGGGTTCATTTGTGTGAAAACAAGGTTCAATCAGGGTGAAACGTTACAGGAAGGTAGAATCTATTGAGTTGTAAGTGATCTGAACGTTTCATGATGATAGCACTTTCCTAAGGGGGTCAAACCATGTCCCAAACGTCACGGGATCTGGTGTCAATTTAAAGTAGTCCAGTTACACATTTGTGGGCTTATAACTTGGCTTATGAATGTCCTAGAGAGATCAGGTTTGTTTTAGTGTACTCCAATCAACAGCCCCTACAACATCAAAAAGGAACGGAGTCATTAGCACTTAAGGTTTGTAAATGGCACCCAGAATTATGCTGCACTAAGCACAATTTCACATCATTCTGGGTTCATTTGTGTGAAAACAAGGTCCAATCAGGCTGAAACGTTACAGGAAGGTAGAATCTATTGAGTTGTAAGTGATCTGAACGTTTCATGATGATAGCACTTTCCTAAGGGGGTCAAACCATGTCCCAAAGGTCACCGGATCTGGTGTCAATTTAAAGAAGTAGTCCAGTTACACATTTGTGGGCTTATAACTTGGCTTCTGAATGTCCTAGAGAGATCAGGTTTGTTTTACTGTACTCCAATCAACAGCCCCTACAACCACAAAAAGGAATGGAGTCATTAGCACTTATGGTTTGTAAATGGCACCCAGAATTATGTTGCACGAAGCACAATTTCACATCATTCTGGGTACATTTGTGTGAAAACAAGGTCCAATCAGACTGAAACGTTACAGGAAGGTAGAATCTATTGAGTTGTAAGTGATCTGAACGTTTCAAGATGATAGCACTTTCCTAAGGGGGTAAAACCATGTCCCAAAGGTCACCGGATCTGGTGTCAATTTAAAGAATTAGTCCAGTTACACATTTGTGGGCTTATAACTTGGCTTCTGAATGTCCTAGAGAGATCAGGTTTGTTTTAGAGTACTCCAATTAACAGCCCCCGTTACCACTAAAAGGAATGGAGTCATTAGCACTTATGGTTTTTAAATGGCACCCAGAATTATGTTGCACGAAGCACAATTTCACATCATTCTGGGTTAATTTGTGTGAAAACAAGGTCCAATCAGGCTGAAACGTTACAAGAAGATAGAATCTATTGAGTTGTAAGTGATCTGAACGTTTCATGATGATCGCACATTCCTATAGGGGGTAAAACCATGTCCCAAACGTCACCGGGCCTGGTGTCACTTTAAAGAAGTAGTCCAGTTACACATTTGTGGGCTTATAACTTGGCTTCTGAATGTCCTAGAGAGATCAGGTTTGTTTTAATGAACTCCAATCAACAGCCCCTACAACCACAAAAAGGAATTGAGTCATTAGCACTTATGGTTTGTAAATGGCACCCAGAATTATGTTGCACGAAGCACAATTTCACATCATTCTGGGTCCATTTGTGTGAAAACAAGGTCCAATCAGGCTGAAACGTTACAGGAAGGTAGAATCTATTGAGTTGTAAGTGATCTGAACGTTTCAAGATGATCGCACTTTCCTAAGGTGGTCAAACAATGTCCCAAAGGTCACCGGGCCTGGTGTCACTTCAAAGAAGTAGTCCAGTTACACTTTTGTGGGCTTATAACTTGGCTTCTGAATATCCTAGAGAGGTCAGGTTTGTTTTAGAGTACTCCAATTAGCAGCCCCCATTACCACTAAAAGGAATGGAGTCATTAGCACTTATGGTTTTTAAATGGCACCCAGAATTATGTTGCACGAAGCACAATTTCACATCATTCTGGGTTCATTTGTGTGTAAACAAGGTCCAATCAGGCTGAAACGTTACAGGAAGGTAGAATCTATTGAGTTGTAAGTGATCTGAACGTTTCATGATGATCGCACATTCCTATAGGGGGTCAAACCATGTTACAAAGGTCACCGGGCCTGGTGTCACTTTAAAGAAGTAGTCCAGTTACACCTTTGTGGGCTTATAACTTGGCTTCTGAATATCCTAGAGAGGTCAGGATTGTTTTAGAGTACTCCAATTAACAGCCCCCATTACCACTAAAAGGAATGGAGTCATTAGCACTTATGGTTTTTAAATGGCACCCAGAATTATGTTGCACGAAGCACAATTTCACATCATTCTGGGTTCATTTGAGTGAAAACAAGGTCCAATCAGGCTGAAACGTTACAAGAAGGTAGAATCTACTGAGTTGTAAGTGATCTGAATGTTTCATGATGATCGCACATTCCTATAGGGGGTAAAACCATGTCCCAAAGGTCACCGGGCCTGGTGTCACTTTAAAGAAGTAGTCCAGTTACACATTTGTGGGCTTATAACTTGGCTTCTGAATGTCCTAGAGAGATCAGGTTTGTTTTAGTGTACTCCAATCAACAGGCCCTACAACCACAAAAAGGAATGGAGTCATTAGCACTTATGGTTTTTAAATGGCACCCAGAATTATGCTGCGCTAAGCACAATTTCACATCATTCTGGGTTCATTTGTGTGAAAACAAGGTCCAGTCAGGCTGAAACGTTACAGAAAGGTAGAATCTATTGAATTGTAAGTGATCTGAACGTTTCATGATGATAGCACTTTCCTAAGGGGGTCAAACCATGTCCCAAAGGTCACCGGATCTGGTGTCAATTTAAAGAAGTAGTCCAGTTACACATTTGTGGGCTTATAACTTGGCTTCTGAATGTCCTAGAGAGATCAGGTTTGTTTTAGTGTACTCCAATCAACAGCCCCTACAACCACAAAAAGGAATGGAGTCATTAGCACTTATGGTTTGTAAATGGCACCCAGAATTATGTTGCACGAAGCACAATTTCACATCATTCTGGGTACATTTGTGTGAAAACAAGGTCCAATCAGGCTGAAACGTTACAGGAAGGTAGAATCTATTGAGTTGTAAGTGATCTGAACGTTTCATGATGATAGCACTTTCCTAAGGGGGTCAAACCATGTCCCAAAGGTCACCGGATCTGGTGTCAATTTAAAGTAGTCCAGTTACACATTTGTGGGCTTATAACTTGGCTTATGAATGTCCTAGAGAGATCAGGTTTGTTTTAGTGTACTCCAATCAACAGCCCCTACAACATCAAAAAGGGACGGAGTCATTAGCACTTAAGGTTTGTAAATGGCACCCAGAATTATGCTGCACTAAGCACAATTTCACATCATTCTGGGTTCATTTGTGTGAAAACAAGGTCCAATCAGGCTGAAACGTTACAGGAAGGTAGAATCTATTGAGTTGTAAGTGATCTGAACGTTTCATGATGATAGCACTTTCCTAAGGGGGTCAAACCATATCCCAAAGGTCACCGGATCTGGTGTCAATTTAAAGAAGTAGTCCAGTTACACATTTGTGGGCTTATAACTTGGCTTCTGAATGTCCTAGAGAGATCAGGTTTGTTTTAGAGTACTACAATTAGCAGCCCCCATTACCACTAAAAGGAATGGAGTCATTAGCACTTATGGTTTTTAAATGGCACCCAGAATTATGTTGCACGAAGCACAATTTCACATCATTCTGGGTTCATTTGTGTGTAAACAAGGTCCAATCAGGCTGAAACGTTACAGGAAGGTAGAATCTATTGAGTTGTAAGTGATCTGAACGTTTCATGATGATCGCACATTCCTATAGGGGGTCAAACCATGTCCCAAAGGTCACCGGGCCTGGTGTCACTTTAAAGAAGTAGTCCAGTTACACCTTTGTGGGCTTATAACTTGGCTTCTGAATATCCTAGAGAGGTCAGGTTTGTTTTAGAGTACTCCAATTAACAGCCCCCATTACCACTAAAAGGAATGGAGTCATTAGCACTTATGGTTTTTAAATGGCACCCAGAATTATGTTGCACGAAGCACAATTTCACATCATTCTGGGTTCATTTGAGTGAAAACAAGGTCCAATCAGGCTGAAACGTTACAAGAAGGTAGAATCTATTGAGTTGTAAGTGATCTGAATGTTTCATGATGATCGCACATTCCTATAGGGGGTAAAACCATGTCCCAAAGGTCACCGGGCCTGGTGTCACTTTAAAGAAGTAGTCCAGTTACACATTTGTGGGCTTATAACTTGGCTTCTGAATTTCCTAGAGAGATCAGGTTTGATTTAGTGTACTCCAATCAACAGACCCTACAACCACAAAAAGGAATGGAGTCATTAGCACTTATGGTTTGTAAATGGCACCCAGAATTATGTTGCACGAAGCACAATTTCACATCATTCTGGGTCCATTTGTGTGAAAACAAGGTCCAATCAGGCTGAAACGTTACAAGAAGGTAGAATCTATTGAGTTGTAAGTGATCTGAACGTTTCATGATGATCGCACATTCCTATAGGGGGTCAAACCATGTCCCAAAAGTCACCGGGCCTGGTGTCTAAAGAAGTAGTCCAATTACACCTATGAGGGCTTATAACTTGCCTTCTG
Organism: Nothobranchius furzeri; assembly: GCF_043380555.1. Lineage (NCBI taxonomy): Eukaryota > Metazoa > Chordata > Actinopteri > Cyprinodontiformes > Nothobranchiidae > Nothobranchius > Nothobranchius furzeri. The sequence continues at coordinate 2,351,905 of NC_091750.1, forward strand.
AATGTCCTAGAGAGATCAGGTTTGTTTTAGTGTACTCCAATTAACAGCCCCTAAAACCTCAAAAAGGAATGGAATCATTAGCACTTATGGTTTTTAAATGGCACCCAGAATTATGTTGCACGAAGCACAATTTCACATCATTCTGGGTTCATTTGTGTGAAAACAAGGTCCAATCAGGCTGAAACGTTACAAGAAGGTAGAATCTATTGAGTTGTAAGTGATCTGAACGTTTCAAGATGATCGCACTTTCCTAAGGGGGTCAAACAATGTCCCAAAGGTCACCGGATCTGGTGTCAATTTAAAGAAGTAGTCCAGTTACACATTTGTGGGCTTATAACTTGGCTTCTGAATGTCCTAGAGAGATCAGGTTTGTTTTAGTGTACTCCAATCAACAGCCCCTACAACCACAAAAATGAATGGAGTCATTAGCACTTATGGTTTGTAAATGGCACCCAGAATTATGTTGCACGAAGCACAATTTGACATCATTCTGGGTCCATTTGTGTGAAAACAAGGTCCAATCAGGCTGAAACGTTACAAGAAGGTAGAATCTATTGAGTTGTAAGTGATCTGAACGTTTCATGATGATCGCAGATTCCTATAGGGGGTCAAACCATGTCCCAAAGGTCACCGGGCCTGGTGTCACTTTAAAGAAGTAGTCCAGTTACACCTTTGTGGGCTTATAACTTGGCTTCTGAATATCCTAGAGAGGTCAGGTTTGTTTTAGAGTACTCCAATTAACAGCCCCCATTACCACTAAAATGAATGGAGTCATTAGCACTTATGGTTTTTAAATGGCACCCAGAATTATGTTGCACGAAGCACAATTTCACATCATTCTGGGTTCATTTGTGTGAAAACAAGGTCCAATCAGGCTGAAACGTTACAGGAAGGTAGAATCTATTGAGTTGTAAGTGATCTGAACGTTTCATGATGATAGCACTTTCCTATAGGGGGTAAAACCATGTCCCAATGGTCACCGGGCCTGGTGTCACTTTAAAGAAGTAGTCCAGTTACACATTTGTGGGCTTATAACTTGGCTTCTGAATGTCCTAGAGAGATCAGGTTTGTTTTAGTGTACTCCAATAAACAGGCCCTACAACCACAAAAAGGAATGGAGTCATTAGCACTTATGGTTTTTAAATGGCACCCAGAATTATGTTGCACGAAGCACAATTTCACATCATTCTGGGTTCATTTGTGTGAAAACAAGGTCCATTCAGGCTGAAATGTTACAGGAAGGTAGAATCTATTGAGTTGTAAGTGATCTGAACGTTTCATGATGATAGTACTTTCCTAAGGGGATCAAACCATGTCCCAAAGGTCACCAGATCTGGTGTCAATTTAAAGAAGTAGTCCAGTTACACATTTGTGGGCTTATAACTTGGCTTCTGAATGTCCTAGAGAGATTAGGTTTGTTTTAATGTACTCCAATCAACAGCCCCTACAACCACAAAAAGGAATGGAGTCATTAGCACTTATGGTTTGTAAATGGCACCCAGAATTATGTTGCATGAAGCACAATTTCACATCATTCTGGGTCCATTTGTGTGAAAACAAGGTCCAATCAGGCTGAAACGTTACAAGAAGGTAGAATCTATTGAGTTGTAAGTGATCTGAACGTTTCAAGATGATCGCACTTTCCTAAGGGGGTCAAACCATGTCCCAAAGGTCACCGGATCTGGTGTCAATTTAAAGAAGTAGTCCAGTTACACATTTTTGGGCTTATAACTTGGCTTCTGAATGTCCTAGAGAGATCAGGTTTGTTTTAGTATACTCCAATCAACAGCCCCTACAACCACAAAAAGGAATGGAGTCATTAGCACTTATGTTTTTTAAATGGCACCCAGAATTATGTTGCACGAAGCACAATTTCACATCATTCTGGGTTCATTTGTGTGTAAACAAGGTCCAATCAGGCTGAAACGTTACAGGAAGGTAGAATCTATTGAGTTGTAAGTGATCTGAACGTTTCATGATGATCGCACATTCCTATAGGGGGTCAAACCATGTTACAAAGGTCACCGGGCCTGGTGTCACTTTAAAGAAGTAGTCCAGTTACACCTTTGTGGGCTTATAACTTGGCTTCTGAATATCCTAGAGAGGTCAGGATTGTTTTAGAGTACTCCAATTAACAGCCCCCATTACCACTAAAAGGAATGGAGTCATTAGCACTTATGGTTTTTAAATGGCACCCAGAATTATGTTGCACGAAGCACAATTTCACATCATTCTGGGTTCATTTGAGTGAAAACAAGGTCCAATCAGGCTGAAACGTTACAAGAAGGTAGAATCTACTGAGTTGTAAGTGATCTGAATGTTTCATGATGATCGCACATTCCTATAGGGGGTAAAACCATGTCCCAAAGGTCACCGGGCCTGGTGTCACTTTAAAGAAGTAGTCCAGTTACACATTTGTGGGCTTATAACTTGGCTTCTGAATGTCCTAGAGAGATCAGGTTTGTTTTAGTGTACTCCAATCAACAGGCCCTACAACCACAAAAAGGAATGGAGTCATTAGCACTTATGGTTTTTAAATGGCACCCAGAATTATGCTGCGCTAAGCACAATTTCACATCATTCTGGGTTCATTTGTGTGAAAACAAGGTCCAGTCAGGCTGAAACGTTACAGAAAGGTAGAATCTATTGAATTGTAAGTGATCTGAACGTTTCATGATGATAGCACTTTCCTAAGGGGGTCAAACCATGTCCCAAAGGTCACCGGATCTGGTGTCAATTTAAAGAAGTAGTCCAGTTACACATTTGTGGGCTTATAACTTGGCTTCTGAATGTCCTAGAGAGATCAGGTTTGTTTTAGTGTACTCCAATCAACAGCCCCTACAACCACAAAAAGGAATGGAGTCATTAGCACTTATGGTTTGTAAATGGCACCCAGAATTATGTTGCACGAAGCACAATTTCACATCATTCTGGGTACATTTGTGTGAAAACAAGGTCCAATCAGGCTGAAACGTTACAGGAAGGTAGAATCTATTGAGTTGTAAGTGATCTGAACGTTTCATGATGATAGCACTTTCCTAAGGGGGTCAAACCATGTCCCAAAGGTCACCGGATCTGGTGTCAATTTAAAGTAGTCCAGTTACACATTTGTGGGCTTATAACTTGGCTTATGAATGTCCTAGAGAGATCAGGTTTGTTTTAGTGTACTCCAATCAACAGCCCCTACAACATCAAAAAGGGACGGAGTCATTAGCACTTAAGGTTTGTAAATGGCACCCAGAATTATGCTGCACTAAGCACAATTTCACATCATTCTGGGTTCATTTGTGTGAAAACAAGGTCCAATCAGGCTGAAACGTTACAGGAAGGTAGAATCTATTGAGTTGTAAGTGATCTGAACGTTTCATGATGATAGCACTTTCCTAAGGGGGTCAAACCATATCCCAAAGGTCACCGGATCTGGTGTCAATTTAAAGAAGTAGTCCAGTTACACATTTGTGGGCTTATAACTTGGCTTCTGAATGTCCTAGAGAGATCAGGTTTGTTTTAGAGTACTCCAATTAGCAGCCCCCATTACCACTAAAAGGAATGGAGTCATTAGCACTTATGGTTTTTAAATGGCACCCAGAATTATGTTGCACGAAGCACAATTTCACATCATTCTGGGTTCATTTGTGTGTAAACAAGGTCCAATCAGGCTGAAACGTTACAGGAAGGTAGAATCTATTGAGTTGTAAGTGATCTGAACGTTTCATGATGATCGCACATTCCTATAGGGGGTCAAACCATGTCCCAAAGGTCACCGGGCCTGGTGTCACTTTAAAGAAGTAGTCCAGTTACACCTTTGTGGGCTTATAACTTGGCTTCTGAATATCCTAGAGAGGTCAGGTTTGTTTTAGAGTACTCCAATTAACAGCCCCCATTACCACTAAAAGGAATGGAGTCATTAGCACTTATGGTTTTTAAATGGCACCCAGAATTATGTTGCACGAAGCACAATTTCACATCATTCTGGGTTCATTTGAGTGAAAACAAGGTCCAATCAGGCTGAAACGTTACAAGAAGGTAGAATCTATTGAGTTGTAAGTGATCTGAATGTTTCATGATGATCGCACATTCCTATAGGGGGTAAAACCATGTCCCAAAGGTCACCGGGCCTGGTGTCACTTTAAAGAAGTAGTCCAGTTACACATTTGTGGGCTTATAACTTGGCTTCTGAATTTCCTAGAGAGATCAGGTTTGATTTAGTGTACTCCAATCAACAGACCCTACAACCACAAAAAGGAATGGAGTCATTAGCACTTATGGTTTGTAAATGGCACCCAGAATTATGTTGCACGAAGCACAATTTCACATCATTCTGGGTCCATTTGTGTGAAAACAAGGTCCAATCAGGCTGAAACGTTACAAGAAGGTAGAATCTATTGAGTTGTAAGTGATCTGAACGTTTCATGATGATCGCACATTCCTATAGGGGGTCAAACCATGTCCCAAAAGTCACCGGGCCTGGTGTCTAAAGAAGTAGTCCAATTACACCTATGAGGGCTTATAACTTGCCTTCTGAATGTCCTAGAGAGATCAGGTTTGTTTTAGTGTACTCCAATTAACAGCCCCTAAAACCTCAAAAAGGAATGGAATCATTAGCACTTATGGTTTTTAAATGGCACCCAGAATTATGTTGCACGAAGCACAATTTCACATCATTCTGGGTTCATTTGTGTGAAAACAAGGTCCAATCAGGCTGAAACGTTACAAGAAGGTAGAATCTATTGAGTTGTAAGTGATCTGAACGTTTCAAGATGATCGCACTTTCCTAAGGGGGTCAAACAATGTCCCAAAGGTCACCGGATCTGGTGTCAATTTAAAGAAGTAGTCCAGTTACACATTTGTGGGCTTATAACTTGGCTTCTGAATGTCCTAGAGAGATCAGGTTTGTTTTAGTGTACTCCAATCAACAGCCCCTACAACCACAAAAATGAATGGAGTCATTAGCACTTATGGTTTGTAAATGGCACCCAGAATTATGTTGCACGAAGCACAATTTGACATCTTTCTGGGTCCATTTGTGTGAAAACAAGGTCCAATCAGGCTGAAACGTTACAAGAAGGTAGAATCTATTGAGTTGTAAGTGATCTGAACGTTTCATGATGATCGCAGATTCCTATAGGGGGTCAAACCATGTCCCAAAGGTCACCGGGCCTGGTGTCACTTTAAAGAAGTAGTCCAGTTACACCTTTGTGGGCTTATAACTTGGCTTCTGAATATCCTAGAGAGGTCAGGTTTGTTTTAGAGTACTCCAATTAACAGCCCCCATTACCACTAAAATGAATGGAGTCATTAGCACTTATGGTTTTTAAATGGCACCCAGAATTATGTTGCACGAAGCACAATTTCACATCATTCTGGGTTCATTTGTGTGAAAACAAGGTCCAATCAGGCTGAAACGTTACAGGAAGGTAGAATCTATTGAGTTGTAAGTGATCTGAACGTTTCATGATGATAGCACTTTCCTATAGGGGGTAAAACCATGTCCCAATGGTCACCGGGCCTGGTGTCACTTTAAAGAAGTAGTCCAGTTACACATTTGTGGGCTTATAACTTGGCTTCTGAATGTCCTAGAGAGATCAGGTTTGTTTTAGTGTACTCCAATAAACAGGCCCTACAACCACAAAAAGGAATGGAGTCATTAGCACTTATGGTTTTTAAATGGCACCCAGAATTATGTTGCACGAAGCACAATTTCACATCATTCTGGGTTCATTTGTGTGAAAACAAGGTCCATTCAGGCTGAAATGTTACAGGAAGGTAGAATCTATTGAGTTGTAAGTGATCTGAACGTTTCATGATGATAGTACTTTCCTAAGGGGATCAAACCATGTCCCAAAGGTCACCAGATCTGGTGTCAATTTAAAGAAGTAGTCCAGTTACACATTTGTGGGCTTATAACTTGGCTTCTGAATGTCCTAGAGAGATTAGGTTTGTTTTAATGTACTCCAATCAACAGCCCCTACAACCACAAAAAGGAATGGAGTCATTAGCACTTATGGTTTGTAAATGGCACCCAGAATTATGTTGCATGAAGCACAATTTCACATCATTCTGGGTCCATTTGTGTGAAAACAAGGTCCAATCAGGCTGAAACGTTACAAGAAGGTAGAATCTATTGAGTTGTAAGTGATCTGAACGTTTCAAGATGATCGCACTTTCCTAAGGGGGTCAAACCATGTCCCAAAGGTCACCGGATCTGGTGTCAATTTAAAGAAGTAGTCCAGTTACACATTTTTGGGCTTATAACTTGGCTTCTGAATGTCCTAGAGAGATCAGGTTTGTTTTAGTATACTCCAATCAACAGCCCCTACAACCACAAAAAGGAATGGAGTCATTAGCACTTATGTTTTTTAAATGGCACCCAGAATTATGTTGCACGAAGCACAATTTCACATCATTCTGGGTTCATTTGTGTGAAAACAAGGTCCATTCAGGCTGAAATGTTACAGGAAGGTAGAATCTATTGAGTTGTAAGTGATCTGAACGTTTCATGATGATAGTACTTTCCTAAGGGGATCAAACCATGTCCCAAAGGTCACCAGATCTGGTGTCAATTTAAAGAAGTAGTCCAGTTACACATTTGTGGGCTTATAACTTGGCTTCTGAATGTCCTAGAGAGATTAGGTTTGTTTTAATGTACTCCAATCAACAGCCCCTACAACCACAAAAAGGAATGGAGTCATTAGCACTTATGGTTTGTAAATGGCACCCAGAATTATGTTGCATGAAGCACAATTTCACATCATTCTGGGTCCATTTGTGTGAAAACAAGGTCCAATCAGGCTGAAACGTTACAAGAAGGTAGAATCTATTGAGTTGTAAGTGATCTGAACGTTTCAAGATGATAGCACTTTCCTAAGGGGGTCAAACCATGTCCCAAAGGTCACCGGATCTGGTGTCAATTTAAAGAAGTAGTCCAGGTACACATTTTTGGGCTTATAACTTGGCTTCTGAATGTCCTAGAGAGATCAGGTTTGTTTTAGTATACTCCAATCAACAGCCCCTACAACCACAAAAAGGAATGGAGTCATTAGCACTTATGTTTTTTAAATGGCACCCAGAATTATGTTGCACGAAGCACAATTTCACATCATTCTGGGTTCATTTGTGTGAAAACAAGGCCCAATCAGGCTGAAACGTTACAGGAAGGTAGATTATATTGAATTGTAAGTGATCTGAACGTTTCATGATGATAGCACTTTCCTAAGGGGGTCAAACCATGTCCCAAACGTCACCGGATCTGGTGTCAATTTAAAGAAGTAGTCCAGTTACACATTTGTGGGCTTATAACTTGTCTTCTGAATGTCCTAGAGAGATCAGGTTTGTTTTAATGTATTCCAATCAACAGCCCCTACCACCACAAAAAGGAATGGAGTCATTAGCACTTATGGTTTTTAAATGGCACCCAGAATTATGTTGCACGAAGCACAATTTCACATCATTCTGGGTCCATTTGTGTGAAAAAAAGGTCCAATCAGGCTGAAACGTTACAAGAAGGTAGAATCTATTGAGTTGTAAGTGATCTGAACGTTTCATGATGATCGCACATTCCTATAGGGGGTCAAACCATGTCCCAAAGGTCACCGGGCCTGGTGTCACTTTAAAGAAGTAGTCCAATTACACCTTTGAGGGCTTATAACTTGGTTTCTAAATGTCCTAGAGAGATCAGGTTTGTTTTAGTGTACTCCAATCAACAGCCCCTACAACCTCAAAAAGGAATGGAGTCATTAGCACTTATGGTTTTTAAATGGCACCCAGAATTATGTTGCACGAAGCACAATTTCACATCATTCTTGGTTCATTTGTGTGACAACAAGGTACAATCAGGCAGAAACGTTACAGGAAGGTAGAATGTATTGAGTTGTAAGTGATCTGAATGTTTCATGATGATAGCACTTTCCTAAGGGGGTCAAACCATGCCCCAAAGGTCACCGGATCTGGTGTCAATTTAAAGAAGTAGTCCAGTTACACATTTATGGGCTTATAACTTGGCTTCTGGATGTCCCAGAGAGATCAGGTTTGTTTTAGATTACTCCAATCAACAGCCCCCATTACCACTAAAAGGAATGGAGTCATTAGCACCTATGGTTTTTAAATGGCACCCAGAATTATGTTGCACGAAGCACAATTTCACATCATTCTGGGTTAATTTGTGTGAAAACAAGGTCCAATCAGGCTGAAACGTTACAAGAAGGTAGAATCTATTGAGTTGTAAGTGATCTGAACGTTTCATGATGATCGCACATTCCTATAGGGGGTCAAACCATGTCCCAAAAGTCACCGGGCCTGGTGTCTAAAGAAGTAGTCCAATTACACCTATGAGGGCTTATAACTTGCCTTCTGAATGTCCTAGAGAGATCAGGTTTGTTTTAGTGTACTCCAATTAACAGCCCCTAAAACCTCAAAAAGGAATGGAATCATTAGCACTTATGGTTTTTAAATGGCACCCAGAATTATGTTGCACGAAGCACAATTTCACATCATTCTGGGTTCATTTGTGTGAAAACAAGGTCCAATCAGGCTGAAACGTTACAAGAAGGTAGAATCTATTGAGTTGTAAGTGATCTGAACGTTTCAAGATGATCGCACTTTCCTAAGGGGGTCAAACAATGTCCCAAAGGTCACCGGATCTGGTGTCAATTTAAAGAAGTAGTCCAGTTACACATTTGTGGGCTTATAACTTGGCTTCTGAATGTCCTAGAGAGATCAGGTTTGTTTTAGTGTACTCCAATCAACAGCCCCTACAACCACAAAAATGAATGGAGTCATTAGCACTTATGGTTTGTAAATGGCACCCAGAATTATGTTGCACGAAGCACAATTTGACATCTTTCTGGGTCCATTTGTGTGAAAACAAGGTCCAATCAGGCTGAAACGTTACAAGAAGGTAGAATCTATTGAGTTGTAAGTGATCTGAACGTTTCATGATGATCGCAGATTCCTATAGGGGGTCAAACCATGTCCCAAAGGTCACCGGGCCTGGTGTCACTTTAAAGAAGTAGTCCAGTTACACCTTTGTGGGCTTATAACTTGGCTTCTGAATATCCTAGAGAGGTCAGGTTTGTTTTAGAGTACTCCAATTAACAGCCCCCATTACCACTAAAATGAATGGAGTCATTAGCACTTATGGTTTTTAAATGGCACCCAGAATTATGTTGCACGAAGCACAATTTCACATCATTCTGGGTTCATTTGTGTGAAAACAAGGTCCAATCAGGCAGAAACGTTACAGTAAGGTAGAATCTATTGAGTTGTAAGTGATCTGAACGTTTCATGATGATAGCACTTTCCTATAGGGGGTAAAACCATGTCCCAATGGTCACCGGGCCTGGTGTCACTTTAAAGAAGTAGTCCAGTTACACATTTGTGGGCTTATAACTTGGCTTCTGAATGTCCTAGAGAGATCAGGTTTGTTTTAGTGTACTCCAATAAACAGGCCCTACAACCACAAAAAGGAATGGAGTCATTAGCACTTATGGTTTTTAAATGGCACCCAGAATTATGTTGCACGAAGCACAATTTCACATCATTCTGGGTTCATTTGTGTGAAAACAAGGTCCATTCAGGCTGAAATGTTACAGGAAGGTAGAATCTATTGAGTTGTAAGTGATCTGAACGTTTCATGATGATAGTACTTTCCTAAGGGGATCAAACCATGTCCCAAAGGTCACCAGATCTGGTGTCAATTTAAAGAAGTAGTCCAGTTACACATTTGTGGGCTTATAACTTGGCTTCTGAATGTCCTAGAGAGATTAGGTTTGTTTTAATGTACTCCAATCAACAGCCCCTACAACCACAAAAAGGAATGGAGTCATTAGCACTTATGGTTTGTAAATGGCACCCAGAATTATGTTGCATGAAGCACAATTTCACATCATTCTGGGTCCATTTGTGTGAAAACAAGGTCCAATCAGGCTGAAACGTTACAAGAAGGTAGAATCTATTGAGTTGTAAGTGATCTGAACGTTTCAAGATGATCGCACTTTCCTAAGGGGGTCAAACCATGTCCCAAAGGTCACCGGATCTGGTGTCAATTTAAAGAAGTAGTCCAGTTACACATTTTTGGGCTTATAACTTGGCTTCTGAATGTCCTAGAGAGATCAGGTTTGTTTTAGTATACTCCAATCAACAGCCCCTACAACCACAAAAAGGAATGGAGTCATTAGCACTTATGTTTTTTAAATGGCACCCAGAATTATGTTGCACGAAGCACAATTTCACATCATTCTGGGTTCATTTGTGTGAAAACAAGGTCCATTCAGGCTGAAATGTTACAGGAAGGTAGAATCTATTGAGTTGTAAGTGATCTGAACGTTTCATGATGATAGTACTTTCCTAAGGGGATCAAACCATGTCCCAAAGGTCACCAGATCTGGTGTCAATTTAAAGAAGTAGTCCAGTTACACATTTGTGGGCTTATAACTTGGCTTCTGAATGTCCTAGAGAGATTAGGTTTGTTTTAATGTACTCCAATCAACAGCCCCTACAACCACAAAAAGGAATGGAGTCATTAGCACTTATGGTTTGTAAATGGCACCCAGAATTATGTTGCATGAAGCACAATTTCACATCATTCTGGGTCCATTTGTGTGAAAACAAGGTCCAATCAGGCTGAAACGTTACAAGAAGGTAGAATCTATTGAGTTGTAAGTGATCTGAACGTTTCAAGATGATCGCACTTTCCTAAGGGGGTCAAACCATGTCCCAAAGGTCACCGGATCTGGTGTCAATTTAAAGAAGTAGTCCAGGTACACATTTTTGGGCTTATAACTTGGCTTCTGAATGTCCTAGAGAGATCAGGTTTGTTTTAGTATACTCCAATCAACAGCCCCTACAACCACAAAAAGGAATGGAGTCATTAGCACTTATGTTTTTTAAATGGCACCCAGAATTATGTTGCACGAAGCACAATTTCACATCATTCTGGGTTCATTTGTGTGAAAACAAGGCCCAATCAGGCTGAAACGTTACAGGAAGGTAGATTATATTGAATTGTAAGTGATCTGAACGTTTCATGATGATAGCACTTTCCTAAGGGGGTCAAACCATGTCCCAAACGTCACCGGATCTGGTGTCAATTTAAAGAAGTAGTCCAGTTACACATTTGTGGGCTTATAACTTGGCTTCTGAATGTCCTAGAGAGATCAGGTTTGTTTTAATGTACTCCAATCAACAGCCCCTACCACCACAAAAAGGAATGGAGTCATTAGCACTTATGGTTTTTAAATGGCACCCAGAATTATGTTGCACGAAGCACAATTTCACATCATTCTGGGTCCATTTGTGTGAAAAAAAGGTCCAATCAGGCTGAAACGTTACAAGAAGGTAGAATCTATTGAGTTGTAAGTGATCTGAACGTTTCATGATGATCGCACATTCCTATAGGGGGTCAAACCATGTCCCAAAGGTCACCGGGCCTGGTGTCACTTTAAAGAAGTAGTCCAATTACACCTTTGAGGGCTTATAACTTGGTTTCTAAATGTCCTAGAGAGATCAGGTTTGTTTTAGTGTACTCCAATCAACAGCCCCTACAACCTCAAAAAGGAATGGAGTCATTAGCACTTATGGTTTTTAAATGGCACCCAGAATTATGTTGCACGAAGCACAATTTCACATCATTCTTGGTTCATTTGTGTGACAACAAGGTACAATCAGGCAGAAACGTTACAGGAAGGTAGAATGTATTGAGTTGTAAGTGATCTGAATGTTTCATGATGATAGCACTTTCCTAAGGGGGTCAAACCATGCCCCAAAGGTCACCGGATCTGGTGTCAATTTAAAGAAGTAGTCCAGTTACACATTTATGGGCTTATAACTTGGCTTCTGGATGTCCCAGAGAGATCAGGTTTGTTTTAGATTACTCCAATCAACAGCCCCCATTACCACTAAAAGGAATGGAGTCATTAGCACCTATGGTTTTTAAATGGCACCCAGAATTATGTTGCACGAAGCACAATTTCACATCATTCTGGGTTCATTTGTGTGAAAACAAGGTCCAATCAGGCTGAAACGTTACAGGAAGGTAGAATGTATTGAGTTGTAAGTGATCTGAATGTTTCATGATGATTGCACATTCCTATAGGGGGTAAAACCATGTCCCAAAGGTCACCGGGCCTGGTGTCACTTTAAAGAAGTAGTCCAGTTACACATTTGTGGGCTTATAACTTGGCTTCTGAATGTCCTAGAGAGATCAGGTTTGTTTTAGAGTACTCCAATTAACAGCCCCCATTACCACTAAATGGAATGGAGTCATTAGCGCTTGTGGTTTTTAAATGGCACCCAGAATTATGTTGCTCGAAGCACAATTTCACATCATTCTGGGTTCATTTGTGTGAAAACAAGGTCCAATCAGGCTGAAACGTTACAGGAAGGTAGAATCTATTGAGTTGTAAGTGATCTGAACGTTTCATGATGATAGCACTTTCCTAAGGGGGTCAAACCATGTCCCAAAGGTCACCGGATCTGGTGTCAATTTAAAGAAGTAGTCCAGTTACACATTTATGGGCTTATAACTTGGCTTCTGAATGTCCTAGAGAGATCAGGTTTGTTTTAGTATACTCCAATCAACAGCCCCTTCAACCACAAAAAGGAATGGAGTCATTAGCACTTATGGTTTTTAAATGGCACCCAGAATTATGTTGCACGAAGCACAATTTCACATCATTCTGGGTTCATTTGTGTGAAAACAAGGTCCATTCAGGCTGAAATGTTACAGGAAGGTAGAATCTATTGAGTTGTAAGTGATCTGAACGTTTCATGATGATAGTACTTTCCTAAGGGGATCAAACCATGTCCCAAAGGTCACCAGATCTGGTGTCAATTTAAAGAAGTAGTCCAGTTACACATTTGTGGGCTTATAACTTGGCTTCTGAATGTCCTAGAGAGATTAGGTTTGTTTTAATGTACTCCAATCAACAGCCCCTACAACCACAAAAAGGAATGGAGTCATTAGCACTTATGGTTTGTAAATGGCACCCAGAATTATGTTGCGTGAAGCACAATTTCACATCATTCTGGGTCCATTTGTGTGAAAACAAGGTCCAATCAGGCTGAAACGTTACAAGAAGGTAGAATCTATTGAGTTGTAAGTGATCTGAACGTTTCAAGATGATCGCACTTTCCTAAGGGGGTCAAACCATGTCCCAAATGTCACCGGATCTGGTGTCAATTTAAAGAAGTAGTCCAGTTACACATTTGTGGGCTTATAACTTGGCTTCTGAATGTCCTAGAGAGATCAGGTTTGTTTTAGTATACTCCAATCAACAGCCCCTACAACCACAAAAAGGAATGGAGTCATTAGCACTTAAGTTTTTTAAATGGCACCCAGAATTATTTTGCACGAAGCACAATTTCACATCATTCTGGGTTCATTTGTGTGAAAACAAGGCCCAATCAGGCTGAAACGTTACAGGAAGGTAGAATCTATTGAATTGTAAGTGATCTGAACGTTTCATGATGATAGCACTGTTGGGGTTATTAGGAGCGAACAATTAGTAAGCTTCAACTTACTTTTGGATTCTTCAATAAAATCTGTAAATATGTAAATATTTACTGATTTATTAATTAATTAAGATATTCTTAGATATACGGGGCACCATTCCCCTTTAACCGGGGAAAAATTGAATCCAAAACTCTTATCAGTCTTTCTTGAAGTTCGTAGAATCCTTGGAGCAGAGACTTCTCTTCGACACAACAAAGCTACTGGAGACGAAAATCTGAATTTTATAACGTTTAATTAACAATTTGTCAAATGAATAAACAGTGGCATAAATGAATAATAACCATGTGATATAATAAAAGGATGTATATTCAAAATAATGTTCGAGGTGTTTGTGTGGTGTGTGTGAGTGAGTGTGTGTGTGTGTGTGTGAGATGAATGGGTCTTTGTTTCCCCAGAGTAGGTGGGGGGGATTGAGCTGTGAGTGTGTGTGGGGCTCTTCCCCTCCCCTCGCATTCAACAGGAGACCTGGATGTGTAAAGTTTTCTACTTTCCCGAACACTTAGTGGCTTAGAATCACAGTAAAACTTAACTCAAACACTTCAAAAGTTAACAAACAACAAAAGGTCACTTGTAAATTATTTAATCTAAAAGGAGTCGGCAGCCTGGCCAGAGCTGACGACTAAAGATATTAGCGATTATCAATAAGCAGTTTATTCTTTCAAAATGACCCGAAGGACGAATTGGGAGCGAAAGAGGAAAACACGAAGCTACTTTTTAAGCAATAGCGCGGTTTTATTGCTTATTCTGGACTATAGAGGAAACGGGAGAAGAAAAGGAGAGAAAAAAAATGAGTTTTCTGATCACCAGATGAGCAGCAAGGCGTCCCCGCTGTTATGATTTGACGGTTCTCCGTTTTTCTCCGCAGTTTTCAGCGTCATCCGTCGGTTTGATGCTTTCTCCGTTGTTTGGCTCCACGTGTGTTTCTCCACGGGCTGGACACAAAGAGGACGAAGTTTCTTTTGTGCTGAGTTTGACAACTTACAGCGTCTCTGAGAGCTGAATGGAGCTCCGCTCGTTCCCAGTCAGGTCCCGATGGAGTTGAGTGTATTTTCCAGCGGTTGCGTGGGCTCAACTTGGCACTTAGAGCTTCCGCATGCTCAAGTTGACGGAGCGTTCGACAAGCGTGTCCTTACCGCCAGGTATCCTGGGCAAAAGAACGAGGTTTCTTTGTCTCTGCTGAAGATTTATGGTCTTAGTTCGCGGGAAAAGCTCCACGGCTTCCCGCACATGCGCAGAACGTGTTTCTGGTACTAGGCGGTGACATCACCCAATGCTTCCGTGTGCAAAGCATCATGGGAAATGAAGTTTCTTGGCGCTGATGTGATTATTTGCTTTTCAGAGCAATTTAAGCACAGTCATTTTGGAGAAAATCACTGCATAGTAATTTCCTCATGAGGTCAGACCCTCAACATTCCCCCTTTTGGTTTCGGGGATCGCGCCCAAAGCTCGATCGTCGGAAGCACAGATGGGTTTGTTCCTCATGAACGTAGGTCGACTTGATTGTCGGAAGCACAGGTGGGTTTGTCCCTTAGGACGTTGGTCTCCTTGGACGCCTTTGTCTTTGGTCTTGGCTTGGATCCTGGCGCCTTTGGTCTTTGATCCTGGTCAGGCACAAAGAGGATAGGAAACGGGATAGTCCCCAACGCGCATAACGAGAAGAAGCCACTCACGCAGGTGGTACGCAATGATGATGTCGTCCATGCGAGAGGTAGTAGTGTAGAAGGAGGAAGGTCGGTGGGCGGTTAACTCCACGAGTGGACACAAAGGCATCTCACCGCCGGCCATACAGTTCAGTTTATGGAGCACGCGGTGATGTACGAGGTCCATAGTTCGCAAACGCGCATTGACCTATGTGGTCCCAAGATTCCCCCCTTTTTGGTCCAAAGGGTGGATCAGGACAGTCTTTGGGCTAAAACAAGGACCATAAAACTAAGAGGTACTACAATGTTCTGGTGCGTCAGACAGAGTCACTGACAGACTGAGCTGGGCCGGTACATAACCACTAGTTAATATGTGACCAAGTAAGAAACAAAAATACAGAAAACCCAAAAAAAAAACATATAACATCCAAGAAAATTCATAGCAACCTTGAGGTCTCATAAAATACATTCTTAGGTCATACAGTCAGTGTGTAGCTTATAAAGAATGTGACATACTGCAACACTCAGATAAATATGTGAGGTAGACTAAAATGAGAACTACTCTTAGGTTTACAGAATAACAAAGAAAATGTTGCTCACCCCCTTTAGACAGGTGTGGTACATTCACGCTTGGAGTCTCCCCGAACGCGGTTACGAGGCACACCGTAGGTGAGCAAGTGCATCTTATCTTGGAGTTTATTAACACGCCTGTAGGCGGAATAAGCTATCACGGCCGTGATGAGACATTCCATCCCCAGGGCGACCAATGTGCAGATTAAAGTCGTATAATCTGTGTCAATGTAGCGTCTTGGGCGTCAAAGTAAGTTCACGCGGGTTTTGTGTGAACTTAGCAAATTTGGTTCCTTCAATCAGTAATTGTTGGTCAATTTCTAAATCGAAGGCAAAGTTACAACCCTGGAAAGCGTCCATGATCTCAATCTCTGAGTCATGCTGTTCGAGGTTGAGATGATGGAGTGCCAGGTTTCTAGTTCAAGGTGGAAATGCCTACCGTCCTTTCAAATATCAAAGTTTAGCATCGACCTAAACCTATAGATGTGAGGTGTCACAATTATGGGACGTTTAACAGGAAACCGAGTTCTAATTTTTTTTAACGTGAATGGGCATTGCACTACTTAGGCTGTACGCTAGGTGGATTTGTGAAAGGTGCACAGTAGAGGGGTAGCAGCTGTCAAGCTATCTTTGAGCAGGTCCAGTGGTACCAAGTACGGGGAAATACGACTTTCAACCAAGCTGTCCAGCGTGGAACTTACTTCCCTGAGCAGGTCCTGCATCAAATTTCCCACCGCTCGTGTGTACACAATATCCTGAGGTATGGTTTCAGACAAAGTCTTGATTGCACGTAGAGATTCATTAATCAGAGCCTAGTGTAGGTACCAGAGTACCCTGTAAGGTTTTAGTGAGTACATCCTGTTAGAGGTCTAAGAGGAGTTTCTCTTGGTTAGTGAAAGTGACGGCGGGGGGGGGGGGGGGGGGGGGGGGGGCCTGGGTCTTTGTCGGTTAGTACATGTTAGTGGGTTAAACGTGCACTTTCCCCCCCTTTCCATTTCCATGCATAGAACTATGTAGAGGCTACGTCTACCTCCTGCGGGGAGTCTGGTCTCTGTACCCGCGGGGATGGTTTGACGTAGGGTTTGATTTGGTTTGCATGCACCCATTTGTAGACAGGCTCCTGTCTCGCTTTGGTGATGCGTAACCTGTATGCAACTGGAGAGAGTTTTGCCACGATCTCAAATGGTCCTGACCAGCAGGGCAGGAACTTCTTAGCTTTGCGTGCCGGTTGGGCGAACCGAAAGTAGAATACTTTGTCACCCACCTCGTATTCGCGGCTGGTTGTCTTTTGGTCGTAGTAGGCCTTAGCGCCTTCTACGTTGGTCTCCAGTTTCTTCTGAGCGTGCGCGAACGTAGCTCTGAGGTGTGTTTTCAAGTCTGCCACATACTGATGAGCGGTATAGGCAGTGGCAACACTGACATCCTCTGGGTGATACAGGAGGTGCAGTGGTAGAGTCATCAGTCTGCCGGTCATCATCTCAAAGGGCGTAACCCCCGTGGATCGCTGTGGAGTGGACCGTATGGCCATCAGGACCAGAGGGAGCTTGACGTCCCAGTCCTTCCCAGTGGAGCAGACGTAGTTTTTGAGCATGGAGACGACCGTGCGGTTCATCCGTTCGACCTGTCCGGATGACTGTGGGTGATAGGGGAGGTAGAATCTCACTTCCACTCCCAAAAGTTCAAACAGGGACGTCATTACACTGGATGTGAAATGAGTTCCTCGGTCAGAGTCAATGCAGAGTGGAAGTCCCCATCGACTGAAAACGTGGTTAATCAGCAGTACAGCGGTTGTGACGGCTGTATCGTTTGGCGCTGGAAGGCACTCAACCCACTTTGTGAAACTGCAAGTTACAGTTAGCATATATTTGTTTCCTCTTGCCGATTAGGGAACCGGTCCAACCCAGTCGATCTGCAGGTGGGACCAAGGGAAGGTTATTCCCCTGCGTTGCAGTGGTGCTCTAGCAAGCGGCTGGGAGGGTTGAAACTGGGCACAGATGAGGCAGCCTTGGACATAGCTGTGTACGTCCTTGGACATCGACGGCCAATATGCTACTTCTGTCAGTGACGCGAGGGTAGCTTTTGCTCCGCGGTGACCTCCAACCGGAGTGTCGTGGGCGTAGGCAAGCATCACTCCTCTGTGGTCGAGTGGAACAACCCAGCGCGGCGGGCTGTGATCGTCACGCATGTAAACTAACAAATCGTTTTGTAGTTTCAGGTGCGTGAGTTGACGATGCAGGTTTACCAAATCTCGGCTTGCGCCATTAGGTGGTGATGGTTGTTCAGGCATCGGGCCCTTTTGGAGAAGCTCGCGGATGAGCTTCAGGTCAGGATCTTGTTCCTGCATGGTGACTAGGTCCGCGTCCTGTGGTTGTCTGCCTAGAAACACGGTTACCCCAACGGTCCGAGGTTCGTCTGCCTGTTTAGCATGGCGACGAGTAATCGCGCAGACCTCGTGAACAGCCTTGGGTGG
Organism: Nothobranchius furzeri; assembly: GCF_043380555.1. Taxonomy (NCBI): domain Eukaryota; kingdom Metazoa; phylum Chordata; class Actinopteri; order Cyprinodontiformes; family Nothobranchiidae; genus Nothobranchius; species Nothobranchius furzeri. The sequence continues at coordinate 2,370,095 of NC_091750.1, forward strand.
AAGCCACTCGTCTTTGAATTCCCAGCAGGTTCCCTGGTCAGCACCGAGCTTAGCAAGGCGGTCTGCTTCGTCATTACCATCTTTCTCCGGACCTAGGGTCCTGGAGTGACCTTTGACCTTTTTCCAGTAGACCATTATGCCTTTCTCAGTGGTGAGCAGATCACACGCTAGGAATAACTCCGAGTGTTTCACGTCTCTGTTCCTGGAGTTTTTCATGTGGTTCTCCTTCCACATGGGGAAGTGAGAAATGAAGCTGTGTCTAGCGTAGTTTGAATCAGAGCAAAGGACGATTTGAGTGATGTCCAAGGCTGTCGCCTGCTGGAGGGTTATCAACACTGCAGCAATTTCGGCGTACTGACTAGACTTTTGGCCCAACCGGTAGTGATTTGGTTGCTTAGTGTCACAGTCCACCCAAACGACTCCAACCCCAGCACGGAGCTGGCCTTCGTGAAGGTAGGCACATCCGTCAGTGTAAACTTTCGGAAGCCCTTGGCAAACATTCTCATCAAAGTAGCGATGATTGGATGCGGTTGGGTAGACTGCGGCAGGTGTGTCCAGGGGGCCCCTGACGGAGTCAGAGTCACAGTGCTGGCAGCCTGCTAGCCCTTGTCCTAGTGCTAGCTTGGTGTTCTGACCATACTTGACCTCAATGTTGTATCCTTGGAGCACCATCATCCACGTCGCAATGCGGCTGTTTGACACTCTTCCTTCGCGCAGACGCTGGCTGTTTAGGAAGGTGACAGGCTGATGACACGTTTCAATGATCACTTTCTGTCCACCGATGTAACTACGAAAGTGTTCGACGGCCCAGACTGTAGAGAGGAGAGCTCTCTCGCAGTCTGAGAATTGGAGTTCCACCTTGCTCAGAGGCTTGCTGGCGTATGCCACAACTCTCATGTCCTGATCGTGTTTCTGCTTCAAAGCAGCGCTCAGGCAGTGAGAGGAGAAAGTAGCCTCTATGTAGAACTCTTTATCCTTGTCTGGGTAAGCCAGACAGGGTGCGGACGCCAACTTCTGTTTTAGGAACTGGAAGGAGAGTTCTTGGGGTCTGTCCCACACGAAAGGTGTGTCGTTCCGAAGCAGCTCAGTGAGGGGCCTCGCTGTTTCAGCGTACTCCTCAATGAACTGTCTGGAGTAGTTGCAGACTCCGAGGAAGCTCCTGAGTTCAGTCAGATTAGCTGGGGCTTTGATGTCCTGAATGGCTCTAATGCGTCCCGCTTGGGGCTCGACTCCATTAGGGCCAACCAGCAGTCCAACATACTCCACTTTGGTTCGACACCACTGTCCCTTGAGAATCGCCAATTTAGCTCCGGCATCAGCGAGCTGTTGCAGCACATGACGGAGCTCAACCAGGTGCTCCTCGAAGGTTCGACTCCTCATCAAGATGTCATCGACATATATGAGGTTCCCTCTGGAAGCAGCATCTGACATGGCTTTGTGGAGGAAGATGTTGAACTCGGCAGGTGAGTTAGAGTAGCCAAAGGGGCAGCGGTTCCAAGTATATTGGCGATTTCCAAAGGAGAAAGCCAGTTTATACTGGTCCGCCGGCTCAACCTTCATGGTCCAGAAGCCGTTGGCTACGTCAACCGTAGAGAAGAAACGAGCATCTCTGACTCTGGCTAGCTCCTGATCTAAATGGATCATAGGCCACCTGGAGAGAGGTACTTGTTTGTTCAGTGCACGATAGTCTATGGTGAGACGCCATTTCCCAGTCGGTTTCAGAACCGGCCAGATGGGAGAGTTGTAAGTGGAGTTACACTCTCTGATGATGTTTTTCTCCTTCAGCTGATCGAGGATCTCCTGGATCGACTCATAAGCAGCGAGGGGAATCTTGTGCTGACGTACAAAAGTAGGAGGGGCATTCGGGTTCGTTGGAATGCGAACCGTATGCAGGTTTGTGAGTCCACAGTCCAGGGAGTCCCTGGATAAGATGGACTGAAACTCATAGAACAGGCTTCTAAGCTCTGCTCTCTGCTCCTCTGACTCCAGCGCATCCGCTTTGTCAAGCTGCTGGCTGACTTCGGCCTCGAAGCCGTCATAAGGTTCAGAGGAGGAGGGTCTCTGGTCTTCCGGGCTTTCAACCGGTGACTCAGAGGGTTGAGTATTTATTGCAAAAACCGTTAGACACTGACCGCCGTCAGTATCTAAGGTTGCACTGCAAATGGGTTCCTCAGGAAGGGCTTCATGCCGCTTGATGGTAATCATTTGTGAGGGGAAAGTACTGAATGTGTATACACCAACCTGTCTGTCGTTCAAGAACAACGGAAGTTGTCCGATCACGGGGACTGAAAGTTCAAAGTCATGGAATGAGCTATCTATCAGCATGCCCAAGGGCTTTCCTGCCGGCATGTGGATAGGACTCTGGGTCGGATTTTCGACCAACAAGTACGCAGAACGATTGTTAAGCTCCAAGAGTGGCGTGCCACAGATGGCTAAGTTGAGCTCCAAGAAGTGTGGTGATGGCTGGAAGAAGGCCTGTGTGCCTGGCAGCTTCTGATGCTTCATCAGAGTCAGACGAACAGGCACTCCTTTGACCTGTGGGGGCAGAACCGTGCTGGCCTCAACCACTGCACGGCAGGCCTGTGGAATGGTCTGACCAGACAGCAAGTGTTCAGGGCCTTCTGAGCGAGGCTCAGAGGATGGTGTGGCTCGGGCCCAAAGGACTTGATTGCAAGTGTCCAGCTGGGCACCGAGTCGAACCAGCAGATCTGCTCCGATGAGTGCAGGTGGATCAAGCTGTGGTATGATGCTGAATGTATGTGTGAGCTGTCTTGCTCCAAGCTGGATAGTCAGAGAGCAGACCTCTGGCGCTTTCAGGAGCCTCTGCGGCCAAGTAGGTGACAAGAGCCGATGGCTACGTGTCACACTGACCAGAAGGGGGTCCTTCTGACGCAGGTGTTCAAACATCTGCTGGCTGATGGCTGACTTTTCCGACCAAAGAGCAAGGCGAGCATCTGAGATGTGGGTGCAGTTGATGGTAAGACCACCAACTATGTGTGGTGCATATGGCTGCAGGCTGACGTTCTTCAGCGAGCAGAGAAAAGATGAATGTGCGCGGAGCGGAGTTCCAGGAGCGGTTTCGTGCCTTTGCAGGCGGTCATCGTCTGTGGGAGCCGTAGGGAGGGGCATGACCTTGGAACAAGGGTTTTGCGGCTCACTTATGCTGACTTCAAGAATGGAGGATGGTCGGCTGCTATCTGGGTTCCAGGGCTTAGGTGTGTCCACCTGGGCCCACAGTTGACCCTTCTGGCAGTCGATGAGGGGAGCTAGACGTTCAAGCAGGTCCTGACCAACGAGAAGTGGTTCAGTGTCTAGCTGGCAGACATAAAACGGGTGAACCAGAGTCATGTCTTGGAAGGTGATATCCAGCCACGCCCGGTGAGTGATACACTCACGGGTCTGGGTGTAGCTGGTGATTTTCAGGTCACAGGGTTCTACCTGGACTGGTTTCCCGAGCGACCGCATGGTGTCAGACAAGCGATGGAACAGTGTGGAGCATATCAGGGTGATTTCTGAGCCAGTATCCAGCAGAGCATCAACCTGTATGCATCCACCTACGTTGGTGCTACAGTACAAACGGCGAGCATGATCATGGTTTGTTAAGTCACCAAGGAACTTCAGAAATTTAGTATCAGGTTTCTCTGGGGGGTAGATTTCAGGAGACTCCTGTGATCTACCAGTAGTGTTCCCCCAGCTGATCAGGTAGGTCCTGGCCACGCTGGGAGGTTGAGCCACGCCTAGTCATGCGGACGTTGGCTCTGGGTCTGGCTTCTTAGAAGAAGACTTTGGTGCAGGGGTCTCATCTGCAGATCTCAGCTGTTCCTTCTGTTTAGCTAGGAACTGCTGAAACATCTCCTGGAGGTCGGCTTTGGTCAAGTACTCACCTGCGGACTTGCGTTCGGGACTTACCTGTTGGCGGCGCTCCTTAAACCTTCCACTGTTCCGACCTGCCTGCCGTTGGTTTTGGTTGGGCCACTTCCTGTCTGATTGTCCAGACCTAGGCGGCCAATCAGCACCCCCCTTCCCCTGTTGAGGAGATTGGGACTGCTTTCGCGGTTTAGCAGGTCTAGGTTTAGCAGATTTTGGCTTAGTGGGTGGAGCTTCTGTGCCTTCGAGCTCCAAACGCGGCTCGGCGTCGGGAGCTAGGTGCATGACGCGGTGATGTGCGTCAGGCTTTTGGGGCTTTCCGCCGGCTTCCCAAGCCTGTTGAGCGTATCTCCTAATCTCCTGAGTTGTCAGTTTTTTCATCCGACAATACATTGAGACTTCGGATCGAACACACTCGTGCAGGTTGTGAATGAACAGGGATCTGAAGGCAGGGTCTTCCTCGAGCCCAGGGCCGTTTCGACCTTGGAAGTAAGCACTTTTGAGTCTGCGATAATACTCTCTGGGGGGTTCGTTCCTCCCGTGTTTGATGGAGAAGGCCCCCATTGTAGCTGACGCAGAGTCTGCATACGTGGCGTATTCATCTCTCAACGCTCGGCAGAGCGAGGAGTACCGATCTCGAATGTCAGGTGGTAGAGTTTCCATGAAACCATGCACCGTTCTAGATGTGGTTTTCCAAATTAGCTTGAGCTTTTCCCTTGAAGAGGGTGCTGGAAGATCAAGCAGACAACGTTCTATCTCCCTGAGATAATCGTCGACATTGGATTCATTGGTGTTAGGATCAAAGCGTTCTATGTCTTTAGCTAGCGATTCAATTTGACGTACACGGAGCCCTGACTCACGGTACGGCGCGTCATCCTCTGACTCTGACCCACGGTCTGTCTCAGAGGGCGCTGGATATCGCTGGTGTGCTCTGGGCTCCCAATGTTGACTCCTGGGGCCCAAATCGGGGTCCGGCATGTTGTGGCGGGCTGCTGGCACGTCACGTGGGTGTCTTGGGAGGTCCTCCTCCCGGAGCACGTCTGCGTAGTGCAGCCTGCGTCTTTCAACTGGGGCTTCTGCGTAATACGCTTTGTCCGGATACGGACTGGCGTATGATGCTTTGTCCTGCAGCTGGTTATCGGCATGCCGAATACCGGAGTAGCTAGGATGGGTGGATGGTTGAGGTGCAGCTTGGGGTGCATAACCCCAATCGGCACCTTGCACCCTTCGTGGACTGGGGGAGCGGTCTAAATAGAGGTGCCGCTCAGCTGGTCGACTTCTCACTGATTGAGAGGGCCGTGAAGATGAGGGTGGTGGTCCAACCTGGGGTTCGAGGGCGAACTGCTCTCGGCCCCTAGGTGGTCCTGAATGCCCTATAGTGTGTGTAGGGAACGGGGCCGAAGGTTGGGACAGATAAGCTTCATCTCTCCCCTGCGGCGTGCATCTGTCCAGAGAGTCCCACACCACATACTGTTGATTATCGTATGGAGACGTATCAGGAGGTAGCCTACCTTTACGGCGGGACGGCGGTCCCTCGCTTCCTTGGGTGGAGGAAACCAATTGGTCTTTGGCGATCGTCCTGGGCGGACCCTGGTTGGCTTTGCCGGCTTGCTTTCGTACCGGTGTGGGAGAGCACTCTGGCTCAGCCTCAGAGTCACGGTGTTCCCCCCCTTCCCACTGTCTGTTGTCATCAGCAGAAGGGGGCGGGGTCTTCTCCCCATCTTCCCCAGAATCGGTGCTGGTGTTGTCTTCCTCGATCAGCCTTCCATTTCGCTGTTTTTCAGCTAGCATACTCTGGAGGTTCATGATCTTCTGACCACATTGGAGTCCTCTCTGATAGAGGATCAGGGCTAACTTAGCTAAGTGAACCTGGATTGGTTTTGTACCATCCGGGTTTTCTATTTGATCAATTACAGCTTCTAGCTCGTCGCTACGCTGTTCTTCAGTGAAATCCCTAGAAGGGTAGTCGGGTTCTCGAGCAACCGCGACCAGTTTTGACAATATTTGTCCAGAAAGTAGGCCAGTTCACATTTGTGGGCCGCAGCGCCACCTGGTTGCTGGGAGTTGGTCAGTTCACTACTCTGTCCCTCCATTTTTAACAACCGAACCAAAATAGCCTAGTAGAGCTTCTGCAGATAGCTCAAACTGCACCTTTTGGGCAGCAAACTGCTAGCTTTGTAGCAGAAAAACACTAAATTAACCTTTGTGCGCACAGGTTTTAGCGTTTTAAGATTGCACGGAATGCCGTGACTGACGCTTAAAATACTATTCCTTTCAGTATTTTAGAAAAAAGCTGGTGCGTTGCCGTAGCAACGTCTTACAACACTTGCAGTGTTAAATATGCTAGTTATTCCTTCAGAATATTAGCAAACAGGGTGTTATCAGTCTTTGAGTGAAGATTTCAGTTAGTTATAATAGCCACTGTGAGTTAAAGTCGCTAAATTAGCAGTTAATTTTAGCCTAAAAGGGTTAGTCAGAATTACTTACACGCTGCACCTTTAATGAGGAACTGAATTTTAACCTAAAAGGTTAGCCAGAATTAATTACACGTTGCACCTTTAAGGAAAAACTGAATTTTAACCTAAAAGGTTAGCCAGAATTAATTACACATTGCACCTTTAAGGAAAAGCTGAATTTTAACCTAAAAGGTTAGCCAGAATTAATTACACGTTGCACCTTTAAGGAAAACTGAATTTTTAACCTAAAAGGTCAACCAGAATTAATTTACACGTTGCACCTTTAAAGAAGCACTGAGTTACTGGTGAGAGTTCGATGCAGCTTCCTGCTCAGCGAAATCAGCACCAGTCTGTTGCTGGTTCAAGGCTGAACAACTGATTATTTTTAATTCAAGCTCTTTGGATTTATTTGTTTGTTTGTGCCGGATAGAAAGTCTCTGTGTATCCAATCCTCACACGGCCACACCAATTAATGTTGGGGTTATTAGGAGCGAACAATTAGTAAGCTTCAACTTACTTTTGGATTCTTCAATAAATTCTGTAAATATGTAAATATTTACTGATTTATTAATTAATTAAGATATTCTTAGATATACGGGGCACCATTCCCCTTTAACCGGGGAAAAATTGAATCCAAAACTCTTATCAGTCTTTCTTGAAGTTCGTAGAATCCTTGGAGCAGAGACTTCTCTTCGACACAACAAAGCTACTGGAGACGAAAATCTGAATTTTATAACGTTTAATTAACAATTTGTCAAATGAATAAACAGTGGCATAAATGAATAATAACCATGTGATATAATAAAAGGATGTATATTCAAAATAATGTTCGAGGTGTTTGTGTGGTGTGTGTGAGTGAGTGTGTGTGTGTGTGTGTGAGATGAATGGGTCTTTGTTTCCCCAGAGTAGGTGGGGGGGAGTGAGCTGTGAGTGTGTGTGGGGCTCTTCCCCTCCCCTCGCATTCAACAGGAGACCTGGATGTGTAAAGTTTTCTACTTTCCCGAACACTTAGTGGCTTAGAATCACAGTAAAACTTAACTCAAACACTTCAAGAGTTAACAAACAACAAAAGGTCACTTGTAAATTATTTAATCTAAAAGGAGTCGGCAGCCTGGCCAGAACTGACGACTAAAGATATTAGCGATGATCAATAAGCAGTTTATTCTTTCAAAATGACCCGAAGGACGAATTGGGAGCGAAAGAGGAAAACACGAAGCTACTTTTTAAGCAATAGCGCGGTTTTATTGCTTATTCTGGACTATAGAGGAAACGGGAGAAGAAAAGGAGAGAAAAAAAAATGAGTTTTCTGATCACCAGATGAGCAGCAAGGCGTCCCCGCTGTTATGATTTGACGGTTCTCCGTTTTTCTCCGCAGTTTTCAGCGTCATCCGTCGGTTTGATGCTTTCTCCGTTGTTTGGCTCCACGTGTGTTTCTCCACGGGCTGGACACAAAGAGGACGAAGTTTCTTTTGTGCTGAGTTTGACAACTTACAGCGTCTCTGAGAGCTGAATGGAGCTCCGCTCGTTCCCAGTAAGGTCCCGATGGAGTTGAGTGTAGTTTCCAGCGGATGCGTGGGCTCAACTTGGCACTTAGAGCTTCCGCGTGCTCAAGTTGACGGAGCGTTCGACAAGCGTGTCCTTACCGCCAGGTATCCTGGGCAAAAGAACGAGGTTTCTTTGTCTCTGCTGAAGATTTATGGTCTTAGTTCGCGGGAAAAGCTCCACGGCTTCCCGCACATGCGCAGAACGTGTTTCTGGTACTAGGCGGTGACATCACCCAATGCTTCCGTGTGCAAAGCATCATGGGAAATGAAGTTTCTTGGCGCTGATGTGATTATTTGCTTTTCAGAGCAATTTAAGCACAGTCATTTTGGAGAAAATCACTGCATAGTAATTTCCTCATGAGGTCAGACCCTCAACAGCACTTTCCTAAGGGGGTCAAACCATGTCCCAAACGTCACCGGATCTGGTGTCAATTTAAAGAAGTAGTCCAGTTACACATTTGTGGGCTTATAACATGGCTTCTGAATGTCCTAGAGAGATCAGGTTTGTTTTAATGTACTCCAATCAACAGCCCCTACAACCACAAAAAGGAATGGAGTCATTAGCACTTATGGTTTTTAAATGGCACCCAGAATTATGTTAAACGAAGCACAATTTCACATCATTCTGGGTCCATTTGTGTGAAAAAAAGGTCCAATCAGGCTGAAACGTTACAAGAAGGTAGAATCTATTGAGTTGTAAGTGATATGAACGTTTCATGATAATCGCACATTCCTATAGGGGGTCAAACCATGTCCCAAAGGTCACCGGGCCTGGTGTCACTTTAAAGAAGTAGTCCAATTACACCTTTGAGGGCTTATAACTTGGTTTCTGAATGTCCTAGAGAGATCAGGTTTGTTTTAGTGTACTCCAATCAACAGCCCCTACAACCTCAAAAAGGAATGGAGTCATTAGCACTTATGGTTTTTAAATGGCACCCAGAATTGTGTTGCACGAAGCACAATTTCACATCATTCTGGGTTCATTTGTGTGACAACAAGGTACAATCAGGCAGAAACGTTACAGGAAGGTAGAATGTATTGAGTTGTAAGTGATCTGAATGTTTCATGATGATAGCACTTTCCTAAGGGGGTCAAACCATGCCCCAAAGGTCACCGGATCTGGTGTCAATTTAAAGAAGTAGTCCAGTTACACATTTGTGGGCTTATAACTTGGCTTCTGAATGTCCTAGAGAGATCAGGTTTGTTTTAGATTACTCCAATCAACAGCCCCCATTACCACTAAATGGAATGGAGTCATTAGCACTTGTGGTTTTTAAATGGCACCCAGAATTATGTTGCATGAAGCACAATTTCACATCATTCTGGGTCCATTTGTGTGAAAACAAGGTCCAATCAGGCTGAAACGTTACAAGAAGGTAGAATCTATTGAGTTGTAAGTGATCTGAACGTTTCAAGATGATCGCACTTTCCTAAGGGGGTCAAACCATGTCCCAAAGGTCACCGGATCTGGTGTCAATTTAAAGAAGTAGTCCAGTTACACATTTGTGGGCTTATAACTTGGCTTCTGAATGTCCTAGAGAGATCAGGTTTGTTTTAGTATACTCCAATCAACAGCCCCTACAACCACAAAAAGGAATGGAGTCATTAGCACTTATGTTTTTTAAATGGCACCCAGAATTATGTTGCACGAAGCACAATTTCACATCATTCTGGGTTCATTTGTGTGAAAACAAGGCCCAATCAGGCTGAAACGTTACAGGAAGGTAGAATCTATTGAATTGTAAGTGATCTGAACGTTTCATGATGATAGCACTTTCCTAAGGGGGTCAAACCATGTCCCAAACGTCACCGGATCTGGTGTCAATTTAAAGAAGTAGTCCAGTTACACATTTGTGGGCTTATAACTTGGCTTCTGAATGTCCTAGAGAGATCAGGTTTGTTTTAATGTACTCCAATCAACAGCCCCTACAACCACAAAAAGGAATGGAGTCATTAGCACTTATGGTTTTTAAATGGCACCCAGAATTATGTTAAACGAAGCACAATTTCACATCATTCTGGGTCCATTTGTGTGAAAAAAAAGGTCCAATCAGGCTGAAACGTTACAAGAAGGTAGAATCTATTGAGTTGTAAGTGATCTGAACGTTTCATGATAATCGCACATTCCTATAGGGGGTCAAACCATGTCCCAAAGGTCACCGGGCCGGGTGTCACTTTAAAGAAGTAGTCCAATTACACCTTTGAGGGCTTATAACTTGGTTTCTGAATGTCTTTGTTTTAGTGTACTCCAATCAACAGCCCCTACAACCACAAAAAGGAATGGAGTCATTAGCACTTATGGTTTTTAAATGGCACCCAGAATTGTGTTGCACGAAGCACAATTTCACATCATTCTGGGTTCATTTGTGTGACAACAAGGTACAATCAGGCTGAAACGTTACAGGAAGGTAGAATGTATTGAGTTGTAAGTGATCTGAATGTTTCATGATGATAGCACTTTCCTAAGGGGGTCAAACCATGCCCCAAAGGTCACCGGATCTGGTGTCAATTTAAAGAAGTAGTCCAGTTACACATTTGTGGGCTTATAACTTGGCTTCTGAATGTCCTAGAGAGATCAGGTTTGTTTTAGATTACTCCAATCAACAGCCCCCATTACCACTGTTGGGGTTATTAGGAGCGAACAATTCGTAAGCTCTAACTTACTTTTGGATTCTTCAATAAATTCTGTAAATATGGAACTATTTACTGATTTATTAATTAATTAAGATATTCTTAGATATCTTGGGGGCACCACCCTTTAATTAGAAAGGGAAATGAATCCAAAACTCTTATCAGTCTTTCTTGAAGTTCGTAGAATCCTCGGAGCAGAGACTTCTCTTCGACACAACAAAGCTACTGGACACAAAAATCTGAATTTTATAACATTTAATTAACAATTTGTCAAATGAATAAACAGTGGAATAGATGAATAATAACCATGTGATATGATTGAAGATGGATGTGTTTGCATGTGATGGAGGATGTATGAATGGGGTCCTTTGTTCTCACAAAGGAGTAGTGTGTGTGTGTGTGTGTGTGTGTGTGTGTGTATGGATTCAAAATGGAGTCTTGAATACAAGATGGCTGACCCCTTTGTCTGGCTAAAGTGTGGGTGGCAACTTGCACTTTAACTTCCAAAGCACTTAGAATCAGTAGTAACTTAACCTTAAATCACTCAAAACATTTCAAAAGATCATGAAACAACACAAAAGATTAATCACGAATAATATCTTTTAGTTTAACCACGTGGCCAAGCAGAAAACATTTAAAGATACCAAACAATGATCAATAAGCAGTTTATTCTTCCAAAATGACCCGACTGACGTGTTTGGGACGAAAGAGGAAAGCACGAAGCTACTTTTTAAGCAATAGACGCGGTTTATTGCTTATTCGAGACTATAGAGGAAACGGGAGAAGGAAAGAATGAGAGAAAGAGATGAGTTTCTGATCACCAGAACAGTGAAGCGTCCCTCACTGTTTTGATTTGACGGTTCTCCGTGTTTCTCCGCAGCTTTCGGCGTCGTCCGTCGGTTTGATGCTTTCTCCGTTGTTTGGCGTTCACGAGTGTTTCTCCACGGGCTGGACAGAGACAGCAAAGTTTCTTTCTGTGCTGAGTTATAACTTACAGCGTGCTTGATGGAGTTGTTGCTTTCCTCCGCAGTTCTGTGTCCTCAAACATCAGCTGGAGGGGAGCAGAAACGAGCAGATCTGATGGGCTTGCAGTTTAGTTTCCAGCAGTTCCGTGGGCTCCACTTGTGCACTTAGAGCTTCCGCGTGCTCAAGGGAGTCGGAGCGTTGACAAGCGTGTCCTTACCGCCAGGTATCCTGGGCAAAAGAACGAAGTTTCTTTGTCTCTGCTGAAGATTTATGGTCTTAGTTCGCGGGAAAAGCTCCACGGCTTCCCGCACATGCGCAGAACGTGTTTCTGGTACTAGGCGGTGACGTCATCACAATGCTTCCGTGTGCAAAGCATCATGGGAAATGAAGTTTCTTGGCGCTGATGTGATTATTTGCTTTTCAGAGCAATTTAAGCACAGTCATTTTGGAGAAAATCACTGCATAGTAATTTCCTCATGAGGTCAGACCCTCAACATTCCCCCTTTTGGTTTCGGGGATCGCGCCCAAAGCTCGATCGTCGGAAGCACAGATGGGTTTGTTCCTCATGAACGTAGGTCGACTTGATTGTCGGAAGCACAGGTGGGTTTGTTCCTTAGGACGTTGGTCTCCTTGGACGCCTTTGTCTTTGGTCTTTGTCTTGGATCCTGGCGCCTTTGGTCTTTGTCTTTGTCTTGGATCCTGGTCAGGCACAAAACAAAAGAGGATAGGAAACGGGATAGTCCCCAACGCGCATAACGAGAAGAAGCCACTCACGCAGGTGGTACGCAATGATGATGTCGTCCATGCGAGAGGTAGTAGTGTAGAAGGAGGAAGGTCGGTGGGCGGTTAACTCCACAAGGGGACACAAAGGCATCTCACCACCGGCCATACAGTTCAGTTTATGGAGCACGCGGTGATGTACGAGGTCCATAGTTCGCAAACGCGCATTGACCTATGTGGTCCCAAGATTCCCCCCTTTTTGGTCCAAAGGGTGGATCAGGACAGTCTTTGGGCTAAAACAAGGACCATAAAACTAAGAGGTACTACAATGTGCTGGTGTGTCAGACAGAGTCATTGACAGACTGAGCTGGGCCGGCACATAACCACTAGTTAATATGTGACCAAGTACGAAACAAAAATACAGAAAACCCAAAAAAAAAACATATAACATCCAAGAAAATTCATAGCAACCTTGAGGTCTCATAAAATACATTCTTAGGTCATACAGTCAGTGTGTAGCTTATAAAGAATGTGACATACTGCAACACTCAGATAAATATGTGAGGTAGACTAAAATGAGAACTACTCTTAGGTTTACAGAATAACAAAGAAAATGTTGCTCACCCCCTTTAGACAGGTGTGGTACATTCACGCTTGGAGTCTCCCAGAACGCGGTCACGAGGCACACCGTAGGTGAGCAAGTGCATCTTATCTTGGAGTTACTTAACACGCCTGTAGGCGGAATAAGCTATCACGGCCGTGATGAGCCATTCCATCCCCAGGGCGACCAATGTGCAGATTAAAGTCGTATAATCTGTGTCAATGTAGCGTCTTGGGTATCTATTCATGGGCGTCAAAGTAAGTTCACGCGGGGTTTGTGTGAACTTAACAAAATTGGTTCCTTCAATCAGTAATTGTTGGTCAATTTCTAAATCGAAGGTAAAGTTATAACCCTGGAAAGTGTCCATGATCTCAATCTCTGAGTCATGCTGTTCGAGGTTGAGATGATGGAGTGCCAGGTTTCTAGTTCAAAGTGGAAATGCCTACCGTCCTTTCAAATACCAATGTTCAGCATCGACTTAAACCTATAGATGTGAGGTGTCACAATTATGGGAACGTTTAACAGGAAACCGAGTTCTAATTTTTTTTAACGTGAATGGGCATTGCACTACTTAGGCTGTACGCTAGGTGGATTTGTGAAAGGTGCACAGTAGAGGGGTAAGTACGGGGAAATACGACTTTCAACCAAGCTGTCCAGCGTGGAACTTACTTCCCTGAGCAGGTCCTACATCAAATCTCTCACCACTCGTGTGTACACAATATCCTGAGGTATGGTTTCAGACAAAGTCTTGATTGCACGTAGAGATCCATTAATCAGAGCCTAGTGTAGGTACCAGAGTACCCTGTAAGGTTTTAGTAGGTACATCCTGTTAGCGGTCTAGGAGGAGTTTCTCTTGGTTAGTGAAAATGACGGCGGGGGGGGGGGGCTTGGTTCTTTGTCGGTTAGTACATGTTAGTGGGTTAAACGTGCACTTCCCCCCCTTTTCCATTTCCATGCATAGAACTATGTAGCGACTACATCTACCTCCTGCGGGGAGTCTGGTCTCTGTACCCACGGGGATGGTTTGACGTAGGGTTTGATTTGGTTTGCATGCACCCATTTGTAGACAGGCTCCTGTCTCGCTTTGGTGATGCGTAACCTGTATGCAACTGGAGAGAGTTTTGCCACGATCTCAAATGGTCCTGACCAGCAGGGCAGGAACTTCTTAGCTTTGCGTGCCGGTTGGGCGAACCGAAAGTAGAATACTTTGTCACCCACCTCGTATTCGCGGCTGGTTGTCTTTTGGTCGTAGTAGGCTTTAGCGCCTTCTACGTTGGTCTCCAGTTTCTTCTGAGCGTGCGCGAACGTAGCTCTGAGGTGTGTTTTCAAGTCTGCCACATACTGATGAGCGGTATAGGCAGTGGCAACACTGACATCCTCTGGGTGATACAGGAGGTGCAGTGGTAGAGTCATCAGTCTGCCCGTCATCATCTCAAAGGGCGTAACCCCTGTGGATCGCTGGGGAGTGGACCGTATGGCCATCAGGACCAGAGGGAGCTTGACGTCCCAGTCCTTCCCAGTGGAGCAGACGTACTTTTTGAGCATAGAGACGACCGTGCGGTTCATCCGTTCGACCTGTCCGGATGACTGTGGGTGATAGGGGAGGTGGAATCTCACTTCCACTCCCAGAAGTTCAAACAGGGACGTCATTACACTGGATGTGAAATGAGTTCCTCGGTCAGAGTCAATGCAGAGTGGAAGTCCCCATCGACTGAAAACGTGGTTAATCAGCAGTACAGCGGTTGTGACAGCTGTATCGTTTGGCGCTGGAAGGCATTCCACCCACTTTGTGAAACTGCAAGTTACAGTTAGCATATATTTGTTTCCTCTTGCCGATTAGGGAAACGGTCCAACCCAGTCGATCTGCAGGTGGGACCAAGGGAAGGTTATTCCCCTGCGTTGCAGTGGTGCTCTAGCAAGCGGCTGGGAGGGTTGAAACTGGGCACAGACGAGGCAGCCTTGGACATAGCTGTGTACGTCCTTGGACATCGACGGCCAATATGCTACTTCTGTCAGTGACGCGAGGGTAGCTTTTGCTCCGCGGTGACCTCCAACCGGAGTGTCGTGGGCGTAGGCAAGCATGACTCCTCTGTGGTCAAGTGGAACAACCCAGCGCGGCGGGCTGTGATCGTCACGCATGTAAACTAACAAATCGTTTTGTAGTTTCAGGTGCGCGAGTTGACGATGCAGGGTTACCAAATCTCGGCTTGCGCCAGTAGGTGGTGACGGTTGTTCAGGCATCGGGCCCTTTTGGAGAAGCTCGCGGATGAGCTTCAGGTCAGGATCTTGTTCCTGCATGGTGACTAGGTCCGCATCATGTGGTTGTCTGCCTAGAAACACGGGTACCCCAACGTTCTGAGGTCCGTCTGCCTGTTTAGCATGGCGACGAGTAATCGCGCAGACCTCGTGAACGGCCTTGGGTGGAAGCCACTCGTCTTTGAATTCCCAGCAGGTTCCCTGGTCAGCACCGAGCTTAGCAAGGTGGTCAGCTTCGTCATTACCATCTTTCTCTGGACCTAGGGTCCTGGAGTGACCTTTGACCTTTTTCCAGTAGACCATTATGCCTTTCTCAGTGGTGAGCAGATCACACGCTAGGAATAACTCCGAGTGTTTCACGTCTCTGTTCCTGGCGTTTTTCATGTGGTTCTCCTTCCACATGGGGAAGTGAGAGATGAAGCTGTGTCTAGCGTAGTTTGAATCAGAGCAAAGGACGATTTGAGTGATGTCCAAGGCTGCCGCCTGCTGGAGGGTTATCAACACTGCAGCAATTTCGGCGTACTGACTAGACTTTTGGCCCAACCGGTAGTGATTTGGTTGCTTGGTGTCACAGTCCACCCAAACGACTCCAACCCCGGCACGGAGCTGGCCTTCGTGAAGGTAGGCGCATCCGTCAGTGTAAACTTTCGGAAGCCCTTGGCAAACATTCTCATCAAAGTAGCGATGATTGGATGCGGTTGGGTAGACTGCGGCAGGTGTGTCCAGGGGGCCCATGACGGAGTCAGAGTCACAGTGCTGGCAGCCTGCTAGCCCTTGTCCTAGCGCTAGCTTGGTGTTCTGACCATACTTGACCTCAATGTTATATCCTTGGAGCACCATCATCCACGTCGCAATGTGGCTGTTTGACACTCTTCCTTCGCGCAGACGCTGGCTGTTTAGGAAGGTAACAGGCTGATGACACGTTTCAATGATCACTTTCTGTCCACCGATGTAACTACGAAAGTGTTCGACGGCCCAGACTGTAGAGAGGAGAGCTCTCTCGCAGTCTGAGAACTGGAGTTCCACCTTGCTCAGAGGCTTGCTGGCGTATGCCACAACTCTCATGTCCTGATCGTGTTTCTGCTTCAAAGCAGCGCTCAGGCAGTGAGAGGAGAAAGTAGCCTCTATGTAGAACTCTTTATCCTTGTCTGGGTAAGCCAGACAGGGTGCGGACGCCAACTTCTGTTTTAGGAACTGGAAGGAGTGTTCTTGGGGTCTGTCCCACACGAAAGGTGTGTCGTTCTGAAGCAGCTCAGTGAGGGGCCTCGCTATTTCAGCGTACTCCTCAATGAACTGCCTGGAGTAGTTGCAGACTCCGAGGAAGCTCCTGAGTTCGGTCAGATTAGCTGGGGCTTTGATGTCCTGAATGGCTCTAATGCGTCCCGCTTGGGGCTCGACTCCATTAGGGCCAACCAGCAGTCCAACATACTCCACTTTGGTTCGACACCACTGTCCCTTGAGAATCGCCAATTTAGCTCCGGCGTCAGCGAGCTGTTGCAGCACGTGACGGAGTTCGGCCAGGTGCTCCTCGAAGGTTCGACTCCTCATCAAGATGTCATCGACATATATGAGGTTCCCTCTGGAAGCAGCATCTGACATGGCTTTGTGGAGGAAGATGTTGAACTCGGCAGGTGAGTTAGAGTAGCCAAAGGGGCAGCGGTTCCAAGTATATTGGCGATTTCCATAGGAGAAAGCCAGTTTATACTGGTCCGCCGGCTCAACCTTCATGGTCCAGAAGCCGTTGGCTACGTCAACCGTAGAGAAGAAACGAGCATCTCTGACTCTGGCTAGCTCCTGATCTAAATGGATCATAGGCCACCTGGAGAGAGGTACTTGTTTGTTCAGTGCACGATAGTCTATGGTGAGACGCCATTTCCCAGTCGGTTTCAGAACCGGCCAGATGGGAGAGTTGTAAGTGGAGTTACACTCTCTGATGATGTTTTTCTCCTTCAGCTGATCGAGGATCTCCTGGATCGACTCATAAGCAGCGAGGGGAATCTTGTACTGACGTACAAAAGTAGGAGGGGCATTCGGGTTCGTTGGAATGCGAACCGTATGCAGGTTTGTGAGTCCACAGTCCAGGGAGTCCCTGGATAAGATGGACTGAAACTCATAGAACAGGCTTCTAAGCTCTGCTCTCTGCTCCTCTGACTCCAGCGCATCCGCTTTGTCAAGCTGCTGGCTGACTTCGGCCTCGAAGCCGTCATAAGGTTCAGAGGAGGAGGGTCTCTGGTGTTCCGGGCTTTCAGCCGGTGACTCAGAGGGTTGAGTATTTATTGCAAAAACCGTTAGACACTGACCACCGTCAGTATCTAAGGTTGCACTGCAAATGGGTTCCTCAGGAAGGGCTTCATGCCGCTTGATGGTAATCATTTGTGAAGGGAAAGTACTGAATGTGTCTACACCAACCTGTCTGTCATTCAAGAACAACGGAAGTTGTCCGATCACGGGGACTGAAAGTTCGAAGTCATGGAATGAGCTATCTATCAGCATGCCCAAGGGCTTTCCTGCCGGCATGTGGATAGGACTCCGGGTCGGATTTTCGACCAACAAGTAGGCAGAACGATTGTTCAGCTCCAAGAGTGGCGTGCCACAGACGGCTAAGTTGAGCTCCAAGAAGTGTGGTGATGGCTGGAAGAAGGCCTGTGTGCCTGGCAGCTTCTGATGCTTCATCAGAGTCAGACGAACAGGCACTCCTTTGACCTGTGGGGGCAGAACCGTGCTGGCCTCAACCACTGCACGGCAGGCCTGTGGAATGGTCTGACCGGACAGCAAGTGTTCAGGGCCTTCTGAGCCAGGCTCAGAGGATGGTGTGGCCCGGGCCCAAAGGACTTGATTGCAAGTGTCCAGCTGGGCACCGAGTCGAACCAGCAGATCTGCTCCAATGAGTGCAGGTGGATCAAGCTGTGGTATGATGCTGAATGTATGTGTGAGCTGTCTTGCTCCAAGTTGGATAGTCAGAGAGCAGACCTCTGGCGCTTTCAGGAGCCTCTGCGGCCAAGTAGGTGACAAGAGCCGATGGCTACGTGTCACACTGACCAGAAGGGGGTCCTTCTGACGCAGGTGTTCAAACGTCTGCTGGCTGATGGCTGACTTTTCAGACCAAAGAGCAAGGCGAGCATCTGAGATGTGGGTGCAGTTGATGGTAAGACCACCAACTATGTGTGGTGCATATGGCTGCAGGCTGACGTTCTTCAGCGAGCAGAGAAAAGATGAATGTGTGCGGAACGGAGTTCCAGGAGCGGTTTCATGCCTTTGCAGGCGGACATCGTCTGTGGGAGCCGTAGGGAGGGGCATGACCTTGGAACAAGGGTTTTGCGGCTCACTTATGCTGACCTCAAGAATGGAGGATGGTCGGCTGCTATCTGGGTTCCAGGGCTTAGGTGTGTCCACCTGGGCCCACAGTTGACCCTTCTGGCAGTCGATGAGGGGAGCTAGACGTTCAAGCAGGTCCTGACCAATGAGAAGTGGTTCAGTGTCTAGCTGGCAGACATAAAACGGGTGAACCAGAGTCATGTCTTGGAAGGTGATATCCAGCCACGCCCGGTGAGTGATACACTCCCGGGTCTGGGTGTAGCTGGTGATTTTCAGGTCACAGGGTTCTACCTGGACTGGTTTCCCGAGCGACCGCATGGTGTCAGACACACGATGGAACAGTGTGGAGCACATCAGGGTGATTTCTGAGCCGGTATCCAGCAGAGCATCAACCTGTATGCATCCACCTACGTTGGTGCTACAGTACAAACGGCGAGCATGATCATGGTTTGTTAAGTCACCAAGGAACTTCAGAAATTTAGTATCAGGTTTCTCTGGGGGGTAGATTTCAGGAGACTCCTGTGATCTACCAGTAGTGTTCCCCCAGCTGATCAGGTAGGTCCTGGCCACGCTGGGAGGTTGAGCCACGCCTAGTCATGCGGACGTTGGCTCTGGGTCTGGCTTCTTAGAAGAAGACTTTGGTGCAGGGGTCTCTTCTGCAGATCTCAGCTGTTCCTTCTGTTTAGCTAGGAACTGCTGAAACATCTCCTGGAGGTCGGATTTGGTCAAGTACTCACCTGCGGACTTGTGTTCGGGACCTACCTGTGGGCGGCGCTCCTTAAACCTTCCACTGTTCCGTCCTGCTTGCCGTTGGTTTTGGTTGGGCCACTTCCTGTCTGATTGTCCAGACCTAGGCGGCCAATCAGCACCCCCCTTCCCCTGTTGAGGAGATTGGGACTGCTCTCGCGGTTTAACAGGTCTAGGTTTAGCAGATTTTGGCTTAGTGGGTGGAGCTTCTGTGCCTTCGAGCTCCAAACGCGGCTCGGCGTCGGGAGCTAGGTGCATGACGCGGTGACGTGCGTCAGGCTTTTGGGGCTTTCCGCCGGCTTCCCAAGCCTGTTGAGCGTATCTCCTAATCTCCTGAGTTGTCAGTTTTTTCATCCGACAATACATTGAGACTTCGGAGCGAACACACTCGTGCAGGTTGTGAATGAACAGGGATCTGAAGGCAGGGTCTTCCTCGAGCCCAGGGCCGTTTCGACCTTGGAAATAAGCACTTTTGAGTCGGCGATAATACTCTCTGGGGGGTTCGTTTCTCCAGTGTTTGATGGAGAAGGCCCCCATTGTAGCTGACGCAGAGTCTGCATACGTGGCGTATTCATCCCTCAACGCTCGGCAGAGCGAGGAGTACCGATCACGAATGTCAGGTGGTAGAGTTTCCATGAAACCGTGCACCGTTCTAGATGTGGTTTTCCAAATTAGCTTGAGCTTTTCCCTTGAAGAGGGTGCTGGAAGATCAAGCAGACAACGTTCTATCTCCCTGAGATAATCGTCGACATTGGATTCATTGGTGTTAGGATCAAAGCGTTCTATGTCTTTAGCTAGCGATTCAATTTGACGTACACGGAGCCCTGACTCACGGTACGGCGCGTCATCCTCTGACTCTGACCCACGGTCTGTCTCAGAGGGCGCTGGATATCGCTGGTGTGCTCTGGGCTCCCAATGTTGACTCCTGGGGCCCAAATCAGGGTTCGGCATGCTGTGGCGGGCTGCTGGCACGTCACGTGGGTGTCTTGGGAGGTCCTCCTCCCGGGGCACGTCTGCGTAGTGCAGCCTGCGTCTTTCAACTGGGGCTTCTGCGTAATACGCACTGTCCGGGTACGGACTGGCGTATGATGCTTTGTCCTGCAGCTGGTTATCGGCATGCCGAATACCGGAGTAGCTAGGATGGGTGGATGGTTGAGGTGCAGGTTGGGCTTGTGGATAACCCCAGCCGGCACCTTGCACCCTTCGTGGACTGGGGGAGCGGTCTAAATAGAGGTGCCGCTCAGCTGGTCGACTTCTCACTGATTGAGAAGGCCGTGAAGATGAGGGTGGTGGTCCAACCTGGGGTTCGAGGGCGAACTGCCCTCGGCCCCTAGGTGGTCCTGAATGCCCTAGAGTGTGTGTAGGGAACGGGGCCGAAGGTTGGGACAGATAAGCTTCGTCTCTCCCCTGCGGCATGCGTCCGTCCAGAGAGTCAAGGTGTTTCCCCCCTTCCCACTGTCTGTTGTCATCAGCAGAAGGGGGCGGGGTCTTCTCCCCATCTTCCCCAGAATCGGTGCGGGTGTCGTCGTCCTCCTCATCCTTCAGACTTCCATTTCGCTGTTTTTCAGCTAGCATACTCTGGAGGTTCAAGATCTCTCGATCATGTTGGAGTCCTCTCTGATAGAGGATCAGGGCTAACTTAGCCAAGTGAACCTGGATTGGTTTAGTACCATCCGGGTTTTCTATTTGATCAAGTACAGCTTCTAGCTCGACGCTACGCTGTTCTTCAGTGAAATCCCTAGAAGGGTAGTCGGGTTCTCGAGCAACCGCGACCAGTTTGGACAATATTTGTCCAGAAAGTAGGCCAGGTTCATAGTCGTGGGCCGCAGCGCCACCTGGTTGCTGGGAGTTGGTCAGTTCACTACTCTGTCCCTCCATTTAACAACCGAACCAAAAATAGCCTAGTAGAGCTTCTGCAGATAGCTCAAGCTGCACCTTTTGGGCAGCAACTGCTAGCTTTGTAGCAGAAAAACACTAAATTAACCTTTGTGCGCACAGGTTTTAGCGTTTTAAGATTGCACGGAATGCCGTGACTAACGCCTAAAATACTATTCCTTTCAGTATTTTAGCAAAAGCTGGTGCGTTGCCGTAGCAACGTCTTACAACACTTGCAGTGTTAAATATGCTAGTTATTCCTTCAGAATATTAGCAAACAGGGTGTTATCAGTCTTTGAGTGAAGGTTTCAGTTAGTTATAATAGCCACTGTGAGTTAAAGTCGCTAAATTAGCAGTTAATTTTTAGCCTAAAAGGGTTAGTCAGAATTACTTACACGCTGCACCTTTAATGAGGAACTGAATTTTAACCTAAAAGGTTAGCCAGAATTAATTACACGTTGCACCTTTAAGGAAAAACTGAATTTTAACCTAAAAGGTTAGCCAGAATTAATTACACGTTGCACCTTTAAGGAAAAGCTGAATTTTAACCTAAAAGGTTAGCCAGAATTAATTACACGTTGCACCTTTAAGGAAAAACTGAATTTTTAACCTAAAAGGTCAACCAGAATTAATTACACGTTGCACCTTTAAGGAAAAACTGAATTTTAACCTAAAAGGTTAGCCAGAATTAATTACACGTTGCACCTTTAAGGAAAAGCTGAATTTTAACCTAAAAGGTTAGCCAGAATTAATTACACGTTGCACCTTTAAGGAAAAACTGAATTTTTAACCTAAAAGGTCAACCAGAATTAATTTACACGTTGCACCTTTAAAGAAGCACTGAGTTACTGGTGAGAGTTCGATGCAGCTTCCTGCTCAGCGAAATCAGCACCACTCTGTTGCTGGTTCAAGGCTGAACAACGGATTATTTTTAATTCAAGCTCTTTGGATTTATTTGTTTGTTTGTGCCGGATAGAAATCTCTGTGTATCCAAGCCTCACGCGGGCTGCACCAATAAAATGTTGGGGTTATTAGGAGCGAACAATTCGTAAGCTCTAACTTACTTTTGGATTCTTCAATAAATTCTGTAAATATGGAACTATTTACTGATTTATTAATTAATTAAGATATTCTTAGATATCTTCGGGGCACCACCCTTTAATTAGAAAGGGAAATGAATCCAAAACTCTTATCAGTCTTTCTTGAAGTTCGTAGAATCCTCGGAGCAGAGACTTCTCTTCGACACAACAAAGCTACTGGACACAAAAATCTGAATTTTATAACATTTAATTAACAATTTGTCAAATGAATAAACAGTGGAATAGATGAATAATAACCATGTGATATGATTGAAGATGGATGTGTTTGCATGTGATGGAGGATGTATGAATGGGGTCCTTTGTTCTCACAAAGGAGTAGTGTGTGTGTGTGTGTGTGTGTGTGTGTGTGTGTATGGATTCAAAATGGAGTCTTGAATACAAGATGGCTGACCCCTTTGTCTGGCTAAAGTGTGGGTGGCAACTTGCACTTTAACTTCCAAAGCACTTAGAATCAGTAGTAACTTAACCTTAAATCACTCAAAACATTTCAAAAGATCATGAAACAACACAAAAGATTAATCACGAATAATATCTTTTAGTTTAACCACGTGGCCAAGCAGAAAACATTGAAAGATACCAAACAATGATCAATAAGCAGTTTATTCTTCCAAAATGACCCGACTGACGTGTTTGGGACGAAAGAGGAAAGCACGAAGCTACTTTTTAAGCAATAGACGCGGTTTATTGCTTATTCGAGACTATAGAGGAAACGGGAGAAGGAAAGAATGAGAGAAAGAGATGAGTTTCTGATCACCAGAACAGTGAAGCGTCCCTCACTGTTTTGATTTGACGGTTCTCCGTGTTTCTCCGCAGCTTTCGGCGTCGTCCGTCGGTTTGATGCTTTCTCCGTTGTTTGGCGTTCACGAGTGTTTCTCCACGGGCTGGACAGAGACAGCAAAGTTTCTTTCTGTGCTGAGTTATAACTTACAGCGTGCTTGATGGAGTTGTTGCTTTCCTCCGCAGTTCTGTGTCCTCAAACATCAGCTGGAGGGGAGCAGAAACGAGCAGATCTGATGGGCTTGCAGTTTAGTTTCCAGCAGTTCCGTGGGCTCCACTTGTGCACTTAGAGCTTCCGCGTGCTCAAGGGAGTCGGAGCGTTGACAAGCGTGTCCTTACCGCCAGGTATCCTGGGCAAAAGAACGAAGTTTCTTTGTCTCTGCTGAAGATTTATGGTCTTAGTTCGCGGGAAAAGCTCCACGGCTTCCCGCACATGCGCAGAACGTGTTTCTGGTACTAGGCGGTGACGTCATCACAATGCTTCCGTGTGCAAAGCATCATGGGAAATGAAGTTTCTTGGCGCTGATGTGATTATTTGCTTTTCAGAGCAATTTAAGCACAGTCATTTTGGAGAAAATCACTGCATAGTAATTTCCTCATGAGGTCAGACCCTCAACACCACTAAAAGGAATGGAGTCATTAGCACTTATGGTTTTTAAATGGCACCCAGAATTATGTTGCACGAAGCACAATTTCACATCATTCTGGGTTCATTTGTGTGAAAACAAGGTCCAATCAGGCTAAAACGTTAATAGAAGGTAGAATCTATTGAGTTGTAAGTGATCTGAACGTTTCATGATGATTGCACATTCCTATAGGGGGTAAAACCATGTCCCAAAGGTCACCGGGCCTGGTGTCACTTTAAAGAAGTAGTCCAGTTACACATTTGTGGGCTTATAACTTGGCTTCTGAATGTCCTAGAGAGATCAGGTTTGTTTTAGAGTACTCCAATTAACAGCCCCCATTACCACTAAATGGAATGGAGTCATTAGCACTTGTGGTTTTTAAATGGCACCCAGAATTATGTTGCATGAAGCACAATTTCACATCATTCTGGGTCCATTTGTGTGAAAACAAGGTCCAATCAGGCTGAAACGTTACAAGAAGGTAGAATCTATTGAGTTGTAAGTGATCTGAACGTTTCAAGATGATCGCACTTTCCTAAGGGGGTCAAACCATGTCCCAAAGGTCACCGGATCTGATGTCAATTTAAAGAAGTAGTCCAGTTACACATTTGTGGGCTTATAACTTGGCTTCTGAATGTCCTAGAGAGATCAGGTTTGTTTTAGTATACTCCAATCAACAGCCCCTACAACCACAAAAAGGAATGGAGTCATTAGCACTTATGTTTTTTAAATGGCACCCAGAATTATGTTGCACGAAGCACAATTTCACATCATTCTGGGTTCATTTGTGTGAAAACAAGGCCCAATCAGGCTGAAACGTTACAGGAAGGTAGAATCTATTGAATTGTAAGTGATCTGAACGTTTCATGATGATAGCACTTTCCTAAGGGGGTCAAACCATGTCCCAAACGTCACCGGATCTGGTGTCAATTTAAAGAAGTAGTCCAGTTACACATTTGTGGGCTTATAACTTGGCTTCTGAATGTCCTAGAGAGATCAGGTTTGTTTTAATGTACTCCAATCAACAGCCCCTACAACCACAAAATGGAATGGAGTCATTAGCACTTATGGTTTTTAAATGGCACCCAGAATTATGTTAAACGAAGCACAATTTCACATCATTCTGGGTCCATTTGTGTGAAAAAAAAGGTCCAATCAGGCTGAAATGTTACAAGAAGGTGGAATCTATTGAGTTGTAAGTGATCTGAACGTTTCATGATAATCGCACATTCCTATAGGGGATCAAACCATGTCCCAAAGGTCACCGGGCCTGGTGTCACTTTAAAGAAGTAGTCCAATTACACCTTTGAGGGCTTATAACTTGGTTTCTGAATGTCCTAGAGAGATCAGGTTTGTTTTAGTGTACTCCAATCAACAGCCCCTACAACCTCAAAAAGGAATGGAGTCATTAGCACTTATGGTTTTTAAATGGCACCCAGAATTGTGTTGCACGAAGCACAATTTCACATCATTCTGGGTTCATTTGTGTGACAACAAGGTACAATCAGGCAGAAACGTTACAGGAAGGTAGAATGTATTGAGTTGTAAGTGATCTGAATGTTTCATGATGATAGCACTTTCCTAAGGGGGTCAAACCATGCCCCAAAGGTCACCGGATCTGGTGTCAATTTAAAGTAGTAGTCCAGTTACACATTTGTGGGCTTATAACTTGGCTTCTGAATGTCCTAGAGAGATCAGGTTTGTTTTAGATTACTCCAATCAACAGCCCCCATTACCACTAAAAGGAATGGAGTCATTAGCACTTATGGTTTTTAAATGGCACCCAGAATTATGTTGCACGAAGCACAATTACACATCATTCTGGGTTCATTTGTGTGAAAACAAGGTCCACTCAGGCTAAAACGTTACAAGAAGGTAGAATCTATTGAGTTGTAAGTGATCTGAACGTTTCATGATGATTGCACATTCCTATAGGGGGTAAAACCATGTCCCAAAGGTCACCGGGCCTGGTGTCACTTTAAAGAAGTAGTCCAGTTACAAATTTGTGGGCTTATAACTTTGCTTCTGAATGTCCTAGAGAGATCAGGTTTGTTTTAGAGTACTCCAAATTAACAGCCCCCATTACCACTAAATGGAATGGAGTCATTAGCACTTGTGGTTTTTAAATGGCACCCAGAATTATGTTGCTCGAAGCACAATTTCACATCATTCTGGGATCATTTGTGTGAAAACAAGGTCCAATCAGGCTGAAACGTTACAGGAAGGTAGAATCTATTGAGTTGTAAGTGATCTGAATGTTTCATGATGATAGCACTTTCCTAAGGGGGTCAAACTATGTCCCAAAGGTCACCAGATCTGGTGTCAGTTTAAAGAAGTAGTCCAGTTACACATTTGTGGGCTTATAACTTGGCTTCTGAATGTCCTAGAGAGATCAGGTTTGTTTTAATGAACTCCAACCAACAGCCCATACAACCTCAAAAAGGAATGGAGTCATTAGCACTTATGGTTTTTAAATGGCACCCAGAATTATGTTGCACGAAGCACAATTTCACATCATTCTGGGTCCATTTGTGTGAAAACAAGGTCCAATCAGGCTGAAACGTTACAAGAAGGTAGAATCTATTGAGTTGTAAGTGATCTGAACGTTTCATGATGATCGCACATTCCTATTGGGGGTCAAACCATGTCCCAAAGGTCACAGGGCCTGGTGTCACTTTAAAGAAGTAGTCCAGTTACACCTTTGTGGGCTTATAACTTGGCTTCTGAATATCCTAGAGAGGTCAGGTTTGTTTTAGTATACTCCAATCAACAGCCCCTACAACCACAAAAAGGAATGGAGGCATTAGCACTTATGGTTTTTAAATGGCACCCAGAATTATGTTGCACGAAGCACAATTTCACATCATTCTGGGTTCATTTGTGTGAAAACAAGGTCCAATCAGGCTGAAACGTTACAAGAAGGTAGAATCTATTGAGTTGTAAGTGATCTGAACGTTTCATGATGATCGCACATTCCTATTGGGGGTCAAACCATGTCCCAAAGGTCACAGGGCCTGGTGTCACTTTAAAGAAGTAGTCCAGTTACACCTTTGTGGGCTTATAACTTGGCTTCTGAATATCATAGAGGGGTCAGGTTTGTTTTAGAGTACTCCAATTAGCAGCCCCCATAACCACTAAAAGGAATGGAGTCATTAGCACTTATGGTTTTTAAATGGCACCCAGAATTATGTTGCACGAAGCACAATTTCACATCATTCTGGGTTCATTTGTGTGAAAACAAGGTCCAATCAGGCTGAAACGTTACAGGAAGGTAGAATCTATTGAGTTGTAAGTGATCTGAACGTTTCATGATGATAGCACTTTCCTAAGGGGGTCAAACCATGTCCCAAAGGTCACCGGATCTGGTGTCAATTTAAAGAAGTAGTCCAGTTACACATTTGTGGGCTTATAACTTGGCTTCTGAATGTCCTAGAGAGATCAGGTTTGTTTTAGTATACTCCAATCAACAGCCCCTACACCCACAAAAAGGAATGGAGTCATTAGCACTTATGGTTTTTAAATGGCACCCAGAATTATGTTGCACGAAGCACAATTTCTTATCATTCTGGGTTCATTTGTGTGAAAACAAGGTCCAATAAGGCTGAAACGTTACAGGAAGGTAGAATGTATTGAGTTGTAAGTGATCTGAACGTTTCATGATGATAGCACTTTCCTAAGGGGTCAAACCATGTCCCAAAGGTCACCGGATCTGGTGTCAATTTAAAGAAGTAGTCCAGTTACACATTTGTGGGCTTATAACTTGGCTTCTGAATGTCCTAGAGAGATCAGGTTTGTTTTAGTATACTCCAATCAACAGCCCCTACAACCACAAAAAGGAATGGAGTCATTAGCACTTATGGTTTTTAAATGGCACCCAGAATTATGTTGCACGAAGCACATTTTCACATCATTCTGGGTTCATTTGTGTGAAAACAAGGTCCAATCAGGCTTAAACGTTACAGGAAGGTAGAATCTATTGAGTTGTAAGTGATCTGAATGTTTCATGATGATAGTACTTTCCTAAGGGGGTCAAACCATGTCCCAAAGGTCACCGGATCTGGTGTCAATTTAAAGAAGTAGTCCAGTTACACATTTGTGGGCTTATAACTTGGCTTCTGAATGTCCTAGAGAGATCAGGTTTGTTTTAATGTACTCCAACCAACAGCCCCTACAACCTCAAAAAGGAATGGATTAATTAGCACTTATGGTTTTTAAATGGCACCCAGAATTATGTTGCACGAAGCACAATTTCACATCATTCTGGGTCCATTTGTGTGAAAACAAGGTCCAATCAGGCTGAAACGTTACAAGAAGGTAGAATCTATTGAGATGTAAGTGATCTGAACGTTTCATGATGATCGCACATTCCTATTGGGGGTCAAACCATGTCCCAAAGGTCACCGGGCCTGGTGTCACTTTAAAGAAGTAGCCCAGTTACACCTTTGTGGGCTTATAACTTGGCTTCTGAATATCATAGAGAGGTCAGGTTTATTTTAGAGTACTCCAATTAGCAGCCCCCATTACCACTAAAAGGAATGGAGTCATTAGCACTTATGGTTTTTAAATGGCACCCAGAATTATGTTGCACGAAGCACAATTTCACATCATTCTGGGTTCATTTGTGTGAAAACAAGGTCCAATCAGGCTGAAACGTTACAGGAAGGTAGAATGTATTGAGTTGTAAGTGATCTGAACGTTTCATGATGATAGCACTTTCCTAAGGGGGTCAAACCATGTCCCAAAGGTCACCGGATCTGGTGTCAATTTAAAGAAGTAGTCCAGTTACACCTTTGTGGGCTTATAACTTGGCTTCTGAATATCCTAGAGAGGTCAGGTTTGTTTTAGTATACTCCAATCAACAGCCCCTACAACCACAAAAAGGAATGGAGTCATTAGCACTTATGGTTTTTAAATGGCACCCAGAATTATGTTGCACGAAGCACAATTTCACATCATTCTGGGTTCATTTGTGTGAAAACAAGGTCCATTCAGGCTGAAACGTTACAGGAAGGTAGAATCTATTGAGTTGTAAGTGATCTGAATGTTTCATGATGATAGCACTTTCCTAAGGGGGTCAAACCATGTCCCAAAGGTCACCAGATCTGGTGTCAATTTAAAGAAGTAGTCCAGTTACACATTTGTGGGCTTATAACTTGGCTTCTGAATGTCCTAGAGAGATCAGGTTTGTTTTAATGTACTCCAACCAACAGCCCCTACAACCTCAAAAAGGAATGGAGTCATTAGCACTTATGGTTTTTAAATGGCACCCAGAATTATGTTGCACGAAGCACAATTTCACATCATTCTGGGTCCATTTGTGTGAAAACAAGGTCCAATCAGGCTGAAACGTTACAAGAAGGTAGAATCTATTGAGTTGTAAGTGATCTGAACGTTTCATGATGATCGCACATTCCTATTGGGGGTCAAACCATGTCCCAAAGGTCACAGGGCCTGGTGTCACTTTAAAGAAGTAGTCCAGTTACACCTTTGTGGGCTTATAACTTGGCTTCTGAATATCATAGAGAGGTCAGGTTTGTTTTAGAGTACTCCAATTAGCAGCCCCCATAACCACTAAAAGGAATGGAGTCATTAGCACTTATGGTTTTTAAATGGCACCCAGAATTATGTTGCACGAAGCACAATTTCACATCATTCTGGGTTCATTTGTGTGAAAACAAGGTCCAATCAGGCTGAAACGTTACAGGAAGGTAGAATCTTTTGAGTTGTAAGTGATCTGAACGTTTCATGATGATAGCACTTTCCTAAGGGGGTCAAACCATGTCCCAAAGGTCACCGGATCTGGTGTCAATTTAAAGAAGTAGTCCAGTTACACATTTGTGGGCTTATAACTTGGCTTCTGAATGTCCTAGAGAGATCAGGTTTGTTTTAGTATACTCCAATCAACAGCCCCTACACCCACAAAAAGGAATGGAGTCATTAGCACTTGTGGTTTTTAAATGGCACCCAGAATTATGTTGCACGAAGCACAATTTCACATCATTCTGGGTTCATTTGTCTGAAAACAAGGTCCAATCAGGCTGAAACGTTACAGGAAGGTAGAATGTATTGAGTTGTAAGTGATCTGAACGTTTCATGATGATAGCACTTTCCTAAGGGGGTCAAACCATGTCCCAAAGGTCACCGGATCTGGTGTCAATTTAAAGAAGTAGTCCAGTTACACATTTGTGGGCTTATAACTTGGCTTCTGAATGTCCTAGAGAGATCAGGTTTGTTTTAGTATACTCCAATCAACAGCCCCTACAACCACAAAAAGGAATGGAGTCATTAGCACTTATGGTTTTTAAATGGCACCCAGAATTATGTTGCACGAAGCACAATTTCACATCATTCTGGGTTCATTTGTGTGAAAACAAGGTCCAATCAGGCTGAAACGTTACAGGATGGTAGAATCTATTGAGTTGTAAGTGATCTGAATGTTTCATGATGATAGTACTTTCCTAAGGGGGTCAAACCATGTCCCAAAGGTCACCGGATCTGGTGTCAATTTAAAGAAGTAGTCCAGTTACACATTTGTGGGCTTATAACTTGGCTTCTGAATGTCCTAGAGAGATCAGGTTTGTTTTAATGTACTCCAACCAACAGCCCCTACAACCTCAAAAAGGAATGGAGTAATTAGCACTTATGGTTTTTAAATGGCACCCAGAATTATGTTGCACGAAGCACAATTTCACATCATTCTGGGTCCATTTGTGTGAAAACAAGGTCCAATCAGGCTGAAACGTTACAAGAAGGTAGAATCTATTGAGTTGTAAGTGATCTGAACGTTTCATGATGATCGCACATTCCTATTGGGGGTCAAACCATGTCCCAAAGGTCACCGGGCCTGGTGTCACTTTAAAGAAGTAGCCCAGTTACACCTTTGTGGGCTTATAACTTGGCTTCTGAATATCATAGAGAGGTCAGGTTTATTTTAGAGTACTCCAATTAGCAGCCCCCATTACCACTAAAAGGAATGGAGTCATTAGCACTTATGGTTTTTAAATGGCACCCAGAATTATGTTGCACGAAGCACAATTTCACATCATTCTGGGTTCATTTGTGTGAAAACAAGGTCCAATCAGGCTGAAACGTTACAGGAAGGTAGAATGTATTGAGTTGTAAGTGATCTGAACGTTTCATGATGATAGCACTTTCCTAAGGGGGTCAAACCATGTCCCAAAGGTCACCGGATCTGGTGTCAATTTAAAGAAGTAGTCCAGTTACACATTTGTGGGCTTATAACTTGGCTTCTGAATGTCCTAGAGAGATCAGGTTTGTTTTAGTGTACTCCAACCAACAGCCCCTACAACCACAAAAAGGAATGGAGTCTTTAGCACTTATGGTTTGTAAATGGCACCCAGAATTATGTTGCACGAAGCACAATTTCACATCATTCTGGGTCCATTTGTGTGAAAACAAGGTCCAATCAGGCTGAAACGTTACAAGAAGGTAGAATCTATTGAGTTGTAAGTGATCTGAACGTTTCATGATGATCGCACATTCCTATAGGGGGTCAAACCATGTCCCAAAGGTCACCGGGCCTGGTGTCACTTTAAAGAAGTAGTCCAGTTACACCTTTGTGGGCTTATAACTTGGCTTCTGAATATCCTAGAGAGGTCAGGTTTGTTTTAGAGTACTCCAATCAACAGCCCCCATTACCACTAAAAGGAATGGAGTCATTAGCACTTATGGTTTTTAAATGGCACCCAGAATTATGTTGCACGAAGCACAATTTCACATCATTCTGGGTTCATTTGTGTGAAAACAAGGTCCAATCAGGCTGAAACGTTACAAGAAGGTAGAATCTATTGAGTTGTAAGTGATCTGAACGTTTCATGATGATCGCACATTCCTATAGGGGGTAAAACCATGTCCCAAAGGTCACCGGGCCTGGTGTCACTTTAAAGAAGTAGTCCAGTTACACATTTGTGGGCTTATAACTTGGCTTCTGAATGTCCTAGAAAGATCAGGTTTGTTTTAGAGTACTCCAATTAACAGCCCCCATTACCACTAAAAGGAATGGAGTCATTAGCACTCATGGTTTTTAAATGGCACCCAGAATTATGTTGCACGAAGCACAATTTCACATCATTCTGGGTTCATTTGTGTGAAAACAAGGTCCAATCAGGCTGAAACATTACAAGAAGGTAGAATCTATTGAGTTGTAAGTGATCTGAACGTTTCTTGATGATCGCACATTCCTATACGGGGTAAAACCATGTCCCAAAGGTCACCGGGCCTGGTGTCACTTTAAAGAAGTAGTCCAGTTACACATTTGTGGGCTTATAACTTGGCTTCTGAATATCCTAGAGAGATCAGGTTTGTTTTAGTGTACTCCAATCAACAGGCCCTACAACCACAAAAAGGAATGGAGTCATTAGCACTTATGGTTTTTAAATGGCACCCAGAAATATGTTGCACGAAGCACAATTTCACATCATTCTGGGTTCATTTGTGTGAAAACAAGGTCCAATCAGGCTGAAATGTTACAGGAAGGTAGAATCTATTGAGTTGTAAGTGATCTGAACGTTTCATGATGATAGTACTTTCCTAAGGGAATCAAACCATGTCCCAAAGGTCACCGGATCTGGTGTCAATTTAAAGAAGAAGTCCAGTCACACATTTGTGGGCTTATAACTTGGCTTCTGAATGTCCTAGAGAGATCAGGTTTGTTTTAATGTACTCCAATCAACAGCCCCTACAACCACAAAAAGGAATGGAGTCATTAACACTTATGGTTTGTAAATGGCACCCAGAATTATGTTGCATGAAGCACAATTTCACATCATTCTGGGTCCATTTGTGTGAAAACACGGTCCAATCAGGCTGAAACGTTACAAGAAGGTAGAATCTATTGAGTTGTAAGTGATCTGAACGTTTCAAGGTGATCGCACTTTCCTAAGGGGGTCAAACCATGTCCCAAAGGTCACCGGATCTGGTGTCAATTTAAAGAAGTAGTCCAGTTACACATCTTTGGGCTTATAACTTGGCTTCTGAATGTCCTAGAGAGATCAGGTTTGTGTTAGTATACTCCAATCAACAGCCCCTACAACCACAAAAAGGAATGGAGTCATTAGCACTTATGGTTTTTAAATGGCACCCAGAATTATGTTGCACGAAGCACAATTTCACATCATTCTGGGTTCATTTGTGTGAAAACAAGGACCAATCAGGCTGAAACGTTACAGGAAGGTAGAATCTATTGAATTGTAATGATCTGAACGTTTCATGATGATAGCACTTTCCTAAGGGGGTCAAACCATGTCCCAAAATGTCACCGGATCTGGTGTCAATTTAAAGAAGTAGTCCAGTTACACATTTGTGGGCTTATAACTTGCCTTCTGAATGTCCTAGAGAGATCAGGTTTGTTTTAATGTACTCCAATCAACAGCCCCTACAACCACAAAAAGGAATGGAGTCATTAGCACTTATGGTTTTTAAATGGCACCCAGAATTATGTTGCACGAAGCACAATTTCACATCATTCTGGGTGCATTTGTGTGAAAACAAGGTCCAATCAGGCTGAAACGTTACAAGAAGGTAGAATCTATTGAGCTGTAAGTGATCTGAACGTTTCATGATGATAGCACTTTCCTAAGGGGGTCAAACCATGTCCCAAAGGTCACCGGATCTGGTGTCAATTTAAAGAAGTAGTCCAGTTACACATTTGTGGGCTTATAACTTGGCTTCTGAATGTCCTAGAGAGATCAGGTTTGTTTTAGTATACTCCAATCAACAGCCCCTACACCCACAGAAAGGAATGGAGTCATTAGCACTTATGGTTTTTAAATGGCACCCAGAATTATGTTGCACGAAGCACAATTTCACATCATTCTGGGTTCATTTGTCTGAAAACAAGGTCCAATCAGGCTGAAACGTTACAGGAAGGTAGAATGTATTGAGTTGTAAGTGATCTGAACGTTTCATGATGATAGCACTTTCCTAAGGGGGTCAAACCATGTCCCAAAGGTCACCGGATCTGGTGTCAATTTAAAGAAGTAGTCCAGTTACACATTTGTGGGCTTATAACTTGGCTTCTGAATGTCCTAGAGAGATCAGGTTTGTTTTAGTATACTCCAATCAACAGCCCCTACAACCACAAAAAGGAATGGAGTCATTAGCACTTATGGTTTTTAAATGGCACCCAGAATTATGTTGCACGAAGCACAATTTCACATCAATCCGGGTTCATTTATGTGAAAACAAGGTCCAATCAGGCTGAAACGTTACAGGAAGGTAGAATCTATTGAGTTGTAAGTGATCTGAATGTTTCATGATGATAGTACTTTCCTAAGGGGGTCAAACCATGTCCCAAAGGTCACCGGATCTGGTGTCAATTTAAAGAAGTAGTCCAGTTACACATTTGTGGGCTTATAACTTGGCTTCTGAATGTCCTAGAGAGATCAGGTTTGTGTTAGTATACTCCAATCAACAGCCCCTACAACCACAAAAAGGAATGGAGTCATTAGCACTTATGGTTTTTAAATGGCACCCAGAATTATGTTGCACGAAGCACAATTTCACATCATTCTGGGTTCATTTGTGTGAAAACAAGGCCCAATCAGGCTGAAACGTTACAGGAAGGTAGAATCTATTGAATTGTAATGATCTGAACGTTTCATGATGATAGCACTTTCCTAAGGGGGTCAAACCATGTCCCAAAATGTCACCGGATCTGGTGTCAATTTAAAGAAGTAGTCCAGTTACACATTTGTGGGCTTATAACTTGCCTTCTGAATGTCCTAGAGAGATCAGGTTTGTTTTAATGTACTCCAATCAACAGCCCCTACAACCACAAAAAGGAATGGAGTCATTAGCACTTATGGTTTTTAAATGGCACCCAGAATTATGTTGCACGAAGCACAATTTCACATCATTCTGGGTGCATTTGTGTGAAAACAAGGTCCAATCAGGCTGAAACGTTACAAGAAGGTAGAATCTATTGAGCTGTAAGTGATCTGAACGTTTCATGATGATAGCACTTTCCTAAGGGGGTCAAACCATGTCCCAAAGGTCACCGGATCTGGTGTCAATTTAAAGAAGTAGTCCAGTTACACATTTGTGGGCTTATAACTTGGCTTCTGAATGTCCTAGAGAGATCAGGTTTGTTTTAGTATACTCCAATCAACAGCCCCTACACCCACAAAAAGGAATGGAGTCATTAGCACTTATGGTTTTTAAATGGCACCCAGAATTATGTTGCACGAAGCACAATTTCACATCATTCTGGGTTCATTTGTCTGAAAACAAGGTCCAATCAGGCTGAAACGTTACAGGAAGGTAGAATGTATTGAGTTGTAAGTGATCTGAACGTTTCATGATGATAGCACTTTCCTAAGGGGGTCAAACCATGTCCCAAAGGTCACCGGATCTGGTGTCAATTTAAAGAAGTAGTCCAGTTACACATTTGTGGGCTTATAACTTGGCTTCTGAATGTCCTAGAGAGATCAGGTTTGTTTTAGTATACTCCAATCAACAGCCCCTACAACCACAAAAAGGAATGGAGTCATTAGCACTTATGGTTTTTAAATGGCACCCAGAATTATGTTGCACGAAGCACAATTTCACATCAATCCGGGTTCATTTATGTGAAAACAAGGTCCAATCAGGCTGAAACTTTACAGGAAGGTAGAATCTATTGAGTTGTAAGTGATCTGAATGTTTCATGATGATAGTACTTTCCTAAGGGGGTCAAACCATGTCCCAAAGGTCACCGGATCTGGTGTCAATTTAAAGAAGTAGTCCAGTTACATATTTGTGGGCTTATAACTTGGCTTCTGAATGTCCTAGAGAGATCAGGTTTGTTTTAGTGTACTCCAACCAACAGCCCCTACAACCACAAAAAGGAATGGAGTCTTTAGCACTTATGGTTTGTAAATGGCACCCAGAATTATGTTGCACGAAGCACAATTTCACATCATTCTGGGTCCATTTGTGTGAAAACAAGGTCCAATCAGGCTGAAACGTTACAAGAAGGTAGAATCTATTGAGTTGTAAGTGATCTGAACGTTTCATGATGATCGCACATTCCTATAGGGGGTCAAACCATGTCCCAAAGGTCACCGGGCCTTGTGTCACTTTAAAGTAGTCCAATTACACCTTTGAGGGCTTATAACTTGGTTTCTGAATGTCCTAGAGAGATCAGGTTTGTTTTAATGTACTCCAACCAACAGCCCCTACAACCTCAAAAAGGAATGGAGTAATTAGCACCTATGGTTTTTAAATGGCACCCAGAATTATGTTGCACGAAGCACAATTTCACATCATTCTGGGTCCATTTGTGTGAAAACAAGGTCCAATCAGGCTGAAACGTTACAAGAAGGTAGAATCTATTGAGTTGTAAGTGATCTGAACGTTTCATGATGATCGCACATTCCTATTGGGGGTCAAACCATGTCCCAAAGGTCACCGGGCCTGGTGTCACTTTAAAGAAGTAGCCCAGTTACACCTTTGTGGGCTTATAACTTGGCTTCTGAATATCATAGAGAGGTCAGGTTTATTTTAGAGTACTCCAATTAGCAGCCCCCATTACCACTAAAAGGAATGGAGTCATTAGCACTTATGGTTTTTAAATGGCACCCAGAATTATGTTGCACGAAGCACAATTTCACATCATTCTGGGTTCATTTGTGTGAAAACAAGGTCCAATCAGGCTGAAACGTTACAGGAAGGTAGAATGTATTGAGTTGTAAGTGATCTGAACGTTTCATGATGATAGCACTTTCCTAAGGGGGTCAAACCATGTCCCAAAGGTCACCGGATCTGGTGTCAATTTAAAGAAGTAGTCCAGTTACACATTTGTGGGCTTATAACTTGGCTTCTGAATGTCCTAGAGAGATCAGGTTTGTTTTAGTGTACTCCAACCAACAGCCCCTACAACCACAAAAAGGAATGGAGTCTTTAGCACTTATGGTTTGTAAATGGCACCCAGAATTATGTTGCACGAAGCACAATTTTACATCATTCTGGGTCCATTTGTGTGAAAACAAGGTCCAATCAGGCTGAAACGTTACAAGAAGGTAGAATCTATTGAGTTGTAAGTGATCTGAACGTTTCATGATGATCGCACATTCCTATAGGGGGTCAAACCATGTCCCAAAGGTCACCGGGCCTGGTGTCACTTTAAAGAAGTAGTCCAGTTACACCTTTGTGGGCTTATAACTTGGCTTCTGAATATCCTAGAGAGGTCAGGTTTGTTTTAGAGTACTCCAATCAACAGCCCCCATTACCACTAAAAGGAATGGAGTCATTAGCACTTATGGTTTTTAAATGGCACCCAGAATTATGTTGCACGAAGCACAATTTCACATCATTCTGGGTTCATTTGTGTGAAAACAAGGTCCAATCAGGCTGAAACGTTACAAGAAGGTAGAATCTATTGAGTTGTAAGTGATCTGAACGTTTCATGATGATCGCACATTCCTATAGGGGGTAAAACCATGTCCCAAAGGTCACCGGGCCTGGTGTCACTTTAAAGAAGTAGTCCAGTTACACATTTGTGGGCTTATAACTTGGCTTCTGAATGTCCTAGAGAGATCAGGTTTGTTTTAGAGTACTCCAATTAACAGCCCCCATTACCACTAAAAGGAATGGAGTCATTAGCACTTATGGTTTTTAAATGGCACCCAGAATTATGTTGCACGAAGCACAATTTCACATCATTCTGGGTTCATTTGTGTGAAAACAAGGTCCAATCAGGCTGAAACATTACAAGAAGGTAGAATCTATTGAGTTGTAAGTGATCTGAACGTTTCTTGATGATCGCACATTCCTATAGGGGGTAAAACCATGTCCCAAAGGTCACCGGGCCTGGTGTCACTTTAAAGAAGTAGTCCAGTTACACATTTGTGGGCTTATAACTTGGCTTCTGAATATCCTAGAGAGATCAGGTTTGTTTTAGTGTACTCCAATCAACAGGCCCTACAACCACAAAAAGGAATGGAGTCATTAGCACTTATGGTTTTTAAATGGCACCCAGAAATATGTTGCACGAAGCACAATTTCACATCATTCTGGGTTCATTTGTGTGAAAACAAGGTCCAATCAGGCTGAAATGTTACAGGAAGGTAGACTCTATTGAGTTGTAAGTGATCTGAACGTTTCATGATGATAGTACTTTCCTAAGGGAATCAAACCATGTCCCAAAGGTCACCGGATCTGGTGTCAATTTAAAGAAGTAGTCCAGTCACACATTTGTGGGCTTATAACTTGGCTTCTGAATGTCCTAGAGAGATCAGGGTTGTTTTAATGTACTCCAATCAACAGCCCCTACAACCACAAAAAGGAATGGAGTCATTAACACTTATGGTTTGTAAATGGCACCCAGAATTATGTTGCATGAAGCACAATTTCACATCATTCTGGGTCCATTTGTGTGAAAACACGGTCCAATCAGGCTGAAATGTTACAAGAAGGTAGAATCTATTGAGTTGTAAGTGATCTGAACGTTTCAAGGTGATCGCACTTTCCTAAGGGGGTCAAACCATGTCCCAAAGGTCACCGGATCTGGTGTCAATTTAAAGAAGTAGTCCAGTTACACATCTGTGGGCTTATAACTTGGCTTCTGAATGTCCTAGAGAGATCAGGTTTGTGTTAGTATACTCCAATCAACAGCCCCTACAACCACAAAAAGGAATGGAGTCATTAGCACTTATGGTTTTTAAATGGCACCCAGAATTATGTTGCACGAAGCACAATTTCACATCATTCTGGGTTCATTTGTGTGAAAACAAGGCCCAATCAGGCTGAAACCTTACAGGAAGGTAGAATCTATTGAATTGTAATGATCTGAACATTTCATGATGATAGCACTTTCCTAAGGGGGTCAAACCATGTCCCAAAATGTCACCGGATCTGGTGTCAATTTAAAGAAGTAGTCCAGTTACACATTTGTGGGCTTATAACTTGCCTTCTGAATGTCCTAGAGAGATCAGGTTTGTTTTAATGTACTCCAATCAACAGCCCCTACAACCACAAAAAGGAATGGAGTCATTAGCACTTATGGTTTTTAAATGGCACCCAGAATTATGTTGCACGAAGCACAATTTCACATCATTCTGGGTGCATTTCTGTGAAAACAAGGTCCAATCAGGCTGAAACGTTACAAGAAGGTAGAATCTATTGAGTTGTAAGTGATCTGAACGTTTCATGATGATCGCACATTCCTATAGGGGGTAAAACCATGTCCCAAAGGTCACCGGGCCTGGTGTCACTTTAAAGAAGTAGTCCAGTTACACATTTGTGGGCTTATAACTTGGCTTCTGAATGTCCTAGAGAGATCAGGTTTGTTTTAGAGTACTCCAATTAACAGCCCCCATTACCACTAAAAGGAATGGAGTCATTAGCACTTATGGTTTTTAAATGGCACCAAGAATTATGTTGCACGAAGCACAATTTCACATCATTCTGGGTTCATTTGTGTGAAAACAAGGTCCAATCAGGCTGAAACATTACAAGAAGGTAGAATCTATTGAGTTGTAAGTGATCTGAACGTTTCTTGATGATCGCACATTCCTATAGGGGGTAAAACCATGTCCCAAAGGTCACCGGGCCTGGTGTCACTTTAAAGAAGTAGTCCAGTTACACATTTGTGGGCTTATAACTTGGCTTCTGAATATCCTAGAGAGATCAGGTTTGTTTTAGTGTACTCCAATCAACAGGCCCTACA
The DNA here is from genome assembly GCF_043380555.1 of Nothobranchius furzeri. Lineage (NCBI taxonomy): Eukaryota > Metazoa > Chordata > Actinopteri > Cyprinodontiformes > Nothobranchiidae > Nothobranchius > Nothobranchius furzeri. The sequence goes on from NC_091750.1 coordinate 2,409,243, forward strand.
ACCACAAAAAGGAATGGAGTCATTAGCACTTATGGTTTTTAAATGGCACCCAGAAATATGTTGCACGAAGCACAATTTCACATCATTCTGGGTTCATTTGTGTGAAAACAAGGTCCAATCAGGCTGAAATGTTACAGGAAGGTAGAATCTATTGAGTTGTAAGTGATCTGAACGTTTCATGATGATAGTACTTTCCTAAGGGAATCAAACCATGTCCCAAAGGTCACCGGATCTGGTGTCAATTTAAAGAAGTAGTCCAGTCACACATTTGTGGGCTTATAACTTGGCTTCTGAATGTCCTAGAGAGATCAGGTTTGTTTTAATGTACTCCAATCAACAGCCCCTACAACCACAAAAAGGAATGGAGTCATTAACACTTATGGTTTGTAAATGGCACCCAGAATTATGTTGCATGAAGCACAATTTCACATCATTCTGGGTCCATTTGTGTGAAAACACGGTCCAATCAGGCTGAAACGTTACAAGAAGGTAGAATCTATTGAGTTGTAAGTGATCTGAACGTTTCAAGGTGATCGCACTTTCCTAAGGGGGTCAAACCAAGTCCCAAAGGTCACCGGATCTGGTGTCAATTTAAAGAAGTAGTGCAGTTACACATCTGTGGGCTTATAACTTGGCTTCTGAATGTCCTAGAGAGATCAGGTTTGTGTTAGTATACTCCAATCAACAGCCCCTACAACCACAAAAAGGAATGGAGTCATTAGCACTTATGGTTTTTAAATGGCACCCAGAATTATGTTGCACGAAGCACAATTTCACATCATTCTGGGTTCATTTGTGTGAAAACAAGGCCCAATCAGGCTGAAACGTTACAGGAAGGTAGAATCTATTGAATTGTAATGATTTGAACGTTTCATGATGATAGCACTTTCCTAAGGGGGTCAAACCATTTCCCAAAATGTCACCGGATCTGGTGTCAATTTAAAGAAGTAGTCCAGTTACACATTTGTGGGCTTATAACTTGCCTTCTGAATGTCCTAGAGAGATCAGGTTTGTTTTAATGTACTCCAATCAACAGCCCCTACAACCACAAAAAGGAATGGAGTCATTAGCACTTATGGTTTTTAAATGGCACCCAGAATTATGTTGCACGAAGCACAATTTCACATCATTCTGGGTGCATTTGTGTGAAAACAAGGTCCAATCAGGCTGAAACGTTACAAGAAGGTAGAATCTATTGAGTTGTAAGTGATCTGAACGTTTCATGATGATTGCACATTCCTATAGGGGGTCAAACCATGTCCCAAAGGTCACCAGGCCTGGTGTCACTTTAAAGAAGTAGTCCAGTTATACCTTTGTGGGCTTATAACTTGGCTTCTGAATATCCTAGAGAGGTAAGGTTTGTTTTAGAGTACTCCAATTAACAGCCCCATTACCTCAAAAAGGAATGGAGTCATTAGCACTTATGGTTTGTAAATGGCACCCAGAATTATGTTGCACGAAGCACAATTTCACATCATTCTGGGTTCATTTGTGTGAAAACAAGGTCCAATCAGGCAGAAACGTTACAGGAAGGTAGAATCTATTGAGTTGTAAGTGATCTGAACGTTTCATGATGATAGCACTTTCCTATGGGGGTCAAACCATGTCCCAAAGGTCACCGGATCTGGTGTCAATTTAAAGACGTAGTCCAGTTACACATTAGTGGGCTTATAACTTGGCTTCTGAATGTCCTAGAGAGATCAGGTTTGTTTTAGAGTACTCCAATCAACAGCCCCCATTACCACTAAAAGGAATGGAGTCATTAGCACTTATGGTTTTTAAATGGCACCGAGAATTATGTTGCACGAAGCACAATTTCACATCATTCTGGGTTCATTTGTGTGAAAACAAGGTCCAATCAGGCTAAAACGTTACAAGAAGGTAGAATCTATTGAGTTGTAAGTGATCTGAACATTTCATGATGATCGCACATTCCTATAGGGGGTAAAACCATGTCCCAAAGGTCACCGGGCCTGGTGTCACTTTAAAGAAGTAGTCCAGTTACACATTTGTGGGCTTATAACTTGGCTTCTGAATGTCCTGGAGAGATCAGGTTTGTTTTAGAGTACTCCAATTAACAGCCCCCATTACCACTAAAAGGAATGGAGTCATTAGCACTTATGGTTTTTAAATGGCACCCAGAATTATGTTGCTCGAAGCACAATTTCACATCATTCTGGGTTCATTTGTGTGAAAACAAGGTCCAATCAAGCTGAAACGTTACAAGAAGGTAGAATCTATTGAGTTGTAAGTGATCTGAACATTTCATGATGATCACACATTCCTATAGGGGGTCAAACCATGTCCCAAAGGTCACCGGATCTGGTGTCAATTTAAAGAAGTAGTCCAGTTACATCTTTGTGGGCTTATAACTTGGCTTCTGAATGTCCTAGAGAGATCAGGTTTGTTTTAGTATACTCCAATCAACAGCCCCTACAACAACAAAAATGAATGGAGTCATTAGCACTTATGGTTTTTAAATGGCACCCAGAATTATGTTGCACGAAGCACAATTTCACATCATTCTGTGTTCATTTGTGTGAAAACAAGGTCCAATCAGGCTGAAACGTTACAGGAAGGTAGAATCTATTGAGTTGTAAGTGATCTGAACGTTTCATGATGATAGTACTTTCCTAAGGGGATCAGACCATGTCCCAAAGGTCACCGGATCTGGTGTCAATTTAAAGAAGTATTCCAGTTACACATTTGTGGGCTTATAACTTGGCTTCTGAATGTCCTAGAGAGATCAGGTTTGTTTTAATGTACTCCAACCAACAGCCCCTACAACCACAAAAAGGAATGGAGTCATTAGCACTTATGGTTTTTAAATGGCACCCAGAATTATGTTGCACGAAGCACAATTTCACATCATTCTGGGTGCATTTGTGTGAAAACAAGGTCCAATCAGGCTGAAACGTTACAAGAAGGTAGAATCTATTGAGCTGTAAGTGATCTGAACGTTTCATGATGATAGCACTTTCCTAAGGGGGTCAAACCATGTCCCAAAGGTCACCGGATCTGGTGTCAATTTAAAGAAGTAGTCCAGTTACACATTTGTGGGCTTATAACTTGGCTTCTGAATGTCCTAGAGAGATCAGGTTTGTTTTAGTATACTCCAATCAACAGCCCCTACACCCACAAAAAGGAATGGAGTCATTAGCACTTATGGTTTTTAAATGGCACCCAGAATTATGTTGCACGAAGCACAATTTCACATCATTCTGGGTTCATTTGTCTGAAAACAAGGTCCAATCAGGCTGAAACGTTACAGGAAGGTAGAATGTATTGAGTTGTAAGTGATCTGAACGTTTCATGATGATAGCACTTTCCTAAGGGGGTCAAACCATGTCCCAAAGGTCACCGGATCTGGTGTCAATTTAAAGAAGTAGTCCAGTTACACATTTGTGGGCTTATAACTTGGCTTCTGAATGTCCTAGAGAGATCAGGTTTGTTTTAGTATACTCCAATCAACAGCCCCTACAACCACAAAAAGGAATGGAGTCATTAGCACTTATGGTTTTTAAATGGCACCCAGAATTATGTTGCACGAAGCACAATTTCACATCAATCCGGGTTCATTTATGTGAAAACAAGGTCCAATCAGGCTGAAACGTTACAGGAAGGTAGAATCTATTGAGTTGTAAGTGATCTGAATGTTTCATGATGATAGTACTTTCCTAAGGGGGTCAAACCATGTCCCAAAGGTCACCGGATCTGGTGTCAATTTAAAGAAGTAGTCCAGTTACACATTTGTGGGCTTATAACTTGGCTTCTGAATGTCCTAGAGAGATCAGGTTTGTGTTAGTATACTCCAATCAACAGCCCCTACAACCACAAAAAGGAATGGAGTCATTAGCACTTATGGTTTTTAAATGGCACCCAGAATTATGTTGCACGAAGCACAATTTCACATCATTCTGGGTTCATTTGTGTGAAAACAAGGCCCAATCAGGCTGAAACGTCACAGGAAGGTAGAATCTATTGAATTGTAATGATCTGAACGTTTCATGATGATAGCACTTTCCTAAGGGGGTCAAACCATGTCCCAAAATGTCACCGGATCTGGTGTCAATTTAAAGAAGTAGTCCAGTTACACATTTGTGGGCTTATAACTTGCCTTCTGAATGTCCTAGAGAGATCAGGTTTGTTTTAATGTACTCCAATCAACAGCCCCTACAACCACAAAAAGGAATGGAGTCATTAGCACTTATGGTTTTTAAATGGCACCCAGAATTATGTTGCACGAAGCACAATTTCACATCATTCTGGGTGCATTTGTGTGAAAACAAGGTCCAATCAGGCTGAAACGTTACAAGAAGGTAGAATCTATTGAGCTGTAAGTGATCTGAACGTTTCATGATGATAGCACTTTCCTAAGGGGGTCAAACCATGTCCCAAAGGTCACCGGATCTGGTGTCAATTTAAAGAAGTAGTCCAGTTACACATTTGTGGGCTTATAACTTGGCTTCTGAATGTCCTAGAGAGATCAGGTTTGTTTTAGTATACTCCAATCAACAGCCCCTACACCCACAAAAAGGAATGGAGTCATTAGCACTTATGGTTTTTAAATGGCACCCAGAATTATGTTGCACGAAGCACAATTTCACATCATTCTGGGTTCATTTGTCTGAAAACAAGGTCCAATCAGGCTGAAACGTTACAGGAAGGTAGAATGTATTGAGTTGTAAGTGATCTGAACGTTTCATGATGATAGCACTTTCCTAAGGGGGTCAAACCATGTCCCAAAGGTCACCGGATCTGGTGTCAATTTAAAGAAGTAGTCCAGTTACACATTTGTGGGCTTATAACTTGGCTTCTGAATGTCCTAGAGAGATCAGGTTTGTTTTAGTATACTCCAATCAACAGCCCCTACAACCACAAAAAGGAATGGAGTCATTAGCACTTATGGTTTTTAAATGGCACCCAGAATTATGTTGCACGAAGCACAATTTCACATCAATCCGGGTTCATTTATGTGAAAACAAGGTCCAATCAGGCTGAAACGTTACAGGAAGGTAGAATCTATTGAGTTGTAAGTGATCTGAATGTTTCATGATGATAGTACTTTCCTAAGGGGGTCAAACCATGTCCCAAAGGTCACCGGATCTCGTGTCAATTTAAAGAAGTAGTCCAGTTACACATTTGTGGGCTTATAACTTGGCTTCTGAATGTCCTAGAGAGATCAGGTTTGTTTTAGTGTACTCCAACCAACAGCCCCTACAACCACAAAAAGGAATGGAGTCTTTAGCACTTATGGTTTGTAAATGGCACCCAGAATTATGTTGCACGAAGCACAATTTCACATCATTCTGGGTCCATTTGTGTGAAAACAAGGTCCAATCAGGCTGAAACGTTACAAGAAGGTAGAATCTATTGAGTTGTAAGTGATCTGAACGTTTCATGATGATCGCACATTCCTATAGGGGGTCAAACCATGTCCCAAAGGTCACCGGGCCTTGTGTCACTTTAAAGTAGTCCAATTACACCTTTGAGGGCTTATAACTTGGTTTCTGAATGTCCTAGAGAGATCAGGTTTGTTTTAATGTACTCCAACCAACAGCCCCTACAACCTCAAAAAGGAATGGAGTAATTAGCACTTATGGTTTTTAAATGGCACCCAGAATTATGTTGCACGAAGCACAATTTCACATCATTCTGGGTCCATTTGTGTGAAAACAAGGTCCAATCAGGCTGAAACGTTACAAGAAGGTAGAATCTATTGAGTTGTAAGTGATCTGAACGTTTCATGATGATCGCACATTCCTATTGGGGGTCAAACCATGTCCCAAAGGTCACCGGGCCTGGTGTCACTTTAAAGAAGTAGCCCAGTTACACCTTTGTGGGCTTATAACTTGGCTTCTGAATATCATAGAGAGGTCAGGTTTATTTTAGAGTACTCCAGTTAGCAGCCCCCATTACCACTAAAAGGAATGGAGTCATTAGCACTTATGGTTTTTAAATGGCACCCAGAATTATGTTGCACGAAGCACAATTTCACATCATTCTGGGTTCATTTGTGTGAAAACAAGGTCCAATCAGGCTGAAACGTTACAGGAAGGTAGAATGTATTGAGTTGTAAGTGATCTGAACGTTTCATGATGATAGCACTTTCCTAAGGGGGTCAAACCATGTCCCAAAGGTCACCGGATCTGGTGTCAATTTAAAGAAGTAGTCCAGTTACACATTTGTGGGCTTATAACTTGGCTTCTGAATGTCCTAGAGAGATCAGGTTTGTTTTAGTGTACTCCAACCAACAGCCCCTACAACCACAAAAAGGAATGGAGTCTTTAGCACTTATGGTTTGTAAATGGCACCCAGAATTATGTTGCACGAAGCACAATTTTACATCATTCTGGGTCCATTTGTGTGAAAACAAGGTCCAATCAGGCTGAAACGTTACAAGAAGGTAGAATCTATTGAGTTGTAAGTGATCTGAACGTTTCATGATGATCACACATTCCTATAGGGGGTCAAACCATGTCCCAAAGGTCACCGGGCCTGGTGTCACTTTAAAGAAGTAGTCCAGTTACACCTTTGTGGGCTTATAACTTGGCTTCTGAATATCCTAGAGAGGTCAGGTTTGTTTTAGAGTACTCCAATCAACAGCCCCCATTACCACTAAAAGGAATGGAGTCATTAGCACTTATGGTTTTTAAATGGCACCCAGAATTATGTTGCACGAAGCACAATTTCACATCATTCTGGGTTCATTTGTGTGAAAACAAGGTCCAATCAGGCTGAAACGTTACAAGAAGGTAGAATCTATTGAGTTGTAAGTGATCTGAACGTTTCATGATGATCGCACATTCCTATAGGGGGTAAAACCATGTCCCAAAGGTCACCGGGCCTGGTGTCACTTTAAAGAAGTAGTCCAGTTACACATTTGTGGGCTTATAACTTGGCTTCTGAATGTCCTAGAGAGATCAGGTTTGTTTTAGAGTACTCCAATTAACAGCCCCCATTACCACTAAAAGGAATGGAGTCATTAGCACTTATGGTTTTTAAATGGCACCCAGAATTATGTTGCACGAAGCACAATTTCACATCATTCTGGGTTCATTTGTGTGAAAACAAGGTCCAATCAGGCTGAAACATTACAAGAAGGTAGAATCTATTGAGTTGTAAGTGATCTGAACGTTTCTTGATGATCGCACATTCCTATAGGGGGTAAAACCATGTCCCAAAGGTCACCGGGCCTGGTGTCACTTTAAAGAAGTAGTCCAGTTACACATTTGTGGGCTTATAACTTGGCTTCTGAATATCCTAGAGAGATCAGGTTTGTTTTAGTGTACTCCAATCAACAGGCCCTACAACCACAAAAAGGAATGGAGTCATTAGCACTTATGGTTTTTAAATGGCACCCAGAAATATGTTGCACGAAGCACAATTTCACATCATTCTGGGTTCATTTGTGTGAAAACAAGGTCCAATCAGGCTGAAATGTTACAGGAAGGTAGACTCTATTGAGTTGTAAGTGATCTGAACGTTTCATGATGATAGTACTTTCCTAAGGGAATCAAACCATGTCCCAAAGGTCACCGGATCTGGTGTCAATTTAAAGAAGTAGTCCAGTCACACATTTGTGGGCTTATAACTTGGCTTCTGAATGTCCTAGAGAGATCAGGTTTGTTTTAATGTACTCCAATCAACAGCCCCTACAACCACAAAAAGGAATGGAGTCATTAACACTTATGGTTTGTAAATGGCACCCAGAATTATGTTGCATGAAGCACAATTTCACATCATTCTGGGTCCATTTGTGTGAAAACACGGTCCAATCAGGCTGAAACGTTACAAGAAGGTAGAATCTATTGAGTTGTAAGTGATCTGAACGTTTCAAGGTGATCGCACTTTCCTAAGGGGGTCAAACCATGTTCCAAAGGTCACCGGATCTGGTGTCAATTTAAAGAAGTAGTCCAGTTACACATCTGTGGGCTTATAACTTGGCTTCTGAATGTCCTAGAGAGATCAGGTTTGTGTTAGTATACTCCAATCAACAGCCCCTACAACCACAAAAAGGAATGGAGTCATTAGCACTTATGGTTTTTAAATGGCACCCAGAATTATGTTGCACGAAGCACAATTTCACATCATTCTGGGTTCATTTGTGTGAAAACAAGGCCCAATCAGGCTGAAACGTTACAGGAAGGTAGAATCTATTGAATTGTAATGATCTGAACGTTTCATGATGATAGCACTTTCCTAAGGGGGTCAAACCATGTCCCAAAATGTCACCGGATCTGGTGTCAATTTAAAGAAGTAGTCCAGTTACACATTTGTGGGCTTATAACTTGCCTTCTGAATGTCCTAGAGAGATCAGGTTTGTTTTAATGTACTCCAATCAACAGCCCCTACAACCACAAAAAGGAATGGAGTCATTAGCACTTATGGTTTTTAAATGGCACCCAGAATTATGTTGCACGAAGCACAATTTCACATCATTCTGGGTGCATTTCTGTGAAAACAAGGTCCAATCAGGCTGAAACGTTACAAGAAGGTAGAATCTATTGAGTTGTAAGTGATCTGAACGTTTCATGATGATCGCACATTCCTATAGGGGGTAAAACCATGTCCCAAAGGTCACCGGGCCTGGTGTCACTTTAAAGAAGTAGTCCAGTTACACATTTGTGGGCTTATAACTTGGCTTCTGAATGTCCTAGAGAGATCAGGTTTGTTTTAGAGTACTCCAATTAACAGCCCCCATTACCACTAAAAGGAATGGAGTCATTAGCACTTATGGTTTTTAAATGGCACCCAGAATTATGTTGCACGAAGCACAATTTCACATCATTCTGGGTTCATTTGTGTGAAAACAAGGTCCAGTCAGGCTGAAACATTACAAGAAGGTAGAATCTATTGAGTTGTAAGTGATCTGAACGTTTCTTGATGATCGCACATTCCTATAGGGGGTAAAACCATGTCCCAAAGGTCACCGGGCCTGGTGTCACTTTAAAGAAGTAGTCCAGTTACACATTTGTGGGCTTATAACTTGGCTTCTGAATATCCTAGAGAGATCAGGTTTGTTTTAGTGTACTCCAATCAACAGGCCCTACAACCACAAAAAGGAATGGAGTCATTAGCACTTATGGTTTTTAAATGGCACCCAGAAATATGTTGCACGAAGCACAATTTCACATCATTCTGGGTTCATTTGTGTGAAAACAAGGTCCAATCAGGCTGAAATGTTACAGGAAGGTAGAATCTATTGAGTTGTAAGTGATCTGAACGTTTCATGATGATAGTACTTTCCTAAGGGAATCAAACCATGTCCCAAAGGTCACCGGATCTGGTGTCAATTTAAAGAAGTAGTCCAGTCACACATTTGTGGGCTTATAACTTGGCTTCTGAATGTCCTAGAGAGATCAGGTTTGTTTTAATGTACTCCAATCAACAGCCCCTACAACCACAAAAAGGAATGGAGTCATTAACACTTATGGTTTGTAAATGGCACCCAGAATTATGTTGCATGAAGCACAATTTCACATCATTCTGGGTCCATTTGTGTGAAAACACGGTCCAATCAGGCTGAAACGTTACAAGAAGGTAGAATCTATTGAGTTGTAAGTGATCTGAACGTTTCAAGGTGATCGCACTTTCCTAAGGGGGTCAAACCATGTCCCAAAGGTCACCGGATCTGGTGTCAATTTAAAGAAGTAGTCCAGTTACACATCTGTGGGCTTATAACTTGGCTTCTGAATGTCCTAGAGAGATCAGGTTTGTGTTAGTATACTCCAATCAACAGCCCCTACAACCACAAAAAGGAATGGAGTCATTAGCACTTATGGTTTTTAAATGGCACCCAGAATTATGTTGCACGAAGCACAATTTCACATCATTCTGGGTTCATTTGTGTGAAAACAAGGCCCAATCAGGCTGAAACGTTACAGGAAGGTAGAATCTATTGAATTGTAATGATTTGAACGTTTCATGATGATAGCACTTTCCTAAGGGGGTCAAACCATGTCCCAAAATGTCACCGGATCTGGTGTCAATTTAAAGAAGTAGTCCAGTTACACATTTGTGGGCTTATAACTTGCCTTCTGAATGTCCTAGAGAGATCAGGTTTGTTTTAATGTACTCCAATCAACAGCCCCTACAACCACAAAAAGGAATGGAGTCATTAGCACTTATGGTTTTTAAATGGCACCCAGAATTATGTTGCACGAAGCACAATTTCACATCATTCTGGGTGCATTTGTGTGAAAACAAGGTCCAATCAGGCTGAAACGTTACAAGAAGGTAGAATCTATTGAGTTGTAAGTGATCTGAACGTTTCATGATGATTGCACATTCCTATAGGGGGTCAAACCATGTCCCAAAGGTCACCAGGCCTGGTGTCACTTTAAAGAAGTAGTCCAGTTACACCTTTGTGGGCTTATAACTTGGCTTCTGAATATCCTAGAGAGGTAAGGTTTGTTTTAGAGTACTCCAATTAACAGCCCCATTACCTCAAAAAGGAATGGAGTCATTAGCACTTATGGTTTGTAAATGGCACCCAGAATTATGTTGCACGAAGCACAATTTCACATCATTCTGGGTTCATTTGTGTGAAAACAAGGTCCAATCAGGCAGAAACGTTACAGGAAGGTAGAATCTATGGAGTTGTAAGTGATCTGAACGTTTCATGATGATAGCACTTTCCTATGGGGGTCAAACCATGTCCCAAAGGTCACCGGATCTGGTGTCAATTTAAAGACGTAGTCCAGTTACACATTTGTGGGCTTATAACTTGGCTTCTGAATGTCCTAGAGAGATCAGGTTTGTTTTAGAGTACTCCAATCAACAGCCCCCATTACCACTAAAAGGAATGGAGTCATTAGCACTTATGGTTTTTAAATGGCACCCAGAATTATGTTGCACGAAGCACAATTTCACATCATTCTGGGTTCATTTGTGTGAAAACAAGGTCCAATCAGGCTAAAACGTTACAAGAAGGTAGAATCTATTGAGTTGTAAGTGATCTGAACATTTCATGATGATCGCACATTCCTATAGGGGGTAAAACCATGTCCCAAAAGTCACCGGGCCTGGTGTCACTTTAAAGAAGTAGTCCAGTTACACATTTGTGGGCTTATAACTTGGCTTCTGAATGTCCTGGAGAGATCAGGTTTGTTTTAGAGTACTCCAATTAACAGCCCCCATTACCACTAAAAGGAATGGAGTCATTAGCACTTATGGTTTTTAAATGGCACCCAGAATTATGTTGCTCGAAGCACAATTTCACATCATTCTGGGTTCATTTGTGTGAAAACAAGGTCCAATCAAGCTGAAACGTTACAAGAAGGTAGAATCTATTGAGTTGTAAGTGATCTGAACATTTCATGATGATCACACATTCCTATAGGGGGTCAAACCATGTCCCAAAGGTCACCGGATCTGGTGTCAATTTAAAGAAGTAGTCCAGTTACATCTTTGTGGGCTTATAACTTGGCTTCTGAATGTCCTAGAGAGATCAGGTTTGTTTTAGTATACTCCAATCAACAGCCCCTACAACAACAAAAATGAATGGAGTCATTAGCACTTATGGTTTTTAAATGGCACCCAGAATTATGTTGCACGAAGCACAATTTCACATCATTCTGTGTTCATTTGTGTGAAAACAAGGTCCAATCAAGCTGAAACGTTACAGGAAGGTAGAATCTATTGAGTTGTAAGTGATCTGAACGTTTCATGATGATAGTACTTTCCTAAGGGGATCAGACCATGTCCCAAAGGTCACCGGATCTGGTGTCAATTTAAAGAAGTATTCCAGTTACACATTTGTGGGCTTATAACTTGGCTTCTGAATGTCCTAGAGAGATCAGGTTTGTTTTAATGTACTCCAACCAACAGCCCCTACAACCACAAAAAGGAATGGAGTCATTAGCACTTATGGTTTTTAAATGGCACCCAGAATTATGTTGCACGAAGCACAATTTCACATCATTCTGGGTCCATTTGTGTGAAAACAAGGTCCAATAGGGCTGAAACGTTACAGGAAGGTAGAATCTATTGAGTTGTAAGTGATCTGAATGTTTCATGATGATCGCACATTCCTATAGGGGGTCAAACCATGTCCCAAAGGTCACCGGGCCTGGTGTCACTTAAAAGAAGTAGTCCAATTACACCTTTGAGGGCTTATAACTTGGTTTCTGAATGTCCTAGAGAGATCAGGTTTGTTTTATTGTACTCCAATCAACAGCCCCTACAACCTCAAAAAGGAATGGAGTCATTAGCACTTATGGTTTTTAAATGGCACCCAGAATTATGTTGCACGAAGCACAATTTCACATCATTCTTGGTCCATTTGTGTGAAAACAAGGTCCAATCAGGCTGAAACGTTACAAGAAGGTAGAATCTATTGAGTTGTAAGTGATCTGAACGTTTCAAGGTGATCGCACTTTCCTAAGGGGGTCAAACCATGTCCCAAAGGTCACCGGATCTGGTGTCAATTTAAAGAAGTAGTCCAGTTACACATCTGTGGGCTTATAACTTGGCTTCTGAATGTCCTAGAGAGATCAGGTTTGTGTTAGTATACTCCAATCAACAGCCCCTACAACCACAAAAAGGAATGGAGTCATTAGCACTTATGGTTTTTAAATGGCACCCAGAATTATGTTGCACGAAGCACAATTTCACATCATTCTGGGTTCATTTGTGTGAAAACAAGGCCCAATCAGGCTGAAACGTTACAGGAAGGTAGAATCTATTGAATTGTAAGTGATCTGAACGTTTCATGATGATAGCACTTTCCTAAGGGGGTCAAACCATGTCCCAAAACGTCACCGGATCTGGTGTCAATTTAAAGAAGTAGTCCAGTTACACATTTGTGGGCTTATAACTTGCCTTCTGAATGTCCTAGAGAGATCAGGGTTGTTTTAATGTACTCCAATCAACAGCCCCTACAACCACAAAAAGGAATGGAGTCATTAGCACTTATGGTTTTTAAATGGCACCCAGAATTATGTTGCACGAAGCACAATTTCACATCATTCTGGGTC